>NC_045729.1:13235886-13856203 GCF_009834535.1 Camelus ferus | reverse complement strand
AGTTTTGATTTGCATTTCCCGTATGATTAGTGATTTTGAGCATCTTTTCATGTGCTTATTAGCTATTTGTATATCTTCTTTGGAGGAACATCTAAGTCTTTTGACCGTTTTTGCATTGAGTTGTGTTTTTATGTTGAATTTTAGGAGCTTTAAAAAAATGTACTCTGCATATTAATCCCTTATCAGTTACATGATTAGCGTGTATTGGCTCCCATTCTCTGGACTGCCTTTTTACTCTTTGATAGGGCTTTTTGATGCATAAAATTTAAAAATTTTCATAAAGTCCAGTTTGTCTATTTTTTCCTCTTATTGACTGTATCTTTGGTGTCATGTCCAAGAAATCATTGCCAAATCCATGTCTTGATGCTTTTGCCCTTTGTTTTCTTTGAAGAGTTTTATAGTTTTAGGTCTCTGATTCATTTTGAGTTAATTGTTGTAGGTGGTGGTAGATAAAAGTTCAGCTTCATCTTTTGCATGTGGATCTCCAGTTTTCTCAGCACCATTTGCTGAAAAGACTGTTCTTTCCCCCATTGAGTGGTCTTGACACCCTTGTAGAAAATAGTTTGACCATATGTATGAAGGTTTATTTCTGCTCTTTGTTCTATTCCATTGATCTTTAAGTCTGTGTTTATGCCAGTAGCACATTGTTTTGATTATTACAGGTCTGTAGTAAGTTTGAAATCACAAAGTGTGAGTCTTCCAGCTTTTCTCTTCTTTTTCAGGATTGTTTTGACTATTGAGAATTCTTTGAGATTCCATATGAACTTTAGGATGTGTTTTTCTATTTCTGCAAAAAATGTTGGAACTTTGATAGGCATTATGTTGAAACTGTGGATCACTTTGGGTGATATTGACATCTTAATAATATTACGTCTTCCAGTTTATGAAACATGAGTTGTCTTTCCATTTATTTGTGTCTTCTTCAACTTCTTTCAGCAGTGTTTTGGACTGTTGATTGTACAAGTCTTTCATCTCCTTGGTTAATTCCTAAGTATTTAATTTTTTTGATATTACTATAAATGTAATTGTTTTCTTAATTTCCTTTTTGATTGTTCATTGTTAGCGTACAGAAATGCAACTGACTTTTTGTGTGTTGACTTTGTATCCTGCTACCTTACTATATTCATTTATTATAAATTTCCCCTTTAGTGTGCTTTGCTGCATCCCTTAAGTTTTATGTTATGTTTTTGGTTTCTTTGTCTCAGTTTTTTAATTTCCCTTGTGATTTCTTCTTTGATCCCATTGGTGGTTTAATTTCTACAAGTTTGTGAATTTTTCAATTTTCCTTTCTTTATTTCTAACTTCAACCTGTTGTGGTAAGAGAAGATACTGTGTATCTCTCTTTTAAAATCTGTTGAGATTTAACTTGTAGCCTGACATACGATCTATCCTGGGAAATGTCCCATGTGGACTTGAAAAGCTCTGTGTTCTATTGTTGGGTAGAGTGTTCTGTATATTTCTGTTACATATAATCGGTTTACTGTGTTGTTCAAATCCTCTGTTTTCTTACTTACCTTTTGCTGATTGTTCTAGCCATTATTGAGAATGGGATATTGACATCACAAACTATTGTTGTAGAACTACCTCTCATGTCAGTTTGGTCAGTTTTTGCATAATATAGTTTGATGGTCTGTATCTAGGTGCGTTAATGTTTATAAGTGTTATGTCTTTTGCTGATTTGAAACGTTTATTAATATATAATGTCCTTCTTTGTTTCTTGTAAACTTTTTTGATTTGAAGTATATTTTGTCTGAATTAGTATGACTATCCCTTCTCTCTTTTGTCTACTATATGTGTGAAATATCTTTTACCATCCTTTCTCTTTCAACCTGTTTGTGTTTTTGGGTGTGAAGTGAGTCTTTTGTAGATAGAATATAGTTGGATCACACTTTTTTTTTTTAAATCCATGATGCCACTCTTGTCTCTTGATTTGAGAGTTTATTCCATTTACATTCAAAGTAATTACTGATGAGGAGGGACTTACTTCTGTCACTTTGCTCCTTGTTTTCTTTTATACTTTATAGCTTTTTTGGCCCTTATTTTCCAGCTGCTTTTGTGTTTAGTTGATTTTTTTAGTGAAATGTTTAAATTCCTTTCTCATTTTCTTTTGTATATTCTTTATTTTATTTGCTAATATTATGGGGGTTATATTTTACATACTAAAATGTATAACACTCTAAATAAAATTTATATCAGATTAGCTTCAGTACCATAAAAATTCTGCTCCTTTATAACTCCATCTTCACTCCTGTCAGTTGTAGATGTCACAAAATTACCTTTATATACATTGTCCAAAAACATAAACTAACAATTTTTTAAAAATATGCTAGTCTTTTAAATCATGTAGAAAGCAAAAAGTGGAGTTACACGCCATTGTTATAATAATGCTAGCATTTGTAATTGCCTGTGTATTTACCTTTACTGAGATCTTTATTCATACAGCTCCAAATTACTGTCAGGTATCCTTTCCTTTCAGGACTGTAGGACTCTGTTTAGCATTTCTTTCAGGGCAGGTCTAGTGGTAATGAACTCCCTCAGCTTTTGTTTATCTGGGCATGTCTTAATTTCTCCCTCACTTTTGAAAGACAATTTTGCTGCATATAAGATTCTTGATTGACAGGTTTGAATATAAAAGCACTTTGAATATATCAGCCCACTGCCTTCTAGCCTCCAAAGTTTCTGTTCAGAAATCTGATAATCTTACTGAGGATCCCTTATATGGAATAAGTTGCTTTTCCCTTGCTGCTTTCAAAATTGTTTTTCTCTCTGATTTTTGACAGTTGGATTGATTATACAGATCTTCCTCAGCTTTTGATAGGATTATGTTTCAGTAAACCCAGCATAGGTTGAAGAAGATGTTGTAAGCTGAAAATGCATTCAATACACCTAACCCCTACCAAATATCATAGCCTAGCTTAGCCAGCCTTAAACACGCTCCGAACACTTGCATTAGCCTACAGTTGGGCAAAATCATCTAACGTAAAGCCTATTTTATAATAAAGTGTTGACTATTTCATGTAATTTACTGAATACTGTCTGAAAGTGAAAAAAGAATGGTTGTCTGCATGCAGAAAGGTTTTAAGTATACCATTGTGATCACATGGCTGACTTGGAGCTATGGCTCACTGCTGGTGCCCAGTGTCATGAAAGAATATCATACTACATATTGCTAGCCTGAGAAAAGATCGAAATTCAAGGAGCAGTTTCTACTGAGCATGTATTGCTCTGCACCACTATAAAGTTGAAAAATCATTAAGTTGAACCATCATAAGCTGTGGACCGTCTGTAATGTGTCCTCGTGTGGATCTCTTAAAGTTCATCCTACTTGGAGTTTGTTGAACGTCTGAATTTATACATTCATGTCTTTCATAAAATTTGGGGAGGTTTCAGCCAGTATTTCTTCAAGTATTTTCTTTGCTTCTTTCTCTTTTCTCCTTTTGGGACTGCTGCAATGTGTTTGTCGGTCTGCTTGGTGGTGTCCCACGGGTCCCTTAGGGCTCTGTTTACTTTTCTTCAGTCTTTTCCTCGGACATGGTAATTTACATTGTCCTACTTCAAATTCACTGATTCTTCTGCCTGCTCAAATCTGCCTTTGAATCACTCTAGTGAAATTTTCATTTTAGTTATGGTAATATTCAGTTCCAGATTTTTTTTGTTTGTTTCTTTTTAGGTTTTCTATCTCTTGAAGTATCTCCATTTTGTTCATACATTATTTTTCTTGACTTTCTCCATGCCTTCCTTTAGTTGTTTGAGCATCTTTAAGACGGTTGTTTAAAAATAATTGTGTAGTAGATCTGTAATCAGATCTTTTTCAGGGACAGTTTCTGTTGGGTTGTTTGTACCTTTGAGTTCTTTTCTGTTTCTTGTGGGCTTTATGATTTTTTGTTGTTGTTGAATACTGGACTTTGAATCTAATAATAAAATAACTCCAGAAATCAGATTCTTCTCCTTTCCTAGGGTTTGCTGGCTTTTGCTTTTGTTTTTTGTTTTTATTTTTGTTTGCTTGTTTTTTTAATTGTTGTAGGCTGTCTCACTGCTGAGGATCAGCTTGAAGTTTAGGGTCTTCTTAGATCTTTTCTGAGCCTGACCCTTTCCTGGACATGCACAATGGCTTTCTGATTTTCCCTGTATATGTAGTTGCTTTTGAATGTTTGACGTCGAGCTCCAAAAGGGGAAAAAGAGAAAAATGAAAGGGAAGAAGAAAGGTGCCAGCCCTTTCAATTCCCTGCAAGTCACTTCAGCTGGAGGGAGAGGGGCCCATAACAGTGGAAGATGTGCAACAGCAGTGGCCACTGCCTCCTTCTCTGCACCTTTGTGATTAGAAGCCAGTGATCAGAATACAGGCTGCTGATATTTGGAGGGCAGGGTCCTTTTGCCCGCCCTGGCTCCTGCAAGCTGTGTGTATGTTGCTCCAGGAATACACAGCTTCCTGCCACAGGGGTTCAGGGATGCATAGAGGCTGCTCTGCTAAGAGCTGAAAAGTGACTGAAATAAGCCACAGTTTACCATCCAAGCCTTACCCTGGAAGTGACTCCAGAGTTCCAAAATAGTTGCATCAGATAGATTCTACCTGAGCAAATGTTGTCTAGGTGGGAAGACAGATTCCTGGTGCTTCCCTTTCGGCCGTCTTCCCAGAGTCCCCTCTATGTTTAATTTTTTTAAGGAACTGCCATGCTGTCTTCCACAGTGGGTGCACCATTTTACATTCTCACCAGTAATGCACAAGGGTTCCAGTCTCACCACATCCTCACCAACACTTATTATTTTCTGTTATTTGGATTGTAGCCATTCTAATGGTTAAGTGGTATCTCATTGTGCTTTTGTTCTGCATTTCCCTAATGATTAGTGATGTTGAGCATCTTTAATGTGCTTATTGACATTTGTATATCTTTGGAGAAATGCCTCTTTGAGTCCTTTGCCCATTTTTGAATTGGGTTTGGGGGTTTTTTTTTTTTGGTTCTTTTTAATTTTAGTCTCTACATCTGCTTTTTTGTATTTAACTCTGCTTCTTCTGGCAATTTGCTTGAGGAGTGGTTTCATTTTTAAATTATTTTCTATAGTGCTGTTACATAGAAGGAGGTGCTAGCAAATACTCATATATGGTAGGATTGGTCAGTCATACAGCCAGATTTTGACACCCTGCTTATTTGACTATGGCAACAGCTGGTTGTTGGAGATTTGGGGGACACTGAGGAAATTAACATGAATTGAGTACCTTTTCTCTGCCAGATACTGTGCTAGGCATAACTAGATAGAATTCTCACAGTACTCCTTTAATGTAGACAGTATTTAATTTATAGATAGTATTTAATTTATAGGGTTTGAGTTCAAGTTAAGTGTCTTCCCTTACATCACATAGGTAGTAAATGGCAATCCTTGGATTTAAATTTCCAGGTCCACCTGACTCAAAAGCTTATACTTTTTAAATTATCTCACGCTGCCTCCCTTCTCTGGCCTTTAAGTTCAACAGCAGAGCAACTCTTTGAACCTATATATTGTTAAAGGAGGATAATGAGTTGAGCCTTTTGCTTTATTCTTTGGGAGGAAGAAGTGAAGGAGATTATGAAAAGCTAAGTTAAGTTTATAACAGTGGGCAGGATTTCTTGAAGATACTGAGGTGTCTCATTTGTGGATACTGATCACCTTTGGAAAACCTGTGTCTGCTTTTGGTTGTTGACATCGTCTGTTCTTGTTTCTTTGGTCTCATAAGCCAGGGCCCTTGGCCATGGACACAAATGGGTGCCTGAACCTGAGGGACGAAGGGCTTTCTGTAACCTACAGCCAATTCCCTAGAAGCCTGAGTGCCCCTACACCTCCTGAGTCTTAAGAAAGGCAAGGGTAAAGGGAACAGATACCAATCAAGATCCTACTGTAGGCTAGGCAAACCCTAAAGGGAGGTGGTTATCACCCCCAATTTTACATGGGAAAACTGAGGCTCAGAGGTATAAGGTGAACTGTCCAAATCTACGCAGCTAATAAATAATGGAACTCAGATCAGCTCTCCCCATGTTTCCTTAGTCCATTTGGGCTGCTGTAACGAAATACCATAGACTGGGTGCCTTGTAAGCAGCAGAAATTTATTTCTCACAGTTCTGGAAGTTGGGAAGTCCAGGATCAGGGTGCTAGCAGATTCAGTGCCTAGTGAGGGACCACTTCCTGATTCATAGACGGCTGCGTCCTCACATGGTGGGTGGGCCGTCAGGCCCTCTGGTGTCTCTTTTGTAAGGGCGCTAATCCAATTCATTAGGGCTCCACCCTCATGAGTAATTGCCTCCCAAAGGCCCTGCCTCATAGCATCACATTAGGGATTAGGTCTCAGCATATGAATTTGGGGGGGGACACAGACATCCAGTCTTTTGTCTTCCTTGGCCCTTGGGGTAGTTACTGAAAGCTGTTAGGAGGGAGATCCTGGGAGGATTGTTTCTCTCCACACCAAACATCATGATGGCTTGGCATGTCATACTCGGCTTGTCTGCACTTGCAGTCTCTCCTGCCACATAGTTTAACCAGAACAATCATGGTAGCCATTCTAGGCGGCGGCTTCTCCTGGGTGAGATTGATGTGCCTCTGAAGTGACCAGATGGATATAAAAGCTCCTAAGGGGACCAGTCATGGAGGACACCCTTTTCTAAATACCCCAAAGGAGTTGATCACTAACACACATCGTCAGGTCCTGTCCAAGCTGGACAAGTGTTTTTAGACTTTTCCCTCTCTGTAAAGGCAGAGGAGGGAGTGCCTTTGAGAACGAGAGTTTACGTTAGGTAAGCAATACACATGGCGTATGTACTTTGGACTTTGAAATATACTGTGACCAACAGAGTCCAAAATCCCCTATTAGTTTTGGGGAGGATTTCTTTTTTTTTTTTTTTTATAATCTGTTGCTTAATTGTATCTTCACAATAACTTTTGTTAAAGTTACACACATTCTGCTTTCTGGATTCTGTAGCAGGAAATGGAGCTTGTTACCCTATTTCCCTAATATGAGCCCCACTACTCATAATACTCATTTCTAGTCCTGGAAGCAGCTAAGCCTCTAAAAGTTAACAAATTCAGTTTGGTAATAGCATAGGTTAATACCCATATGACTCTGTTGTATGCTTTAGAAAAACTTTTTTTCCTACCTGACATTTCAGACAGAAAAAGATTGCTCAGCAAAATAGTTTCCAAATTTCTAACCCTGATGATTTTTCCACTCAACACTTTACACAAAGAGGTAGGTACAGATGGCAGTTTGCTGGGTCTGTGTAGGATTCAGTCTTGGTCCTCACCCTTCCCCTGGAGCCCACTCTCCATTCCTGTATAAACAGAGTGGTTTCAGCAGGTCTTAGGAAATGTCTCCTGTATTTACCATTTGCAAATATGGAGTCTATTAGATCAGATTTTTTTTAAATTTTATTAATAGACTTTTTTTTTTTTAAGAGTAGTTTCAGGTTCACAGCAGAATTGAACAGAAAATACAGAGTTCGCACATGGCCCTCCCCACCCACACATTTATGCTCCCCTACCCTCAGCATCCCTCATCAGTGTGGCGTATTTGGTACAGTCGATGAACCAACATGGACGCATTATTGTCAACCAAAGTCCATAGTTTACATTAAGGTTCATTCTTGGTGTTGTACATTCTATGGGTTTTGACAAATGTGTATTGCCACGTAGCCACCACTGTAGTGTCACACAGAATAATTTCATTGCCCTAAAAATCCCTTGTGCTCCATCTATTCATTCCTCCCTCCCTCGCTCTCCCCAAACCCCTGGAAGCAATGATCCTTTTATTGTTTCTGTAGATTAGATCAGGTTTTTAACTCAAAAACATCTATTTTGTGTGCATCACTGTTTTAAGCTAAAGAAGAATTAGAAGGCTGAGGAGAATGGCCTTGATCTTCAGCACAGTAAAGAAGACATAATTTATAAACTTTATTTGACATGAAAAACTAACCATAAATAGGTGGAAGAATAGAGTATTAGGAGTGAAGTGCCAATTTCTGGGAGCTCTTTTTCTAATAGGAAGCTTACCCTTTGTAATATGATTTGCAAATATTTTCTGCTTTTTTTTTTTTAACTTACACTGTTTTTTTGTCATAAGGAGTCTTAATTTTTGTCTTGTTGGAGGTATCAGTGTTTACTTTATGGCCTTTGCACTATCTTGGCCCTCTTTTTTTTCCTTCTCTTTATTTTTAAGTTTTTTTTAATTGAAGTATACTTGGTTTACAGTGTTGTGGTAATTTCTGGTGTTCAGCATAGTGATTCAGTTACACATATATACATACTACTTTTCATATTCTTTTACATCATAGGCTATTACAAGATACTGAAAATAGTTAGTTCCCTGTGCTGTACAGTAGGATGTTGTTATGTGTTTTGTATATAGTAGTGTACATCTATAAATCCCCACTTTTGATGGTACAGAATCACTCATTCCTCTTCCCATGGTGCCTCCTCAATCTTTTTCTACTTCACTCCTGGATTGACAGCAAAAAATTTTAGGTTCCTTTCTTCCCAAGTCTGCATTCCTAGAACTGAATTCTTTTCAGTAATAGGATAGCCCTTGATCATTTTGTTAGGAGATTTTAGTGGTCTGAAAAGTCTCCCATTTTCTTGGTTGCAGGCACTCTAGACAACAGTTTGGCAGTTTCTCATAAAACTAAACACGCAGTTGTCATGCAACCCAGCATTTGCATTCGTGGGCATTTATCCCAGAGAGAGGGAAGCTTAAGTTTACACAAAAACCTGTCTAACAACTGTTCATAGCAGCTTTGTAATAACCCCAAACTGGAAACAACCCAAATGTCTTGCAGTGGGTGAATGGTTAACCAAACTCTGGTACGTACCTACCGTGGAATACTACTCGGAAATAAAAAGGAACAAACTGTTGGTACAAGCAACATCTTAGATGAATGTCTGAGGTATTATGCTGGGTGAAAAAAGCCAATCCCAATAGTTGTATTATTGCGTTTTTAAACTTTTTTTTTATTGAAGTATAGTCAGTCTACAGTGTTGTATCAATTTCTGGTGTACAACATACTGATTCAGTTAGACATGTATATTTCTTTTTATATTCTTTTTCATTATAGGCCATTACAAGGTATTGAATATAGTTCCCTGTGCTAAACAGTAGGGCCTTGTTGTTTTTTTATATATAGAAGTTAGTATCTGCGAATCCCAAGCTTTCAATTTATCCCTTCCCCTCGTCCCCCTGTAAGTTTGTTTGCTATGTCTGTGAGTCTGTTTCTACGTTTTTAAACATTTTTGAAATGACAAAATTTTTAAAATAGTGAGCAGATTAATGGTTGCCAGGGGTGAGGATGGGGAGAGAGGTGGATGTGGTTATGAAAAGGAGCACAAAAAATGGTGATGGACCAGCTCCATTTCAGACTATGGTAGTTGGTACGTAGACCAACACATGTGAGAAAGTTGTCTGGAACTAAACACACACGCACACACATTCAAATATAAGTAGAGTGGGACGCTGGAATTGGATCAGTGGATTGCATCAGTGTCAGTATCCTGATTGTGATGTTGCATTACAGTTTTGCAAGATGTTGCCTGTGGCGGAAACTGGGTGAAGGGGTACACGAGATCTTATACATAGGATCTCAGTAAAAATTTCAGATTAAAAAAATAAATCCTTATTTCTGCAAATACCAGCCTCATCAAAAGCTGCTTCGGGAGGCAGGTTCAGGGGGAGCTCCTGGTGCTCTCCTGTGTTAGGGTGGCCAGTGGTGCCACGAAGGCCCTGGTGCTGGCGGTGGAGTGTGGGGGTGCAGGTCACACTCTGCTTTGTCAGGCCAGATGAAGATGTGAGAGGATTCTCTGGAATGGCCCCACTGCGGAGCCCAGCCTACAGCCTGTTTAGTGGGGAAAGAGCCTGATTTAGGGCCTACGATCTCAGAACCAGTGAGGGTTTGACATTGGTGGTTGCAGGGCTGGAGTGGGAAAGAGTTCCCAAGCCGAGCCTTGATGTGGGTGAGTCCGGCCTGATGTGTGAGCCACTGTCGTCTTTACTTCGATCCCCGTGCTGTGCCGTGGCCTGGTGTGAGCGTGCCAGCTGTGGGAGGGGGTCCCCTAGATCCCCAGGACCCTCCTAGGGATGCTCTGAAGTCAAAACTGTTTTCACAGTGATACTTGGACATTTGCTAATTATGTTCTGTTACAAGCATACAGGGGAGTTTGTCAGCGGCTACCTGATGTGAAATAGCAACAGAGTAAATGCAGAAGCAGGTGTGAGAATCCAGCTATTTTCTGTGAAACCAGACACTTAAAAGACTTACAAGAACTGTAAACCACTACCACTTTCTCACGTTTTTGTTTTGGAAGATAGTTATTTTCCTTAAAATATGTTATCTATGTTAACATGTAATGAGCTTATTTTTATTTTTAAATGATTTAATAAATACTTGAGAATTTTCCCAGTTGTAATTTTTAGTAGGTGAATACGAATTTAAACTACATACACAGATGCTCTTTGGGGTCCTTAGTAAATTTTGAGAGGGTAAAGGGGTCCTAGCACCAAAGAGTGTGCCAACCTTTGGGTTGATAAGAAGCATGCGACCAGAAATCGGGAGGCTCAAGTTCTAGTTGGGCCTTAGCCAGTGACCCTGAGCAAGTCATTTGGCCTCTTTCGTTGTTATGTCTTCTTTTGTAAATGCTAATAATTATCCTGCTCTACACACCTTAAAGGTAAGGTAATCCTGAATGAAAGGCTTTGAAAATATATCCTACTCATGTTTAACGGAACGTAATAGTTACCCAACAAAACTCATGTTGGAGGGAAATGTAAAGAATGAGGCTTATGGCAGGTTAGCTCATGCTCTGTTCACTTACAAAATTTTTTCACTTTTGCATCTCCTCCCAACATTTTCCTTGTATATTTTCTTTCTTTTTTCAGTTTCTCAGACAGCCATTTTGATTATTAAAAGGATTTAAGTAAGTACACCTTCCAGGGTTTTCCATCAGGGAGGGATTTATATTGCTGATACCATGAAGTAGTGCCAGAAGGTCAGGAGCTCTGTCTTGGAGAAACCACTTACTGTGTGACTTTAGGAAAGTTACTTAACCTCTCGGTGTCTTGGGTTCCTCATCTGTAAAATGGGCTAATAATAACTTACTTTCCTGGGCAGTTATGAGTGTGAAAAATAATGCACCAGCAGCATTTTGCAAGTGCTTGGCACATAATAGATACCCCATAAAGGATAGTTGGTGTGATTGTCATTAGCATATGACAGAAAATGTGAGATTAAATTTAAACCTCTTCCTCTGTCTTCATTGAACTTGTTATTAAGCTACTTTATTCCCAAGTTTATTGGTAGTTTCCATTTCACTTCATTTGATTTTCTTCTTCTTCTTTTTTTTTTTTTTTTGCTTCGAAGGGTTGCTGAGTGGTCAGACTTCCCCAACAAACACCAAATTGGAGAAACTGGATTCTCAGCAGGTGTTGCAGCTCTGCCTCCGCTATCAGGACCACCTCCATCAGTGTGCAGAGGCCGTTGCTTTTGATCAGAACGCTTTGGTTAAACGAATCAAAGAGGTAAAGTATTGTGAGAAAATACCATTGCCTACTTATGGTGATTCCCTGTGACTCCTGAGTCCTTTTCTCCTGGGCGGTAGAGCCAGTGATCCAGACTTTCTGGGAAATAGTCATTTTCTATCTAAATGTCTTGACATACTGGGGAGATTGTCTTTCTCAGCAGTAAAATGTGATGTTGGAAAACTGTGGGTCCACGGAGTAGACTAATCTGGAGTCTGAATCCTGGTTTACCTCTTATTTGCTGGGATAAGTTACTTCTCTTGGTCTCAGTTTTCTCATCTGAAAAATGGGTCCCACCATGATAACCTACCCCAAGGGTTGAGTGAAGATTATTAAATTGCTCAGTAAGTGTTAACTGTTATTAGTATGTGTGAAGTCCTGCCGTACTGATTTGCTTTTGCTAACATTATGTCTTCAAATTGACTTCAGCTCCTTCTTGTGTGTAATTTATATTTTGTTTTCCAGTTGGGTATCGGTTCCTTAAGAGCAGGACCCCTGACATCTCCCTCAATTTGTATTTTTTTCACTGCGTTAGCAGGAAAAGCTCGGTGATTCTTATTGGTTGGTTGGAAATGATTATGCCTACTTAACCCACATGGTTTTTGTGAGGAAAGAAGCAAGATAATTCATGTGACAGTACTTGGTAAATGAGAGAGCATGGTACAAATGTTGAATAATTATGAATTACAGTTAAGTAGGCACTTTTCTGAAGCATTTAAATATGTCATTGACTGGTCCACTGCATGGCACAGCTCTGGGAGCACCAAGGTATAGGTAAATACATTTTCCAAAGTTTTCAACCAAGAAGAGTTTTATATTCCTGATTCCCTGAAGTCATGTTGAATAAAAAAAAAGGAAGTCAGGGCTGTATCCTGGCGAAACCACTTATGTGAATGGCACTCCCTGGAGTTTAACAAAATAGTCCTGGTCATTGACTCAGGCAAGAGAAGATGGACCTGAGGAAACATACAAGTAAAGGGTGGAAAATCACTGCTAATTAATGATTAGTTAGTAATAGACATACTACATCCTTGGGATTTCAGTGTAGTCATTAATTACATTGATATATTTGTTTGCCAACACCTCCAGTATTTTCATACTTAACCTTTCATAAAATGTATTTATGTGCTTCTCTCATGGATTAAATACATTTATATGGAAGACTATTTAATATGACCTTTTATGTCAGTTGGCATTGATGTAGCCTTTCAGATATGATATTTGTAACATTATGATCTACAGAGCTCTAAGTCCCAGACATGACAATGCATTAGAATCATTGGGATTTTTTTGTTTGTTTTAATACTGAATTCTCTCCCCTCGTAGATCTAGGATGTGGTCTCTGAATCATTATTTTAATAAACTTATCAAATGATACTGTTGCCATTCTCCATTACCTGGGATTTGGGCACCACTGGTCCAGAGTAGTTTTCCAAAGTAACTTCTATAAAACTAGCTCCATGTAAAGAAGGTTAGACTTTTTGCATGTTTCATCACCACCCTTGGAAAGTCCCAGTGCCTATTACCTTATTAAAAGTTCGTAGGTATCTTGCAGTAAAGAAAATCAGCACTTTTCAAACTTAAAACCCTTAACTTCTATTAAGAAGTAGAGTAGAAGGTAACTTCTATTAACATGCTATAGAGGCAGTGTCTTTTAGAGCACTCTGAGGGAAATGCTTTTGTAGACGTAAGACCTTACCATTTGGACTGTGCTAGAAATTAACTGTGACAGTAACTCTCAGAAGATTTTAGAGTAAGTCAACTTTTTAATGCTTCTTGTCTTCTTTTTGTAAAGTCTTCTACTAGTTTAGGATAAAGTGTGGTGCAGAAAGCTGCAGTGACTAGCTCATTGTCAAGGGCCGGGTAGAGTGTCTTGTAGCTGATAGTACTAGACAGAGCTCCTCATTATCCCACGTCTTCCAGACTCCCGAGCAGTGTTTCTTGGCCCTGAATGCATTAGAATCACCTGGGAATTTTTTCCTCCAATATATATGATGGAAAATTTTACACACACACTGTGAACCTTCCAGTGCTCATTGCCTGGCTAGTAGACATCAACTTGTGAACACTCTTGTTTCAGCCACACCCCCACTCAACTCCCTGCCACCTCCCAACTGGTCTGTTTTTCAGGTCTAATCTCAGGCATATCATTTCATTTATAAATATTTAAGTATGCGTTTTTAAAATGAAGGACTTAAAAAAATCTTTTTAATTTGAGTTACTTTCAGACTTAGAGAAAAGTCACAAAAATAATTCAGAGTTCCTATAAACCACTCCCACAGCTTCCTCTACAGTGAGCATCTTAGAAAACTTTAGCACCATGACAAAACCGGGAAATTAACATTGGTACAATACTGTTTACTAAACGGAGACTGTATTTGAATTTCACCAGTTTTCCACGAACAAAAGACTCCTTTTGAAAAACACAGCCCCAGTGCGTTATAATACCTAAAACACTTAGCAATAATGCCTTCATTCATTCAGTATAGCTGAGGTGCTTTTAAGAAAAATCACTCTAAACCAATTGGGTAGAAACCTTTGAAGGGCTGTGAGAAGGGAAGGAAGGAAGCCGGGCACTGGTGTTTGTGAGTGCTCCAGGAGGGTCTCACCTGTGGCCGGGGGTGAGAACCAGTGCTGTGCAGCATTCATTTAAAACAAACTGAGTTTAAAATTCTGCTTGAGGAGCCTTGGGATTCACTCTGAGTAGGCAGTGGTGAGCCAGGACCGCCGCCCAGCAGAGAACAGCATTCACTGTACGGGTGGTGCCCCGGCAGTTCTCTCAGGGCCGAGGAGGTGAGCGCCGTTCAGGGTCTTCCCTGGGGGCTCGTCAGCCCCGTGGGTGCGTGCTGGCAAGCCCCTGAAACATGCACATCCATCTGCGCTCAAACCTAAGGGTTGAAATTAGTCACTTCCAAGTGAATAAAGCAGAGGATGTCGTTTTGATCGAATACCAGCTCTCTGATATTATTCCAGATGTTTCCTGGAAATTTGGTTCCAAGTGTGAGGAAGTAACATAATGCTGTGTGTTAAAGTCAGGGAACTTACTAAGCATGGAGAATGTGTGTTAGTGGAGGCAGAACCCAGACCGGCCAGACACCCAGAAAGTTGCATTGCTTGTGATCACTTAGGTTTGGATCAAAGGGAAATGTGGCTATAACCGTTTCTGATTCCGAGAGGAGAAAATCAAGGAGTTAGCTAAGCTTTCCTCTTGCTGACTTGGAATGATGCTCGTGAATGAAGAGTTACGTTGTGTAAATTTGTGTGTAAGAGGGTGGCAGACCCTTAGCGTGAGGTCCTCTAAAGGTTACAGAGGAACGTGGCCTGGTCCCTGCTCGCTGAGCACTTAGTCTAGGTGAGGGACACAGAAGAGTAAGGTGACAGGAAGGCGCTGTTGATGGAGACTGCTCGATGGTAATTAATAACGAAAGTTTCATGAGAGTTAAAGACCGGGAGACCCTGGAGCAGGTGAGGTGGAAGCTCGGTCTTAAAGGAAAACCAAGATTTGGGAAATGAATGGACAGAAAGAGGAGCGCATGCTGGCTGGGGAAACAGCTGACAGGCTTAGAAGGACATTAACTTTGGGGCTTCAGGGGACAGGGAAGAAACTAAACTTGTTCCAAGAAATCTCTATTAAGAACCACAGATGTTGGAAAGAACTCAGAGACCGTCTGGTCCAGTGCCTTCCTTATGTAGACGCAGAAATGGAAGCCTGTTAGAGAAAGTAAGCCATTCGTCTGTGGTCAGGGAGTCAGACAGCGGCTGAGATTACAGAATTCGAAGTGGAGCAAGATCAGAGAAGGTTATAGGGGGTTTTCGGCAGGTGGTAAGTTTGAACATGCTTACGGGTTGAGGGGGAGAGAAGAAGACGGAAGATGAATGATAGAAGGGATTCGGAGAGCGAGGTCTCCCAGGCAGCCAGAGAGGGGGTTTGGCCTGAGAAAACAGGGAGGATCTAGGCGGGGTTTTAAAAAGACAACCCCTGGCACAGATCAGTCACCCGCGGGGAGCCTGTATACTCTCTCTGAAGGATGGGGGAGGTCATTTGTTGAGAGTGACCGCTGGGTGGTGGTGTAGTTGTGAGCCCAGGCAGTCACTGAGGGCTCAGCCAGTGGGGGAAAACTTGGCCTTACATTTGTGGGCAGTTCTGCATAGTGGTTCTGACTGTGAAGTCCAGAGCCTCATTGCCTGAGTTCAGACCCTGGCACTGCCTCTAATGAGTTGTGTGACGTTGAGCAAGTTACTTAATTCTTCTAAGCCTGAGTCTCCTCTTCTAGGATCGTAGTCCACCTCAGAAGGGTCCTCGGGAGGGTTACGTGAGTTACTAGACGTATAAAGTGTAGGGCCCTGTCTGCCGCACAGTAAACGCCATGGTGTCAGCTCTGGTTGTTGTTTGAAATGTGAACAGTGACTAAAAGAGGAAAGCCTGACCCTACTGCTGTGAATTGGCCCGTGTGAAGTTTGAGACCAGTAACAGCCTAAATGTTGGCTCATTTTAAGCTCTCCTCTCAACAACCCAAGAAGAGAAAGAACCAAATGGAGGCAAGACATAATTTTTAGCCCAGTCTGGTTTTCTGCAAGCCTTGTATGATTTCTTCTGTGCCACAGATATGTACCTGCTGGAATTTTTGCAGTTGATGTAACCGTTTATTCTGCTCCATGAAGAACACACTGGTACCTGGGGAACTTGGGTCATGAGAAATGTGAAGATGGCACATGATGTGTCCTTGGCTTCTGGCCTGTGGATGCGTCACACGTCTTACCACTTCGGTGATTTCCATGATACCTCATCATCTAGTTAAGGATTCAAGTTGGCAGGCAGACGCTTTCAGTTTTTGGTTACCTCTGTCTCTGATACTGGGGTTACTGGAAGGTAAAGGAGAAAATCACGTGCATCCTCCTAATGCAGGGGCTTTCCCCAGGGCCGGGGGCGGTGGGGAGGAAGGCAGGTGGCAGATACACAGCCCCAGGAAGACACAGTTGAGACATTTGGAGTGGCTCTTGTCGCTGACTTGGGTCATGTTGCTGCCTCTGGTTGCTGTCAGTGGGCAGATACGTTCATGGTTTAGAATACATTCTTAGTGAAGATGAAGCCACTAGGTTAATTTTGTTACAGTTTCGAGGTGCTCCCTTAAAGGCCTTGAGACCAAATCCGTGGGTGATTCTGGTAGCCTCTCTCTGTTTCATTATTAGACGTGTTGATAAGTGAGTGTGCTGTTTTAGCATAAACCTATACGAAGCTTTGAAGGGAGGTTCAGATGGACACAGAAGAGTTACAGTCCCTGCAAAGCTACATGAAATGTGGAACTATAAAGAGACCCCCAGGTTTCTCTGATTCAGCCCTTTCATTGCACAAATAAACCAAGGGCCCCTGAGTTTATTTGGGATTTGCCCACGGGTTTTCTCCGTGTTAATGACTAAGGTGATAGACAGTGAATCCTGACTGCTCGTCCTCATTCCTGCTTTACCTTGCTGCTTACGTTCTCCTTCTGTGGGATCTTATCATTGTGTTTTTATCCTTACTCATGCAGTAGGCTGTCAACTAGTGTTGGAAGGAGCGAGTGATTGTTCATGGGCCTGCACGCAGAATTGGACAGGGATCTCTTTCAGGCGACAATACTGTAATGTTTAAGACCCAGCTGGAGCCATTTTCTAAGTATTTGACCTGACTTCCTGGACCATGTTTCCTCCGATGGGGCTGTGGGAGAGGCTGACCAAGGTTAAACGGGCTTCCCACAGTTTGCACAGAGAACCAGCGTCTGAGCCCACATTAGCGATTGTTCTGAGACCCTTCAGTGAGAAGCTGGGTTCTTGTGAACCGTTGGCCAGGTGAGGCTGTTACCCTTTGTCTGCCGCCTTGAACTGAATCTCCTTTAAATGACAACATTGTTAGATTCCTGATGCTGCTTTTAAACATGCCCTGGCATTGGTCACTGCTGGCTTGACCTCAAATTATAAAATGGGTTGGGAGCGTTTGTTTAAAACTACAAATTTTGACCAGAGCAACTGAGATGTTGGGTTGCTTTTTGCCAAAATACCGAGGGCAAAGCATTTCAGGAACGTTTTGTGTTTCCTTTCTATCTTACAAGTTACTTTGGTGTGAATTTGAGGTTGAGCCCTGAGAACATAATTAGAGTTGTTCCCCCTTCTTGTCCTTTCTGCAGTCTTTCTTTTCTATAAGAAATACGACTGGTCCCTTGAGTGGCAGGAAGTACAGATGGGGGATTGGGCTTATTCTGGGCTGTCTGGCTGTAAGGTACGCCATTGCAGTACTTCCTCGGGCCTGGCCCCACACTTCCTTTTCACCAGCACTGTCCTGCCAAAAGGCAGAAATCCTGGAAGGGGGCCCGATCGAGTTTATTATTTGCCTGTGGGAAATGTAGGCTTGTGATTTTTTGGCAAAGCATGAGCAAAACCCAATTATTCATCTGCCTTGAGATTTACCTCCATCCGGACTCTCGATACTGATACATGGGCCTTTGGGAGCAGCAGCCCCGTTTCCCTGCAGTGTGCTGCCCTAGACGTGCCCCTGGACAGCTGGCGCTGCCAGCGCTCCCAGTACTGGCCGCAGGTGCCAGGTACTGGAGACCCGTCCCACTCCCTCCCCAGCTCATCTCCAAGTCTGCTGGGGTGGGCGACGTCAGAGGCCCCTCCAGCCACCCCTCTTGTGAGGAAAGCCGGAGGAACTGCGGTCTGTAAGCCAGAGGGTCAGCAGTAATAAGGGCACATGGGTTCCAGAGCTGAAAGTAGGGCTGGGAAAAGACATTCCTGTCCTGTGTCTCTTTCAGTGAAGAAAAACTGGGAATGTCAGCACATTGGAATGTTGCTGCAGTGCTTAGCACGTGTCTGACACATCGTAGACATTTAATAAATGCTTATTAAATGAATAACAATATAGTCTTCAGTTATGTCAATATCTTGTTTGTACTGATGGATAAGCTTTCTTACTCTATTAGAGAAAATAAAGCTTATGAGACTTCTATTAGGTAGGGTAGGCTAGTTGGCAGCTATAAATAGACTTAAAAATGTGTAATGGCTCAAATGCAACAGAAGTTTATTTCTTGCTCATGTTCAAGGTGGGTGTTTCTGGTTAGCAGGTGACTCTTCCACTGAGTTCAGGGATTCAGGCTCCTCCTGTTTTGGGGCCCCGCCAGATCCAAAGACCACATTGCTGATAGGATCCAGTTGGCAGAAAGGGAAAGAGTGGAACAGCACAGGTGGGAGGTTCCCTGGTCCAGACCTGTAAATGTCGCACACCACTTTGGCTAGAACTCAGTCACATGGCCACAGCTAACTCCAAAGGAGGCTGGGCAGTGTAGTCTGTGTGTGTGCCCTGGATGATACTAAATTTTGATCTACATTTTGAACATCTGTGTCATCTTTGAACTTACATTCCTAAAATGCATCTTGAGCCCAACTTTGAAATTCACAAGGGTTGGCACAAGGTTCCATGGTAAATTTCACTTGATTAGGTCCTCCCTTCAATGAATGCCAAGTGATATTAAGCAAACACTTTTAAGCTTTTAACGTTAAGTGAAAAACCCAGTACGTGACGTTATATAGTCAGTATGACTTCAACTATGTTAAATATCTTTTTAAAAAGAAGGAAACCTGACAGCTGTGGTTGCCCTTTAGTGATGAGATGGCCTGTGGTGTTTGTTTTTAGCCTAGTTCATTCTGTTTTCCTGTATTTTATAAATCTCTATCTTGAACATACATTTTTTTCCCAACTTGGCATAACTCTGATCTTTTTTCTCATAGTGTACGAACCTTATTAGGGTTCTGTCTCCCTGGCTGCAGCTTTTGGACTCAGTGAGATAAGAAATATGCCTTTCACAACGTTGTATGCGTGTGCCTTTACGTGTCCACTTCATTTATGAGTTCATTCACCTCCAAGCCAGGCTCTGCCCTAGGTGTTAAGGATATATCACTGCTCAAAACAGACAGAATCCCTTCCTCATAGGCCTTACATTCCACTGGGGAAACAGAGAGGCAATAAACAAGGTGGAAAAAGTAAAATATATAGCATGTAAAACCAATGCTAAGAATAAAAATATAAAGCAACAAAAGGGATGTGAAATGCTAGTGAGGTGAAAATTTTGGGCAGGGTAGGCCAGAAAGGCCTCACTAGAATTAAGAACTTAAAAAAATTTTTTTTATTTATTATAGTCAGTTTACAATGTTGTGTTAGTTTCTGGTGTACAGCATAGTGATTCACTTATACATATATATATTCCTTTTCATATTCTTTTTCATTATAAGCTATTACAAAGTATTGACTATAGTTCCCTGCGGCACACAGTAGGACCTTGCTGTTCATCTGTTATATATATAGTAGTGTGTATCTGCAAATCCCGAGCTCCCAGTTTATCCCTCCACACCCCTCACCCTTTTAAAATAAAGATCTCCTGTCTAGTACAGAGCGAGCCAGGAGACTCATCCTTAAAATTCCATCCATACCTAAAATTTAACAAAAATTTTTTTGACCAAGTGACAGTCACGGGACGCAAGGTCCTATTCATTGACAAGTCTGTTGTTCTCACACTTATCTGGATGTTCTGAACTGGAGACGCATTTGCTCTCTCTGTTGTTACCTGGGAGGACACTTATGATCTGTACTCCCTTTAAAAACATCTCTCATTCTTGCAGGTCTCAAGGATTCCCAAAGGATTTCTCCAGAAAGTGTCCCTAGAGCTTGAGGCAACAGTTCACTTCTTTCTGCCAGTGTTGCCGGGCTGTACTTCAGTCTTGGGAGAGATTAGCTGCCATCCGGCATTACTCCCCAGTTCTCATTCTGCACATGAGCAGAGAGCTTCTCACTGCCTGGGGTCTTACCAAACCATTACTAGAGGGAAGTTAAGGTGACAGCCAGCCTGCAGCCCAGAGCAAATGGGATCATGCAGGTGTAAGTCCTCTGCGGGATGAAAGGAGCTGTGTAAGTGAAAGGATTCTTTTAGGGAGTAAAAGTCATTTCTTTTTTCTTTTTTTTTTTTTTAAAGTCATTTCTTTCAAAGGCAGCAAGGCCAACAAGGAGGTGATGGCGAGATGTTGCCGTGGAAGTGTGAGCGTTGGTGGTGCAGCCGCAATGTAGATTCTGTAATGACTTCCTCCGGTGGCCTGGCGGCCCTCGGCCGTTTTCTTTCACCCTTGCTGAGACCTGGGCCCTCTGTATTCACTTACCTGCCTTTCCATCTTGTAGGTCATGGTTGTATTCTGCAAAATCCGCTAACTCCAGACCTCTCTCTCTGCAGGTTGGCTGTCACCTTAGCTTTGTGCATGAGCAGTGCTAGTGGTGGTCTGCGTGCCCTTAGACAGTGAAGGCGCTCCCTCTGCTCAGGTGCGCCTGCTCCTGCTCCATGCCTCCCGTGCGCTTCCTCCTGCTGCAGTCCTCTCCCATCTCTGCCTGATGTGCGCCATCCCCAGCCGCATATGCCCCCAGCCTACACCAGCGCACTCCTGGTTTCCCCGTCAGAGGCTCTCCTGCCGCCTTCTCCCCTGTGCTCAGGGAATGGTTGCTGGGTGAATGTGTGTGACGAAATTGAGTTGTCACTTCAGCCGTCTTGCATGGGTTAATGACACAGGCCTCGCAGCTCTCGACCAGGCCCTCGCATGTCAGGAGAGCTCACCTGGCTGTGGTTAGGAGCATAGACTCTGGTGTCCCCTGAGATACACCAAATGGTTATGCTGGTATCATCACCATCGTCACCATCACACTGGGTGTCTCTGGTTCTTTCTGCAGCACAGGGTGGAGCACTTTAACTGTAAAATATTTACCTCCCCACCACCTCCAAAGTCTGTTCTCTCCTCCGAGTCGGAAAAGGGGTTATATTCATGGCTAATTTGGGTGTGTAAATGAGCGAATTACAGAGCACGTAATGAACCCAGTTTAGTATTGTTTGTTAGCTTAGCTTAGGTTTTGAATGTGTCACTAGGTCCTACAGACTGACTTTTATTCCCCTTTAACCCTGGACCTTGGGAAGGGTTACTGGTGTTGCTCCCAGATTTTCGTCCCTGTCCCCTCCTCCATCCACCAGCACCTCTCCTTCAGCTCTGCTCTCCCGCAGTAGGAGTTGTGATGGCTAATAAGTAGTAACTAATAATTAACGAGACAGCTGTCATTTTTCATTTGTTAGCCATGTGCCCGGTCTTGCATAGGCATCTTGCAGATATTATCATCTACTTCAGACAGATGCAGAAACCACGGTTCAGAGGCCTGCAAGGAGGCCTCGAGGTCACACGGTTGTTGGGCGGTGGGGCGGAGGCTCAGATCCAGCTCTCAGACCCACACTTGAGACCCCAGAGCGCTTTCCCTGTTTCTTTCTCCAGCCCCTCTCCTTGTTTGTACCTGATACTCACTTCACCCCACAGTCCTGCCCCCACGCTCCTTTACGATGCTCCCTTCACGGTGTCACAGGACACTTTTATATTTCAAATGCGATCCTTAGAGGATGCAGCCGCACTTAGGACACTAACCCTGAAGACCCCACGTTTACACCTTGAAAATGCCAGGATCTGCCTACTTTGAGGCTAACTTTTCCACATTCCCAATTGATCACTTTTTTGAGAACGGGGTTTTAACCAATATCTCAGAGGACGGTGGTAGCCAGGAAGGCAGACAGAGAGCAGCACAGGCAGGGAGCTGGACCCCGGGCTGGGGCCGCCCCCTCCCACTTGGGAGGGCCGCAGGGACTTCTCAGGGAGGCAGAAGACCTCGGGTGTCTGTGTGCCCTGAACTGGTAGCTTTCATGGAGTCCAGGGGAAGTCTCACGGGCAGAGAGGTGGGATTCCTGCCCTTGAGCTTTGATTGTTACCCTGTCTCTTTCTTTTCCTGTTTTGCTGCCTCTCAGTGTCACTTTCTAGCACTTTGGAACGGGGAGGCGGGAATCTGCCTGACTTTAATGTATTTAGTTTTGGGAACCGCTTAAAGGTTTTGAGATGGCTTTTCTCCCTTCCTGCCCAGACATAAGGCCTCTGAGAGTAAGAATGCATGCGGGGAAGCTAGACACGCCATAAAATAATTAATTACTGGGACAAAGTGATGCAATGCAAATTCCTGAGATCCTGGTATCTCTTCATTCTCTTGAAGACCCAGCTAGAATTTGTTCCTTTGCTGAGACACTTAGATACATTGTTTGAACAAAGGAAACAGGGTCACTTTAGAATGTCCATTATGTGGTAATCCGTGCCATTCAGCCTGTGGTGTAATTAATGAGAACCCTGGCGACAGTCTGTCCATTGTGGGTCCCCTGCGCAACAGGATGTGGCGGACTCATGGGGAGCTGGAGAAGGCTGACGTAATTCCAGAAGGACCCAGAAACAGCGCAGTTTCAGCTGCAGGTCTAGGCCCACCTGAGCAGGTTCCTAGTCCCGGCGGGCACAGAGACATTTGTTTGACTCGACTTTGCCATTTGATTTTGACATCAGTTCGCGATAGACTCTTGTTTTCCTTATGCAGAAATGGTGTCTTGAGGAACTGTTTTAAGATCATGGTTTTGACACAGTTATAATTCGTTTGACAAGGTAGAGGTAGCTGTGGAAAAGGAAGTGTCACTGGCTGTCTCTCCTTGCCGGGACAGCTGACAGCAGTGTGGTGGCCCTTGGAGTCAGAAGATCTGGAGTCCAGTCCTGGCTCTGACATCTGACAGTACCTGCTGTGTGGACCGAGGTGAACTGCCGAGCCGCTCTGGCGTGGCCTGCCACTGGAAAGTGAGGGAGTGGGACTGAAGGATCTCTGAGGACCCTTGCTGCACTGAAATTCCCTGTTCTAAAGCCCCCTCTGTGAAGTCAAGGATTGTGAAATGCTTATACAAGTGAAATGTCAGAGTACAAAGTGTACAAACAGACTTGCCAGTGAAAATGTCATTCAAGTTTATCTGCTAACAAATAGTTTATTCCCTTTGGTCTCCTCTTAGCTTTTGTTTTGTGGTTCATGTTATGTCTGGCAACTTGCTTCTTTTTGTTATTTAAAAAAAAAGAAATGGTGGTGGTTAAATTAGAAACAGAAATGTTCTCTCACCCTACTGGAAAACTCTAAAAATGGCCATTTTAACTTATCTGTCAGGATTTCAAAAAGGTACTGAACACATGGCTCAACCTGGTAGGTAGTTAATTGAAATGAATTGAGATCTGAATTAATTAGCTGTGTAGGAAAAATAGGCAGGGATGAGGCATAAAAGCATGAGTTTGAATTCTGCCTTCACTGCTGCTACTGGCTAAGTGACCCTGGACACGTATTCTGATCTCTGACTCCCTGATTCTGCAGCTCTAGGGGGAGAATGGTATGTTCCCTGTAGGACTGTTGTGAGGAATTGATCATGTATGTATAGTACATAGTACAGTGCCTAACAATTAATACTCAATGGATTGTAGTTGTAACTGTTATACGTTACTTTATTACATTAACTTAAATAACTAGGGAATTACTAACTATTACATACAGTGTTCCACCTTCCCAGTCATCCTGATAAGATGGATGTCAGTAACTAAAAGAAACAGTCCCGTTAGTATGGATTTCGGTTTTTGCTTTTGGTAGACCACGTGGACTGAGATTTGCCACAGACTGATTTCTCCTCTTGTCTGATTTAGAGATCAGCGGTGTGGTAAGAGAACAGACGGCAAGAGTGTACTCTTACAAGCTGTCGTCGCAGGCTCTTGACTCCAGAAACAGTGCCACTTGAGAATGTCCAGTGCGTGGTAGTTGGTGTCATTAATGAAAACATCTGCCCATTGTTTGTCCATTGTGCAAGAGAGGGGCATCCCGGAGAAGATTCCCACTGAGAGCTCCCAGATCCTCTGTGGGAGTGACAACCTGGAGGAGGGTCAGAAGCCAGAAAACAAGAGTTGACCCGGCAGAGTTTTTGCCACAGCCTCACATCCCCTAGCTGATCTCCTGCAAGGCTTTCCCCTGGGCTCCTAGCCTATTTTTAGGGGCTCCTCACTGATCCTCTCTCCCCAACTTTTCTTTTTAATAAATTCAGTTGATATTCAGCTGATCAGTTGGAGGCTCCCTTTCCTGGGAAGGATCTTAATTCTCCTTTTAAAGATCTTAAAGTCAGATTTTCTTTAGAAACTCATTTAATTTTAATGAGGCAGAGGCCCAGGTCAGTTCTCCTGAAAAGATCCCAAATTTGGATTTTTTCTTAATACTGAATTGTAGGAGTACCTTATACATTCCAGCTGTCTCTCTTATCAGATATGTGTATATACAGAATATCTTCTCTTAGTCTGTGGCTTGCCTGATCAATTTAATGATGTCTTTCAAAGAGAAATTTTAAATTTTGATAAAGATCAGTTTAACCATTTTTTGTTTTATGGTTAGTGGTTTTTGGACCCATCTAAGAAATCATTGTCTATCCCCAAGGTAGCACAGGTTTTTCTCCAATATTTTCTTCTAAAAGTTTTATAGTTTTGTCTTCTGTGTTTAGATCTGTGATCCATTTCATGCTAACTTTTGTGTATGAGGTGAGGTGTAGGGGTCCAGGGGTTTTTTCCTCCTGTATAGATATCTAGTTGTTCTAGCACAAACAGTTGAAAACCTTTCTTTTCCTCATGAATTACCTTGGAAACTTCATAAAAAAAAAAAAAAACCAATTGGCCACATATGTTAGGATCTATTTCTACACTCTGTTCAATTTCATTGATCTGTATATGTCTGTCTCTATGCCAGTACCACTATCAACTATCTTGATTACTGTAGCTTTATATTAAGTCTTGAAATCAAGTACTATAAGTCTTCAAACTTTGTTCTTTTTTAGAATTCTTTGACCATTCTGTTTCCTTAGAATCAGCTTATCAAATCCCTATCCAAAAAAAGTCTTCTAGAGTTTTGATTTAGATTGCAAATGAATCTATAAATGAATTTGGCAAGAACTGACATCTTAATAATATTGAATCTTCTAATCCACGAACATGGTATACTTCTCCATTTTTTTGAGATCCCCTTTAGTTTTTCACAGCAGTTTTGTAATATCAGTGTTCAGGCCTTATACATATGTTGTTGACATTTTTGCTGAGCTTTTTATATTGATACCGTTGTAAATTTTATATTTTTTATTCCATTATCCAGTTGTTCATTGCAAGTATGTAGAAATACAGTTAATTTTTGAATATTGACTGTGTGTCTTGTAACCTTGCTAAATTCACTTGTTAGTTTTTGATTCTAGGAGTCGTTAAGATTTTCTAGATACACTGTCGTATCATCTGCAGATTAAGACCCTTTTATTTATTCCTTTCTGTTTCCTAAGCCTTTTATTTCCTTTGGCTGACTTGTTGCACTGGCTAGGACCTGTAGTACAACGTTGAATAGAAGTGGTAAGAGTGGGCATCTTTGCCTTGTTCCTGATCTTAGGGAAGAAAAGTGTCTTTCACCACTTACTCTGATGTTACCTGTTGGTTTTTCATAGATGCCCGTTGTCGTATTGAGGAAGTTTCCTTCTGTCCCTAATTTGCTGAGATTTTTCATAATTGAATTTGTTGAATCCTTTTTTTGCATCTTTTGAAATGATTATATGATTTTTAACCTTTATTATACTGAAATGACAAATTACATTGATTTCCAGATGCTGACAAAGCTTGCATCCTTGAGATAAATTTCATTTGGTAATGGCATATTACCTTTTTTGTATATTACTGGATTTGGTTTGCTCATATTTTGGATCTGTTGCTGGTAGTGGACCAACCACATAAGGTATTTGGAACGAGTTTGAGCCCATTCTACAGATGTCTAATGTCTTAGTAAAGCGTGCGCTTACGCCTATAAATAATCTCAGCTCCCTTTCCCCTGCCCTTTGAAATGTGCTGCCACCAAAGTCAGTATATGAATATATGAGGCAAGGCTTGAAGTATGAGATTAAGGGTAAACGGTGAGTTCCTTGAGGGCAGGGACTTTATCACATCCAGTCTGTCAGTGTAAGATTAAATCCAGCTGGCGTTACAGAGCCCCTCAATTACACTGGCTTATTCAGGATGGACACTTCCTCTTCTCTCCCAGGCCTGGTACGACTCTCCCCTGGAAAAGTCCTCATGGCCCCAGACTTCGCGTTCACTGCTCTGCCAACCCAAAGATTGTGACCTTAGTAATCCTCATGGTCTGAGGGGGCTGCACCTGCATTTCAGCTGCAGCGGAGGGGCGGGGGAGGGGGGGCATGCCAGCTAACTTGTAAGGAAGCAGCCCAGAAGCTGCCACGAGAGACTTGCGCGTGTACTTAGTCACATGGTCACAGCAAGGCCAGGATTTTGAGGCAAGAGTTGTGAGGAATAAACAGTCATTCTCTGTCTGTTGTAAACTCTAAGAGTTTCTTCATTTAAATGATTTTTCTGGAAGTTCCTGAAACAAAGTTATTTGCAACATACCTCCTGGGCCTCAGTTTCCTGGAAGAGTAAAGTCACATTAACAGGAAGTCCTGTCATGGTACACAGTAAGCCGTGCGGGGGCGGAGTTTGGGTTCTCGGTGTCTGTACCCCTGGGGCCTCGCGTGATGCGTGGCACACGATAGTACTTAGTAAATTGTTGACTGTATTGTATGTTTGCTTTCTTGTTAGACTCTTTGTGCCAAAATAGAAATAGGAAAGGGGACGGTGTTCCCGATGGTCAAAACGGTGAGATTCAGAATTGCGTTGGATACTGACATTGCCTAAAGTCCTGTCAGATACGCTAGAATAAGTCTGTACCTGGGGTTCATGTGTTCAAAACGTGAGGAATAGACGTTACGCATTTTATTACAGGTGTTAAAGTCTGCACCAAATTGAGACTTTCCCTGCAGCATTCAGAAAGAATGGGAAGAGACTTAAAAGGTGGTAACTTTTGTGTCATGTGATTTCATATTCTTTAACATCCTACCATGTCCCAGCTAAAATTCATGTGCCAGTAATGGTACACTCTCTCAGTTAAGAAATACAGGAGAAGGAAGATGTTGCCTCAGGTTTATTTAACTGCGGGGAGGGTTTACGAAGCGGTCCTCACAGTTTGCCTTGAATGGTACAGAACTGACTTGGTTGACATCTGTGGTCCTGGCAGGGAGCACTGCCCCCTCCATGCAGCTTCCGCGGAGTGACTGCAGCCACGGGGAGGAGGGAGGGATGAAGCGGCCCCCAGCTGAGTCCCGAGCTGGCGTATATTAGCATGGTTACCCCACTGCATCCTCACAACCACCCTGCAAGCCCGGAGTCAGTCCCTGAGTCTTGCAGATGAAAAGCCTGAGACAGAAAGTATAAGTCTGAGCAACTCAGTGGCTGAGCCTGTCTGATTTCCAAGCACAGGATTCATTCCTGTAGAGGGAGAGCTAGGAATCCCAGGGTCTCAACAGGCAGTAAGTGTCTCATGCTCCCAACACACAGGGCTGACGTCCTCTTAGTCTCCCTCGCGGCTGGTTCTGGGGCAGCACTTGGTGAAGCTGTGTTTGAGGAGGTTTTCATCCCCGGTGCTTCCTGGAAAGCTGGTGGCCCCCACGTGGCCTGTGCTCATCCCCCATCCTGGCGAGAGGACCTGTTTCAACTGGATTGCCTGTGTCTCGCTTCCTTCCCTTCTGCAGATGGATCTGTCTGTAGAAACTCTCTTTAGCTTCATGCAAGAGCGCCAGAAAAGATACGCCAAGTACGCGGAGCAGATCCAGAAGGTCAACGAGATGTCAGCCATCCTGCGCCGCATCCAGATGGGCATCGACCAGACGGTGCCGCTGCTGGAGCGGCTCAACAGCTTGCTGCCCGAGGCCGAGCGCCTGGAGCCCTTCAGCATGAAGCCCGACCGCGAGCTCCGGCTGTAGCGCGCGTGCGCTCGGGCCGGCGCCGCCAGGTCCCCGGGACACTGGGACCAAAGTCCCAGGAGGTGACCAAGGCCGTTGGATCGCTGGTGCTCCCCGAGGAGGCGGGACACAGCCCTGCTGCCCTGGACACGGCTTTTCCCTCTGCAGAGCCAACCAGCCAAACCCACGCTCAGTGCTCACCGGAGTTGGAAGGTTTGAACTTTTGGGAATTCTGTACAGAACTCTGCCTTGGGAAGTATTTTTATTTTGTTTAGGTTTTTTTTTTTAATTGACACTGTATATTATCTAGTCTAGCTTGTGGATTGAAAAGAAGAGAAAGGGAGAGATATTTTAAGAAGCTCTGTATCCTTGATGCCGACGTGGTGTTTTTCTCAGAAGGCTGTCTGGGTTGTGGGCTAGAACATAAAGAACGAGTGTAACCCAGGTCCGTGTGTTGTGTCTCCATCGCATCAGGCCCTCTCTGGGGCACCTCCTGCGCTGGCGAGACACTGGCATTGTTCTCATGTCAGCTTAGGGTGTCCCTCCTGTGTCGTCATCGGAAACTGAAGGCTCCCTTTCTGCACCCTCGTGGGGTTCATCTCCCACTGATAACTGGTTTCCTTGATGCAGACAGAGGCTTGGTTTCCTCTTGCTCCATCAGCGCTGGCAGGACTCCAGTTTTTGTGGGCAGGTCTCAGCATTTGCTTTACTAGCTTCACAAACTCTTGGTGCAGTCAGGCGCCCACAGCAGAGCAGGGCACGGGCACCCGCAGGTGTTCACGGAGCCCCCGTGACGTGCCAGCTGTGGTGCCGGGATACCGAAGGGCTGTGTGTGGTCCCTGCCCTTCTTTTCTGCAGAGGAAAAACTGAACGTGCTGCTGAATTTCTGTGGGGGTTTAGGAAACAAAGCGCTTTGAGTGACCACAGAAGTCGCAGTGCAGCGCTGTGCGCATCCTAAAGGTTCTGATGGAAGAAAAGACTGCAAGGAAATGGGTGGCCGGCAAACCGAGACCAGGAGCTGGGGAGAAAGGGAGGTCACTGGGGCCAGGACATCATGCTGGTCTCCAAGGGGGCCCCCCCCCTTTATTCTCCAAACCTGTGAGGTATCCCACTTAATTTAGCATCTCTCAGGTCAACTTTATCTGATTCTAATCTCAGGTTTTAATCAGACAATATCTTGTAAAGTTCTCAGAACCCAGAATAAAATGTAGGACATAAAACAGCTGGATGAAGGCAGAAATATGAAATTCTAAGCTTAATGGAAAAATAATTTTTTAATATTCAGACGTAGGCAAAATAATCAACAGCTTCTGGGATTTTCTAAGGACCAAAGAAGTATCAAGATTGCTCATTCCATCTGAGCTGTAAAGACAAACTGGAAACCAGAGCCAAGGGAAGAGGCCAAGGCTGCATGGGACCTGATGCCTCCTTGCCCATTAGGAAGTCGGTAGAACATCCGGCCCAAGGAGTTCAAGTGGCCTGAGGGAGCCGTGGAGGAGTCTGGTGTGGGGAGCTAGACCTTTAAAGTCTGATGTGCCCCACTGGGGAAAGAAGCTCATCTTTATAATGACAAGCTTCTTGTTTGATGGTCAGGATTTGAGTGGGGCTTAAACCACTTCTAGAGCAATTCATTAGGGAGTACAAATCAAGGAAGATGTTGTGTAACTTTAGAAACCTGTTAAATAGCTAAGGCTATGCTAGGAAATGTCACGGAGGGGAAGGCAGCAGCATTTACTGAATAATGCATCTTCCCCCCTCCTCTGTGCAGTCCTCTTTCATGTATTAAATTTCCACATAATTGCAGATCTGGTTCTGGACTGTGTTCTAATCTTTCTCTCCATACTGTTTCATGCTGTTTTTTGTTCATTTTTAATCACTGTTTAATATTATAATTTCACACTACATTTTAATATCTGATATGGCTGGACTAGGTCCCCGCCTTCTCCAATTACTGTTTCTTCCTAATTTCATGTTTTTCACTTCAAACTGGCAGAAGAGTTGAAAAAGAAATTACAAGGCATTCTCATATTCTCTTCACCTCGACTGACAGAAGGAGGCATTTTTAAGCCCTCACCGTCATTGTCTTTGTTTGAATTCCTGGAGCAGACAGAACCCAGCTTTGAACACAGACTTGCTTGTAGCTTTCAAAGAAGGAAGGGCTGGTTGTCTCCAGAGCTGTAAAAACAGCTCTGGGACCAGGTTCCATTACCCTCAGTGCACTTAATAGGACTTACAAATAAAAGCACATAACAAAGTGACACACAGACTAAGCCGACGAGGACAGAGCTTTCTCACTGTGTTGCCGCAGTGGATGGTCTGGACGTGGCAGAAAGGTGACCCAAGCATTGTCCGCAGAAGTTCTCCGCCAGCCAGCTCTCCCTCCAGTTCTTTTCCTTCTTATAAAGAAGTTAGACAAAATGTGGTGTTCGATGTGGGTCCTAAGTGGAGAGGCTACTTGCTATTGGGTAGAAGCAGAGACGTGAACAATAGGCAAATTTTGATAGGTTTTGAAATAATTCTAGTTAATGTATTTATGGTGTGTGGTGGTTTTACAGTGTTGTCAGCTTTGGCTAGGCTGAAGTACATTTCCCAGAATTCCTTTCCCTGTTCCTTTTTGGTGAGAGTTGGCCACAGAGAATTTTGTGTGAGATTTCAGTGGAAGTAAGGCAATATCCATGCGTATTCGATGGAGGCCACCGTAGGTCAGGCCCTGTTGCATCTCGTGTGCTTTCACGGATCTGTTGGGCCTTTGGTGTGTGGGCAGCAGCCGAGCCAGCAGCTCCTCCAGCTCTACAGAACTGTGCCTTCAGCGTTTCCACATCCCAGGCCGGGTGTGAGCACTGGCTTCTCCTCCAGGTCATCTGCAGCAGAGAGGATGAGGGCTTAAAGGGCGGAGGCCAGCGTGGGTTCTGGTGGGAGGCAGATGCTGGTTCCAGCTTGTTGCTTCAGGTGTCCTGCTCTCCCCCACCGCCCACCCGTCCCCCACTGCCCCCCCCCAGCTGCTTTCCCAGCCACCTGCCCAGCAGTGAAGAAGAAACAGTGAGCCAGGACTCTTACCAGCTCCCGTAATTAACTGCTTAAGGTAAGTCTCATTTGACAACTTCCTTCTTCCACATCATTCCTTCCTGGTGGTTCTCCTCTGATTGGACCCTGACTGGTAATGTTTCACTTTTCCCTCCTCGATATTTTACTTTCTCTGATTGATTCTGGAAATCTGAGTGATTTGCTGTTTCAAGAGGTGGTAATGCTGGGCGCTCTAGGTGTCCCAGGGCTGAGGCGGCAGCCGGGAGCCGTTGAAGAGCCCTGACTGGAGGTTTCCACCCGCCCAGAGCACGAGCTGGTCTGGATGGGCTCTCGCACCCCCTCCCCCAGCTCTCAGCTCCCAGGCCTGCAGTTCTGATACGTCACCCTTAGCAACGGCGAGGGGCATCTTTCCCTGTTGTGTCCGAGCAGTGACCGTAGGTCTTGGTAGGGGCTTTCAATTCTGAGTTCCCAAGGGAGAGCTGCTTCGTTTTGTTAATTATGAATCAGACAGGTGTTCAGTGGCTCCCTTCTTTTAAGGACCTGTTTTGCTATCAGTCAAGTCATCTGTATTTATGGGCCCCATCAGACAGGCCTCTGGACTTCTGCCTCCTGTTGCACTAGTTGAAGTGGAAGGTCAGTAGGAGGGCCTTCGCTCCTTGTGTTTCGTGCATATAAATTTACCATAAATGAATTCTGGGGTTAAGAGCAAGTGGTAGATTTCATGAGCACCTTTATAATTATTTTACAGGTTTCACGTCTTTGTTTCCTCTCAAAGTTTTATCATTCTTAGTAACTTATGTTCTCTGCCAGAGTGACTATTTGATGGAATGAGTTTTGAGGACTCTACACCCTGAGAGGTAGAAGTGCCCTCAAGAGATGAGTTTGGTTTGTTTGTTTGTTTGTTTTTTTTTTTTTTGGTGAAGTATTCTCAAGGTATTTCTTTGCTTTCTTCTCTGATATATGAAAAAGGTATGTTACAGATATTATAAACATGCTGTTTCCAAGGTTACAGAAACTAATGGCCCTGGGGGGCTCTGTGCACCACTCGTTCTTTTGGGTTGATTTATAGAACTTACTGAGCTTTGGCATTCCCCGTAGCAAGTCCCAAGGAAAACCCGGAATCTTCAGTAATGAGAGCTGTGATCAACCAAGGGACTGAAATCTTGCCTTGTTTTGTTTACACCTCAGCCAAGCCCAGAGGTGTAGTCCTCACAGGACATCACTTAACATGTTGATACTAAAGATGGAAGGATAGAGTGAAGGGAAATTTTTTCTTGTGGAATTCTTAGGTGTAAATTTTTTTAATTGTGAGAGAAATAATTTTGCTTTTCTTTCCCCTACCCTAACTTTGTAAGTACCTCAGAGGTGTCACCGTTGTCCACTGGTTTATAATAAGTGACACTGAATTTCTTACGCACACACCAGGCATGTGCCTTCCATTCAGAAGTCACAGAGGGGAAGGGTAACCAAATAATTATTGACCTGCTTCAAACCAGAAAGTTAAGTTTTTTGGCAACTAAATCTGGTTGCTTACTAGTAAAACCAAGATCTCAGGTGTGAGCTGGGGGGGTGTGTGTGTGTCCATTACTCTCAGAAATTTGTTCAGGGTTGTCAGTGTCAACATAAGACATGATGGAATTTGCCAGTGATTCGATTAATTTTCTTCACCAATCAAGGCCTATTCCTCCTGCTACCTTTTATTAAATAGTGAAGCATGATTTATGCTAAAAGCTTTTGTGAACCAAGTACTTTTAATTCATCTTTGGAACTGTCATAATTTCCGACCAGAGAACCCAGGCCACAGCTGAACTAACCCTCTCCCAGTTGCCCTGTCTGCCTGTGACATGGCTCCTCCAAGGTCACATTCTGCATTTCCTATGGGAATGCATTTTGAACTAACTATAGTGTGATAGCCAGAACTGAAGGAATGAAACTTCTGTTTTTATATAAACCCAGTTTGATAACAATGCATATAAAGTTCAACAATATGATTGACATGTGAACATCTTGCAAGATGGTGCTGTAATTCTCCAGTTGATTTTGGAACTTTTTAAAGATATAATAACCAAGTATAATTTTGCTGTACAAGGATGAACGGGCCCCACAGGATGCTAGAAATAACTTACTTTTCCCTCTTCCACTGATAGAGGCAGAAGAGCAATATACGGAGAAAAAAGTACCTAGGCATAAATTTTGTTCACTAGACCTAAAACATTTCTGTTTAGTGTCAGAAAACAAACAAAAAAAACCAAAACAAACAAAAAACCACCTCAGAGAGGAGTGTGTAAGAAAACACATGAGTGACGGCTCTGAGGATAACAAGTTCTTGTCTGCTAGTCCCAGTACATAGGCCTGCCCTTCCCGTCTACACCTTCCCCGTCCCCCCTTTGCCTAAGCCCTGCTCTGATGCTGTCAGACCCAAACTAGTCCGTCCACACCAGCCAGCCGCTGCTGGTCTCCAAGAGGCCCCCAGATCTGTCTGCGTTTGAGTAGCAACTGGCTTGACCTTCAGGCCTTCCAAGTTCTGCAGCTTCCCATCCGAAGCCTGTCACTGAAGCACCTGCTCCCTCCTGGCACCTTCCACCTTGAGGCAGACTTACTCCTCACGCCTTTTATTCCTCCACCCCATGCCCACCTCCATTTTTCAGCGAGGTCCTAGCCAAGATAGCGCCTCTGGTCTTCGCTCACCCAGTCCAATCCTTCTTGCTTTTAGATTTCCTTAAATCTAACTTCGACTCAGAAGCCTTTTGCAGCCGACTTCACTGACGTCACCCGTGGTTCTGTCATTACTGTTCCACCTGCTTGCACTGAAGGTAAAGGCTTTATTCCTTTACTGTGTGGTTCTTTACTGACTGGCTGGGGGGCTAAGCTGCTTGTCTCATAAGTCCTGATGCCCAGTGCCACTTACAAGCGGAGAGGGCATTAAGATGCACGTGGCAGGGATGGAGAACAGATCTTTAAATAACTATTCAGGTTTTCCTACAAGAATTATAAAACCATCCACATATTACATTAAAATGTACCACGAATGTTCATCTGGTCTTTTTTCTTCCTACCCTGTATATTCTGTCTGGTTTTGGTATCAGGGTGATGGTGGCTTCATAGAATGAGTTTGGGAGTACGCCCTCCTTTTCAGTCTTTTGGAAGAATTTGAGAAGGACCAGTATGAGTTCTTTGTATGTTTGGTAGAATTCCTGGACTTTTGTTTGCAGGGAGGTTACACTGTCCATCACTCAGCAAATATTTCCCTGAGGTTTCTACACTGTAGTGTGCGTTTGGTGTACATATTAAAGAACGAAGGTGACAGCTCACGAGCATGTTCCCTGCAGGTGATGGAGCCTGAGATACAGCCGACCTCAGTGCTTCACTGAATCCTCGGACGAGAGGACCCCAGGACAGGTCCCACCACTGCCTCCTTTCCCACTTGGACACTGCTGCTCCCACCAAGTTTAGAGCTGCAAAGAGAGGTCCTTTCTCATATTTATGTATAAACAGGTACCAGTTTTGATTTTATTTCATCATATTAACATTCATGACACATCAAAATGAGAAATGCACAATTGAACCATTCAACAGCTTGCCTGACTCCAAAAGAACACTATATTCATATTAAACATTTATATAGTCTTTCCACGTAACTTTACAAACGTCCTAAACCATTTTCCAGCATTTCTCACATAGAAGTCTAGTTTTGCTCTTTAAAATCACCATCCCGTATCTTCTAGTAGCCCTCGGGGCTCCCCCTCCAACTCCCGCAGACGAGAGCCAGCCCATGCCACGCCCCAGAGGCTGCCCCTTGGGCAGGACAGTCTCGAGTCCAAGGGCTGATTACTTGACATTAGCGATCAGGGACTAAAGGCTGTAGCTTATGACCACATCAGTCACAGGAAGGATGGGGACCACAGCCAAGAGAAATCCCAGATGATGGAAGGCCAGTTTCCACCCAGAGATCTCATTAAAACCAAGTCCCACAACCCTCCTGAAACCCACTTAACATTAGAGCCATTACCTCCACATCTTACAGATGTCCCACAGTGGTGACCAGACTCTGGAAGCAGGGAGCTGTTACACATTTGGTGTGCGTGTATACATAACACATCAGAAATTACTGTGCAAAACCTTAATAATGTCTGATTACACCCCCAATTTAAACGTATATAGGAAAACCAACTCAATCACTTAACAGAACTTTTCCAGTATGGTAACAGTGCACTCCCTGCACGGTTCATGCTCTCCATTTTACACCCATAGCTTAGCCCATAATTTGTGCATAACCAGTTACGTTATATGAAGACCACAGTCGTCGTGATCAAGTCAGTTCTGAATCGTGTCATTCTATGCTGGTTTCAGCAGTCACCAGAGGAAACATGAAGTCACATCCTAGTCAGAGGACTGTCCATTTCTCACACATAGAAAAACCTGAGATATGAGTCAGCAACTAGCTACACTTACAGTAAAGAACAACACTAAGACCCACCCACCACCCTAAAAAAAAGCTGCTGACGTGAATTAAGGCTTCAAAACAGGACCAGACTGTAGCTGACAAAACTCAAAGCAGGTAAGTACTGTCACTTGTGTACTTGTTCTAATCACCTCCTATTTTCAGCTGCCAGGATTGATTCCATACAGTGATTGTAGGTCACGGACTGAGACCACTTGGTCCCGCTCCATTTTGATATGTCCCGTCTCCTAAAAAATGCTGGGGATCGTTTCTGAGAATAGTTGGGCTGTGTCTTTCCGCCCTGCTTGCAATGAAACAAAATGCAGCCCCCTTCCCCTCACCTCCCTGCACTGTTTATTTCTGAACATTCCTTGCTAACCAAAGCCTCTCTCAGCCCTGTCAGTGAACCTGAAAGTCTAAGGACATTACAGAAAATACCACCTTCACTGCACGCGAAGGGAGAAAGCCACTGAGAAAATGACAGTTTACTGCTTCTCAGCAGTTTAACCTTCTCTGATCCTTCCACAGTTTTCTATCTCTTGGCGGTTTCCTATAAAATGCTACCTTATTGTTCTGCTTTCACAAAATGCATCTGGGTAATGAAACCGAAATGGAAAGCATCTAGTTTGGCTGAGAACTCGGAGCTGCTGCTCTGCTACCTAAGAAATTCACACCTGGCTTGAAACCAAGTTCATCTTTAAAAGCTTAACAATCCCATCTTGAACGAGTCTTTGATTTATGAAGAGGGAGGTAGACTTGGTTAGCCTCCCAACCTTAGCTTAAATCACAATGTGGCCAGACTGCTGGCTGTTAAGTTGACTGCAAGATAGCTTCCCTTCTTTCTTCATGAAGCTGAGAAGAAAGAACACATTAACAGCCTCCATCCAGGCCCAACTGGAAATGTGTGCAGAGACGGACTGAGTTGGTCTGAAAGGTGCGACTAGCTACCTGCCTATTCACAATGCCTAGAAAACGGGCCACCGGACCTGGTCGTGGTGAAGGCCCGGCTTCCTGCCTGAGGTACTGGGTTTGCTCTAAAGTAGATCTTGGCAAGGCCCCTAATGGTCGGTCAGCAGAACGACGCTGGCGTCACTCGGCTGGCCGGTGAGCTTGGATTGGTGAATCAGCTTTGGATGTGATCGCTTCTCTTGGATCTACCATTAGGTTCTGTTCCTAGTAGGGTCTCCCCACCCGACCCACAAGCTGGCTCAGTCTCAGCACTAAGGTGCACTACGGAAGGGACCGGACGAAGAGACTGGTATCCGAGATCTCCTTGTAGCGTGACAAGAAAACGGTGGGGGTGTCTGTGCTCAGACACCAAGTAGAACTCGACCTAGTAAGAACCAGAGATGTGCAATCCATTGCATACAACTGTTTCATCGGTCTGGGGGAAGCTAGCGTCTGCCCTTCCACTTGGGTGAGAGAAGTATTAGCTGCTCTCAAACGCAGATGTTGAGAGAACACCTGTGTTGATCCACCTTTTGCTTTTACACCATAGCTCCATTTTCCAAAAATATATACGTATGTACATACATCTATTTCAGATTTACAGGGAATATTTTTTGTGAACGAGCGCAACACCGTCGGCGGAGGTCCCCAGGGTCTCTCTCCTCAGGAGACCTCGATGACCTCCATGCTGCCCGAGAAGCTCGACTGGCTGCCCACCTTACCCAGTTCCTCCCGCGACCTGTTTTCCGACATGATGCTGTCTCCAAACTCCATCTGGCAGCTGCGGCGTTTGAACTGCTTCTCGAAGGGGCTCTCCTCGTGCCAGCTCCGCCGGGAGTCGGCCCTGTCGCTGGGCTTCCGCCGCCGGCGCACGGAGCCGGCCGGCTCGCCGCCCGTGGGCAGCTGGCTGCAGCTGTAGGCCGGGTAGCCGGCGCCGCCCGCGAACACGGCCGAGGCGGGGTAGAAGTGCGGCGGCTCGGCGGGGGCCAGGTACCAGCTCTTGGGCAGGGCGGCGGCGGAGGGCGGGGGCGCCAGGATGTCCGAGTGCCAGCCCTTGAGGCCCAGGCCAGCGGCGGACTTGGCCAGGTGCTGCTGGCTGCCGGACAGGCCGAAGAGGAAGGCGGGCCGGTGGGTGTCCTCCACGCTGCCGCTGCGCTGCAGGGGCGCCGCCGGCGGCCGCGGGGCGCCGCCGCCTCTCGCCGCGTGGAAGCGCGGGCTCGGGCCGTCGGGGGGCCGGGGCGGCGGCGGCGGCGGGGGCCCGCGGGCGTCCTCCCGGTCCGGGCTGGCCTCCGGGGTCTGCTCCGACACCTCCTCCACCGGGGAGAACTGGCAGAGCTTGCCCACGCCGTCCAGGGTGGCCGACGGCTTGTAATACTCGGGGGCCTCGTCGGCCGCCGCGGGGAGGCCGTGCAGGGACGCGGCCGCGCCGGCGGACGACGACGACGACACCGACTTGATGTCCAGGGAGAAGGACCGCTTGAGCCGCGTGCTGTCCTCCCGCCTGTCGGGGGGCAGGTGGAGCCCGCTGAGCGCCTGGACCAGGGGGCTGTCCTCCAGCAGAGCGGGCTGCCCCCCGGCGGGGGCCCCGGCGGCCGGCGCCGCCGCCTCTGAGGTAGCGGGGTGGGCGCGGGGCGGGCCGGGGGCGCCCTCGCCTCGGCGGCCCCCTTCGGGGGCGGCGGGGCCCGGCTCGCTCGGCTTCTCCAGGTGCCGCAGCTTCAGTTTGCTCTTGGGCCCCGGCGCTCCGGGCTGGTTCTTAATCTTCTTCTCATAGTCCAGGAGTTGGCCCAGAAAATTGAAGTTCGGAGAGATCGTAGGTCTTTTTTCTTTAACAAATCTACAAAGAGAGGGAAAGAACAAAAAGACTTGAATTTGGCAACTACCTTTTCTCTTAAGAATGTTACTGGGGCGGGGAGAGTGTAGCGCAGCACTAGGGCCCGTGCTTAGCAGGGACGAGGTCCTGGGTTCAATCCCCAGTACCTCCATTAAAAAACAAGTTATTAAGATACATTATGTGGGTAAATTAGATAGGGAATTATTACCCCCCCCCCACCTTTGGAAGATTGGTTTAAAAGTTCAGAGACTGTCCGGGAGGAGCTAGGGGTCTCTGTATCGGGGGAGCTTCACAGCATGTCCCTGGAGATGCTAGAAATGGGGGAACCAGGCCCCGGAAGTTCTAGGTTCAGCCTCCTTATTTTCAAGGACCCAAGGCTTCCGATGTCACTGATAAGAGATGATTCTTTCTTCACCTGGGACACCCCCAATGCCCAGGAGTGCAGCCTTCACCTTAACAGCTTCAACTTCCCAATGTCAGAGTCCCCCCGGTCACTTTAAGACAGTTCACATTTTTAATTAATGACGAAAAGAGAAAGTATCAGATGGCCACAGCAGCCAAGCACACACTTCCCAGTTCCTGCTCTGTGTTCAGGGTGACAGAATAACCAGCTACAAAGTGGTCTCTGTCTGCTCAGCATTATGCTGATGCCTTAAGTGGAGCGTTATTTCATTCAATCCTCAAAACTACCCTCCGTCAGGTGGGCGTTAACTCTCCTCGTCACACAGGTACACGAGTCCTAACGTGACTTGCCCCAAATGACACAGCTACTGAAAAGATGGTGCCAGGATTCAAGACCAGGTCTATTGTCTGGGTTCCTTTCTGTAACCACCATGTTAAGAGTCATCAAGGGATCAAAACTAGTAATAAACAGCTTTTATGTTTGTCTCAGCAACAGAGACTCAGAAATAGTAGATAAATTCGTTAGTGGCCCCTGACCCACATGGACACTTCCTGGAAGATGCAGCAGTGAAAGAAACTACACTGAAAATTTATATTTGGATAAGGAAGGACGAAAAACCAAAACTAAACTCCTTGGAAACCAAGTAACTGAAAGCAAATTAACAAAGCCAGAAATAACCGGCTCAACTATGACAAGTATAAACCCTGGGTCCTATGGTCAGACCTCGTCACAGGGTCTAAGGGTGCTTTTTCTGCTGGTTTCTACGGGGCAGGAGGCCTCAGTTCCTCCCTCAAGTGAGAAGCTGTTCCGGTAGCTCGTTTCTTTTTTCTGTATTTTCCAATTTGAGGAAAAATTCCAATTGTTACAGCAGGCCTGGCTCCATGCGATCGTATCAATCCTTTAATCACACGCAAACTAGGTACCCCCTCCAACAAGATACGCAGAGGACTCAGATCCACGAGTCACTGAACAAAACCAGTCCCTGGTCCTACTGTCACTGGCTGCCCTCTGTTTTGAGAAAGGCAGGTGGGGCAACCCAGTCAAAATTATACACCGCAAACTCTGGGCCACTCGAGAATGCAGGAAATTCTCGACGAATGGGGTCTGACAATTACTGGGTTTTATACTTGCATACATTGGGCTTTTCCCTTGCAGTGAGAGAGACAGGCCGAAGCACAGGAGAAATTCTGTCCCGGGTTTCCTCCCGGAGCGCCTTTTCTCACGTGTAAATTACAACAGATGATACAGCCCCACCGAGGGAAAAATACAAACTCACAGAACAGGAGAGACATCTCAGGACTTGTTCCTTAAACTTAAAAAGTAGTGGAGGGTGAATCTGATACATGTGAGGGGAGAATTAGCGCTAAATTATAAAAGTGTATTTTCCTCCGATCTTTGGAAAACCACTGAAAACCCACAGTCCCCTATAAAGAGTATCACTAAAATAATCAGGATCTGCTTTAACGTGGTCACCCACCCTCACGTCTCCTCGTTTCAGGTCAAATGAGAAGCCGGTAGCGCAAGGCCGGTTCTGTCCTCACCTGTAAGCTTCATCTAAGGACATATCCATCCTCTTCATGATGTAGGCGATCGCGATGGTGGCGGAGCGAGAGATTCCGGCCAAGCAGTGCACGAGGACGCATCCGTTCGAGGCTTTTGCTTTCTCTGTAGAGTCAAATTCAGAGAGGATCACTGATAACGACTTTGCTCAGCAGTGAAGTCTTCTTCCCATTTACTCACACAGTGTCTTTCAAACCTGGCAACTCAAAGTAAATCCCATCTACTTACATACTTTTCTTCCCAATATTCTTTGAAGGAGGCAGGGGAAGATGATTTCCCCACCACTGACACTCAGAACAGTGAAGGTCCAACTGTGTTACTAAGCCATCTGTCCCTCCCTCAGGTTGTCTTTGTCATTTTAATAACTTTCTCTGAGTGTAAATCAGATGTGACTACATGATTCTACTTGTTCAATGTAGAAAACTTCAAAAATACAGAAAAATATAAAGAAAACAACACCCCAAATTCTAAGATTTAGCTAGTATTTTGTTTACCCATGTTGTCTGACACTTCAACTTTTTTCTAATTATGTAAGCAATATTACATTTTTTCCCCCAGTTTTGAGATATAACTGACATACAACCTTGTATTTTAGGTTTATAACATAATTTGATATAAGAGATATTAAATTAAAAATTTTAGAATATATGTGCCACACATTACTATGTAAAAAGCAGGGAGGGTGAGGAGGGGGAGAGGCTTAATCATCACAGTGATACCGCTTCACGATGCAAAATGATGCCACGTCCAGCTACCTTTGAAATGCCTACTCATAGTGCCTAGCTTCCCTGTTTTCCTTTGGGAGACTTTCTGTACGTCATTAAGTGACTCACTCAACTTTATTTGCTGAATTTAAGAAGAAAGCGTGTATATACTATGAATCAGGTTTAGTAGGTCACTTTAATGAGCACCCAGGGAACTTTGACCTCTCCCTTGATATCCAGGAGTTCCTGTCTGACTGCATCATTCTGATATGGGAAAAGAACTCAGGGACGCTGTTAGAACCACGGACCAAGGAAATTCAAACACTCGGTACTGCCGTCTTGATGAGCGCTAAAGGCTTTCTCATGGGAGTGAAGTTACCCCACAGCCTGGAAGCAGCTAACCCTTCAGCCAGTATTATGAACCACACGTGTGCTTACCCGTGCACTCCTGCCATGGAGCGCAATTCTTCCCTTTCCATTCTTGTTCTTGTTGACAACTACCAAAGGTTCGCCAAACCTTACGTTAGAATTCTTGTTATTAACAGATATCCAGGAAATCTGCTCTGGCGGCTGAATGATACAAGGCCACCACGATCGCACCACCTCTGTTAGACAGATTACAAGTTTCTAACGTATGTGACTTACTGTTCGTTACGTACAAAACACCGTAGGGCTGTTCGGTAGTACGTCAACAATCAAGCAGCTTCCCTTTGGACAGGGAAATCAAACACAATAAAACAGTAACAAAGGAACACAGGACACCACTGGAACTAAGGACGTACTATACAACGTAACAGTATATAAACACGTGCATGTGAAGGGCACGCCTTCCTGGGCCCACGCAGCTCTCGCCCTGCCCTCGACCATTCAGTATGCAGCCTGTGCTGCCCAGCACTGCCTCTTCCATCTGGGCTGCTGAGCAGCTGAGCAGCTCACTAATTCTGATTTTACTGTAGCCTTTCTGGCCCCGTATCATTTGGTTCTTGCCCTTTTATCCCATTTTAATAGGGGTGTGTGTGAAGGTGTGTTAGCTGTTGACCCCAACCTCTTACTGTAAGCTGCTTCAAATTCTTCCTGGTTTAAATTTTTTTATTGGTTATTGGTTTAAATATCTTTTTTAATGTTGATAATATTCTTTCATTATTTTTAATCATTATTTCAAAACTAGACTCTAAGGACTTACAAGGGCCTTGCTTCTAACATTTCCCCCAAAGGGTTTAACACTGGGCACACAGTAGGAACCCAGTAAATCCTGGCTGGCTGGTCAATATGTATTTTAAAAAGTCATCTTTTTGAAAAAGGCGAGAAGGAATAAAGCAGTGGTGGTAACAGATGTGTTAGGATGCTGAGGTTGTAGATTTCCTTTTCTCTGTTTCAAATTCCCTGCATGGTACCTGTACTGTTTTTACAATTACAACTGCCTTATATTTTAAAACTCTAAAAAGTGATTATATAAAAAAAAGTGATTATACTGAAGTGGGGTTCATTAGAACACGTTTCTTGGCAGAAGCGAGTGCTTAACTGAGCCTCTTAAGGCAAAGGAAATGACCCAGGTAGACCCGGCGGGGCAGAGAAGGCAACCGTGTGAGGAGGTCCCGCGGTGGGACTGACCAGCCGCTCAGAAAGCAGCCACGTCCCGCGCGCGCGCTGGGCGGGAAGGGACCGGGGAGGAGGTTCCAAAGGCGGCAGCAGGTGCCAGCGAGTCCGGAATGTTAGTCTCGGGGCGCCAGGTAATTAAGTGCCTCTGCAGGAAAAGGAGGAAAGCTGGAAAGAAAGCAAGCAGGTGGCCACTACGGCAGTTCAGGGGCTAAAACAGACGTGCCTACTTTTTCCAACTTTATCTGTTTTTAAATTTTTTCTGTTTTACCAATTCTAGTTTAAAAAGGAAAGAGGATAACAAAGGTTAAGAGGGAGCCAGTGAGGGGAGAAGTTACAAAGGCTGAAAGGGAGTGATAACTAAGGTGACAGAGCACAGCTCTAAGAAAAAATAAAAAAGGACTGCTCAGATCATCCTTAAAACAGCTACTACCTATGAAGAGCCAATTACGAGTCAAGCACTTGGCAAGGTGCTTTGCACACATTGGCTATTTTAATCCCCACAATATCCCTAAAAGGCAGATATGTTAACTTCAGTCTCCAGATCAGGAAACTGAGGAACAGAGAATCACTTAACTAATAACCAAGGCGGGCAGGACAGTCTGGCTCCAAAGCCGTCCTCCTACTCCCCTCCCCAGGCTGCGCACACAAGTCCCAAGAGTGACGCGGGCCAGCGGGCCAGGAGCCCGCAGAGCAGCCCACTGGGCCGGGGCCCCGATGAGGGTCCCCCAGCTCAGACCCTGCTTCCCGCCGCCTATGTCAACTGAAAATAAAGGCAAAACTCCATGAAAACCTGAGTCCTTCCAGCGAACTCAGAAACTTACGGAAATTTAATCTGAGTAAGAAAAAGAAAAAGTGTGAGTCTATTAGGTCGTTAAGGCCTGGTTCGAGGTTACGTCTTCAGATTATCTTCTCTGCCATGACTAACCATGGCTTTACGCCCTGGAGGAGACTGAATGTGGGCTGAGTGCCACAGTGGGCTGGAGATGTCGCCTGGAATTGTCTGGGTGGGACAAGGACAGTGGCCCTAACAGTATTAAGGCCAAGCAAGTAAACACTGATTAGTAAAAATACCTTCAGATATACAAATAAATTACGGTATGTATTTGGGTGTGTATTTAACCAACTCGGAACATGGTAAAACTCCTTTTGTATGAACTACAAGTGGCCAGTATTGCTCATGAAAGAAGAAAGGAAGCTGGGGGCAAAGTTAGCTGCATGCTCTCTTTTCTACTAACCCCCCTAAAGCTCAGACATCGCCATGACTTAACAGAATCAGGCTGGTTCTCTTCTAAACAGATTCCGAAATGGCATGTTCAGCTGAAATCAGAGCCAGTCATCTCTGGATCGATGTGACATACAATGGGAACATTAACTGTAATCATTAGTCTTTTAAAGCGGCAAAAACTGAATGACAGGCTGAATATTTCCTGGAAGTACAATGGTGGGAAGGATAAATCTGGGGTTTTGTTTGATGATGTAGGCCATGTATCTTCAGATGTTTCACAGAATGCACCCTAATTAAAGAGGAAAAGTCTTGGAAACCTGGATTCTTTAAAAAAAAAAAAAAAAAAAGAACTGTTTCCAAACTACCCGAAGTTCCAAAAGCACTGTGTAGAAAATTCTTCTTGCAGACAGAAGGACATAGCGAGGGGCTTAATTTACATACAATTTCACTGTTTAAAAGGAACTAGTTCTTTTTTTTGGAACTTTCAGTAACCAATTCAAGAGTATTCAGTTATGGATGAAGGGGGAAAAGAACCACAAAGACTCCGCACGTGGAACGTTAACAGTCACACCTTGATATGTTGCTTGAAAGTCAGCAACAGAGGCGGCTCCTTGGTTCAGCCCCTTTCCAGCTGAGACTACATTTCAAATCATGTGGTCAACTGACTTCCAGCAGACCCGATCCTGCGGCACCAAGATGTCACAACAGCGCCTGAAGCCGGGAGTCAGGGAGGCTCCGGTGCCGACGGGCCCAGTGAACAAAACAAGGTATGGTCCAGATCAGATCCTGTCTCAGCCAACGCCCAGGAAACGACCACACGTGATTGAGAGAGCGTGTGTGTGTGTTGTATGCACGCACATGTTGGAATTGCATTAGATCCAATGCTACTTGAAATTACTGGCACGTGGGCTGAGGCTTAGAAATCTTGTGACAGAAAGACTTTAAATGTCATGGGATTTGTTTTCACAGGATTTGACTTTTCTTCTGGGGAAAACATCATAGCAAGGCAAAAACAGTTTAAGGAATGCCACCAGAGTTTCCAAAAGTCTTCTACAGGATTTGAAAAAGTGGGTAAAAAGTTTAACACCCAAAGTTTAACTGATTTTCAAACACTTGCAAATACATACTCACAAACCCCTTCAGGCTTAACCTTGGCAGTGTTCCAGTTAGCTGGAATGTCACAAGGCCAGTCCCACAGAGACAGCAGGACACACACACACACGTCACCTGGGCCACTGAGTGAGATATGCAGCATCACGTGTTGTCTTCAGACCTGTGAGGTCAGTGAAACAGGTTCCTTTTCTCTAATGAATAAAGGGGGGAGGGAAGGGGGAGGGGTGCACGTATGCACGGAACTATAACCCACAGGTCCTGCAATATCACTCGAGCTACTTACCAATGAAATCTACTGATTTGTCCAACCATGGCAAAATTTTCTCACAAAAGCTGTCATTCACAGGCACTCGCAGGAAATGAGACTCAGGGATAAAGTCAGGCTTGGGACAGGTGTTGCTGGCATTTAACACATAACCAATCCCATTCTGCTGCATCAGCTCCTAGGGAGGGAGAGCGTAATTAAAGCAACAAACAACATACCGGCAGGGTCATTCTAAAAGAGGAAAGCTTAAAGTAATGACATAAGTGACTAGTTTCCTTGAAATAATCAGAGTTTATTCAATCCGAGAAATCCAAACACCGACCACAATGACGTGTAAAGCCTTAAGTTTAAAGCAGAATTTTTTAAGGGCAAAAGAGGCTGTTTAAAGGATCAAACATCATTAGTATGGTCAAGTCTCTCTTATCTTCATTACTTGAAGGAGAAGGGGAACAAAGAATACAAAATAAAAACATGACAGTTTACTGTGACTTCACCCCCCCCCGTGGCAACTATGTAAAATTACTACGACAGTGGCAGGTGTATTCCCCAAAATGCATGAGTCAGTGCACTGATTCACAAGGTTTGGGAGGATGCTAGAAAACTTTTGTTTGTTTTATGCTATGACTTTAGAATGTATGCACACACATGAGAACATTTCCTTCCCAAACTGAACATGCTGGCTGTTCCCTAAAATTCAGTGCTAGGCCATCTTTCACTCTAAGTACTCTCTCTGGGGTATTCTTGTTTGTTTTTCTACCTTTGGCACCAGGTACACAGCTGCACTCAGGACATGTCTGTTCAACTAACACTCTGTCTTCCAGGCAAGCTTATCCAATCGGCTTCCCTGGGTCACCCACCGTCATCCCTCAGGAAATGGTCTATGCCTGAATTCATTCTCTTCTAAGCAACTCTGGGCACGTCTTCCTTTTCTTGGATTCCTACCTCCTCTATGAATCTTTTCCAACTCCAACTACTGGAAAATCAGTTGGTCATTTTCATCCTATTTTAGCCTCCTGCCAACTCCCTAACCCCTGCAGTTACCACACTGGCACAATACATATATTCTGTTTTACGTAAAAGGTAGATTTCGTAAATCTAGGTCATGGAGGCAAGCCTCTCAACTGTCAGATGACAGTGTCAAGAAATAGCTTCTGGACCTAGACGAGCCTCTTAGAGGACTGCCCCTTGTCCTCCAGTGGCCTCAGAGGCTCCTGTTAGGTTAATCATCAGGCTGTGAAAATCTCGGTGGTGTCTGCTACAACCACTTTTAAATGTCTGCAGATGAGCAAAGGTCACATCTGTTTTCTAGGCTGAAATTAGTGACCACTGTCTGATCAGCACGGTGTCTCCCATGCGAGGACAGCAGTGTCACTGGAGTTAAGTCTTGCAGGCTTTTCTCACCAATGCCCCTTAAGGAAAGGACACTTTCTATATTTCCTTTTCCTTCCCATCAACAGTACTACAAAGGTTTATTAAATTAAAAGCAATTTAACAATAAAGACACAGATGCTTCTGAGAAGAGAGGCTGACACCAACAGTGTTCCCTACTCTACACAATCAAAAGACAACAGGCAATTCTAAGGACAACACATGTCACAAGTCAGCAGTGAGGGTCAAATGTGACTTCCCCCCACAAAGCCTAGAACAATGTGCCCGCTGACAAGTAGCCTAACAGTCTATGTTTTGCAGAAATGACCACTTAACCTAAATTCAGTTTCAAAAAAAATTTGCTGGGCACCTTTGCCATAGGCTTATTCACAATATACTATCATGGTACTCGGTGCACGTTAATAAAAACAACATGCACTGAATGCCTACACGTACCAGGTACTGTGCTAATAAGCATTTAAACGGACGGTCTCAAGCCTCACAACCACACTCTGACGTGGGGAATATTATCATCTTCACTTTACAGATGAGGAAACTGAGGCTTCGAGCATTTACATAATGTTTTCAAAGTTGCACAGCTAACAAGTGGTCCAGTGTCAAAATTCACATCCAAGTCGATTCAGCTCCAGAATCTGTCCTCTTAACTGCCCTGCTCCACTGAAGTTCTTTTTAAAGCAAATTAGAATAAAGCAACTAGTCTACATACAGACTTAAAAAAAAAAATGAAATGAAGTAATAGAGTATCATGTTTTAATTTCAGCCCTTTTTATCCTTTTTAACTAACACATCAGGAAGTGCAGGAGCACCGCTCTGGGCGCGGGCTTCTCTGGGGAGGCTCTCGGACAACTCAGGAACCGGGCGGCTACTGGACGAGGCTAATCCGGGGTTCTTTTGCCCTCTTTTTTCCCCCTGTTGTCGCCTCGGCGGCAGCCATCACAGTGTGGTCCTCCTGCCGTGTTCGCACGGGCTTCTGCTACCACAGGCCGAGGACCGGCTGCCCGCATGCACGGACCCCGGCCTCACGCCGGCTGCCTCTCGGCCCCCACCAGCCACCGCCAGACGGAAAGGAAACCCGGAAAAGGGCCAGTTCTGACCTCACGTAGGAAACAGCAGTGATCCAGGCCTACAATGCTGCTTATCTCTTAAAAACAGTCTCCACTTACAAAAGAGCGTATAAAGGATGCATTTAAGAAGCTGCTCTACTTTACACCAAGGAGGGGGAGGAGGAAAGAAAGACACGAATGTGCTGAAACTGAATGATAATAAAATCATTTAAACCCAAAATGAAATGAGAAAAAATTGTTACTACATCAGTAGAAAAAGTGACTTCAGAGCATTAAAAATGCTGCAATATATACTTGAAACATTTTATTTGCATTCAAAACAAATATGTTAATTCATTAACTTCTGATGCAGGACCAAGTCATTTTTTTTTTTACACAGGTCAGCTGCCTGGAGCTCTTAAGCAAGTCGTGACCAAATGCCTCTACCACCACCTAGTTTAGACGGAAAAAAATGTAGAGCAATTTGTCTTTCCTGAATCTTTAGAAAACATTTAGCTTAGGTCACAGAAGAACAGCTCTCTTCCCCCATTCACACTTCATGTGTGCAGTATGTTAATGACTGGACATCGTTATGGTAACAAGCACACTGGCCGAAACAGGTTTGAGAACACAGTTGCCTCCAGGTGAGCAACCACCTACCGCAGTGGGCAGGCGGAGCCCAGGGCTCGGGGACTCTGAAGTCAGCGGAACGTCAGGCAACTGCCCTGTTAACCTGCGCTCCTGACCGTTTTATGATCATGCATGTGACTGTGAGGGCATCTGGTGTCGACGTTCCCACAGCAGAACTGGGATGCAACCACAGTCGTGAACCTGCGTCTGACTGTTTTATAGAATAATGACTGGTTTCGCTCCCAGACGGATGTCTGTGACTTTCTATCAAATTATAAAGATATTTATGTAGTTCACTGCGGTTTGTTTCTGTGCGCTGTGTGAAACACACACAACTGAGTATTACTCTGTCCCGTGATGAAACATCATCACCCTTAAGCTACCAGAGAGCAGTCATCTCACGCTGTTCAGCATTTAGCTCAGTTTTGCGCTAAGCCGCCTAATACGTGCTTTTTGCTGATAAAATAATCTTTATTCTCTGGCCTTCAAATATCCTTCTGACACCTTGGCCTCTCCATGCTCTGAACACCTCCCCTGAACTGCTCATTCCATGAGACCCAGGCAGGCTCTGCTGCCCCCAGGAACCACAGCCCCTTCCTGATGGACCTCACACCACCCACCCCGGGATGACCCCTCCTTCCTCCAGCTTATTCCATCACATCACCACTCCTGGAAGCCTTCCATCCCCGACACGACCTAAAATCTGCTGTTCCTACCGCCTTTTCTCTGTCCTTCTTCCTCTGCCTAAGTTCAGGTCTGTGGTCAATCATTACACCGTTGACCCTTGAACAACTTGGTTTGAACTGTGCGAGTCCACTCACATGTGGGTATTTTTCAACAGTAAATTACATGATCTGTGGTTGGCTGAATCCACGGACGCAGAGGCCCTGCAGATGGAGGTGGGGAGCCGGGGGCGACCATAAATTATCTGAGGATTAACCCCCACATTGTTCAAGGGTCCACTGGGATCACTCCCTTGCTTTTACCTTCAACCCCTGTGTCCCTCCACGGCTTCTTCATACTCATTTGGTGAGATTCCAGCCCTGGGTAAACCTGCTTCCCTGCTGAGTCTGCATCTGCACTGGGGCAGCTGAACAGGCAATGCTGTGGGGTCACCCCTGAGTCACCTGCTCAGTGGTCACCTATTCCCCTGGTCGTCACTGGCCCTCTCGCCTAGAGGCCATCCCACCCAGTGTCCTTTCCTTCAGACTCTCTGTATCTCTCTCCCTCTCCCCAACTCTTGCTCACGGATGATCTTGCTTCCTGCTTTACTAAGAAAACAGAAACAATCAGGCCAAGTTGTGACAAACTTCCACGGCCACCTTCCCCTTCTGCCAGCACACGTGCCTTACGTTCCACCGCCCTCCTGTCACCGGGGATGAAGCCGGTGTGCAGGGGATGAGGACAAGCACACGGCACTGGCCCCGGAAAAATCAGAGCACAGCTCAGCACGTGACTGGCAGCACTTGAATGACCTCGGATGGGTTACCTACACTCCCCCAGATTTACTTCCCTTACCTGTGAAACAGGGCTAAAGATGTCTATTCTGTAAAGCTATTATGAGGATAAAGTGACTGGTGCATAATATAAGTCTCATTAAATGTTACTTCCTTACTTTATCCTATTTTTAAAATAGATAGTGAAAAAAACTATAATAGCTAATGGGAATGTAAACTGGTGCAGCCACTATGGAAAACAGTATGGAAGTTCCTCAAAAAATTAAAAATTGATTTACCGTATGATCCAGCAATTCCACTTGAGTATTTATCCAAAGGAAATGAAAAACCTAACTTAAAAAGATATACGTGCCCCTGTGTTCACAGCAGCACTATTTACACTAGTCAAGACGTGGAAACTACCTAAGTGTCCACTGACAGATGAATGGACAAAGAAAATGTGGTGTATACATACAATGGAATATTATTCAGCCTTAAAGAAGAAGGAAATCTTGCCATTTGCGCAACACGGATGAACCCTGAGGGCGTTATGCTAAGTGAAATAACTCAGATGGAGAAAATATATGATCTCACACATGGAATCTAAAAAACAAACAACGACTGAACTCACAGATACAAAGAACAGACTGGTGGCTGCTAGAGGAGGTGGAGGGAAGGGGTAAAGGTGGTCAAAAGGTACGAACTTCCAGGTATAAAACAAGTAAGTCATGGGGATGTAATACACAGCATGGTGACAATAGATAATGATACTGAACTGTATATTTGAAAGTGGCTGAGAGTAAATCTTAAAAGTTCTCATCACAAGACAGAAATCTGTAACTATGTGTGGCAGACGTTAGCTAGATTTATCATGGTGATCATTTAGCAATTTGCACAAATATTGAATCATTATGTTGTATACTTGAAACTAATATAATGTCACATGTCAGTTATATCAATAGAAGACAGCTTGTGAGTCACATGGTATATGAATTATATCTCAATAGACTTTTGCCCCACCCCCTCTGAAGCCTGTAATGTATATTTTTCACTAATTCAAACTATGATGTCCTTTCTAGGAGAAACACGTCCTTTCTCCTAACTGGGCTTCAGCAGAGAAATGACACTGAATGTAGCAGGCTGGATGTAAAAAAAAGGGTTCAACTGTAAAGTAGAAAAGATCACGCCCTAAGAATTTAAAAAATGAATTCTGGTTTCAATACGCAATTGAAAAAAATTTTCAAAAACAGTATTTGTGAGTCAAAAAATAAATCTTAATTTTATCATTATGATTTGCATTTGCTTTTTTCCCCTTTAAATTTCTTTCTCCTAAGTCATAAAATAAACTTTCTCCTGCAGTTGGACTAATTTCTAAATATGGGCTCCATGCTCTGTTGATACTGACTCTGGAGTAATATATGGAGTACAGAGTAATATACAGCCTTAATAAAATTGCTCTGTTTGGCCAAGTTTCCCACGTTCAGCGAGGCTGAGGACGGAGATCCCATTAAATCACAGAGCGCTGCAAATCTACAGAAAGGAACTAAGTTTTCTTTCTCGAGTCAGTTTAATGATTTATGTTTGTCTTTGCCACTCCTTTTGCCTTCAAAATTGACCTACTTCCTTCATCTCACCTTCCTCAACCAGCCACACCCCCTGTATTTACCACTCACCCTAGCATCTTGTGTACTACACCCCATGGTGACAATGACAAGTGTCCCTGTAGGCCAGGAGCTGCGTTCGGTGCCTGGCATGATGTCATTTCACCGGGTCCTCACCTGAACACTAGGAGGGGGGAGTCATGTCAGTCTGCAGCTGAAGGACAGACTCAGTAATGTGGCTACGGTGCTGTGGCTGGTGAGGCAGAGACCTGGGATGCAAACCCGCCCTCTCCGAAGCTGGCTCCACTCCTGCCCACCTCCTCGGTTACACCGTGAGTCACCTTGTCCTGTGAATTACCGGCTGATGAACAGGTCTTGTCTAACCACCCTGCACTCTGCTATACACACAGTGGACACTGAGTAAACGCTTTTACTGATCATTGTGATGACATGACCTAGTTTCTCCCTAGATCACAGGGCAATGTGACAGCAGTGCTTGGCTGGATGGCGTCTAGGCTACGGCCTAACTGTCACAAGGAAACAACAGAGGAAGGAGCAGCAGTCCTGGTGACAGGTGGAACAGTGAGGTCGCACAGGAAAACCAACTCTGCCTGTTAAAAGATGGAAATAAGCTACTCAAAGAATGCTAACAGCACATTGTTAAAATGGGGAGAGAGGACGGAATTGCTCTCACTGAGAAGCTGAAGGGGTCCAGCAGATGAGGCTCTGGCCTAGGAGCTACTCACCGTGGGTAATTCCGCACATGGTCTGTGTGTTAAGTGTGAAAAGAAAGTCTACTTGAAATTTTAACTGATAAGGCAGAAGAAAAATCAAGAAAGCTTGTCTTTCACATTGTAACTAGGGATTCTGGTTCAGACCCCACTCATCACACGTGGACAGGGCTGAGCACAGCAAGTGTGCGGTTCCTGGTCCAAGTCTAGTGCAAAGACTAGGGGAGAACACTCACAAACAGAAGGATGATGGTGACAGAAAAGGAAAGATGTTCTTCTTGCTACCAGTGACTTCTTACAGTCTTTTACAGAAGAGCCACGTCTCTGAGACGTAAGAACGACCATGTGATGAGAGTGCGGACCTGACTGTCGATATGGGAGCCACAGCCACAGCCACGTGTGTCTCGTCCACAGTGAGAGGTGCAGCAACCATAAACACACACCAGATTGCGAAGACCCAGTACCAAAAAAGCAAAGTGTGAATGATTTTTTAAATACTGACTGCGTGATGAATAATATTCTAGATATGTGGTGAGAAATGGTATTAAAATTAATTTCACCTGGTTTTTTCTACTTTTTTAAATAAGGCGATTGGAACATTTTGAACTATGTCTGTGGCTTGCATTTTATTTCTGTTGGATGGTGCTGGTACAGAATATGCTGTAGAAAAACCAGGGGAAACAAATCTCAGCTGTGATTCAACAGACCGTTAGGATTTGTCAGTCCTTCATAGCCCCGTACAGAGATCGCCGTTCTCCATGTGAGGGTTTCTGGTGCTCTGTGAACACAGGACCAGGGCCTGGCAGCTTGGGTTTCAGTCAGGTCTCCGCACTGACCAACCTTGAGGTCAGTGACGTTCCAGCCACAAAATCTTGGGAAATTAAGTGATTTAATTCTGGGCCAACATACCTCCAAATTCTATTAGGAGGGTTAAATGCAGTAACATAAAGAGACCAGCATTTTAAATAGTAAATACTATAGTTCTCCCAAGAAAACTTCTGTGACATGCTTTTAACATATTCTGGTGGCACTTTATTTAAAAAAATGGCTAATAAAATGAGCGATCTTTGGCTGTTGTTCGTAAAGACTTCAGCTTCTAAGTTTTACTAAAAAGGAATGTACTATTAGGAAAGATGGTAAAATCTTCACCTTTGGAGATCTTCCAGAAGAAAAAAGGGTATTATTTCTCCTGGAAGGTTTAAACCAGAAGGTGGAGCAGGGAGATGTGTGTGCTGTCTATGAAAGGGGCAACTCTGGCTCTAAAACTCATCAGCTGGGTGATGTTGTGGAGTTCACTTAACATTTCTGGAACAACAATTTCCTTATTTATGGAATGAAGGGGGCTGACTAAATGATCTGTCAAACCCCCTCCAGCACTAAGACTCCGTTAACAGTGAACCTAGAGGTGAGAACTTCTGGAGGCACTCTTCCTTCTCACCACCTACTCATCCGCACGGTTCTAAAGCAGCTTTCTCACAATCTTCCAGAAGGACTCCTTGGCTCACGCTGTTTCCCCATGAACTTCCATAAACCCCTTCTGTCCCTGCAGCCATTTCCTCTCAAGGCATCTATGTGCATATCCTGTTTAGCATACATGCGTTTAGAAGCCAATTAAAAATAGAAAGCCGTCCTCTTCCCCGTCCTCAAGTCCAGGTTCCAGTTTAACTGTTCTGACTTTGCAGGTGCTCACTTAGCTGTTAACTGACACATTTGTCAAACCTGGAAAAGGTCTGTAGCAAAATGAATGTACCACTGAATTTAATGTCAAAAGTAACAAAAACAATCTGTAACACAATTATTTAAAATCACCTGCCAATTGACTTGTTAAGTTTTACTGGGGTAATTCTGAACAGGATCCTTAGCCATGAATTTTATTTCATTTTATTTTCTGATCTGAGGATTAAGTAAAGCATCTCCAGCTTTGCCCCAGGGATGCTTGTGACTTCAGGAAATTAATTATGCTTTCTGTGACATACCCTGCTTACCTCTAAAAGAGAATTAATAATAATCACGTTCTCAAAGACATCGTGACCTCACCGGAAAGGCTCAGCACAAGCATATGCTATCAAATTTCAAACACCTCACAGTGAGAGCAGGCACATTAACACCAGTGTCGAGGCCAAATTCTGAAGAGGCAGGAGTCTTGAGAAAAAAATAAAAAATAAAAAAACCAAGAAGAACGCTTCATTACTGCCCAGTACAGGGTATTTCTGCTCTCCGCCTGCTAAAGCACGCCATGCATCTAGAAGCAGCCAGCCCGAGCCTTTCAGCTACTCGAGGAGAAAATGTTACGGTGCTGCCCTCCACATGGGGAAGCAGCACTGGTAAATCACCAGGAGCTGAATTATGATCTTTGACTGTTTTTTCAGTTAGAGGTGATGTAAATAAGAGGTTTTAGAGAAAAATCACTTTCCAGGCAGTTAGAGCACTGTTTCTAGCCCCGCTGGTTAAGGGCACATAAGCCGTGGAGACAGACCTGTCTCAGTTCCACGGCTGTGATGTGAGGGCCGTCACATCAACGAGGGCTCCTCTGTCGGCACACCTGGGTCAGCGTGGCTCCCGGCCTTTTCATCAAGGACCCAGGCTCTTCCCTCTTCTTTCTCAACCAAACCGATGCCAAGAGCCTCCAATGAGGCGCCTGCCGGGCACACTCCTGGCTCTTCTCCGCACCAGCCTTTCACCCCCTCCCCCCTTTCACCCCCTCGCAGGGTGAAAGTCACCATGCGACCTTCCTCAGTCCAAGCCAACCTGAGTCCCTATCTAACTGCTGCAGTAAATAAATGCATTTCTAAACATGAAGTAATTGGGGAAGGGTCGGCCTGCTGAGTGTGCCCAATTACTGTCATGGAATAACTGACACCTTAAGAAAGTGGGGCTACACTTCTGGAAAACTCTGTCCAGTTGCAGGTCTCTTGGACCTGGGAGGAACAGCACATGCGACAACAGCTAGGTCTCCTACGGTGACCAGAACATCCCACCAGACAGTACCCCACCAGACAGACAGCCCCAGAAGGGACGGTGCGGTGGCTCGCTGGGGAGCCACCCTGAGAAAGGGCGCCTCCTTCCTGGGGTGGGTGTGTCTGACATGACAGCCGCCCCCCGGGACTGGCGTTCCTCCAGCTGCCGACCAGAAACCCTGCAGTGAAGGATATTCCCAAAGCACCCACCTTGTTGAGGACATCTCGCTGGCAGCCAAGATAGAGATTGGGCAGAATTCGCGTTGGCCCGATGTTGGCAACAGGTAAGCAAGGCTGAGAAATGCAGGAAGGGACTAGGGTGGATTTTCCTTCACAGAGGCCAGGGAAACAGCGGGAGAACTCGGCAAACCCACCTGAGAACAGACATGGTAAAATTATGCTGCGCACAAAGACAGAAATCAGCCTTCTGCTAACTACTCAAATTAAACTGTCTACAAAGAAAAATCAAATCCCACAGATGCAGGCGGACCCCGCCACACACGGATCCCCGCCGACAGCTGCCGACTGTGAAGTCTGGTGTCTAGTCCAGCACCGAGCCCGGGCTTGTAGGGGCACAGAAGGGCCCTGAAGGCATTGAAGGTGACTCCTCTCTCCCTCACACTCTCCACCTGCAGATCCTACATTATCTCCCTGCTCCCCAGCCCCTGTACCAGTGCTTTACTGGGTAACTTAAGGAGGACTGAAAGGAAGCAGCAAATAACCAGGCCAAGACAGAGGCAAAAGGTGATTATAAAAAAAAAAAAAAAAAAAAAAAAAGTGAACTGAGGCTAGACATTATTTCTTCACAATAAAGCTGATCAAGTTAAGATGAAAAGTTCCTTCTAGAATTAACTTAAAATCTTCCTACTGTATCAGTTTTTTATTTCAAACATACCCCATCTCCACATTTGTAAGAGCACCCTTTACTCTTACAAATATTCTCTATACCCAGGGTTGCTCATCACCCCCGATTCCGGGTCTCCTGTTCATTTCGTTGAGCGCTATGAACGAGGGCCTACAGACCCTAATGGCTCAGGGGACATGAAGGCCTTGGGGCAAGATCCTGGACTCAGAAGACTTAGGGAATATGTGTATGTTTTTAATACCATTAAATTAAAAAACAATTAACTTGTTAAGAAGACATGTCGGGCAGCCCCACTTTTACCTCTTTAATCAAACCTGAAACAAGATCCTACACTCTCACTAAATAGCTACCTCCATCTCCTTGAGCTACGTTCTATGAGCCTTCCCCCCACTTCCAGAGGCACACAAAACAGGCCTTCCCAAACTGCAGAAGTGCAGGGACTTGACAGGGGAAGAGCGTGTCCACCGTCTGTGCTCAGGGCAGCAGGAAGTCAGTGACAACGACCACGCCACCTGCAAAGTGCAGGTGTGCACCCCCAGCCTCCAAGCTGAGTGTCCACGCTGCTTCCACTCACAGCAGTTTGTTCACTGAAGTCCTTAAGGTAACTGACAAAGAGCAGGTGGTTCTACCAGAGGATCCCCCAAGTCCTTTGTGGGACAGACGAGGCCCTCAGGATCTGTCCCCTACAGATCCATGATTTCATTTCTTGCCATTTCCAAACACGACCTCTGGCCACAAGAAACTTACTGTCATCTAATGCTTGTTTGTTTGTCTGTTTAAATGGAGGTACTGGGGATTGAACCGAGGGCCTCATGCATGCTAAGCACTCACTCTACCACTGAGCTATCCCCTCCCACCCCAAGAGCTGTTTTCGTATTTTTTCCTACTCTGGCTTCAAAACAATTCATGGGATGGTCTCTCATTTCAATCCAACAAAATGAGAGTCCAGTAAATATTCTCAGAGAAAAGAGAAACCAGACTATCCAAGGAAACTCCACTTGAATTCCATTTTAAACTTATAAATCATATTTATAAATAATATAAGTAATCACAGGGTTGCTGAACACTTACTATGTGATGAGCATTGCTCTCAGCACTTTACAGGTATTTGGATTTGTTCAATCTTCACAACTGCCCTATGATGTAGGCGCTATTATTACTCCCATCATACAGATAAGAAAACAGAGGTTCAGAAAGACACCAGGAGATAATGGGCAGAGCCGGGGTGTGAGCCCCGGTAGTCTGGCTGGTGGATGTACCCTCACTGGCTGTGCTGAACCACGTCTCTAACACTACGGGACACACTGCAATGCGCTCTAGGCTGCGGGGCAGCCTTGCTGACATCTCTGGGGTCCTGCCCTCATTTTAGCCTCATTTTACCAGGCTGAAAACGGCCAGGGGCCTTTTCCAAACTGACGGAAGAGCCTTACTTCCTCAAAGTCACGTGGCTTATAAGCTTCAAGGAGGGAAAGAAAACGGAAGGAGCTCGGACCTGACGAAAGACACAAGAACTCTGTAAGTGCTCTTCACGAGAGCCCAGGGACAAAGCTGACGGCCGAGCTCCTGAGATGTAAACACGGCCACGGCTGGCTCACGGTCACAGATGGGAAGTAGCGGCGGGGCTGATGCCGCGTCTCAGTGACTTCAGCGCATCCTCCACGGAACAACGTTCAGAGGGGATGCGACTCTCTTACGACCAGCCTGGACCACTCTGAGTCCAGCTCTACCATTAATTTTATCCTCAATCACTTCTAACTCTGTGGTCCTAAAAAAGCAAAATGTGAGTGTGGCTCTAGAAAATTCTAAGACAGAAAAATAGAAAAAAACAAGAGAAAGCCACCACTTTCTGCACTCAGAACAAAACCCCAAAGCCAAACAAAACAGCAGTAACACATTGTAAAACACATTATAAAACAAACAGAAACTTTTTTTTTTTTTTTTACAAATTTTTCCTAACTAGTCTCTAGCATAAATCCAAACAGCCTTAAGATATTTAACAGATTTTGTTGAAATCAGGGCATTCATTTAGTGCTCAGTCTGGCTTCCAATGTCCCAAACCAGGACTCCTAGTCACTTCCAGAAAACACTGCCTCAGCCAAAGAGTACATTTCCCCGATCTTTATCTCTGACAATGTTCCACTCTGCTCACATCCTCCTTCATTGACAGTTTTTTCCATTCGCTGACCTTTCATTCATCGTTGGACTCTAGTGACCCCAGTTTCATTTCATTAATTAACAACAGATGAGACACTGACTGACTTACCCAAACCCTCAAAAAACTATCTGTGGCCTCATTGGCAAGTCAGTTTTGGAATATGTCTAAAACGTTCCTCTTCCTCTTACAAATTGGACCCGCACAAGCAGAAAAGTACAACTCATCTACATGAACTTTGATACGAACGGCTGACAGACACAGAATCAGGTCATCTCCGCCCCTGTCCTAACCCTGCTGTCCCCTGTCCCCGAGCTGGACTCCAGCATGAGAGGACACATCAGTTCTTAATCCCCTTTGTCTACTGCGAAGGCAGCGCTAAGAAACTGACACGCTTCTTGAAAAAGATTTTAAATACTTTTTAAAGTTGTTTGAGAATCTGACTCACTGTCCAATCTTGCCAAGTTTCTCCTGTCTCTAGATTTTGTGCTGCTGATCATCTGGGAATGGGGAAAATAGAATGTGGTACAGCCCTCACGTGTGTCCCTCGGAGAGACCTGAATCGCAGGGATGCTGTATCTGCTATGGCCCCTGTGCTACAAGTGTGTATTTTTAAGAGGCATACACATATGCAGACACCCTGGTGTGTACAGAAATGGGGATGGGGAGACGGGCAAACAGACATGCAGACACCACTGGCCTCTACAGATTTGGACCGACAGGCAGACAAACTGCAGTGTTAAAATCGGTATTTCTGTTTGTTTGTCTTCCACAAATCCAGCCAGTGGAATGCATGTTTATAAATAAAAACATACACATTACTTTGGACAGAGAAAACATTTGGTATAGCTTAAAGGCATTCATAATCTGTATATCTCTTTATTCTAACTCAGCCAAGAAACACTTCTGTTAAGAGCACCTCCTTCGCAATGCCAATCATAAATATTATTTTCTATAAAAGCCAATGCCAACCACCATTCCATTTTCAGAGGGAAAAAAACCTGCCAAGTAAAATAAAATATATATAACAACGCCACTAAATTTCAATCCGCCACTTTTCTCTCCCCTCTGACCCTTGCCATCAGTTACAAATCAGTGTGGTTTCTTCAAATGAAAGAATATCTACATAACCAACAGAAGTCACACTTTGCTGCAGATTAGCGATGTTAATTTTAAGACCCAAATTTTAACAATGTACCCCTTTTAGTCAAACTAGAGATAAACGTCGATTCCATGACTTCGAAGATGGTTCCCTGCAGGGAGAAGCAGAGGGCTGCTCCCTTACTCTTCGGTTCAAATAGGCAGCAAGTCCTTAAAGCTTCATCAGCGGACAGAGCTGCCCAGACTGGGAAGGGGGATTGCAGGCAGCCCCCCTCCCATACCACGGATGGATTCAGTGGCTACGCACAGAAATCTATTTACACAAAGCTCTACTTCATGAAAGACATTTTTCTAAGAAAGACATTTTTCTAAGAAAGCCATATGCAAATTTAATTTCTGTACACTAAATCATTTTCACAGTGTATACAGTTTCATAGTTTTTAAATATAGTTCTCATGTAGTTTAATCCTTTTGTAAAACAAAGACTCCCTTTTTGGGACATAAATACAACCCATTCATTTAGTTATTCTAGAACGTATGTGAAGGATTTCAGCGGAGGACCTCTGCACCTGTAGAGAACAGTTCTCTCCACCCTGAAAATAAAATCTGTGCTTTGCTATTGCACAAAGGAGACAACCCTAACATCAAAAACTGAAATGCTGAAATGTGTATTTTGGAAATATTTTAACTGCTCTCAAGAATAATCATTTTATGTTTAAGGTGACTGACGCAGGCAACTCTGTTCTCTAGCCATTTATAAACACTCAAGCATGGTCACAATTCTTCTAGGGTCAGCAGACTGTATACACGGAAAATTGAAACTAGTTACACAAAATGAAAAGAAAGAGAAAAGCAACATAATTCTGTATCTCCGAGGATAGCAAACAAAAATGTGGAACTGTGGTATTCCAGCATCACAGTCAATTCTCCACCAAGCAGCACTGAGGAGAAAACTCCCAAATGACACGGAGCATTAACTAGTTTTAAACTCTGATTCCATCCCTTCCAACCACTTGAGGGGAAAGTGGACAGACAGGCATTTCTGTGGAGACCCTCTGCGAAGCCGAGAAGCAGCCTACATTGCGTACAACTTGCCCGACAAATGCCACCTCTGAGAAAGCTCACTCTGAGTGAAACAACCTGTCACCTGGCCCAGCTGGGGAATGGGACATTTCACCTAACTTCTGGATTAACACAGCTATCACGCACACAGTAAATGGACTAAAAATTTTCAAAGTACTAGCATTAAAGAAACCACTAAATACTAAAATAAGGCAACTTATAATTTCATGTGATTCATAATGCCTAAATCTTATATTCCTCAAAATAGTGTTATCTAGATCAATTCAACTGGCCAAATCCAGAAGTGTTGTTTAGTAACAGGTCTCAGATGATGTAGAGTGAATTTTTTTTTTTTTAGTATTTTACTGATCTTTCAAATTGGCAATACGTAACTATACCCAGAAACACTTTTTCTGCACACGTGCGCACACACACACACAGTCAGGCGGGACTCTTAATAAATGCCCCCAAAGACAGTTCTGAAGATGACAACCAGGGTGGCCAATCAGAAGGGACACAGCTGGAAGCCCCAGCCGGCTGAGGAAAAGCAACAAGCACTGAGCAGGAGAGACCAGCAGAGGCAAGTCCTCCAGTGACTCTAAGGCGTGGAGACCCAGCCACGTGGACAGCAGCTGGGACTCCCCGAGTGCGGAGGACACGGAAGGCCTCTGCTCCCATCAGCCTGGAAGGAGGTTACCTAGGAGGTCACATTGGCTCAATTCTCACCTGAACATCAAAGATTTCCAAGTCTGTATTTGGGGGCTCGATGTCCCCAGACTCCAATCCAACATTTTCAACCCTCTTTTGGTCAATTTCACTTGAAAGACTTACTGACACTTTTAAAATAAACTCAAAGGCATTATCTCTCTCGCTTTCTTTCACTTCGTCCCCATTGCCCCCTCGTCTTAGCAGCATTCACCTGGTGAATCGACACACGAACTTTCCTTGGTGACATCTGTCTGTCCGTCCCTGCCTCCACATGCTCTGCCATCCCCCAGCCCACAAACTTCATGATGCACTGAGATGAGTCCAGGACCAGCTCTCTCAGACCCACCTGTCCTTTTTCCAACTAGTTTCCATTCTGTGGCCAGATTAGGCTCCTAAAATAAGGTGTTGATGGACTCTCTGCTCCCAAATACCCACAGAATAAAATCCAAACTTCTCCATCAGACATTCCAGCCCTGTAGATAATCCAGTCCCAGCCTACTGCCCAACCTCATTTCCCTACAGCCACCCGCCATGTCACATGTCTTCTCGCTGTTTTCCCAGCACACCTGTGCTTTCTCATCTAGAGCCCCTGGCTATTCAGTCCTTCCAATCCATTATGTTTCCTTCCAAACCAGAGGCAAGCACAGGTCACACCTCTTCTCCAGCAGTGCCAGCCACAGTCCCACCACGACTCACACGACACCTTTTACCTTCTGAACACCCACATTCACTCACCACCAGAACAAGTTCCAGGATACAATAATCCTCCCTTACTACAGAGCTGCTCTGAAATTTCCATTTTATCCTGTTGAGTCTGTTTTTTTCAAATTCTGTTGTATTTTTAAAAAAACTCCCCTGACCAGTGTATCTAAATATGGTCTTGCCAACTTAGAATGTCTATAAAATTTGTAGCCATCATCTAGCAGTGTGTTTACCACTGACCTGATGATTGTGAATTCCCTTTGTGTGCTGTGACCTCATCTCTCTGGCTATGACACAGTGTGAATGCCCGTGGGTAAGAACTGTGCCTCACATGCCTTTGCAATCACCTCTGCATTTAGCACAGCGCTTGGCACATAATTAAATGTTAACTGAATCCTCCCTTGTTACAATGAATAGCTGTTGATGGACATAAGTCCTGGATATTTTTGGTGTTCAAAAGGATTTCCTGGTTCCATTCAAAGCTGAAAGCTATGCTGGCATGGGTGGGAGCCCAGAACCTGCTTCCTATTCCTCGACCAAAGGCTCCAGAGGACTCTCAGGATGAGCGAGTTGGCACAGGGCAAGAAAAACATCTCTGCTACTAAAGAAGGGAGAATTGGTAAATGCTGCCGTGACCCCTGAAAGCAACAGGAGTCTGCCGTGTGCTTCTGTCATATCCAGGGAATCTGACATGAAAGGTGGAGAGAGGAGATTTTCTCTGGTGTCGCTCAGTGGCTCAGGACCCCGTAATGGTCTGGAGAGTCCAGTGTGACCTCCATGGCTCAGGGGACCAGGGGCACATCCCTCAGGAAACAAACTGGACCAACTACAGTCAGACCCCCGCCGAGGACGAAGCGGCCACAGCGATGGTCAGAGGACAGCCTAGTAAGACTGTCAATCAGGAGACAGCCCTCTGAGTCAGGAGGAAAAAGGAAGATGAGTCTGGTCTCCAGAGAAATGACTCTCAAGTGTCAAATCTGACTGCCGGGTACACTGTCCATGAGTCACCGTACAACTCACTTCTCGGGCCTTTCCACGTGAAACCCGAGCTTCCTAATCTGCCCTGAGCAGGCTCTCCCGTGAGGTCAGCCGTGTGTGTTCCACCCCCGCAACCGTCCTCCTCTGGGGCCAACGCACCGCTTCCCGGGAGGCGCGGCTGAGCAGCGGGGACGAAAGGGGCCCCCGCGCGGCCGGCCAGACAGCACTGGAGGCTCTGCGGTCCCCCCGGAGGTTCTGAGACATTTGACAAGCACCTACTGGAAGCTGGACACCGTGCTGGGTAACGGGGATGGCGGTGACCAAGACAGAGGCCCCCTCTGGAATGGGCAGCTCAGCGCGACAAATTTGAACCAAAGAATTGGATGAATGATTAACTAATTATGGTGGGTGGCCAAAGGAATGTGTGTAACAGCAGAAACTCAACTTTGCCTGGGAGTCAGGGAGCTAGGAAGGCTCGACCACCACCGTGAACCCGGCAGGAGAGCCAGGTGAGTGGGGCGAGGGGACATCTCAAGGCAGAGAAGTGCACATCCGGGCGACAGGTGTAGAGCCCCTGACATATGCCTAAGGAAGGAGCTAACACAGACACACACAAAACCACTTGAGGACAGAGGGCGGCCTGAGGTGAAGGCAGGAGGTAGGCAGGGCAGGGCCTCATGAGTCATGAAGGAGTTTAGAGTTTACCCTAAGAGCCCTGACGCATACTGAACTGGGGAGTGGTATCATCAGGGTTCCATGAAAAATATAAAACACAAATGTAACTTTGGCTCTAGTGTGAGTAACAGACTAGAAGGTGGCGAGTCAGGGAGTGAGGAGAGCGTGGGGAGGCCCTGGAGCAGGTCTGAGGGGATGACGCTGGCTGGACGGAGCTGGTACAGAAGTGAGGAGCAGCTGAGAGGCGACAGGCGGCACCAGGTCTCCAAGGCTCACGACGCCCACCGCAGCACAGCCTCGGCCTTCCGGTGTAAAAGGCGTGCACAACCTGACTGCGTTTCCTCTCAGTTCCCATCTCTCGCCATCACAAAAAGCCCACTCGAGTCTCCTCGCTGCCCCTGACACCTGTGTTCACTCCTGACATTTTTAATCACGTCCCCCCTTCAGTGAGAACGCCCAGGACTCCCCACCTGAATCCTACTCGTCTTTCAGGGCTTGATGACAGCTCCACTGCCGTCATCGACTCCCCCTGACTTCCGCAGGCTACCCCGGGTCGCCACCACCGTCACACACAGCTCAGCGCACCAGCACGTGCTTCTCTGCTTCATCCACTCCAGACAGGGTGCCCCAAATTAACCGCCAGGTCTCAAGGGCAAGCGTGACTCATGTGCTCTTCCGGTGCCCTGTCCCCCAGGCCTGGCCGGGGACCCACCCAAAGGAGCCCCCGAATAGGGAGAGGCTGGATGAAATGACAGGTCTGGGCCTGGCGTTTCTTCAGAGACACAGATGACACCACGGGCCATGGGAGGACTGATGCCACCGTGGTCACCCAGGGTGCTTTTGTTTAGGAGGATAAGGAACTGAGGAACTATCTCCAGGCTGGCCTGACGTCCATCTGTTAAACAGACACAGCCCTGGGCATGTGTCTGAGGCGCTGGTGGCTGGGGAGGGACACAGTTGGCTTGCCACACTGGTGGCAGCAGCTGGAGAGAAGATGGTCCAGTCTGGATAACCTTATGCAAACTGAGGCTCTGACGCAGAGCCAGCAAATACAGCAACCAGTGGGCACCACGGCACCTATTTTTAGTGTTTTCCACGGCTCTTGGTCATTGCAGCTTCTCCAACACGAGAAGAGCCAATTCCTGAATAACTGCAGGACTCTGACTGAAATCCATTCACGTCAGTCTCTTTTACCAGCTGCTACAGGGTTTTTGATGTGGAATGATTGAAGATTTCCCTTCTCTAGACAAGAGGGCAGAAGAAATGCCACCCTGGATGAGAGAACTGATGGTGACAATGGCACGGACAGCAAAAGCTGGGGGCTGAGGGGCAGGGTCCGCTCTGCTCCACCAGGAAGGGCAGTAACTGACTGCATTAACCCAAAGCCGCACATTTATTACCCGGAACTGCTGGCTGAACCTAGATCTCTGTTAAACTGAAGACAAGATAAAGAGTTAAATGCATTGTTATTCACTCCTGGCTCTAACTACACTAGCAAGTCTAACTCAAAACAAAGAAATGTGTATTTGGCCTGTAACCACAGCAGACACTAATCTAAGCCCTCAGCTGTGCTCAGAGACGGGAGGTCCGTAAGAGCCCACAGCACTGTACCTGCCGCTGACCCCAACGGCCAGTCTGTCACCATCCAGAGCCAGACTTACGCTCAGAACAGAGCACACTTTTTTATTTGATGAATCCTCCTGGCTGAAATAACTTAATGCTTAAAAAAATGTTTATATATGGTGTATCTTTATACATCGCTTCTTTCATAAAATGTGAAGTAAGAATATGACTCTGAAATCCACAGAGGCTGAGAAAGAGCTACCACAAAAGGGATAGGCCTGATCTGAAGTGGGCAGCCCTGACTCTCAGTCCAGCCTCCCGCAGGAATTCCAGAGGACGGACGCAGGAATGGCTGCAGATTCCAGAGTCCTGGGTGCACAGTGGTGACAGGGAGAGCTGAGGAGAGTCACGCAAGGGCTCTGTTACTTTCCTCATTTGTAAATGAAAGGACTGAAGCCTGTGATTCACTTGCAGATTTGTGCTGCGTGGCTGTCCTGTGCCTCATCACAGGACAGCAATGGGTGCTGCAGAATTAATACACCATGCGGGTCCCTTTTGCTTGTAACCCTGAGTTACAACAGTGAGAAAAGAGAAGGAAATAATAGAAGAGCATTTTTATCTGTAGGTTGATCTTTCTTTCTACTAAATTAACCCATTTCTTCTCTTTTCTCTATGTTAGCCCAAAATAAATGTCCAAAATCAGTGGTTTTCCTTTTTTTCCAATATATTTATTTTTAATCTGGTACCCTTAGAAATATAGTAGACAAAGGTAAGTAGAATAAAGCAATATAATGAATAATTAAAGGCCCAGAAACAAGGTGCTTTTTTAGAGAGAACTAGTTTTCTGAAGGGTGGTAAGACCAAAAAAGTTGATCAATAAGTCAAGGTTGGCAACTGTTTATATCTCCATCAATGACGACGGAGAGCTTTCCAGAGAGACCCAAGTTTATTCTTTTTGGCCAAGATGAGGCTACAACTCATAGTTAAACCCTTTAATCCTCTAGGGGTGAAACAGTGCTATGGTTTAATCTGGCTTGGTTATTGGGAGACTTACTAATGACTAAATAGAATAATCAATTTCCTTTTAAAATACATAAAAATTATTTCAACCATTCTCAATTCATACGATTCAAGGACCTGTATCTTCCCATGAGTGGCACTAGGTTTCCAGAGCTGTTATATCCTTGTCAAAGTTCAGTATTTAAGCACTGCTTAACTGGAGTAGTTATTTACCACAGACAAGACATAGAAGCAACCTAAATGTCCATCAATAGATGACTGGATAAAGAAGTTGTGTGTGTGTGTGTGTATACATACATACATACATACATACACACAATGGAATACTACTGAGCCATAAAGAAGAAAAATGCCATTTGCAGCAACATGGATAGAACTGGAGATTGTCATACTAAGTGAAGTAGGTCAGAAAGGGAAAAAATACATGATAATATCACTTATATTATGGAATCTAAAAAAAAAGGCACAAATGAACTTGATTACAAAACAGAAACAGACTCACAGACACAGAAAAGAAACTTATGGCTACCAAGGGGAAGTGGGGGTTTGAGGGATAAATTGAGAATTCAGGATTTGAAGATAACTAACTGCTATATATAAAATAGATAAATAGCAAGGTCCTACTGTATAGCACAGGGAACTATATTCAGTATCTTGTAATAACCTATAATGAAAAAGAATATGAAAAGGAATATATATATATGTATAAATGAATCACTATGCTGTATACCAGAAATTAACAAAATATTGTAAACTGACTATACTTCAATTAAAAAAAAGAAAAAAAATTGTAGCAGTGTTTTTATTAGATCTTGAAATCATGTTTAAATCTGCTTAAATAGGTGGAAACATTTTCATAGATACCTGTTCCATAACAGCTTTATTTTTGCTCTTCCTGAACAGAGACAACTTGTAAATCATTTATTTCAAAACATCCTCAAGTTTTTGCTCCACTTTTAGATTAGTTTCATCACTGTTTAATACGATCACATTTACTAAATAAGTCACATGAAATACACATGGCATAAACCTACACGTGGGCTAATTTACATGCCAGATATTTACTGAAAACTGAAGAAGTGCTAGGCCTGGTGGGGAACACGAAGACGAACAAGTCAGTTCTCAGCTTGAGAAAGAGACTCCAGTAGGAGAGTTAAGCTAACAAAGAAAAAAGACACACAACAACATAGGCTGCGATAAGATGTTAGGATAATAATCAAGACTTGTGACAGGATGGTATGTACAATCAAATATAAATCATATGGCTTAGAATACTAATTGGGCTTAAAAAGAGGGAAAGTTGGTCAGACAGGGGTCAAGGTCCCTGACTGAGCAGGCCCACAGATGTGGCCAATATAGGCAGAGTTCACTGGAGGGTCTAAGGTTCAGGATTAGCAGACACGTGGGAATCTGGTCTCACTGATCATCAGCTGTCAAGGTGGCTCAACAGAATCCTCTTCCCTGGGAGAAGCTAAGCTGACTGGACTACCCATTCATTCCGGAGCAGGCCCTGCGGTTCCATATGAAAGAATCAGGTCCAGCAGAACTTCCCCAAACCCATCCCCCTGCCTTCAGGAAGCCTTCATCATTAACGTCCATGTAACTGGGTGCCGTAGGTAAGTTTGGGTCTATCAGTTCCTTGGGAAGGTCCCCCTGTTCTCCTTCTCCAAAGTCATTTTCCTCTGGGTAAGGTGGCCCTGAGAAGGAGAATGGAACTGGGCCACAATTCTTCATATATATTGACCACAAAAAAACACATCTGACGCATCTGACACTTTCTTCCCGAATTATCTTAGAGTAGCTGAAAGCTCTAAAGTGATGGAGAAATTCCTGCAAGAAACCACTGTCTTTCTATTATCACATCCACAGGAGGCTGACAAGCATCTCTAACTGCTGAAAGCAACAGGGGCCGTGTGTAGTGAGATCATCTCCCGCAACCTTGTCATTTCCTGTAGCACCTGTGAGATGCAAGCCTGCTTTTCCAAGGTCAGTTATTTCCCGCCAAGCAAAATATTTACGAAACACTTGTCGATATGCCCTTCTACCCACATCCCTGAAGTGTCCTCTGAGCAGCTGGACCTTGGCAAAAAAAAAAAAAAAAAAACCGCTGCCAAGAACTGATGGCCATGCCATCCCCCCACAGTCTCTACCTCCCTGTCTGCTCTGGGGAACAAACTCACTAACCAAGGGAATTTCCAACTGGCCAGAGACTTTCGGATGGTTGGGGAGGCTTTTAACCATCCAGAACCCTCTCTGAGGTGTCCTAAGAAATATGGCTGCTCAGAAACTCCCAAACAAGGCAATTCAGTCCTTAAAGCTACCTAAGTTAAAGGAAATACAGGGCTCTAGGATGTGGATGATGACATGGTGCTGACAGAACACGTGTGTGGTTCTTGGAGCTGCCCCGATGGATCTGGGACACATTTCCTGTGTGAAGTGGGGGGTGCCAGGGTGTTCTGATCCAGTGCCATCCCACGTGTCTCTAGGACTGACCTAGAATCAGAATGAGCCCCTTTTCTTCCTTCCTGCCTGCTGAGCGCCCCTCCCAAGGCTGCACATGGCTGGTAAGAACCTTCCAGGGACCATTAAGGGAGTGCTCCTTGGGAAAGGGGAGAAAGTGACCTGAATAACTAGAACTCACCCTAGCTCACCCCTCCTGAGTGTCTGCCTGGCCAAGCTGTCAGGTCACAGCCCCACAGGGGAAGCACCTCAGACAAGACAAGGTGGGATAACCACTTCTTGGGAAGCACATCGTGGTGCGCCCTCCTTAAGAGAAACCCAAAGGAGAGGAAGGGCTAATTTAGGGGTTTAAGATTAGCAGATACAAACTACTATATATAAAATAGATAAACGACAAGGTCCTACTATATAGCGTAGGCAACTATATTCAATTGCTTGTAACAACCTATAATAAAAAAAAATATGTATAACTGAATCACTATGTTGTACACCAGAAACTAACAACATTGTAAATCAACTATACTTCAACTTAAAAAAAAAAACCCAAAATTGCAAAATATAAGGGTTTAACCACTAAATTAATTTCTACTCATTACAAATGCATTATAATATTTACAAGTAATCATTTCAAATAAAGACAGTAACCTTCAATTTTCACTGCTAAGAATGTTCTCCACACCCATTACCACAAATATTTTAATAATTTTAAACTCCCAATCTGCCATTTAATTACTGTCATCCTTAATTACAATAGATTTTAAATGGCTATCCCATCAAAAAAAAAAAAAAAAGAAAAAGAAAAAGAAAGAAAAAGTAAAGAAAAAAGAAAAACCAGTGGTTCCATCAATAGGATTCCAAGGTAAAGTCCCTCACAGTGGCTACTGGAAGCATGACCTGAGCTCCTCAACTCAGCAACCGAGGTTAGTGGAACACTAATAACAGTTGTCATATTTAACATAGCTACACTCCCAGTAAAACAATGTGCCTCCCAACGAGCGACAGAACCTAGTGTTACAATTCTCAGTTACAGACCTCTGAAAGCTACATTCTGAGGGAAGCTGGCTTCACTTAAGGATGCCAGGAGGGAGCTCAGACAGAATCACAGCATAGATGAGAGGTGTGGCGACAGGTGACCTGAAAGAGACAGGACACTATGCTTGTTCTTTGAGAACAGAAGCAAAAGCTGAGGAGAGAGAACCGGAGACACGGAAATCTTATTCAAACCTGCAAGAGAGTTTAAAAGTGTGAACACACCAATAACTGATTAATCCTATTCTCTTACAACTGAAACGTCTATACTTCAGTCAGTTGCCAATAACATCAAGCTCACTGGACCCTCCTTGCAACAAAAGATGAAAGATGTGAAAATGATAATATCTGTCCATATTTTGGTTTTCTTAGATAAGATTTTTTAAAGTGCTCTTGCTGATCGCTGTGGCAGAATCTGCTGGACACAGCGGCTTTGTGGTAAAGGTTACTGCGTGTTGTCAAACCGTATTCCCCGCTCCGGGAGCCAGAGTGAGTGAAAGGGCTTTAGTACTGTCTGCAAAACAGGGGAAGCAAGGGATGAACAATCCGCTTTGGAATTTGGTAAAACGGACTCCCACGCTGCCCTCCTCTAGGGCAGATATAAAATATTTAGTCCTTCCCATGCACTTTTTTAAGGTCATCTGGTTGCTAAACATTTGCAAGCTGAGACTTTGTTTTAGTTGTGAAAACAAACAAAAATACCTAAGTAAGTTAGTCTTTAAATATTCTCCCTAGTTGTTAGAAAAAATATTCTATACACATTCTCTTCCTCTCTCACTACTCATAATGTTCAGGCTAGTGACCTCATGGCTGGCATTCACTTTGACTACAAACGTTGAACAGGAGTTCACACTGAATCCTGGTCGGGTTCTCACCCTGGGGGTGGGAACTAAGTAGGAGCTGAGATGTATGTAGAGCATTCGGTGTCCTGGATCACAGGCGAATGAAAAGGTCCCTGGACAGAAGCAGCCGACTTTGAGCGATCCACACGAGCGCAGAGACCTACGTGGCACTTTGAGCTAATAAACACCAAATGAAGAGGTATTTCAGCTAAATCAAAAATACACTGACCAGCGGGAAAGAAAAACAATGCTTGCGTTTGGTAGAACAGTTACGTCAATCAAAAGCTATAAGTAAGCCTCTTTACTCAGTGACCTCAAAGGCGCGTCCATCCAGGGTGCTTCGAGCTCATTGTGAAATACTGCTTCCTCGCGGGCCCAGGGAGATTCCGGGCGCTTTCAATTCTACCACAAGCCTTACCTGCAAGCAGGTGAACAGAGCTGAAGCTCTTCTCCAGTTTACCCAGAAGTACAGTGAGAAAACAGTCTGAAGCCAGAGAGGCAACATCTTGGGAGCTTTGATCGTAAACTACAACCTTCTGGCTGCAGTCAATGTCGACCTAAAAATGCAAACGTGAGGCTGTTAGGAAGGAGGGCGAGAAAAATAAGCCCGTAAACCTCCGCTGTTGAAGCAAATAACTGCTTCCTGTTTTCATTAATAATCTGAACAAAAATGAGATGCGGTCAAGTTACTGGATAAACCAAGCATACAAATGGCTTAAATGCTTGTAAAAGTCAACTTTAAAAAGGCAAACTGGATGCTATTTCTGTGTAAATGTGCTCAAAACTCCTCGATTTCAAATCCTTGCCACTATAAAAGGGTAAAAAGCATGTTCAACAAAATAATATGCAAAATAAACATAACAATCCTTGAACTAAAGAAACATTTAAAGGCGCCTTCTGCATAGTAACAAATCAGTTGTTTAGTAAAATTGAAGCACGAACTCAGTTTTTATTACTGAACAAAAGAAAGAACTTAACCTACCACAAGATGACATTTTGGGATCCTAAGAATAAGCTTCCTTGAAGATTTTCAAGTTCTGACTATAACCTTACCTTCCCACAAATAAAAAGCACTTCTAATATTAGTTTCTACTTTCTTTCCAAGGCACTTGAAAAGAATTATTTTCAGTACATTTGTAAACAATACAAAACAATGTATTAATGTATGATTAATAATACATACACATTATATACTAATACATAAATACTAATAGTTGAGTATTAATACAATGTATTAGTTATAACTTTCTATTTGTGCTCAAATTAATAAAACCATCTTAGCAGGCCATTAATAGGAAAACAGAGCACTTGATCAAATTAAAACAAGGTAACCTTTCTGTACAGTTCAGAAATATCCTTACATGTGACAATGTTTACAATTAGTAAATTATTTTGAGGTATCTGAAGGTACCAAAGTTTAAAAAAAGCAACCAAAACTTCCTCAATTACTTTCTCCCCTTAAAAATCAAGCTTCATTTGAAATTATTCCCCATTCAGTATGTCCGTTTATTTTAAAAAGGGAAAAAAAAAAAAAAAAAAGCAAGCCAGTACCTTATGTTTGGCTGAGTGCTGGATGAGCTCTGTAATTAACACTTTGTCCTGCTGCAACCTTCGCTTCATAAGCTTGGAGCAGTTGATATTAATGGCTTCCAAAATGTGGGATGTATTGTATTCCACGAATGGCCGGCTGTCAATTAGCAGCACTTTTTCCGTTCCACTTTCCAGCAGAGCCACCAGCCTCTCAGTAACAATTTGAGTTCCAATCATCTCATGGGCCATGACAACAATAGGTCCTCTTTTCCCACCTCCTCCTTTAATTTGCCACGATGATGTAATGGTGGGGTGCTCAAAGGCTCAGCCACTCCATTGTGCTGAAATGTATGAGGTCAGGCTGGTGGTGACGGAAGAGGAGAGTTAAGCCCATTTTCAGCAGGAGCCCTCCAAGTGAATGTCTCTTTCTCTTTCCCGTTGATGTGCTCTCGCAAAGGCCTCCTGCCACAAAGCAGCCCCTCACATTTGATTCATAAAGAGATGACTGGAATAACCATTCCAACAAAAGATGCTTTGGGGCAGCAAGCGCATTACATCATTCTTTACCTCTGCTTCCTCGCTCCAACGGCTTTACACGGGGCTCAAAAGCCTACACGGAGAGAGAATGACAGACGGAAAACAAAACACGGGGTCAAAAGAAGAAAGAGCATCAGATTAGAGAGAGTGTATGATTCATAATATTTACTCCATTAATCTAATTCCATACTTGATGCACTGTTTCATTTGAACAAACAAACAAAAAGGACAAACAGGTATGGCTTCAGAAAACGTACTAATGATAATTCAGTTTCACCTCACAATACAAAACCTCAGAAGACAAAATAAGACCTAGTCATAAATTACCATCACCTGGGGGCCCAGAACTAATTGACTATTCGTATGAGATTAGAAATGCTATAAAAAGCCACTCAGAGTATTATTATTCCAAATGAGTTTCCTCCATCTTATCTGCTTATTTCTTGGAAAAAGCTGAGAACAACCTAGGGACCAGGTGAGCAATCTACATGATCAGGACAAAAAAAATCTCTTCTGATGGCTTGAGAATTACTGTGATGGTAGATGTGTGTCTGTGAGCAGCCCCTTTAAATCACTCTCAGGAAGAAGAGGCAGGAAAAATGGGAGGCTCTATGAATTTCAGCTGCCTTCTAAGGAAGAGGAAGGACAAAAATGACCGATAAGGCTGACTTGCCAAGTGCTAAGCTGATTGCTGGGGGCCTGTGATGTGCCCAGCTCCGCCCCAGGCAGCCTCACAGCTCAGACTCTGGCCAGTTGGTACCCCAGTTCCCCGGTCCCTCACAGGCTCACTCCTGTTTTTCTTGTGCCTCATTCTTGAGAGAATCACTGACTCCCAGCCTGAGAAAATCTCACACCTTAGCCCTGGATTCTAGGTCAGCAACCAGGCACACAGAGCCCATAATGCTGGACCTGCTGCTTCCCTGTTCCTGCCAACCTGCTGAGATGGACCCTCTCCTAGTAAATGCTAGTTGGAGTTTTGTGCCCATTGCTTAGACCTCATCCTGACCTTTAATATTCTCACATTCCTAACTCCAGGATCCATCTCCGCTTATAGGAAATGCTCTACTACACAAAACTAGGCGTCCACTGTTGGCATTGAACTTCTAGAGGATAAACCATTTAGTGGCAGAGGTTTTGTATTATATTTCTTACCTCCACCGTGCTATGCACATAAGATACTCAATTTACATGGTCACAAGTAAGCAGAATCCTCCTTGTTACAAAAATGACTTAAGAAACTGAATAATTCATATTTGATGAACTGATTTTAGATCAGGATAGTCAAATCCTCAAACAGCACTGGGTCCTACTTCCTAATCTCAGGCTTAAAAACTAGAAACTGAAGCAGAGAGAAGCAAGCGGGAGCGGGCTGGAGAGAGAAGTGGCCTTGCGCTTTTTTACTGGTTATGTAACTTTGGACAAACCATACTAACCTCTCTGAACCACACTTTCCTCATCGATAAAATGGAGATATAATATTGGCCTTGTCTCCTCACAGTTTATTTTGAGGAGAAAACTGTCTGTTTTTATCTAAAGGGAGTGAGTGAGAAAGCAACTAGTCATCACACAGAGAAAGGAGGGAAATGCTGTAAAGATGCTAGCGGTGAGCAGGGCTACCTTGCATCTGGAATCTGAACGGCAACCCTCGGCAGATAAGAGAGCAGTTCCATCCTCCTGCAGTCCAGCTTCAACCAAGCAGTGCCCCTTCTCCCAGAGCCGGACACACATGGAGTTAGGACACCGTCTCAGCCACCCTCACATCTGACAGATCAGCCCCATGTAATACAGTATTTGTACATTTCTTATCTTCACTCTAGGAGTGTATGTATTCTCTGTCTTGCTTAATGGCCATGAAGCACAAAAGCCATCTCTACCTTCAACTGAAGAAACCAGAGCAGAGAATGCATCCTAGTCAATCAGCTGACACATGTGTGCAGAGCACCACCCAGGGTCATCAGTGCTGGGTCAAGCCCTGACCACCTGCTGACACCATCCACAGCCACGCAAGGTCCTGTGCTCATGCTGGCTGCCTCCCATACCAGGGCTCCTACTCCAGGGTTACCCTGTTTTCCTAAGAGCTTGTCCCCATAGTGAAGCTGGATGAGACAGAATGACGTGGCCCATCCACTTGGTACCTGGCGGCACAGAAAGCGGACACCCGAAAACAGGGGCAAGTGGCCCTGACTCCAGCAACGGCCCTGTGTTTCCGGGCCCTACTGGCTCCTCACGGTGACAAAGCTGGAACGGACAAAGCAGTTATCTGGGTTAGCAGATGGAGGGACACAGGGAGGGGGAAGACCACAAACATGCAAAAGCTGAGTAAGAAAGTTCTCATCTCTGCTTCCCTTCAGCCAACTCTGAAAAGCCCACACCGCTGAAACCAAAGGCAGGCTACGGCCGACAGGTCCACCCAGGAGGAAACGGTCACTCTGGCCTGGAGAACCAGAGTTCCAGATAAAAAAAGACCCTTTTCCTGGCCAAGACTTGTCTGCTCAGTGACTCTAATACGAGGATGCACTGAAGCAAGAGAGCGAAGGTGAGCTGAGAATAAAGCTACCCCCCCTGCTGCAGTGAGGCTGGCTGGGGCCCTCCTAGGGCACCTGAGTGGCCACGGTCTGATCTTCCGTGGTCCCAGGTGGCTGTGGGCGAGGCCGAGCCCTGCAAGGGGGTGTGGAAGGTGGGGAACAATAACCTTGCACCTCATTTACTTGCAGCTGGAGAATTCTGGGGAAGTCCTCATCCCGGGCTACAACTCTCATTTAGAAATTTCTCTGTACTCATTGTTCATTCTGAAGAATGTCAATATTCTTCTGTATGATAATTGTGGTAGTGGTTGCATGACTATATATATTTGTCAAAGCTCATGAATTCATACTTAGCAACGAACACATTTTATTGTATATGAAAAAAAAAGAAAGTCAGTACTCTGAGATCAGGGACATGCCTGTGACAGTTTTGTTCTCAAAACCTTTTGCATCAAGTAGGATTTGAAAGATGACAAGAGAATATTTTATTGTTGGCAACACCAGCTAATCTTACCCAAAATTTCTACAAGGCAAAAGTAATAAAAATTTTAAGACGGAACACAGGGCAGGCCAGCTTTGCTATTTATTTTCTATTTACTTAGCCAATTTTTAAAGTTTTAATTAATTTCTTTCTATTTATAATAAAGAATATACTCACGTAGTTCAAAATATATATATAAAACCTGTATACATACAATGAATATGTATACTTTACCTACCCAATGTATGTCCATTAAACTTCAATAAAGCTGTTAAAACTGCCATTATACTGAAATTCCAACAAATACATTGATATGAAAAAAATGGAATCTGTTGAGTATCTCTGTCTTTCATCTGTCCAGGTCCTCCTCTGTCTAACTGGTAACCACTGTTGATAGTTTCTTCTGATTTCTTCCAAAGACTTTTTTTAATGAATGTAAAATAAAACACTATACACTCTCTTCCTTTTCCTTCTTTGTTCAGCTGGTTACAAGGTGTGTACGCTGTTAGCATCTTGCTTTCTCTTTCACTTAAAATACTCCAATCTGATTTTCTTCCACACTTAATGGGAATGTGATACAACTTGTATATCCACGGGCCTTTCACAGCTGCACTTTTGGGAATCTAAATAAAACATGTAGAAACACTTAACCTTGAAAGACAACTCCCCCTCTCTTCTAGCATTACACCTGCTCAGTCAGCTGTTTACCTGAGGGCCGAAAAGCTGGAGAGTAATTCACAACGGTGGGCCTGAAGGGTCAGCAAACTGCTGGAGGGCATCCTAACGGGAGAGGGTCCTCTGGGACTACTCTGACTTAAGAGGAGTTTCAACTGTGACACACACATTCATGGAAATATGAAGTGATCTCTTAAAGGACCCCCTGCTGCAACTCTGGCTGTTCCTGCCCAGACAGAGGGCGGCACCACGAGTTCCCTGTATGGTGGTCGGGAGGCCACTGAAGGTCAACACTGGCGGGGTGTCTCCTGCCAGAGGCTGAAGGCTGTCAGCCACGTCACTCAGCTGCTGCTCCTGTCCCTGCGGACCCCGAGGGAGGTGTTCAAGGCCTCCCAGCTGGGCCGCCTTTCAGGCTGCCCGGGGCTTGTGCTGAGCAGGCCCTGGACCACACTGTCGCCAAGGAGATGGGGCCGGGGTAGCAGGGAGCCTCTCTTCCCAAGAGGAGATTGACCATCGAGGAAGTCTGGGAGGCAACTGGCCCTGCAGAAGACTGCTAAATAACCCTTCTCTACACGTACAAGGCAGTTTTCTATTAAAAAAAAAGGAGTCAATAAACCAGTATTTATCATACCAAAGACTAGTAACCTTAACCAGGGCTACTAAACAAATACTTACAAAGTATCCCAGTTTCAGAAATAAAAAATTTAAAGGACTTTATTATGCAGGGATAGAGAGAGGTGGAGGCAACATATTAGTGTAACAAAATACACAGATCAGGGAACAGGGTGGGCAACTTGTTCTAAAGAAGGGCCAACTGTGGTGTATTTTACATTTCAGCCAGCAATTTATATTTCATATTTTATAATATTGACATAAATTATGTCTAAACCTTCCCCTTTTAATATATAATGTTTTAAGGTTTTCTGTGTAATTTATATCTTAGATTCCATTTGGTTACCTATGGAAATGTACCTAAGACTTTATAATGGAAGTCAGTGTTTTATTTATTGAAATTCACTCTCCATCCAGCTTTGCAAGAGTACAGGATACCACTGAGTCAGTCAGAGAACCGGAAGACTTCTCTTGACCAATTTAATTAGAAGGACAAGCTTGATCTCCAGAATATATAAGCAGCTCATACGACTCAATAAGAAGAAAATAAACAACCCAATCCAAAAATGGACAGAAGAACTAAACAAGCAATTCTCCAAGGAAGACATACAATGATCAATAGACACATGAAAAAATGCTCAATATCACTAATTATCAGAGAAATGCAAATCAAAACTACAATGAGGTATCACCTCACACCAGTCAGAATGGCCATCATTCAAAAGTCCACAAATGACAAATGCTGGAGAGGCTGTGGAGAAAAGGGAACCCTCCTACACTGCTGGTGGGAATGCAGTTTGGTACAGCCACTGTGGAAAACAGTATGGAGATTCCTCAAAAGACTAGGAATAGACTTACCATATGACCCAGGAATCCCGCTCTTGGGCTTATATCCAGAAGGAACCCTACTTCAGGATGACACCTGCACCCCAATGTTCATAGCAGCATTATTTACAATAGCCAAGACATGGAAACACCCTAAATGTCCATCAACAGATGATTGGATAAAGAAGATGTAGTATATTTATATAATGGAATACTACTCAGCCATAAAAACCGACAACATAACGCCATTTGCAACAACATGGATGCTCCTGGAGAATGTCATTCTAAGTGAAGTAAGCCAGAAAGAGAAAGAAAAATACCATATGAGATCGCTCATAAGTGGAATCTAAAAAACAAACAAACAAACAAAGCATAAATACAGAACAGAAACAGACTCATAGACATAGAATACAGACTTGTGGTTGCCAGGGGGTCGGAGGGTGGGAAGGGATAGACTGGGATTTCAAAATTGTAGAACAGATAAACAAGATTATACTGTATAGCACAGGGAAATATACACAAAATCTTATGGTAGCTCACAGAGAAAAAAATGTGACAGTGAGTGTGTATATGTCCATGTATGACTGAAAAATTGTGCTGAACACTGGAATTTGACACAACATTGTAAAATGATTATAAATCAATAAAAAATGTTAAAAAAAATCATTACCAACAACAACAACAAAAAAGATGTGGTATTTATACAATGGAATACTACTCAGCCATAAAAAGGATAAAATAATGCCATTTGCAGCAACATGGATAGACCTGCACATCATCATTCTAAGTGAAGTAAGCCAGAAAGAGAAATAAAAATGTCATGATATCATTTATATGTGGAATCTGAAAAAAGAAAAGGACACAAATGAACTACTTGTTATTTCTAACTTAGATGATTAATTTCTTGAATATGTGTAAGCACATTTGACTGTTCTTTATGATTGGATTACTGCATTCTGTTATTTCTTACTTTGTGGTTGGCTTTATTTCTTTGATAATTATGTAAGTTTAAAAAGCTAAAGCTCTAAACTGTTCTTAAAAACAATGAGGAGTACATATATCTTGATTTAAAAAAAAAGGACAATATAAAGTTCTACTATAAAAACCAATATTTGCCATTAGAGTAACTGGCTGAGAGGAAAGTGTTTTGTTTGGATTGTAGCCTTTCCTTTACTTGTAGCCTTTAAAGCTAGTGCCCAACCAGAACATTTTTTAAAGACTCAGGTCGTTTTTAAATGACTCTATTTAGCATCTTCTCAGATGAGTTACTCTTTTCAGCCTTCAGACAGGGTCCTGGCTCTGGGCAGTCTCACGGCGCTGGGTCACCCCCTAAGAAAGTGGTGAGTCCCTTTCCCACACGCCATCTCCCCTCCACGCCGCCCTGACTGCCCACAGCAGGACCCGCGGCGGCGGGTGAGGGATGGCCCCGAGAACTGATGGTCTGCAGAGGGGGACCTGGAGGGGGCACGTGTCCGTTTTACACTATTCCTTTTACGCACGACTTCTCAGCAGAGGGCAAAGGCTGGGCCAGGCTTCGTTCAGGGAGGAGAGCTGTTGAGCCCTGTTTGCTTGAGCTTGAGCTCAAGTTCAAATTCTCAGAGAATTTATGGAAAGGATAAAATCAGGTGAGAAGTTTACTGTTACTAAACTACAAGCCACTCTTAAATTTTTTTTTCCACCCCCAATAAAACTGAAGAAAGAGGCAACAAGATACACCAGCAGGGCCTTACTCACAGCCTTCCAACAGGAGAAAAACCAAACAAATCAAAAGGGAAAAAAAAAGCGGGCCACGCACCTGGAAGAAGAGCATCTTGGACTTTGACCACCTTAGTTCTACAGTGATTGGAGCAACTCTGCCTCCCATGCTGTGGGGTAACCCTGAAGGAAATTCTGAGGTCTGGTATTTGATAAAACACATTCAACAGAAAAACAAAAGCAAAACAAAAGAAATCTTCCCTAAAGCCGAGAAGGGGAGCTTAAACGTGTTTTTCAGTCACCTACTCACGACTTGACCGTCTTTTCTTACCCCACAGGAGAGGACACAATCTGACTGGTGGCAGCAGTGGCAGGACAGGGGTGCTTGAGTCACTGCGCAGATGCAGCGGAGCTGAAAGGACCTGTCCTCATCAGAGGCTCGGGTTCTTCACATGCGTCTCAAGGATCCACAGACAGAGGCTGGAAGAGCAGCCACCCTTCAAAGACTAAATAGAGCACCTTTCTGCAGACACAGGCCAGCCAGGCAGAGTTCTGATCTGTGAGAAGCCTTCACCGAGCTCCTGCTGAGGAAGCGTGCTGCCCTCTGGGTTCTGGCCCAGCTGAAGCCTCCTGTTTGTGCTCACCTGTTTCACTGGCTTCTCCCTCCCCACCTGCCTCTTTCCTTCCTCCACACCAGGTATCTCTCCCGGATGGTACCCTCCCATCCATCCTGCCTCAAGGGGTTGATAATACTAATATAAATGTACAACCTTCATCCATGCACCACATTTGGCCCACCCTCCCCCAAACAGCAAAATTCCACTACATAAGAGATAAGGTGTTCTTTCCTGAGAAAGGACTAAATTACTAAAAATATTACAACCAAACTAAACATGACCAACAATGAAAGATGGTCATAATATATTAACAGAATAAAATCCAGGTACAGAACAGTAGGTAAAGCAAAACCTCAAACACCCACATACATACAAACACACAAACATATATTAAAAAATGTCATAATAGTTTTGCTTGAGTAAGTAAAGGTAATACTTTTTATATTCTTTTATTTCCCATAAACTTGGAAAGTGCAGAAAAATTTAGAAAAAGGGCATGACACACCCACAGAGCCGGGTCCTGGTGGCTCTGGTCTGGCTGGCATTCCTCTTTGCCAGCACTGTCAAGAAAGGTCTGGGTTTGCCAATGAAAAAATGGGCAGAAGGCCTAAACAGACATTTCTCCATAGACGACATACAGCTGGCCAACAGACATAGGGAAAGATGCTCAATTTTGCTAATTATTAGAGAAATGCAAATTAAAACTACAAGGAGGTATCACCTTATACCAGTCAGAATGGCTATCATTAAAAAGTCTATAAATAATAAATGCTGGAGAGGGTGTGGAGAAAAGAGATTCCTCCTACACTGTCGGTGGGAATGTGAACTAGTGTAGCCATCATGGAAACAGTATGGAGGTTCCTTAAAAAACTAAAAATAGCGTTACCATGTGATCCAGCAATACCACTGCTGGGTATATACCTGGAAAAGATGAAAATGCTAATTCGAAAAGATACAGGCATCCAGTGTTCACAGCAGCACAATTTACAACAGCCAAGACATGGAAGCAACCTAAATGTCCACTGGCAGATGACTGGATAAAGATGTGGTGTGTGTGCAAGTGTGTGTGTATACATATGTGTAGATATATATATATACATACATACACATCAACAGTGGGATATTATTCAGTCATAAAAAAGAATGAAATAACGCCATTTACAGCAACATGGATGGACCTAGAGGTTATCATACTGAGGTAAGTCAGAAAGACAAATATGTATTATTTATATGTGGAATCCTAAAGAAATGATAAATGAACTTATTTACAAAAAGGAAATAGACTTACAGACATAGAAAACAAACGTACGGTTACCAAAAGGGAAGAGGGGAGGGATAAATTAGGAGTCTGGGATAAACAGATACTAACTACTATATATAAAACAGATAACAAGGATTCACTGTTAGCACAGGGAACCATATTCAATATCTCGAATAACCTATAATGGAAAATAATCTGAAAAAGAATACATATACGTATTTTTACATATATATAAATGTATAACTGAGTCACTCTGCTGTACACCTGAAACTAACACAACACTGTAAATCAACTATACTTCAATAGGAAAAAAAAAAGTGTGAGTTTGGGCAAGGCAAGAAGATGAAGAAATACAATGCAGGGAAAGTGATGTTTACCCTCAAGGTAAAAGCTGAATTTCTACTTCACAAAAGGACTTACAAAGGATTATTTTAATAACAATAATGTTGGGGGGGAAGGTGAGAAAAATTAAATTTTAAATTACACACTTGCGACTACAAATCCGGACTTTAAAAACAGATCAGCTGGGATATGACTCTTGATACAGAAGGATTTTTCTGTATACAAAGGACTTATCGCTAGCTTTTTAAAATTAATATATTTCTTAACACTCTTAAAGTGTGTTTCATTTTATAAAGTCTTCAAAGTAAACCTACCTAAAACATCACAAATGAAACACAGTGTGACTGTTTGTTACTCCTCTCACTGGAAAAGCAGATTCTTTCAATGGCCTATACAGTGGTCCGTCACTGTCCTCAGCTCCTAAACGGACGCGCACAACAGAACTTGAACAGATTCCAGGCATGGCCTTCAAGCCTGGACCACACCTGCTTCCAAGGCCCTGAGGCTAAAAATAACCCTGGGGCCTCAAAAATGGGGCACGAGCCAGGCTCAGGGGGAGCTGCCGGCCCCTTGCTCAGCCCCACTGGCGGGAGCTACAAAGCTTTGCAAGCACAAAACCCTCCACCACAGGCTTCCCTCTGACTCTGCCACCCACCTCCATCCGAGGTCTGCTCGGTTCCTTTTCCCTTGATACCAAAAGTAATCCTAGGAATTCAGAAACAAGTGAGGTTTTATGGTGTATTATTTAAAAAGCAAAACAAAACTGTACACCGGGACTCAGGAGATCTTGTTCCTAATTTCAGCGCCTCTACGAAGATGCTAAAATGTCACAGCAAGAGTCACCCGACATCCTCCAGCTGGCTGTTTCCTCACCTGCGATCACGGGACACCTGATTTCACTAAGAATACGGTGAGACAGCCGTCAGTGCGTCCCGGGTCTGCGCGAGGTGCCCTCACAAGGGCAGAGCAGCAGGGCTGATGGGATCCTTAAGCCGTTAAGCCATTAAGGAGCTCCGGTTTACAGCCCACAACCCACAGACTAAAATGGGTAACTGCCGGACAACGGCCCACAGACGTCCTGGCCAGGGGATAATTTCCTTTGTGGTGGTGGGGTTTCCAAGGACTGCTCGGAGACAACGACTTCCACTTCTCTGCCAGCCCCACGGTTTGCTGGATTCCTCTCTGGGGCTGTTACTCCATTAGGTAAGAAATAAGGAAAGGGAGGGAGGCCGGTCTCTGAAGGCTCCGGCGGTGCTAACTTGAGTCGTGGCATCTGTCTTTGCACTTCCCCGTCTGAGGCCCAGGGAGTTCCTGGGATCAGGAAGCTGCACCCTGGGGCAAAGTGGGTGACAGGGCCAGGACCTGGGCCGAAGAATCACACCTCGACAGGACAGAAGGCGACCACACTCCGGCAGGGCAGCCCGAGATGGGACTCAGAACGTCCCTGTCCTCACCCCGCAGTTACTTTTTCCACTTTGCCGTTTTCACCTCCCACCTTTTCCCTACAGTGTGGCTCTCCCACGTCATCCACCTGCAACTTCTGTGCCCTTATTTGTCCTCAAAGGCTGTGACTTCCCCATCTCTCTCCCTCTCCTCTTCATATTCATCTTAATTTCTATCCTCATGACTAAAACCAAGTCTCTTTCTTTCTAAGGTTAACCCCTTGTCATTAATCCATTTTCCTTTTTTTCGCAGTGGGGAACTGCCAAGGCCCTGGATGTGTTGCTATTGTAACCAGTAATCATGACTGCTTTGAGACGGTCATTCATGGATTAGGTATATTGACGACCTTTAAAATCTTTTGATTATTTGTTACCATAAAATAAAAAGTTTTATTCTGGAGGAGAGAGGTAAAATGTTTCCAGTGTGGTATTTCACATGTGGTTAGACTGAGTAGACATAATTACTTCATTAGCCCTCAACTGCCCTAATGATCTAGACACTAAAAGTTAAACCCTCTCTAAACCTCAGAGGAAGACAATATAAATCCTCAATGTTTTCGCACTGGATTACTTAGAAACTAAGAAGATCTGAATTGCCCTGTGACCAAGGGCTCAGACTGCGAAGCGGGAAGCAAGCCCCGCCCATGTGGACAAAGCTGTCCTCATCCAGAGTCTGACTGGCACCTGTGTCAGCAGTGTCCCCCCGCCGCCCCCCAACTTCCTCCACCACCAGCCTCGGGAGAGCACAAACCCTGTCCTGAGGACCTTGGAAGAGAAATCAGAAAAGGCAGAGAGGAACACTAAAGGCCCCCTAGCTCAGCTCCCAGGAGCTCTGTTGGCAAATTAAAAAAAAAAAAAAGGATTTCCCACACAATTTGAATAGCAAAATAAATAGTAATGGATTATAACCCACAGAATAAAATAAATACCCATGAGTCCAAAAAAAAAAAAAAGAAAAGAAAAGAAATCTCCCATGAAACACTTGCTCTACAATGAAAGTCTGAAAGAACGCTGTTTCTATTTGCTATTTTTTTTTCTTTTTTAAGAGGCTGTTCTGTCATCTCTGGACAGCACCCTAGCTACCTCCCTCTGCGGATTCCAGTGTGATGTCAGTCAGGTCCGGGCTCGCCACGTGGCAGGGAACACCTTCCTATCAAAGTCTCAATTTCCCACTCTGAAAAACAACGATGTCTATTGGTTTAAGCGAAATTAACCTAGATTTCTAAACCAGTGTGAGGTACTGTGGGAGAAACAGAATAGATGGCAGGTCCCTGATGTTAATGAGTTGAGTAAATAGTTGAAAAATGACATTTGGACACATACAAAAGGATAATGTGTTGGCCAACAAACAGCAGGTCAAAGAGGGAGGCTTCCTAGGGTTTTGAAGGAAAACAGGGACATGAACTTCCAGAGAGAAGAGGAAGAAAATTCCAGAGGAAGGAAATGCAGGAGCAGAGGTAGAGAGAGGCTGCGTGCAGCTGTTCCTGGCCAGAGCACAGATTACACCACGAGTAAGAAATAAACTGGCGAAGGAGGAGGGGCTGCTGGTGACGCACCTGGACGCCTAAGCCAGCGCGAGCTGTATGCACAGAACACAAGAACGTTATGGAAGAATGTCTCTCTGGGAACCTCCTGCAGCTCGAAACGAGGAGAAAATGGGAGCGAGGAGACTAACCAGTTATAACCCTTACAGTTTCAGTTATCTGAGGATGGGCTCTGCCTGGGATGGGGACTGTAAAAGCTGACAGGAAATCCAAGGCAGCGTGCCAGGCACAAAACATACCCTCATTAAATTATGGGCTTCCAGACTGGCAGTGCCCATGAAAGCACTGTTTAGGCTTCATTATTAAATTATTCCACCATAAGAACATCTGAAAATACCTTAATACCTATTCTGTCTCTGCTGCAGATGAGCCAATATCAAGCAAAATGAGCAATATGTACACGTTCAAGTTTTATTAGTCAGGGCACTGTTTGTAAGCTAAAAGAATCAGGCATAATAAAAGGTCAAAAGGAGTTTGGGATTAGCAGACAAAAACCACTATATATAAAACAGATAAACAACAAGGTCCTACAGTCTAGCACAGGGAACTATATTCAATATCTTATAATAACCTATAATGAAAAAGAATATGAAAAAAAAATGTGTAAGTAAATCACTATGCTGTACCCCAGAAACTAACACAACATTGTAAATCAACTATACTTCAATTTCAAAAAAAAAGCATTAAAAAATGAAGTGAGCAGAACATGAACAGAGGTGAAGTCTGATGTTGCCATCAGGGGTGACTTTCTCCTATACGTTTTTCAGTAATTTCCCAACTTTCCATTATATATGTGCGTATAAAACTTTTGCAACAGAAAACTAAAGTATATAGAGAGTTTCAAACCAGTCAAAACTCATGTCAAGCTCGTGCTGTTCAGAGAAAGAAAGACGATGTGGAAGTCGAAGTACTGGGGGCCTGTTCGCTGCGTTAGCCAAGCAAAAATTACTTTCTAGGAATTATTAACCAAAATAGGTTTTAACGCAGAATCATGCGATTTATCCAGCAGTGACTCAGTAGTCTTAAAAAATGTAAGAGATTTAAAAAAAATGTAATTACACACCCCCATGACAACCTTCTCAGGCACGCAGCATTCGTATGTATTTCGTACAAAGCAAAATAAGTATATATGGTTTAGTACAGGGCAATGTTCCTTTTCCAAATGTAACCTTCAGGACCAAAGACCACACAGTTAAAATTAAAAGCAAAATCATTACAAATACAGTAAGCTTGTCACAAGTGAATTTAGTATAAAGCAGACCACAGGACTGTCTATTAAAGTAACTCCAAGACTTAAAACCCAAAATATCTAATTTCACCATCTCATCTACAATGGAGTCCATGGCATGGATCCTAAGAATAATGCTCACACAGCTCTAGAGTTTTATCCCACTGCACAGATTCCCAAACAGGTTGAAAAGAAGCCTATCACCATTTGCTACCAACACATGGAATGGGGGAGGGTAGAGCTCAGTGGTAGACCACAAGCTTAGCACGTACGAGGTTTTGGGTTCAATCCCCAGTACCTCTGTTAAAAAAAAAAAAAAAAAAAAAAAAGCTAAACCTAATTACCTCCTCTCCCTAAAAAAAAAAAAACACATGTAAGCATCACAGAGCACTAAGTACAAAGTGATCAATGTTCAGTTTCCTCTCTTGCCAACAGTGTTTATTCTTCTGAATCCTAGGCTTGTGGACCTTAGCTAATCTCCAAAGCTTCAAGTAGAAAAATTAAATGGGTTATGGGTTAGTAGAATACATATGTGTTCATTTACTGAGAACCTACTATATTCAATTTCCTAGAGAACAATTTCCCATTTTTATCATTATAATCACAAGAATCACTTAGGAACTTAATTTTAAAAAACACAATAAAAATAATCACCAAGGCCCTACCCCTGGAGATTGATACTTGGGGTCTCAAGTGGAGGCTGGGAATCTGCATTTTTGACAAATGTCCCAGAAGGCTCTTAGGACTATTTTTAAGTACAGTTTTAAATTTGGAAAACACTGTCCTAAAGACACGTTTGGTTCTCTCAATGTTCCTGTTCAGTGAGTTGTCAAGACGACCGATTTTCAGCCTCTCTCACCTGGAGGACATCAGGTGCGAAGCTGTGTTTAAACTGAGCTTCACGGCAACGGGAACTGCCAACAATGGAGGAGGGATGGAAGGTCAGCTGAGACCATCCAAGCCCCATGGCCCAAGCACGACCTCCACCAAGTCTAGGACATGCCTTCTGATGGGTTAATAATAGCCCTTTTACAAAATGTTAACTATTTGCCCAAAGTCACACAGCTCGTCAGGGACAGAAACTGGAGCTTCTACAGAACAGTGCTGTCCACAACCCTACAGAGCTTACCAAACATTCTGCCAATTTTAATAGGTTCCTGAAAGGCACAGAGAGCAATAGATTTCAAAAGATGGAAAATAACGCACCCCCTTAAATGCCTGCCATGTGTGGCTGTGAAGAGAGTGGCCTCGCGACAACACCAGCCCGCCAGCCGGTGAACCATCACAGCCACGCAGGAAGCAGAGGACAAAACGAGGAGCAGCCAGCCCTCAGAGAACACTCATGAAGAACAAGGAACCCCAGGAGCAGAAGCCTGTCCGCTTCACTGCCCCCCACGAGGACACGGGAAGCACGTGGAAGAACGGTACTTCGTAACTCCGAACATTCCCTGGAAGGCCAATCACTTAAAACAGGGTCAACGGAGGAGTATTCCGGCTGATGCAGTGGTTCTGAAACCTGGCTGCACGTTAAGTGACCTAGGGAACTCTTAAATATCCTGATGCACCTCAGACCAGTAAGTCAGAGTCTCTGGGGAGGGGAACCCAGACATCAGTGTTTTTGTTTTGCTTTGTTTTGTTTTTTAACACAAACAGGTAAAAGGTAGATTCTTTACCTCCTCCCAAGGGGCACAAAAGGCAGTACTTGGAAGGCAGGGTTTAAAAGCGCAAAGGGGAAATCTGGTGACCCACACAGTACTGTTAATACATCTGACTTTTTTTTTTTTTTTTTTTGAGGAGGTACTGGGGATTGAACCCAGGACCTCACGCATGCTAAGCACTCACTCTACCACTAAGCTATTACCCTCCCTCTTTCTGATCTATTTCTTGAGGTATGTGTGTTATAGTATCTGCTGTTTGTCTGGGTATATTGTCAGGTAATAGATCAAGTTCTCAGTGTCACAGTTTCTATAATTCCGATGATAAAGGAGCACAAATCACTTAGGACACCCAAAAAAAGACCACAAGGATATGCCGGGGCACGGAACCCCATTGTGGCTTAGTGAAACAGCTTACGGTTGAAGCAACCCAGTTTCCACCCTTTTCTCCACTGTTGTTTAGATGTAGATGTCTCAAGAAAAGTTTTTAAAGGCTGACAGGAGGCAAAATAGACGTCAGTATTCACTTGTGTATGAACGCAGGTTAAATATCTCCACCCAGGAATTTCCCATTACTAAGGGCAAATCGCCACTGCAAGGGCACACAATCTTTTGCAATTCCTCCCTCTAATACAATCTTGTCAAACTTCACTTTATAAGCTGATGATGGAAACCAAGATTTGGGCTTCCAGCCAAACACTCTATATCACATCAAATAAAGGACATCTCCACCCTTCTCAAGGTTGTGCCAGCAGTTTCTTTTAAAAAAAAAAAAAGGGGGTGGCGTTCAACCAGAATCAGTTTTTATTCATAACATACCTTATTAACATACAATAGAAGAAACTAGAAAGTGCTCACAGGCTGTCCCTTTGAACAGTGGGCCTTTCCTATGGCTCATTCACTTCACTACAGTTTTTGAACACAGTCTGCACAAGCCTCTCTGCTCAGACACAATTTAAGACCATACCAGAGAAATAAAGTTTGCACACAGGTATCTGCCTGGCTCAGCAGGATGGGAGTGCTCTAAGACGGGGAGGAGGGAGGATTTCCAGAGGTGACGTCTGGAGGTCAGCGAGGAGGAGGTGGTGGTGAGCCCAGCAGCACACATTCACCCTGGATGCTGTCCTGAGGATGCTACATGGTCTGGACTCACAAACCACCTCTGGCCCAGGGAAGTCTGGCAGGGGGTGGGACTGGCTCCCCAGCTCTCCCCAAGCCACTGGCCAGCAAGCTCTTCCACCAATCCTGGAGGCACTTCTCTTCAACTGGCCCCTAAAGGCTGGCTGCTTCCTGCCAGGAAACACTTAACACAGATTCATCTTCAGGAGAGGACAGGCTGCAGGTCCTCACCGTGGCACTGACTCGGGGGAGGGGGAAGGCAGTTCATCTTCCTTCAGATCCCAGGTGCACACGGTGCCCTCCCCCAGTGCAAACTCATAGAGAAGGGAAGAACTAAAGGGAGTCCCGGCTGCACAGCTCTGACAGTCATCTGATAAGATCACACTGACATTACTTCTGCCCCACAGCATCTCCTGCAAAGTATAAGCAGGAAAGATAAAAGGGGAACTCTTATTATAATTAGTCCATTTTATTGGAAGGCCGATAGTGTAGGCAAAGGCCTAAACTCTCAGCTCTCAGGAGCTGAGCAACCTAAACAGTTGTAGATGGGAGAGGGTTAGCCGTCCTGACCAACGGTCTTCAAGTGTTTTAGTCTACAGACCGCTTCAGAATGACAAAATTGCCTGGTCCACGTCTCCCGAACAATTGTTTCTATGACTACAGTTGCCCCTTGGTAACTGCAGGGATTGGTCCAAGAGCCCCCTACCCCAGACACCAAAATCCTAGGATGCTCACGTCCCTTAAATATAATGACATAGTACAATGAGTAGTCAGCCCTCCGCATCCGTGGGTTTTGCATGTGGAAACTGTACTCATGATCCATTACAAACCCTGTAGGAAACAATGGCCAAGAAAGGTCTACAAAGTGCTACAGCGAGATACGAAGCCTAGATCAGAATTTAGATATGAGACTATTGAAAATAGGTCCACACAAAAACCTGTACACGGATGTTCACAGCAGCAGTATTTATAATGGCCAAAAAGTGCATCAACTGATGAGTGGACGTGCAAGATGTGGTATGCATCTATACGATGGAACCTTACTTAGCTACTAAAAGGAATGGATTTGATGCTCTGAAAACATTACGCTAAGTGAAAGAAGCCAGACACAAAAGGGGGGAGGGGGAGTGACCCCTAATGTGTAAAGGGTTTGTTTTAGGGGTGATAAAAATGTTCTGGAGTTTAGAGTGGTGATGACTGCACAGTTCTGTTGATATACTAAGACCACTGATTTGTATACTTTAAAATGATATATTTTATAGTTGGGAGTTACATCTCAGTTTTTTTTTAAAGCATAAATTTTACAGTATGTGAATCACATCCCAATAAAGTTATTTTTTCAAAAAGACAGAGAAAGGCCAAGGAACTATACCAAATAAAAGGAAACTAAAAAGATCCATGACAAGCAAATGCAGTTTCTGATCCTCAACTAGATCCTGTACAAGAGGGAAAAAATATGCTACAGAGAATCTTGTTGGATTGATTGACAAGACTGGAATACAAATGGCGGACTGAAAGGAGGTATTAAATCCACGCTAGGTTCACTGGAGTTGACAGCTCTACTCGGAGTAGGAGAATGTCCCTGTTCTTCAGAGACCCACTGAAGTGCTTGGGGATGGAAGGCCATGATGTATGCAAGTTATTCTCAAAGGGAAAATTATATCATTTATTCATGTGAAGAGAGAGCAAGTGATAAAGCAAAGGGAACAAACTGTTAACAGTAGGTGCCAATCTTTCATCTTTTCTATAAGTGAAAAATTATTTCCTAACAAAAGTTTAAAATAACTTACACGTACTGTAAGATCCAAAACTTCTACTTTCAATAAATTATCCTATACAAATACTTACCCAAGTATATCTTATGTGAAATATTGCTCACTGAAACATGTTTATAATTATAAAAAGTCAGAAACAATCTCAATGTCAATGATAGATGAGTGAAATATATTACTGTTATCAATGTAGTATTATTTCATATGGCTCCAAAAAGAAAGATATCTATAGGTACCAATAGAGAATGGTTTCCAAAAATATATTTTGTGAAGAAAACAAAAACATAAGAGGGATACAGAAAAATACAGGTTTATCCCTAGCAACAAAAGCAATAAAAAAGAAGCCTAGGGATGTCTTGATTTAGTTAGGAAAGAATTTAAGCCTGTTCTCTCTATTTATTTATGGAGCTAGTTATTTGTATCGACAGATACAAATAATTTTCTCTCTTACAACACTGATGATATGGATTTACTAATAAAAAAAAAAAACCTAATACTGTCTTAGATGCCACTCAAAATAATTCTTTTAATAAACTTTTAAATTCAGATATAACATATATTCCAAAAAGCATACACATCATGAATGTATACCTAAAGAATTTTCACAAAGTTAACACACTCACAAAACTATGGATCCCAATCAAGAAATTGAAGACTTTGGAAGCTGGCCTCTTATACCATCCCATCAACTAATCTCCCTCCCTGAAGATAACCACTAACCTGGCTTCTTACCTATATACTAGTTTTGCTTGTTTTTGAACTCTTTTGTGTCTGAACTCGTCTACTAAACATTATATTTGAGCCCATGTTGCTGTAAGTAGCAGCAGTTTTTCCTGTTCACTGCTCTGTGGTATTTCATTGAATATACAACAATGCATTTCGCCATTCTTCTACTGATGGACCATTTAGGTTGTTTCCAGTTTGGAGTTATTATGACTTATGGTATGAACATTCTTGTACATGCTTTTTGGTGAACGTAAGTACATGTTTCTGTTGGGTATACAACTAGGATTGGATCTGCCGGGTCAGAGGCAAGATGAGTGTAGAGCTTTAACACAACACTACCAACCGTCCACAGCAGTTGTGCTGATTTACAATCCCACCACCAGTGTTTCCGAGCTCTAGATGTTCTGCATCCTTGATGACACTTGATACTTCAAAGTCTTTTTGTTGTAATTTGTTTTTAAGTTTTAGCTCTTCTGGTTGGTGTGTAGTGGTAATTTCACTGTAGTTTTTTTCCCAGCATTCTGTGATGACTACTTTGTTGAGCACGTCTAGAAGTCTTTTTTAACTTTCTGTATTTAGATCAACAACTGACCTATAATTTTTGTGTATGATGTGAGGTAGGGGCCAAAATTAGTTTTTTTCAACATGGATAAGCAACTGATCCAGGATCATTTATTGAAAAGACTTTTCTGTCCACATTGCTGTATAATGAAATGCCATCTTAATCATAAATTAAGTGTCTATGTATATATATGCGCACACAAATATATATACATACAGGACACATATATACACATATACATATATATAAGTTGTGGGTCTGTTTCTGGTCTCTATCCTAGTCCATTGATTTGTTTATTTCACACTGCATATCTAATAGTGTAAATCCTATAATTTTTCCTTCAGTATTATTACCTTGACTATTCTTGCCATTTGTGTTTCCATATAAACTTTAGAATCAGCTTGTGTAATGATTTCAGACAGCTTTCATTAGATTTAGCCTAGGTATTTGATATTTTTAATGCTATTATTCATGTCATCTTTCCTAAAATTTCATTTTCTGGTTATTATTGGCATACAGAAATACAGATTCTCTATATTGACCTGGCATCTAAACTTACTTTTTAAAAAATACCTTTAATTTATAAAAAGTAAACTCACGTGTTTTGGTGTACAGTTCCCATGAGCTTTGATCACATGTATAATGTAACCATCACCACAACCAAGACAGAACACTTCCATCACCCCAGAAAACATCCTCATGCCACTTCTTTGTAAAACACCTTCTCCCCACCCTCAAATCCTGGCAACCACTGACCTGTTCTCCATATCTGTAGTTTTGCCTTTCTAGAATATGACTTAAATTGACTCATACAGTGCATAACATTTTGACTTCTTTTACTCAGCACACTGCCTTTAAGATTCATGCATGTTGTTGCATTTATCAATAGTTTGCTTGAAGGAATTACCATCATTTGTATATTTGTTCACCGGCTGTAGGACATTTGGGTTCTTTCTAGTCCAGGGTGATTATTCATAAAGCTGCATAGCCATTTGTGCACTGGGTTCTGCGTGAACATAAGTCTTCATTTTTCTTAAGTAAATACCTAGCAGTAGGACTGATGAGTCATAAGGTAAGTATACATTTATCTTTATGAGAAACTGCTGAGCTGTTTTCTGGAATAGGTGTACCATTTTGCACTCCCACCAGCAACATGCGAAGTTCCATTTGCTCTGCACCTTCGCCAGAACTTGGTTTCATGTTTAGGAAGTCCCTACTTTTTGTTTGGTAAGAGTTTTTTTGTTTTTTTTTTTTTTAATCTAGAACAGATATTAGATTTTAACAAATGATCTGCCTGAATCTACTGAGATAGTGATTTTTTTCTACTTTTGTACAGTTAATGTGAATTATATTAACTGATTTTTGAACACTATCAAAACATTTTATACATATATTCCCTATTTAATTAGAAAAGTTTACTAACTTGTAACTACACAAATCATGATCAAATCTTGCTACTCTAGTAACAGATAAGAAGGTATATGGATAAATGAAGTCTAGTGATATTCTAAATGCTACCATCTAGCCAAAATTATATGATTGCTTCAGTCACATTTCCTAGCAAATCTTTCCCCATCAAAAACAAAGCAGATTAGAGAAATGGGGACCAAATCACAGTCCTAAAGCCTCATGCACTACTCTAATGTCTAATATGTGGATTCTGAAGCATCCAAAAGGAAAAAAGAACTTTCATTACAAATAATATTTTGTAATAATAGTAACATTATATACTTTTAGAAACCAGGAACAGAAAGTGTAGAGAAATAAGTTACATTTCTCATGAAACATAAATAAGCGAATAATGAAAACATCTGACAGTTTAATGTATTACAAAATTTATGAAATGCTATCATTTGGAGGGGAAATCTTACACCTTTTTGATAATGATGACACTGATGAATTCTGGCCTGCTAATTACTAACCAGAAGTTAGTTTTGTCTTTTCACTCTACCTGTGTTCTGGTGGTTATGTTTTTTTCATAATTAAATGACTAATCTGTGATTAGAGGAATGGTGATGGGGAGCCCCACAAGGCCTAGATAATCTTTTACAATGAAATAATCATAATGTTACCAACTGCATTTTCAATCCTTGGGTTGACTATACAATCCAGATTAAGAATGACATTGGAACAACAAGGTCCCACTGTGTAGCACAGTATTCAATATCTCATAATAAATATAATGGAAAAGAATCTGAAAAAGAATATACATATACACATATGTATAACTGAATCACTTTGCTGTACACCAGAAACTAACACAACACTATAAATTAACCATACATCAATAAAAATAAATAAAACCAGTTTCAAACCAACCAACCAAAAATCAAACCTGTCTTTTTGAAATTTGCTCTAGGAAATATTTTGATAAAAATTTTGCAGTACTAAAAAAAAAAAAAAAAAGAATGGCATAGGATGGCTCTGAACATTTCTCCAGCTTCTCACAACGTAGCTCTATGAAGTTGCCTCAGTCCCCTGCATTATTACCTCCCCCGTCCACACCTGGCTATATTTAGTATTTTGGCAAAAGAAGGGACTAGCACTGTTCCACTGAGACCTGACAATGTGCCAGAAGGCAATGCAAATGCCACAGGTGGCCAAGGACGAAGACAATTGCTGGATCAGACACCCTGACTTCTACTGCAAGCACCACCAACAGCTCACGCTTTCTGAGTCACCGTGCATATTCCTCACCCATTCCTGTGTGGCTTACTGGATTTTGCTTGTTCACCTTATTACCTCATAGAATACTGTTAGCATTAGAGCATTTTAAGTCATACGCCATATGGTGATAACATAACTCCACATAACTAAGGTGAGCTCCCTAAAGACTGTTACTGGTTATCTGTCCGACAGTATAAGATGCAAAAATGTTAAATATCAAGTACTTAAAATTTAAAAGTAATTCTAAGCATATGATATCAGAGTCCATGGTAAACTTCAACAACAACCATTACTTCTTTTAATTACTACTGCTATAAAAGTCATGGGTAGGAAATAATCAGTTGGGTAATATTTCTTTAAACTGGCCTTTAACACAAAAAATATAGCTAGTTTTACAGAAATAAGAATTCACTGAAAATCTGGACTAGTTCTGTTTTCTCTATGTATTTAAAACAACAACAAACACACTGTCCAGCAAACTTTGGCTTCTACTTCCTCATGACTGCAAGTAGGTTGAAAAAACCACCACCACTGTGTACCTGCAGGGCAAGGTACAAGCTCCAGCCCCTGGCCACAGCCCCGCTGAAGGACCTGTCTGAGGCAGCAATGAAAGAACTGACCTCTAGGCCCACGATCTGAAGGTGACATCATACTATAACGAGAAAAATGAGTAAGATTAAAAGTTAACAAACCAAAGATCCATTGGAACTTTGGCGGAGGGCTTCTTACTAACCATCAACGAGATTTCTTAGTCTAGGAGTCAAATGTTACTGAAGTTCCAAGGAAATTTTAGATGCTAAAGGTCAGTCAGTAAAAGGCAATACTCTCCAAACTCAGTATTTTACAGCTGGAAGACACCTCAGTTATCATCTTGTCCATCCCCCTGGTTTTAGAGGAAATGAGGAGGAAGAGGAGGATGAATCTGAGGCCTTAAATCCTCTTTTGGAGTACAAAGCCCTCAATTAAGCAAGCTGGACTGACGACGGCTAGAGATGGGCGAGGCTACTCTGTATAGTTACTAGTCTCTGCTCACTCCATTTCTGGATTCCTCCGTTATATCACACCTGGTCTGTGAGTAGGTCTATGTTGCTAACTCATGTTTTAAAGAGAAAATGGCATCTTACAAGTCAACGACAAAAAATTAAATAACCAACTGAAAAATGGGCAAAGTACTTAAATAGACATTTCTCCAAAGATGATACACAATGGCCAAGTAGATTAAAAGATGCCCATTATTACTAATCATCAGAGAAATGCAAACCAAAACCACAATGAGGCATCACATTGCACCTGTCAGCATAGTCATTATTTAAAATATAATAATAGCAAGTGTTGGCAAGGATGTAGAGAAATTAGAACCTTTGTGCACCATTGGTGGAACTGTGAAATGGTACAACTGCTCTATAAAGTGGTATGGTGGTTCCTCCAACAATTAAAAACAGATCTACCATTTGATCCAAGTATTCCTCTTCTGGGTACTGATCCAACGGAATTGAAAGCAGGGTCTCGAAGAGATATCTGTACACCTACGTTCCCAGCAGCATTATTCACAATAGCCAAAAGCAACCCAAATATCTACCAACAGATGAATAAACAAAATGTGATTACCCAATAATACAATATTATTCAGCTTTAAAAAGGAAGGAATCCTGTCACGTGCTACAACATAGATGGCTCTTGAGGACGTTATGCTAAGTAAAAGAAATCACAAAAAGATAAATGCTATGATTCCACTGCCACACGGTATCTAAAATTGTCAAATTCATGGAAACAGAATGTAGAATGGTGGTTGCCGGAGGCTGGGGGAGGGAGAAAAGGGGCTTTGTTGTTCAGCGGGTACAGAGTTTCAGATGTGCAAGATGTAAAAAGTTCTACAGATCTGTTTCACAACAATGTGAACATACTTAACACTACTGTACATTTAAAAATGGTTAAGATGATAAATTCTACATTGTTTTTAACCATTTTTTTTTAAAAAAGGAAAACAGCAAAAGCTCTCTTACTTTTTCTAGCTGTGTCCCTCCCAACCTTTCATACTGTAAAGGGCGTGAACTGCTCCAGGACACCGTCTTGTCTTCCCAAACTGCCCTACAGCAGCAGCCAGCCAGCACGCAGCTCTGAGGGCAGGCAGGGCGGGTCTGCAACCACAGGTGAGGAGGGGAAATGGTCAGGAGAGGACTTCAGGCAGGCTGACCGCCATTTCTAATTGTGACTTTATCCCTTGGCCTAGGAAAGTGGAGAGACTGGTGTGCTGGACCCCTAGATGAAGAGCCCCCTAGGGCAAAGATTAACAAGTCTTTCAGTGATTTGTTTAAAGCATGAAGAGTAGATAGTCAGTAAAGAGATGCTGGCAACAAATATGAACTCCTTGACGACCAAGGCTGTACTTCTTTGCGTCCCTTCCAATACCTCACTCTTAGAAGTCACTCAGTCACACTTGTTCATGCTGATGACAATGACATGCTGACGACCACTGGCAAAAAGAATGGACCTTTTGTCCAGAAAAGAAGCTACCAGACTCAGAAGTCCAAATGCTTACTTCAACAAATGAATTAAGGTCATTTGTATAATGAAAATCTCCACTGATTTCACAATAACGTTTATTAAAAACTTGTATAAAACTTTTTCCTGGCAAGTGGATGCCATACTGCCTAACACTTGGTACTTGGAAATCCCCTCCCCAAACACTGTTATCTCTTTAAAGTAACATCATGTTAATCACATTCTATAATGAGCCCACCACGGGCAGCATCTAAGATCCTGCCACACGGGTCATTTCTTCGCCAGAAAAAATTGCTTGAGTTCGTCCTTTGGTTGGGACTGTAGACATGAGAAGAAGGGGCTTTCCGCTGTACATGACTTTTATTGTTGGTTATAAAACCAAGAAGCTATAAAATCAAGCTTCCTGAATATTTACATTAACAAGGCTCTTAGTCATTCACATAATGAAAAATGAGAACAACTGCTTTCATTACACAGTCAAAAGGATCTCAGTAGAAGGAAAAGTTTCTGATATTTGGATATTTTCTGGTAATGAAATTAGACGCTGCCCCCCTAAGCTGTTTAAAGCAGCTGTTAAGTACATATACACACACCCATTTTATTCTTAAAAATACATTCCAAATTGCAGATGCCTTTTGGCCCCTTTAAATGCCACAGTTAATAATGTTTATCTCCAGGATCTCCCAAAACTGATAAACCACAATAAATGGCACCAGGATCCTTCTCTAAGATTTTTATTGGATAGAAGATTAATACTTTTTAGGTTAACATTTCAGCAGCCTCTTTTATATGTGGTATAATTGCTTCGTAATTTGTTAGAGCTGGGAATATGATTTCCTACTTGCCATCTATCCAAATTCATATAATCTCAACAGGATTCTATATGAAGAGCCAGAACATCACTCTCTCCGAAACACAAGCAGAATTCCATTTCGTGACACGCGAAACATCAAAGGTTCAGCTTCATTCGAGTGAAGTTCAGTTGCTATGCTGCGCGAAGGGAATCACTTCCCTTTTAGTTGTCCTTTAATTTTATCTAAGGCAAACATATGCAGTGCAAACACTATTAACAAATAAGAACAAATGCCCAACAAGCAAAAGGAGTGTTCTACCAGGCTTTTACCAAGAGCGCTTAAAATGCCTCCTCTGCTGGGACAGATGGCGTTTTCCTAGAACACTGCGCTGAGGTTATTTTGATTATAAACTATACACATATATGTGTATGTTCCTCTATTAAAATAAAAATGCAGTTAGTTTTCCACTGTCGATGGAAGTCTGGGGCTTAAGTGATATCATATTACTTAACTGCCAAAAGGCCAAAAGCTAATTTTAGCTTTACCCTTCTATATCATCAAGATCTTTATTAGAGGTACTGCCCAGCTATCACGATGACTCTAAAACACCATACATTTTAAATTCTCTAACACAATATTCTTGTTTCATGGTTGAGGAAATTGAGACCTAACGGTCCCTATATGAACTCTACAATTAACTGAGACACAGGCCTGTGTCATCCTCCACTAAAATAAGAAAGAAAAGGGAACACGTAAGAAAGAAGGAAACACGTAAAGCAGTCTCGAGACTAAAGAAAAGTCGTGGCAGCCAGCTACTTAGTACTCTTCGTGCTTTCCCCTCTGCACTTCTGTGATAGACACCAGCCACCCTACAGACACGTCTCCCCCTCTAACTTGCTAACACAGTCTCAGTTTTTCCTGGGCAGCAAGCATTGTGCCGAAGCCTAGGAAACAATACACGAAATGCGTTATACCAATCCTGGTACCCAGACCCCTTGGCCAGACACTCATTTGCCCAGTATCTCCCATGAAGCGGGGGCTGCCTTGTGAAACAGTTCAAGCAAATTAGACTTCAGAGAAGATTGGATGGAAGCTTCTGGGATTTTGTTCTCTGTCAGGCAAGCACAGGAGGAGGGATTGCTTGCTCTGTCTACTTCCTCCTTCTTGCCTGGAAAAGGGATGTGATGCCTAGAGCTGAGGCAGCCATTTTGTGACCTGATGGCAGTAAGTGAACATGCAAAAGATGGCAGAGACCCTGGGGCCCTGAGGACACTACTGAGCAACTGAATCAACCCTGAGACCACCCACCTCTGAACGTCTCTGAACTGCATAATAATGAATAGTTTATGGTTTAAGCCTCTGCTCATGGCTTTCTGTCAACTATAGCTGAAAACAGTATTGTATTAAAAAAAATTTTTTTCCTGTGGTCTGCTATGATTTTCCTACCCAGTCACTCCCATTACAAATGTATAGTCTGCTTATACTACATGCAACTAAAAAGTGGCAAGATTCTCTCCTGCACAGGTAACAGAGACCCATTTAATCACTTTATAATTATACTACCTCAGCTATATAACCCTATTAAAATAAATGTCATCAGTAGACAAAACACAGGGGAAAAATATGACTTAGAATCGTGTTTGTTCTTGATTATTGACTTCGATCCTTCCTTCTGCCATCCCAAATCCTTTTTGGAAGTAACTATCACATAAATAAACTGATAAATGATATCTATCTGAACTAAACTCTTCTGTCTCCATTAAACATAACTACCTGTTAGTAAAAAATCAAATATTAAAATTCCATTCTTGAATTTGCAGCCCCAAACCCGGCCCAGTCAATATTTTCAAACAGTGATGCTTATAACCAAAGCTTAGAGACTTACCAGCACTATACCGTGGTCACAGCATTGCTGCTTTCTCAACACGGGTTATAATAATAGAATTTGAATACTGGTAGTACATTAAAAGTTAGACTACTCAATACAGTTATTTTAGTAGTTATTTTAACTGTACTTTGATGGAAATCTTTCAAATATAAGTTCATCTCCACAACTCCAGTTGCACCATCTCTACTTCCCCAGGCCCCATCCTTCCTTTGTCCAGTGCACGGGAGAACTCGGTTCCCCCTCGGTCTTCCTATGCACCCCCTCACCCCAGTGCTCATTTCCATCTCTGTCCACAGCCCAGTCTGCCTGTAGCTGGTCCCATGATCATGAATGTCTATGCCGTTCACTCCTGTTTCACAATTTCTTCTTTCTAACCTCATCTGTCTTCTGTCATCCCTCAGCTTCCTCAGAAAAAAAGGTCAACAACCTCCCTGGGTGGAAGAAACAAACAACGGACGTGAACATCTGTTACATACATATGAGATATATGCAGGCTCGGTGCTTTTTTAGCTTTAAAAAAACCAAAAGAGAACGAATGCTCATTTTTTGTTAAGTTGTGAAGGGCTTTTACAGGCTCCTGCCTTCCGTCCACCGCTCTCTGATGTTACTCGACCTTCCACCATTGCAGACTGCAGATCACAGGGCTCATCCCACCCACTAGCGTGTTTCCTTCTTCCCGACAGATTAATCAGTTACGATGGAGACACTGCTTTATTGATACAGATGTCTATGTGAGACAGCTCTAAAAATACATTAGGACACGGCACTAGTTTATATCAACATTTTCAATGTGTGATCCAGAGACCCCTGGTGGGAGGTCCCTGAGACCTTTTCAGGGAATCCAGTGTCAAAACTATTTTTAGTCCATAGTAATGCAAAGATACCACAGCTTTTTTCACAATAGTGAATCCAGGGAATACATGGTATATGATAATTATCATTCTGACAGCTAATAAAACATATGCTTGTGTATTCTTGTGCTTAGAATGCTCTAAGGGAATAGGTTTAAGTTATTAAATATGCATGTTTCAAAAGCTAACTCAGTGTGTTCTCAGTACTTCTATGTTCCTAGCAGTAACAATCTTTGGTTATATCTGCTATAATCTCCACTACCTTGTTATCAATCCAATGAATTGAGAGTTTAAAGAAAATGAATGTTTTAAATACTGACATGATGAACTCTTTAAAAGCAAACAATTGCTTTCAAATTAGGAATGAAAAAGTCACGGAAGCATCACACAGGGTAAATCATCAGAATGCACCGGTGGGAGCAGCGCACAAGACAGTTGGGAAACAGCTTTGTGTGGCTGACATCGCTGAAGGTCTGCTGAGTGAAAAGTCAGCAAAAGAAATCACAACGATGCCACTTACCAATGAAGCGCTAGCCCCTCCCATTAAATGTTAATACCCAGAAGCTAATACCTCACCTTAAGGATTGTACCTCTGCTTTATAAGCAGACACATCAGTGGACACGGGTGGACTTACTGTTTTGCTTTTATTATTCCAGTATCCACGCCAACTAATCATCGAAGGTCTTCTTTTATGTGAATGCTTGGCAACCAATTTAAGTGCTGCTGAATTACTCCAAGTGTTAAATAACTTTTTGAATTTCATGATTTATCCTGAAACGACCATGTTGGTATCTGCTCTGATGGTGCAGAAGCAGTGGAGGGCTACACGGCCAGCACCTTAGCAGGGGTCCAGGCCAGAGTACAAACTGCACTGGTAATAATTACATTCTTCCCCGCGTATCAATCATTTTTAAAAAGTCAGTTTCACTTAACAATGTCAGTAATAAAACAACACAAGTTATTAACTTTATTAGATCTCACTTTTGAGAACATGGTCGTTTTAATAATATGGGTGATGAAATGGGAGGTGCACAAGAAGCACTTCTCTGTACTTAATACGGTGGCTGCTTTGAGGAAAATCACTTATGCAATGACTTGAGTTGCGAGCTAAACTACACTTTTTCCATGAAATCCCATTTTTGCCAAAAGAATGACAGGCAGACAACTTATAGTTATTTAGATGTAGGTGCTTGGCAGACATTTTCTCTAAAATAAACAAAGTGAGCCTGACTTCAAGGAAAAAACTGACAGTATCTGCTGCTGATGATAAAATCTGAGCTTCCAAGAAAAAAATTAGAATTTTGGAAAACTTGAACTGGACACCAAAATCTTGATTGCATCCCAATTCTTAAAGACTTTTTGGATGAGATTTATGGTCGTGTTAATGAATGTCATTTGTTAAATCATTTTATACACGATTGTATATTTATGAAATATATGAAAATGAAATCACATATAAATCATTTTATATATGTATATGTATAAAATGATTTGTGTAACCTAATGTGTCAACATTTGAAAGATTTGCAGAATTCAGAAAACCATTTATTTTTCAAAAGACCAATGTACGATGTTATAAAATCACACACAGATCAAAGGTCCATCCACAGTGCAAGATGGACCAGTAGATTTGTAAGTTGCAGAGTACAAAAAAATCATTACTATCGTGTCAGATTCAACAATGCAACTAAGCCTTAAGAATCTACCACTTGCTGAGTTTCATTATATCCTATAATATTCACAATTACATGAAAAAGACATAAAAATACTACACCCTTTTTCAACTACGAATCTGTATATAGCCCGTTTTCTTTCATATACTCCAAACAAAACAACGAATCACAACAGACTGAATATAAAAGCAGTTACGAAAATCCAGCTGTCCTCCAGTAAGCAATGCGTTAGAGAGCGGGGCCAAAGATCAAACCATCTCACACACCTCACTGTATTTTTTGTTCTGGAATAGTTTTTTCATAAAGATAAGTTATTTACATTAACTCTTAATGAGTCTGTTGTTTTTAAATGAATAAATATTTTAAATGTTTCTCAGTTTTAATTTCTAATATGTTAAATGCTGACAGATATAGTCCACATAAGAGATCTTGGGGGCCTCGATAATTTTTCAGAATGCAAAAGTGTCCTGACACCAAAATGTTTGAAAACCTCTGGTTTTTAATACCACAAACAAGAGTGCTTCTAAGTATACAGATATAAGAGGAGGGGCACCTGAAAATGAGTCAGAGGATCTCCACTCAGTTCTACCACCACTTCTTAACTTGCTTTGGGATTTGGATAAATTACTTAGTCTCTCTAAGGTCTTAGTTTCCTCATCTATAAAATGGGTAACTCATGTCCTGTTCTGAGGATAAAAGACAAAATATGTGAAAACGATGTATAAACTACAGGTATATGATTATTACAAGATCTCAAAGTTAGGAGTTTTAATCTTGTGACCACATTTCTACAACATTCTCCCTCTTCTTAAAAATTTGTTACTAAAAGCAGAACTTACAGAAAATGCAAATTAGAAATTTCTGATTAGCCATTTAGCTCAAATGTCCAATCGATTTTATTGTAGTAAATGTCTTAATTTTACTGTACTAAATTTCTTTCCCTACAGTTATACTGGTAATGCAGATTTTAACTGAATTATTGTGGATATTTCCAAATACACACAAAAGTACAGGAAACAGTAACAAACCCCAATGTACCCTCAACAATTATCAAAAATTTACCAATATTGTTTTATTTCTCATTTGTCTGTATTTGCACTTATCCTGAAGGTTTTTTAAAAACAAATATTAGGCATCATTTCATTTTGCTTATAAATGCTTCCATATGTATCTTTCACAGATGAGAATTTTTTTAACATAACCACGATACCATTAATATAGATAAAAATTTTATGGTTATAATTCTCAAATATCATCTAACATACACTCCATGTTCTGATTTCCTGAGTGTCTCTAAAAAAAGAGTCTTTGTTACTTTTTAGTTGGTTTATATCATCAAAATATCATTCTTACCAGTTCATTTTCAAGTGAATACAAGATTTTTACCTAAAGCTAGGAAGGAAGAGGAAACAATACCATGTTTTATATATGGTATTATTTCTACATGGTCAGGTCGGCCACAGGCCAGGCAGGCTGGAGCTCAGGTCAGGGTCCAGCTTCTAGAGGGAGGGTACCCCCAAAAAAGCCAGATGCCCAAGGCTGGAGGGGAACCCCTGCAGGTTTCAACTCAAAGCTCAAAAAACAGTGCTCTAAGCTAGAGACAGAATGGAATCACAATCAAAAGCAACAGTTTGTGAGAATGCAATTTACACAGCAAACATTTGTCAAAAGCCAACTCTACCAGGCACTATCCTAGAAAATGAGTTGTATTTTTTTTAAATTATACAGCAAAACAAGAAGCAGCATATATTTCTCTACAGGTGACTTTCTCCGTTAATTTTAAGGGCGAGAATGAAGATATTTAATATTATTTACCTTGCCATAGACCATTACAATTTACAGTGCATCTTTATAAACTGCAGTTTGGCCTACCCCTATCCCAGACATTAACACAAACCTGAATTCTACTGTCCTTCCCAAGTATTTTTGACAAGTACACGCTACACTAGCTTTTATTACACACATTACAGATCTCTAGCATTTACGCCTACAATTATTTTCTAAATGGACTATTTAGTTTAGAAGGAAATCAAGGGAAAGCTAAAGAATCTCCCACCTCCTCTGAAAATTGTTTCCTCTTTCAGAGGCTTGTCCCAAGTATGTCAGAATGTATTGTAGATGAAAACTGGTTACGTGCATAGAGAAAAATTTTCAAGAGATGTAGTTCTATAGGCCCTCACACTTAATACAAATCCATTCTGGAATCTTTTACCTCAATTTCACCTATACATTTTTCTAAGTTTAAAACTTCAAAAAAAAAAAGTGGAGAAGGAGAGAACACATTTCTTCAAGAATGCTTAAGAAGTACTTCCTAAATGTGTCCAAAAACATGAAATAGTCACTAAGAAATTTTTAGCAGATACTGTAAAGGACATCTCAACAACAACAAAAACTGGCAGTTGGATAACTACACTGAGAATCCAGACTTCCCTGTTTCAGAACCGACACTTTTGCATCAGGTTCCTACTATTTGTAGAGAAACAGTAAAAATCCTAAGTTTAAGATAGCATTCTGAGTAAGACCACTAACTCCCCTGCCAATCTGTAAGGAGACATCATTAAGTCCCCAGAGCACAAGGTAGCCCCGCTGGACACTCTGATTCCTGCACCACGTGGACAGGATCTGAAGGGATGTCACCTTTTACCCGCTTCCTTACACTTTCGATACATCTTTCATTTTGTGTGCTTTCATGTGAGGCACCATCCAAACAGATGGTCCTCGGAGTTTAGCTTCACTCTGTACCACTGCTGTGACAACCGTACCTAACGGAGAATGGAACCTAAGGACACAGCCCGATCCATCACAACTCTAAGTAAACTGTAAACAATGGCACAAACCTCACTGAAAAAAACATGAAGTTCTTAGCAAACAGCAGCAAAAAAATCATATATAAATTGTGAACAAGGAGATAAAAACTCAAAGTTCGCATGCTTCAATCTACAAAATACTATGTAGGCTTCTTTTTAAAAGCTGGTTAAAGATGAAGTTAATGTGTAGACTGCTATTCAAATCGGTATGGATGGCAAATAAATATTAAAAAGTTAAATCACTAACAGTCTTCATCAGGATATCACAGGCAAAATAGGTTATTCACAGAATAAGTGGGACTGTAACTCGCACCTATAACTTCCTAGACCCCAGTCACTATCTTCACAAGACATGACAACCTGACATCAGATTTTCCATGTAGTGTTTACTTGTTTATTGTCCTTCTGTCTTCTGCTACTAGAATGCAAATTCCAAAAAGGCAAAACCCTCATCTTATTTTCCACTGTATGCCCAGGTGGAGAACAGGGTCTAGTACATAGAGGCTCCAAATAAATTTGCTCAATGAAAAGATGGATGAATGGCCTCTCCATTTGACCTCCCCTACTTCCTTTCCTCCATATACATGTTAAGCATCCTTCCAGGCCAAGGTCAAATTCTATTATCTCTATGAAGATTACCTCCCCAAATCCTCCAATCTCTTCCTCCTTCAATACCAAGAATGTGGCACTTCCCAGCTGTCTGATAATTGTTTCTCTTTGCACATGTAAATGGCTCCCTTAAAATTCTTATAATCCTCATTATGTTGCGGACCCCTGTCCCTCACTTTTGGTAGCCACCTCAGGACCTGTAAATAGTATACTATTAATAAATGTTCTGCTTGACTGATTCATACCTACAGTTAATCCAGCAATCAATTGAGTTAATAGTTTCAACTTTTCATAACCTTTCACTTCCTTTCCAATAACGCGACTGAAATTGCAGTGGGTCCCTCTTCCTTTTAAATTTACCTTTGGCAATTTCAAGTTTTACTTTTTTATATACATAATTATAACTTATGCTCATTTTATCCTTTATCCATCCCCATCCCTCAAGATTTTTATATGTAATTAAAAAAAATCTTGCAACTTTTCAACTTTGCAGCTATAATGAGGTATTTAACCCCAATCCAGAGGGAGAAGTTTCATCACTCTCTTCTTATTGCTAAGGTATTGGAGGTTATTTTTCCTTTTTATGCCTCTTTCCTTTCATGTCAAGATATATCCCATTTCCTTCTTTACTGATCATAGCCCTGGCAAATTTTTATTATGTCTTTGTACCTGTCCTTGGTAATCTGACTTAGATCCTTCTTTTTGAGCAAATCCTGTTTCCTCCAGTCATTTATTTGATTAAATTTCAAACTCCATTTCTCAGTCAGTTTGCATACGGGACTGGCCTCTCCTTAAGGCCTGAGCCTGCTTATTCAAATCTAGCCAATCTTTATGAACCTCATCCCTTCATAAAGGGACCAAGGGTCATCTGGGACAAATGAAATGTACAACAATATCAGATTATCCTCAACACAAGAAAATCAGAAAAAACTTAACATCTGGCTTTGGAATATAGCATATGTGGCTTTAGGCAAGATTTACTTTCTTAATTATGTTTTTGCTTAAGCCATCATTAGTAACATTTTCTTTTATGATGGTAGGTATCTGTCTCAATTTTAAATTTTGATGCAGTTAATTTTTTTTAAACAAGTCAATCAAGTATCAACTGCGGTTTTTCCTATGAAGCCCTTTTAACTAGCTTTTCAATCTGTTGAAAATTGTCATAAAATCTGGTTTCTGTTTCCCTTGATTTATTCCCTCCGTTCTTGGGCTTCTGATCCAAATCAGCTTACCCTGTATTAGTCCACTGCTTTAATTTAAAGTACCATTTGCTTGAGAAACACAAAGCATTTTAAAAACATTAAACATCCAGTGAAATTTTTAGTCCAAATAACACAAGATAGAAAACTCTGCTTTTTTTTGGATACTCCAGGAAAAGTTGGGTTTCTAAGATAAATTACGCTGGTTAATTCCATCCAATTATATTTAGTATGCTATTATGATTGGTTGAAGAATAGAAAAACATTAATATTGGACAGCTATGTAAATCAGCTTCATCAACATATAATCCCAGGGGCCCTTAAACTCGATGGAATTAAATTCCCAACACAGGCGTCTATAGGAAAGAGCATTAAGCAAACTCACACATCAGCCCTGGCCTTTCTCCTGACCGCAGCCTAAACTCTAACCATCTCACACTAGATCTCAGACTCACTTCAACAAGTAGTTTCTACTGTGTAAGAGAAAGAAAAAGAACTGGGTTAACAGGATCTTCTCTTCTGCCCCCCCTTTCAGTTACTCCCATTAAGCTTTTGGCCAAAGAGATCCTTCATCCTCAGTTTCACATGACTATTTTCACTTTACAGGTATTCAATTATTGTACATCCAAATGCAGGTTTATAGTGCTTGAACCTGCTTTTCCCCCCATGTTATTTATTCATTATATTACCAGTAGAATTAAGAATTAAGAATAAACTCGTTTTTAATTTTCCCCCCAAGTGGAACTGCAGTAAGTGCAAATTATTGTACCTAAATACCAACTTCTTGGCTGGGATCTTTTAGCCCAAGTTTTTACATAAAATGTTAAATGTTAAACCCCCTCCCCGATTTTTTTTTTTAACAACAAGCTTTCACACAGTCCTCAAACTCAGTAAATCCCACAACTTTATTAAAAAAAACAAAAACAAAAACAGCCTTTCACAGTGCCTAGTCATATTTTGACTAAACTGCTTATACCAAGCCACAAATTCTTAATTTTTTAATTTACCTTCTCCAGTCAGCTGCCTTCACCAAATACAGATTTCCACAAGTCTCAATTAACTACAGCCTCCCAAGCTGTTTGTCCACCCATACACATGATTGTCAAGGAAAAGTAAATAATTCACAAGTGACTAACTCAATTGGTAAGAATTCTTTCCTTCTTTTAAAAATTTACCTTACCTTCAAAAATCTCTTTTCTTGATGGAGTTCGGAATAGTATAAATCTTTTGAGGAAACAGTTGTCACTTTTGTGCACTCAAAAGATGACTGGCTTAAAGAGGCATTTTCCTGACAGTCTAAGTTCCCCAAATACTAGACATAAGGTCTTTCAAAGATGGTAAATTTCACACACACACACACACCCAGAAAGAAAGGAAAGAAAAGTACCTGGTCATTTTCTAAACAGGTTTGATAGGTTTGGTTCCCTTGTAAGAGCAGAGTATTTACTTATAATCTTTTAAAGCAGAAGTGGCAGCCAGAGCACTGGGTAAATAACTTCAGAGTTTTAAAAACCCTGCATCTTAACTCACTTCCCCTTGATTCAAGGGGACGGCACTGCAAACCCCACGGCAAATGAGATTATGTAACAGGTTTTTCCTCAGCACTTTACTCATCACAGGCTGGTTGGAGGTGTGCTTTCTCCAAACGACTCGAAGCACCTGGGACTAAACTCTTTGCAGCTGACGTCTGATAAACTTCTTTAGGATTTTGCAGTACCCATTCATTTTAAGACCTACTTATATTTCCTCAAGTTAATTACCCAGTTGTCGCTGATGCTGTTGTTTTAAGAAAATAAACCCAGCAGCACCTGAAAACTTCAGTTTTGCACCAGTATTTTCCTCCCTGGAGTCTCATGGCGTGAAACCACACAGGATACACCGACCCTCGGTGGTCTCCCTGGGCTTTTTCCTTTCTCACGTTTTACGGCTGGTGTAAATAAAGCAGTTCCCGGCGCACCAGGCCCCCCGGCCCCCGGTCTCGGGGGTCTCAGGATGAAAACTGAGTTGGTTTGGTAAAAAAGCAGCCCCGTCACCACCCAGGTGGCCCCGCTGCTTACACCAAAGGCGAAGCGGGGATAATGGGAACCGTCAGGCCGGGGCCCCACTTGGCAGGCGTGTTGTGTAACAGTCGCGCCTGTAAGTGAGCAGCTTCGCCCGTGAAGGGACCGCGTCCCGCGGCGGCGGCGGCGGCGGCTCCTGGCGGCGGAACTCGGCAGCCCGGCCCGCTCGGCCCGAGCCCCCGCGCCGGCCGCCGCCCCCTCCCCGCGCGGGCCGGCCCCCCGCCGGGCCTCCCCCCGCCCCCGCTTCCCACGCGCGCGCTGCTCCGGGCCGCGGTCGCCCCTACCCCGCCCGCCGACCGGGGCCCGGCCGCCGGGAGGGCAGCGCCGGCGGGGCGCGCAGCGGAGCGTCCATGCTGCCGGCGCGGCGGGCGCCCGGCCCCGCGCCCTCCCGCCCCACCGTCCGCGCGACCACTTACTCTGGGGGCCGCCGACCTCCCGGCTGCCTCCGGGGAGGGGGGAAACGAAAGTTGTCACGGCGTCTCCCCGCGGGGCCCCCTCGCCTCCGGGACCTGCGAGGCGCCGCGGCGGAGCCGGGAGGGCGGCCGCGCTCCCGCTCGCGTCCGTCCCGTCGCGCTCTCCTCCTCCTCTTCTTTTCACTATATTATCTTCTCCTGCTCCGAGGGGCGGGTGGGGGCGGGAAGGCTTAGGGAGCGAGGAGACGTTTGCAACTTTTCTTCACTCTTTCTCTTCCACCCCCCCACCCCCGATCAGCCCTGAAAAAAGTCTGTTGAAAGGGGCGAGGAACCTGGGGAGGTGGAGGTGGGGGGCGGAGGGGGGAGGGAGAGGTGATGAGAGTCGTTTGAAAACTGATGAGAGCCCCCCCAAACCGGGATACCCAGAAAGAGGGGGAAAGGCGGGGGGGTGTGGGGGGTTGGGGGGAAAGAGAAAGAGTCGCTGGTCAGGAAACTTCAAGCGCGGATGAGGTCATTGGTTTAAAAATAAAGAGATGGCGTCACTTGAAACCAATCCCAGTGAATGAACTCAGCGGAGCCCCGGGGAAAGGAGGAGACAGGCGAGGGCAGGGCGGTGGGCGCCGGGCGGGGCTGCGCGCCCGCCCGAGCCCGGAGCGCGACTCGGCGCCTGGTCGCGGCCGCTCGGGGAGGGGTCGGGTCACGTTCCGTTCCGGGGCTCGGCGGCTCCGGGGCAGGTTCCGCGGGCGCCGCTGGGAGGAGCCGGGCGGCCCGGGGAGGCGGCCCCGCGGCCTCCTCCTTCCGCGCCCGCGCGCCGGCCATCCCCGGGGCCCCCGATCCCCGACCCCCGGGCCGGGCCGCGCGCCTTTAGCGCTGCGCCCCAACAGGTATTTCAGGGTCCCCTCGCCCTCCCAGCGAGGCGCAGAGCGTTTTCCTCCTGCTTGGGCTGTTTCCAGCTGCCTCCCCAGCGCGAAGAAACGCAAACAATGATTTGAGAGAATTACAATCGCTCTTTAAAAAGTGACGAATCCAAAATGCAGGGCACAGCTGTCTCTTAGGAAAAAGAAGTTGCAGGTACTTTTGGAAAAATCGCACTCAGGTGGTCAGGCACTCAGCTCTCTCTGGATTTGTCCTTGAAAGCCCCACCTGAACGCTCCTAACATTCATTAATTTACTTTGCTTCTATTTACTTGTTATTTCTATTATAAGTGTAGTGAGTATGAGCAACCTAAAACGCTCTGTAAAAGTGTGCTCTACATCGGGCAGCACAGAATCATCTTTAAATCAGACCACAGGTTCACCGCTTCTTGAGAGGTGCTAGACCCTATGGATTTAACTTCCCATGCTTTGTGCGTTTTTCATTTGGATTAATTAAAATAGCTTTGTATTGAAACTACATTACACACTTTGGGAAACTGGAGACCTGAGGTGGTGACAAACCAGGACTTGGAATCACTGAATAGGACAATCGGTGCTTTATTCTAGTGTTCTTTGAGCATTTGAGCATGAAGCTGCTTCTACTGAGAAGTACTCACGTGGATACCACATAACAAAGATGTGATTAATGACGGAAAAGCACACTGCGAGTGGACTGCTCCATGAGCCAGAATCTGTGTATAGGAATAGTCTAGCTCCTAAAATATTCCATTTGCAACGTAATGGATTTGGGACATTGGTCCCTAAAGGCATCTTTGTTGGGGAATGTCCGGTTGGATATTGCTTTTTTTTTTAATTGGCAAAAGAATTGTGAAGTAGGTCGGGGGGGTAATTTAGAAAAATTAAACATCTTCATACTCCTTTTATGTCTTTAAATCCTGCAGATAAAGTGCATTCGTTATTATAATTTTATTAGGGTTAGTATTAGGATAAACCCCTGGGAACTTCCAGCCCATCTTTTAGAGGAGGAAAAGGAGCCCATCGGGAGATGGGAGAGAGCCGAGCACTTCAGGCAGTAAACGAAGCCTGAAGGCCATAGATGCAAAGTCGATGTTCGGCCTCTGCCTTTGACCTCTTAAAGACTGTTCAGAGAGGAAGCAATCTCTCCCGCTCGCCCTGTCCTCTGGTGGCCGGAAGGTGTTACTGCAGCTCCAATGGGATTACTACCTGTGCTCTCCAGGTAAACCTCTATAAATCCACTAACCAGAGACCTGCTGTTTTTCCAGCAGTTTCAAAGGCGTAGTTGGACAGGATCTGCATCTCCAGTCTGCTTAGTTGGAGGAGTTGGGATTTGGAGGAAGGCAGGAAAAGAGAGAATCTTTGTCCTAGAGGTGGAGAGCATGGATCTTGCCTGGATGAAAGACATGGCAAGAATTTATGGAGTACTCTTTATACGCTGCAGCCCCAGTCGCCTTACTCTGACACATCTTGAAACCTGTCTCTCCTTTCTTTATTTATACAATTAAATTGGAGTGCCGTTCTTGTGTGTGGTGCTGTGATCGCTATTACCCAGCCTCCTAGTGTGTATCATCTAACTAGGGAAACATGACATCTATTAAAACTAATTAAAAACTAAATTAATGATTGAGTAGCATACAATATTGTTTAAGAGTTCAGTGGAAGTACGGAGATTCCTTAAAAAAAACTAAAAATAGAGTTACCATGTGATCTAGCAATCCCACTCTTGGGCATATATCCAGACAGAATTCTAATTTGGAAAGATACCTGCACCCCAATGTTCACAGCAGCACTACTTACAATAGCCAAACCATGGAAGCAACCTAAGTGTCCATCCACAGATGACTGGATAAAGATGTGGTGTATACACACACACACACACACACACACACACACACACAATGAGATACTACTCAGCCACAAAAAGAATGAAATAATGCCATTTGCAGCAACACGGATGGACCTAGAGATTATCATACTAAGTAAGTCAGAAAGAGAAAGAAAAATACCACATGATATCACTTATATGTGGAATCTTTTAAAAAATGACATAAATGAACTTATTTACAAAACAGAAACAGACTCATGGACACAGAAGACAAACTTATGATTATGGTTGGGGGGAAGGGGACAGGGAAGGATAAATTAGGAGTTTTGGATTAGCAGATACAAACTACTATATATAAAATAGATAATCAACAAGTTCCTAGGGTATAGTACAGGGAACTATATTCAATATCTTGTAATAAACTATAATGGGATAGAATATTAAAAAATATATAAATATATAGCTGAAACACTATGCTGTCACCAGAAACTAACACAACATTATAAATCAACAATACTTCAATTAAAAAAAAAAAGAGCCCAGTGGAGAAAAGCAGCGATGTAAGCTGAGGTTGTCAGGGAAGGCATCATCTGAAGAGCCTTGACCTCATCCTCAGAGGACAGTTAAGTTTAGTTTGGGATAAAGAGGGCTCAGTGGAAGGACTCTTCTAGAGGGAAAATGGCAGAAGCAAAGACCTGGAGAGGGAATGAGTAAGGGGTATTTAGGTGAGGGATGGGTAGACCCTTCGAATAGTAGTAGAGATTGCTGTGTAGCAGTTAAGAATTAGGCTAAATTTAGAGGCACATTACAGAGGCACATGAATATTAGGATAAATAGCTTGTTACTAGTCCAGCAAGTAAACATTGAAAAGTTGACTTCACTAAGGAGTACATTTCTGCATTATGCTGTACACCAGAAATTGACACAACGTTGTAAACTGACTATACTTCAATAAAATATATATATATAAATAAAAAAATAATATATATATAAAGAGTACATCTCTCCTTGTTCTGCTAAACGAGCTTCTATATATGCTAACAACAAACAGGAACAAATTTAAGACATTACCATTTACAATTTCGCCAAAGAATATGAAACATTTAGGTTTAAATCTAACAAACCATGAATGAGATCTGTATGCTGAAAATTATAAAATGCTGATGAAAGAAATTTTAAAAGACCTAAATAATTGGAGTGACTTACTATATTCATGGATTGGAGGACCCAATATGGTAAGTATGTCAGTTTTTCCCAAAGTGATTTATAGATTTAACACAATTCCTATCAGCATCCCAGCAAGGTTTTTTTTGGGTAGGCGTAGGCAAGCTTAACCTAAAACTGCTTCCAGCATGTTTAAAGGGATGAGTGAGTGCTGGATTCCCCAAAGGGAGGCAAAGAGCTTATGTACTCAGGACACCAGCAAAGCAGGAGCTCCAGGGTCTTAACAATCAGCTAATCCAGAAAGGAGTTCTTTTTGTTTCAGTACACGGAAGTGTATGGTTGAGCATTTGTTTTGGGTTGGAGTTAACATGAGGAAGGAGCACATTTTTTAGCTGGAATTTGAGATCGAGGAGGAGTACCATCATCTTTAGTGCTTAGATGCTCTCAAGGTTTTAATCTGTCCCTGGCTCTGGGAATATAGTTATAAATAAGAGAGGCAAGGCCCCTTCCCTCATGGAACTAACACTCTAGTGGGGAGAGAAGACAAAAACAACAGGCAGGGCTGTGACAGGATCAACTCTACAGGGGAAAAACTGGGGGTTGCGATAGTGCATGATTGAAGGAGGGGGTGAAGGTGGTCGGGGGAAGCATTCGTGAGGAGGGGGACGTTTGAACTGAGGCCTGAAGGATGGTAACTAAGGACATGGTCTGGGCAGAGGCAACAGGTCACTCTGAGACTGTTCAGCAGAAACAAGGTCACTTGTAGGGAGCCGGTGTGTTCTCAGAGCAAAAGGGACGCCCCTGGGGCTCAAAAGTGCAAAACTTCACCTTTAAAAGTACAACAATAGCAGACAGGAACCAGACTCTGCAGGACTTTATCATGCATGGTAAGGCGTTTACATTCTACTCTGAAAGACGTAAGCAGGTTAGCACATGACCTGGTTTATGAAGAAGGTATTTGCAAATAAGCATAGTAATTTAGTTTTTGAAAAGAGAGTTTTAATAATATTCTATAAATATTTATTTAATTTAGCAGCTCCCTTTTCCAATGGGAAAGGAAGCATTTTTGATAATTTTGTCTCCAGGGATCCCTTTGATGTCCCCAAATCAAATGTTCTTTGCCTAAATTCATGGATTCCTAGGGAGTACATGGGTGGGCTTCAGAGGGTCTAGGAACCCCCCCAAATTTTGTGCATATATGCTTCCGTGTGTTTTTCTGTGAGTGAGTCCCTGGCTTTCAACAGATTTTCAAAGGATCTTATCAACCCACACACGAAACGAGTAAGACCTACTTTACCTGTAAGTCTCGGCTGTGTTTTTTGGATGGTAATTGCTGCTTTTGTCCCAGGGCCCAAGGCAATGTACAAACGAATCGGCAGTTCTAGGAAGGAAGCAAATTCTGCTGCGAAGAGGTGACACGATGTTGGAAGAAAGCGCTATTTGTGGTAGAGGAGGGAATTTTCCAAAAGTTTGCCTCTGAAGGAAGCTCCTGGAAGAAAATTGTACCTGTGTGCTATGAAAGCTAGAAGATACCTAAGACATTACCTAGTACTACCCCCCTCACTTTACATATAAGAAAGCGAAGGTCCAGAGAGGGTAAGTGACTTGCCCAAGAATGCACAGCTAGTTAAGTTAAACTGGGATTAGAAGCATGTCTCTCATCTTTCAGCCCAGTGCTCTGTGCTCCTCTCTGGAGGGTTTACAAATAAATTGGACCAAGTATACTGCTTAAAAGTCTAATGGGAATCAAGTGTTCAATTTCATTCAATTAAATCAAACAAATACATGCTCATTCTTAAGGAAATGGAACGAAGGAAGTGAAGGGCTTCAAAAAACATATAATCCCAGCTATGAGAGATGAAAAACCTCAATGTCAAATTAAGACGGGCAACCAAGAGAGACTAAATAGCAACAACCCTGTAATCAGTGTATATCTGATCTTCGTGTTGCAAATACGTAAACAGACATAATAAGTTACAAAAACTAGTTGATTTTTTCCACTTATCAATTTGGCAAAGAATTTGAAAATAAACTAGTATCACCATGTTAAGTCAAATACAGAAACAATCATTTATTTTGTACATGGTATGTACTGGGTGTTTAACTCTCGTAACAACTCAGAGTTAGGTCCTATCGCTATCTTTCCTATCTGCAGTGGAGGAAATTGAGGCTGAGACAGGTTAAGGAGTTGGATCAGAGACACAGAGTTAAGAAATCGCAAGTTAGAATTCAGCCCAAGTTTCCTCCCAGGAGGTTCTGTTGAGAAGATAAAGAAAATTCTACTGCAAGCAATGCCGCTGTCTTAGAATGCATGTCTGTGATTGCTGGTCAGACTCACTCAGACATGTGCTCCAGGAGCTGGGAAAAATGAGAGCTGTCTCAGCTGGGGCAAAACAGTCAGCTGTCAGCCCGAGCCCTGCCACACTGGTTACGTGACTTGAGGGAAACTTAGTTTCCTCATCTGCAAAATGCAGGCCATTAATGCCAACTGGCCAGAGCTATCGTGAGGTTTCAGTGAATATCAAGTAAAGCACCAAATATAGGGAAAATTCCACATGGTAAATACTCACTACATACTGATTCCTTCCTTGTTAGGAAAGGCTGTATGCAGATCAGACTTATGTCTTGAACAATAGATTAAAGGGATATTAAAACAGAAGGGGAAGCTCATTCCAGAAAGGGAAAACACACAGTTGGAGACACAGCAGGGAATAAGTATTTAAAATAGTTTAACTGAAGCAGAACACTTGTATTCAACAGTATATAATAAGCCTGGAAAGCATTTTGGGGCCAGATTACACAGGATCTCAGCCAAAAAAATTAGCTTTCATATTATAAGTAGCAGGGAATGATCAATGATTTAGTTCCTTTTTAAGAAATTATGCTTTATTGGCCCTATTTTCTATTATAAAGCAATACATGTCCATCACTGAAAGTCTGTAAATTACAGAAAAGTGTAAAGAGAATATAAATCACCTTATTCGATGGTTACCCTTGGGAGAGAGAGACAAGTTTTTTATTGTTATATCCTTTGGTGGTATTTTGATTCAGTTTTTCTTTTAACATGTACAATTGTTGTTTTACTACTAGTAATGAAGTTTATAAATATATGGAAACTCTGAGCCGATTTACTTAGCTTTTTATGCAAAGATTTACCTCGAAAAAATGGAATTGCGTATTTGGAATGGTCAGATGACCAGTGAGAGCTCCCCAGTGCTGCAACAAATGAAGTCTGAGATACACATTTATAGGGTACAGTGTTTGCTTATCTTTATTATGTCTCTGGCCCTATAATTGCAAACTATAGTTGTAACAGTTTTTCATTTTAATTTTAATTTCTCAAAACTAAAATATTGCCACCATCACACTGTCCAAGGATAACCTTTGGGGACCTTTGGATGCATCTTCGCCAGTTTAAAGGTTTGAATTCGGAAATGGATGGGATGAAACTGAGATTTGGGGTGGCTTAGTCTGACCAAAGCATAATCAAAAGGGGACCATAGAACAAGAGAGACCACATTGGGCTACAACTCAAGCATAAGTCAAAAAGAGCCAGGACTGATACAGTGACAATGGTCATGGAAAGAAGGCAGCAAGTGCAAGGCATGGTACAGAGGGAGGCTTGAGAGCACTTGATGATTCATGAGCTATGGAGGATGAAGGAGGTGAGTAATTCAAGAAGATGCTAAGGTGTCACTTTCGGCAACTTACATAAGCTTCAATTTCCTCATCTATAAAATGGGGTTAATAATTGTACCTTCCTCCCAGGGTTGTTGGGAGGATCCAATGGATGACCTCTAAAATGCATAGCACAATAACTGGAATGTATTCCCAGTAAGTGTTAGCTGTTATGGTTTTTACAGCTGTTGAATCTAGATGACTGGATTAATAACGAAATTCTTAAAAGAAATAGCAAAGTCAGGGTGGAGGTCTGATTGAGGTTGGGGAGCTTGGGTTGAGCTATAACTTAGACATGTCAGATCTAAGTTTCTGGTGGACAGTGAACTAAAAATGTTCAGCAAGAAGCCACCACTGGCCAGTGATGTTTTTGACAATAGGTACATTCAAGGAAGTCTCCACATTCATAAGAAGCTGACATATGGAGACTGGATGCCCACTGCAAAGTATTTTCTGCACCCCTTCCCACAACCTCCATTCATTAGAGAAATTACCTTTAATGAGCAATCTCTACAAGGACTGACTTCCTGGCTGAACAGCTCTCCAGGCAGAACAGATATCAAAGTGGTGAAGCACCTAGATTTTGGAACCAAATCTGTGACCCTCAACTTCCTATTATCTGACTTAAGAAAAATTTACTCTCTAAGCTTCAGTTTTCTTGTTTACGAATGGAATAATAAAAATTTCCACCTCAGAGGGTTGATGGGTGGATTAAATGGAAATATTAAGTGAAACCCCTTATAAATTATAAGATGTGCGGTAAATACCAAGTGTGTCTCTTAATCCTGTCTCTCCTGGAGGTTGGTGCCAAACGTGAGAAGCACTCTCTACTCACTGCTGATCCCTTTGCCCCTGGACATTGGTCTTCAGCCTCTCCCTTTGTCTCAGTCCCTTTGGGAATTTGTTGCTGTGGTTGTGTGAAATCCCAGAATGCCAGGCAGCACCTCTGGGGCGAGATGGCCTGTCAGCCTTTGTCTGGGGAGACTGTCTGTGTTAGTCTTCTATTGCTGCTGTAAGCAAATTACCATAAACTTAGTGGCTGTAAACAACACAAATTTATAATCTTATAGTTCTGGAATTCTAAAATGGGTGTCCCTGGGCTAAAGTCAGGGTGCCTCTGGAGACTCTAGGGGAAAACGCATTTCCTTGTTTCCAGCTTCTAGAGGTGCCTGCGTTCCCTGGCTCCTGGGCCCTTCCTCCACCCTCAAGACCAGCAACAGTGGGTTGAGTTCTTCTCATGTCACCAAGTCTCTCTCTGGTTCTCCTCTGCCCCTTCTTCCCCTATTGAGGACCCTTGTGATTACACTGGGCCCATCTGGATAACTCAGAATAACCCCCTCTCTGTTAAATCTGCTAATTAGCAGCCGTAATCCACCCCCACCCGGAGTCACGTAGCCTAAGGTTCACAGGTTCTGAGGATTAGAACAAGGACTTTGAGGGACCAATATTCTCCCTGCAAAGGGAACTTCAGAGAGGTTTGCCCCTGCTTTGTCCTCTGCCTTATAGGACCGAAACGATTCACCAAATAATGGCCTGCCCATCACAGTCTGAGAACGTCATAGTCACAATTAGGAAGTGTTTCACACGAAGACTTTTTCTTCTGGTCTAATCCTGATTCTGCACGTACTTAAGGGTATATTTGCAGCCCAACACAATGAGTATTAGCTACCTAACATTTTTCAAAGAAAGCATGATCCTGGGGAATTTTCTCCAGCATGGGAAAGAAAGGTTTATCATCAACCAACCATTAATTTGTACAAATGATACAAATGTCCATTTCATTTCTGAGAGTAAAGCTCCCCACAGGTCCCCCATGATCTTTACCAATACATTGAAAAAAATTTTGGGCGGGGGGTGGGGGGAGGTAATTTGGTTTATTTATTTATTTATTTTTTAAGTGGCAGTGCGGGGATTGAACCCAGGACCTCCTGCATGCTAAGCACGCATTCTGCCACTGAGCTGTCCCCTCCCCTCCCCTCCCCTCCCCTCCCCTCCCATTTACTAATACATTTTTTAATTTCTTTAAAAGAATGTCAACAGCACTGTTTTCATTTTAGCTCTAATTGATGATTAATGGACAGCAGAGTGTGTCTTAAGAAAGACAGGTGAAAAATATCAAGTTGCAAAGCAAAGCCTGTAAATATATCAGAGAGTGGAATTTTTCATTTAAAGGGCTATAAGGCCATCAGAACTATTTCAGGAGTCCCAGGAGTTCAAACACTGTGGTTGGAAGTGGGTAAAACCTCAGTACCTTTGAAATTTCACTCTGAAATGCAGTATGCCTGTCTTTTAAGTTATTTTTATCTCTGAAGCATCAAAATGAGCTCAAAATTAATTGGCCCCTCAAATAAATAAATACGCCCAAATCCCCAGTGAAAGTAATTTTTAAACATTTTAATCATTGATCTTAATTTTCTAGTGGGTGGGAGGCTAGCCTTAGTATGTAATTTAAAGAATATTTAGCTTGAAAAACAGGAGAGGCGAGCACTAAATTGTTTTCTGACTTTGGGCAGGACATTCTGGAGAAGGAGAGGAGAGAGGGACCACCAGTACTGAGCATCTCTTATGGCCACACTGCATTTACATACATTATCTCACTTAATTCTCACCCTGACCCCAGTAGGTAGGTAGTAGGAAATGGAGGCCCCAAGATGTGAAGAGACCCTCCCACAATCACACAGCTGAAGAGTGGCCGCGTTGGGATTCGAGTCCCATTCTCCCTGACCCCAAAGCCTATCTGTCCTCTCTCCACCATCCACGCCTGCTCTTCCCTGAGCCCCAAGTTTCCTTACCTACAAAAGAAAGGAGTTGAATCAGACAAGCTCTGAGGCCCCTCACAGCTCTCACTGGATGGTCTTCATGGTGGGGAGGGGAAAGGGCAACTGGGGAGGGGTCTCAGGACTGGGTGGAGCATCTTTCTCTCCTAAGTTGGGCAGCACTGGGACCATGTTTCCCACCTGTTCTGTCTGGACTCCCTGACCTACGGAAGGAGGCGGCGGCTGACCACCACACAAACGATGTTGGGGACTCCCAACACCTGCCAGGTTAGAATAGAGACAGGTCCTTTAATTCTCCTCTGTGGAGCCACTTTTTATGAATTTGCGTTTTCAAAAGCAAATCCATCAACACTTACTGTTGAGAATCTCACTGTGCCCAACACTGAGTTCAACTGTATGGAGAGGCTCCCTCCAGGACAGCAGAAACGTGTAAGAGATAGTCTGTATTCTCAGGGAACTCACAACGGACACAAAAAGCAACTTCTAGAAGACAATATGTATCACCGGGACTGAGCTGTGTAGTCTAGACAGTGCGTCCTGCACGAGTCCGGAGACGGGGGAGGCAGTGTGGCTGCAGAGCACAGAGAAGGCTTCGTGAGAACTGGGGCAAAGACAATGTTCTTAACCTTGCCTCCTAGACTAGACTTTCCTGGCCTTCTCTCTCATTGTGACATCCTGGTATGAACCTTTCACACAGTTCAAAGATTCTGAGGCCACAGTGATGTCCTTCATATCACGTCATCTGAATGCCGTTTCATTCATCTTTATTGGTACATCTGGGAGGGGTCACACCCCAACGGTATGCAAACGCCGTCACAGAGCCTTGCTTCAAGCCACGGGAGGTTTCATGCAAAACCAGTTTCTCAATAGGGCAAATGTTGTGCAAAGATGTAAGAGGCTTGAGAAACTGGTTAAAGGCAAAACCTGTCGCAGCAAGAGCCAGATGTGAGTGGGGACATTTTCCCGTCTGTGTCAGCCGTGCTCTGTCTCCAGCCCCTCACCTGCGAAGGCCCTGGGCTTTAGCATTTCTCCAGGGCTTTGGCCCAGAGGCCAGAGGCCCTGGCCCCACCCGGTAGGACCCCCTTTGCCCCACCCCCCATCATCTGCCCACCCTCGTGCGCCACTCTGTTGATAAGAGACTCCTGGTCTGAAAAGCTGTTTCAGAGTTCCAGATCCTTCCTCACCCTCAGACAACTAAGTATGTGTCCCTTTCACCAAATTTCACCCTCAATATAATCTGGAAATGCATCTCATCTCAAGCAATACTCTAAATTGATAAGGGTGTCTTGTAAATTAAATACTCACTGTATTTACTGTGTTTTCTGAAACAATGCTAGACGGAGGAGGATTTTCCAAACTAGTTGAAGACGTAACACAAATACACAGGAAAAAGCATCTTAGCGTATCAGACGCTAAACGCGGTTCAGAAGAGTGAGAAATCAGTAAGTACCAAAGTAAGAAGGGAAAAATTTCATGGAGGCCGGGTTTAGGATGGACCTTAAAGAATGAGAAGAATTTCGATGGGCCGGGGAGACAGATGATGACAATCTAGAAAAGAGATATACCATCACCAAAGGCAAGAAAAGTAGAAGATATGTTCGTGGAAAGCCAAGGTAGTCAGCCTGTCTGGAGGAAGAATGGCACAAGAATGTGCATAGCAAGAATTAGTGGGAAGTGAGGTCATATGGATAAGATGGATTCAGCCACACACACAAACACGTAGTAAGTGCTGACTGGTGTCATGCACTCTGCTGGGTCTCCTGCACATAATAATAGCTTGTTCCCACCAGAGCTGACATTGTGCCTGGCTCTGTGGTAAGCGCTTTCTGTGAATTATCTCATTTTATTGTCACGACAGACCTATGAGGTACCCACTGCTCATATCACCATTTTACAGATGAAAAAGTTGAAGCCCAGAGAAGTTGAGGAACTTACTCCAGGTCACACAGTGACTGAGCAAAAAAGCCTGGATTTGAGCCAAGGGAGTCCACTCAAATGTGGTTTCTGAGCACAAGGCTAACCTGCCTCCACCCACGTGACCTCATTAAATTCTCGTAAAATTCTCTATGACACAGGCACTGTTATCCCCACTTTGCAAATGGGGATCCAAGGCTCCAGGAGTCAATGAATTCCTCCAGGTGGTTCTGCTGAGGACAGAGCTGGGATTTGCCAGCAGGTCTAATCCCAGGTCCATCAAACTTTCCATTACAGTATAGCTGCCTGGCAGAACGACTGTCTAGAACAGGAGCAAGTTAGGGGAAATTTAACAGCCTGATAAGGGCAAGAAGCCCACTAGAGAGGAAGAGGGGAGAGCTCCAGGGTTTTGAACAGGCGTGACTTAACTAATGAAGGTAAGTTTGGCTTCGGCCTGGCACAGGGCAAGACTGGACAGGAGGGCTAGATGATACTAGAGGTCGCAATGACCTAGAAATGGGCATGGGAGGGGGGAGGAGGGAAGGACCGAAACAACGATCAATATTTGGAAGAAAATTTGATTGTTCTTGGGGACTGACTGGCTGAGGGCAATGAAAGGAGATTAGATCAAAGAGGATTTTGGTTCTTGTCTAAATGACTTAGACTACTGACAGGGACTGAGAAGTTATAGGAGCAGCTGGTTTGTGGCAAAAAAAAAAAAAAAAAAAAAAAATGAAGGTTGTTTCCGGCTATGTTGCAATCCGCTTGGCAGAACACTGAGGGTCAATTCCGGAGGAAAGGACCAGTGGGCAGTCAGGGACATGGGACGGGAGCTCCGGGGGAGGGCAGAAGCGGAGCATCACAGCTGACACAGGAGCTACGCTGGACCCCGAAGGGGCGGACGCGTCACGTCCCAGGGAGAAGAGGCTTTTCATAGTCAGAATAAGCCTGGAGTCCGCAGAGAACAAACATGCAGCAGAACAAAAGGAAACGGGCCCAAGGGCAAGCCACAGGTCTGGGCAAGTTCTCAGGGCCAAGACCAAGACAAAAATTAAAGGAACATGGCAGCAAATGAGAGCTCACCTGTATTAAGGAGAAATGACCACTGAATAGCTTCCTGTCAGGTACAGGGTGTTTGGGGTGCTTCCCCACAGCCGGAGCCGAACACACCTTAACCAGTGACACCCTGCAGTCTGACCCTGCAGAACAGTCAGGAGCTTTGGTAGCAGAGAAGACACAGTCTACATCAGCATAGGGAGAGAACTGAAGTCACTGAAAGAGGCCTCTCCATTGAATTGACATTTTAAAATGTACATTTTTAAATGGTTACAATGGTAAATTTTAGGTTGTGTGTATTGCACCAGAATAAAAAAGTCAGGTCTCTCCCCTGAAAATACAGATGTCTGCGGATCCCACAAAAATCTCCAAAAGCCCGTCTAATTCAGCATCTCCCAGACTTACCCCTTTTTGTCCAAGGTTTTGCTTTCCTTGCCCAAGCTGGCAGCTATGCTGCTGAGGGGATGAAAAGAACTGCGCAGCCAGGGGTGCTGCAGCCACCCGTTCCCGGGTCCCTTCGGATCTGGAAAGAGAATGGGGTAGTCAGCTGTGGTCCACGTGCAGGGGAGACTCCTCTTCTGGCCTTTCTGCTACTTCTCTTTTTGTAGAACATCGAGAACATGATCCATTGGCCATCCCCTCACTCTCTGTGGCCTCTCCTGCCCAACAGAATGAAGACAGTGAGACATGGAGCAACTCAACCAATACCTAGGAGGGACTTACCTGAGGCAGGAACCGGGGAGCCCTGGGACTTCAGTTCTTGCTTACTGCCCTTCAGACACTTCGGTGCTAGGGTCCTTCTGACTGGCTTCACGGAGCTCAGCTCCAGGCCTGTACACAACTCCTTCGCTGCTTAGTATATGACCTGGTCCTCGGTCAGGGGTCCTGTGTGAACCAGGGCACCCTGCAAGGACTCCCACACTCTTGAAAGTAGCAAGGTGGGGTTCCTCCTCGTTTTACAAGTGAGGAAACAGGGGCCCAGGGTTGTCGAGTGGCTCGCCTGAGGGCGTACACCTGGTTAACTGCAGAACAAGAAGGAGATGCAGGTCTTTTGATCCACTCTCTAAATCTCTTTTAGCTAGACAAAGAGATCCTAGCTGAAATATTTGGAATTCTATTTTTATTAAAGCTTTGCTTTCCCCATGATTGTTCTCTTTTACTGCCCTTTTCTAAAAAAAAAATACGTTTAAAATGCTTGCAAATGCTTGAGGAGGGGTTCCAGAAGAGACTGGGAGCCGCAGTGATGGGGGAGTAAGCTCACCCGTGCCCACAAAACCATCACAGGCTGCCCGCTATGCTGGGATCCATGCCCTCCCTCAGCCCAGAGGCAGTGGAGCCTAGTGAGGGGCTTGTGTACCAGGGCTCTCTAGCCCCTTCTGTCTCGTTCCCATGTTGACCTTGATCTCATGTCTGAAATCCTTGATTACCAATGTCAGTAAGCAACTAGTCGGCTTGGGAGGGGCCCTCCAAGGCTATGGCAAGACAGATGAATGACAGCACAGCTCATCAGAAACATATTTATCAGGCAAACTTCAGGAAAAACGGGTTGCTCAAGTTTGTCACCTCAAGAGAAATAGTTTTGTGCAAAGCTTGACCTGGTACAAAACAGATGGACACAGGTTTTTTCCATCGTCACGTGCGATTCAGGCGGTGTCTGTGGGTCACATCAGCACACCAAGAGACTTTCCCCCACTGCAGAGCATTCGAGCCGTAAAGTTAACCAGGGAAATGGGGTATCTGTTTTCACCAAGCCTGTGTATCTTTTCTATGGTCATTTCCTGAAAATGCAGGAAGTTTAGAATTTAAAAGTCATAGAATACAGTCTCACAAAAAATAGTAGAGCTGTATGGGACTCGGAAATATCTCCCCCAGGCCCTAACTTTGTAGATGAGGAAACTGAGGTTTCCCATGATCAGGATATTTGTACTTTCAACCACACAGCCTGAGACTGACCACACCCATTTCTTTACAAGCCAAAATTGCACTGTGGGCTCCAGGGAGCTGCCGGGTCACCTAAAAACCACGGAATTTTTCACCTAAAACACTATTCAGCTAGATTTTTTCCTTATCCCAGGTTTAGAGGACAAATTTCCTAAAATTTTGTTCAAGCGTTTACATTTTCCTTTCTGTTCCACTTGGCCAGTTTTAACTCCGTATTCCAGTCTACACTTTGAATTTTGGTTCTGTCTTAAGGTTTGTAAGTGTGTCTGGGAACGCGGAGGATCCTGTGTGAAGACACACTTCACATTATGATTGCTAGCTCATAGTTAATAGCTAAATTCTTCTAAATAAAACTCTATCAAAATCACCACCCTTTAAACCCCAGTCAAGGAGTCTTTTTTTAATGTCCATTTTGATGGATCATCTTATAGTTTGTCTTCCTTTACCCATGAAAGCTAGATGGGTTAAGAAAGTGGGAAGAAAGAAAGGAAGGATTTCCTCATCTCTTTTGTACTCAAAAGGATATCTGCTGTACACAAAAGGAGAATTAATTTGAGGGAAGTACTTGTGATTATTCTATGTATTGTAAGTAGCCAGAAATCTAAGAATCACCCCTGATTTCTTCCTCTCCTTCATCCCCTGTATCTAATAAGAATGGCTAACATTTATCGGGTACTTACTAGGGGCCAGATACTGTGCTAAGTACTTCATCAGCCTGACTAATTTAATCCCCACACTTATGATCTTACAGATGAGAAGACTGGCACTTTCAAGAGATTCAATTATTTGCTGGAACTCACGTATCCAGGAATGGTGGGGCCAGACTCACACCCAGGTTGTTGTGAATCCAGAGCCCAAAAGCTTACCCACCATAAGTTTAGTCCAGGCTCTCTGGGAGAGTCATCAGAACTTGATGTGGGTCTGACCCTTATGGATCATGGAAGGAAGGTTGGAAGCCTGGTTGAGTGGAAGAATCTCACACTGCAGTGCAGTTCTAGGAAAGTTCAGCAAAGTAGATGGAACATCTTGGAGCTTAAGCTGCCCATCGGAGAAGTTCCACCTTTCCCAGGATGGTCCTGCCTTTGTATCCTGTCCACACCCAGTCATAATGCAGCCCATGGGAAGCATGCCCTAAGCACAAAGCAGTGCTGGATTTCAGGCAGGAGCTGGGGTTATTAGTTAACTGTGATCCTTTCTGGGAGGTACATTTTTGTCGCAGCCATGTTATATCTAATGCTGTCTTTTAGCAAATCTGCTGATTTTGTCTTCAACAGCTGTCTCTACCTATGGCTCTAATTCAAGCCTCTGTCGTCATTCATCTAGACAATTCCAATAGCACTTTAACTTATTTCCCTACTTGCAGTTTCAATACCCTTAAAACAATTTCCTGCAACACTACCAGGATGATCTTCCCAATCCGTAAGTCCAGCTATGTCATAATCCAGTTTGAGAAGCCAGGTGGAATCTTCTTTTTGTCAATTTTAGAATAGGTATGATGCTCCCCTAGCATATGAATGACAACAGTCTCACCAGCCTTCACTAATTAGGCTAATTTCATAATTGCCTTGTCGGGGAGGGTATAGCTCACTGGTAGAGTGCATGTCTAGCATGCATGAGGTCCTGGGTTCAATCCCCAGTACCTCCTCTAAAAATATATAAACCTAATTACCTCCCCCACAAACAAACCAATTAACAAAAATTGCCTTGTATTCTTTTTGGTAAGGTCATCACTATGATATTTACATATGAGACTATCCCAGTTACCATATTCCATTCATCTGCTTAAAAACCCTTCAAACATTTGTAAGATAAAACCCAAGCTTCTGGTCATGGTACACCAGGACCCCCAGGACTTGGCCACCCCTTACTTCTCCAGCATCATCCATGCCACTCCTTACTTGGCATTTAATACTGCAAAAACGCAGTACTGAGTTACTTGTAGCTCCCACTATACTGTATCACACCCCATGCCTTTGTCATCCTCTCCCCTCTACCTGGAACGCTGTTTTCTCTTCTCCTCTCCCTTTTGTGCCTGTTTGAATCTCATTCTAGATTTGGCTCAGCTGCCAGCTCCTTGGGGAGGCTTTCCATGACTCATGCACAGCCCAACTCAAAGATCATTTAGTCCCATCTCTAGTCCAATTCAGGAAGTCTTTCTAAAGCATTCAGGCAGAAGGTCATCAAAGGAAGTGCCCATGACTTCACCAGGTAACCAGCTCCGGGCTGTCCTATGGTTACATAAACCAGTCAAAGCCACTTCTTATTCTGTTTCATGAGAGAGTCTATCAGTTCCTGTTTCCCAGGTTTTCTGTGGATGGTGGTTAAAAGAGTACCCATCTGAAGCTTCAAGATGAATGGAGAATTAGAAGTTAGGAGCCTAAATGAGAGATTCTCTTGGCAGGTCCTATAGAGGTGATGTCTAGCTTTGAACTTTCAGATCTTGTCGTGGAGAGGGGGTGGTGGTGGAAATGATGACGGGGAAGGATAGAACTTGCCAACAAGTCATCGGTCATTTCCTTCTGATTGTAATTTCTGAACTTTCTGGCTTTGCATTTCTGAACCTTCTGCCTGTGATTCACAGATGTTTCAAGAGACCTTCAGAGTGCCTATGGACTTCAAGGAGGGAGAGGCATGGGTGAGGGAGGATACAGCCTATGGTAAACCATGTCAGGGTTATAATTCGGTCACTGTGACTACAGTTACTAAGATTCCAAATATCTCCTTAATACTTTTGGTCAATCTCTCTTTTCCAGGACTGAAAAGTTAGATCTCTAATTAAATACATAGATGAGAGATACCCAGTATAGAGGGAAAAATAGTAAAGGCTGATTCTGGGACCCTGCACTTACTGGTGTTATGGGAGGAGAGGCAAGATGAACTTGGGCTTTTTTGTCCACACTCCAGCACAGGCCTAGTGTTCTCAGTTTGCAATAGGCACTGCCTGTTTTTGTGTGTTTTAAAAGTTTCAGGACAGTGACTGAATTGATACTGGGACATTGTCAAGTAGTTTTCAGCCAAAAGTTTATTTTGGGGAAGCACAAGAAGGAATTGTAGCACATGAACAAATCAGAAAAACAGATATGAATCAATGCTGTTTACATTGCAAATGTTAGAAGTAAAAACAACAATAAAAAATCATACTGGCTATTAAGAATCATTCAATTATTTTAACAGCCATTGTTACTGTATACAAACAGAGCATATAATTACATTTTTAATTGGCACTTGAGTATAGGTCCTGTGGAAATAGAACAATGAGAACAGAGTGACAAAAGGAAATTAGTTCTGTTAGCTTTAAAGTTCTTTTACTTTATTTTATTTTTTAAAAGACTTAATTTTTCTAGGGAAGTTTTAGGTTTACAACTTGAGAGGGAGGCACAGAGAATTCCCATGTCCCTGCCGCACACATGCATAGACTCCCCCGTTACCATCATCACTCACCTCACTGGAACGGTACCTTTTTTTAACCAGGGATGAACCTACATCAACACATCATAATCACTCAACATCCACATTTTACCCTAGGGTTCACTCTCGTGTAGCCCCAAGAGTGAACCCTAGGTTCACTGAACAAAGTCTGAACAAAGGTATAATGAGATACATCCATCATTATATCACGCAGAGCATTTTCACTGCCTTAAAGCTGTAACATTTTTAATTTTTTTACATGCATTCTAAAGCTACAGTAACTAGTAGTAGAGTGCTGGAACAGGCAGATCAGTGGAAAAAGGTAGACAGTCCAGCTATGGACCCAAGTGCAAACAAAATAACTTTATGATAAAAGAAGCATTCCAAATCAGTAGGAAAAATATTTAATAATCAGTGTTGTGAAAATGGTTAGTCTTTTAGAAAAAAAATAAAGTAGAGCTGTATTCTTCTCTGCACATCAAAAATAAATCCCAGGTTGGGGGGAGGGTATAGTTCAAGCGGTAGAGCACATGCTTAGCATGCACAAGATCCTGTGCACAAGGTCCTGGGTTCAATCCCCAGTACCTCCTCTAAAAATAAATAAATAAATAAACCTAATTACCTCTCCCTGCCTAAAAAATAATTAATTAATTAAAAAAAGAAAAATATATTTAAGAATGAATCACAAATACATAAATAACTTTTTTAAATCCCAGATGGACAGAAGACTTAAATATAAAAATGAAATCATAAAAATACTCGAATAAAACAATGGATTTTTGTATAATCTTGTCATGGAGAAGGCTTTTTCTAAGTATTATAAAACCCAGAAGTAATGAAAATAATAAATATGACAACTTAAAAATGGAATCATCAGAATAAAAAAATACAATCAACAGTCAGAAACAACAATCTGGGCAAAAAAAAAAACTGGTTAACACATATGATATGAGCACTAATTCCTTTCATGTATATGCAGCTTTTAGAAATCCGTAAGAAAAAGACCAACCCCCTATACAAGAATGACCGGTAAGAAAGAAAAAGAAACATGAATGCCCCACCACACAGGCAAAGAATACCCAGTCTCACTGCTAGTTCACTAAGTGGAAAGTAAAATACAAACAAGGTATCATTTTTAATGTATCAAACTGGCGGAGCTTTAAAAGTGTGGTAACAAAACTATATTGCCTGGCAAGTGGGGAACACACACTACAAGTGGACGTCTATATTTTGTGACTCTTTGGGAGGAAAGCTGGACAATGTTGGCCAACTTTCAAGTGCGTGTGTACTTAATCTAGAGGTTCTCCTAGGAAGCTGCCCTGTAGATAAAGTCACACAAGGACAGAAGGATATATGATCAACATTGTACATTTCTGCATTGTTTAGCTAGTAAAAATAAGAAATAAGACAAAAAGTAAGTTCTGAAAAAAAGGAAAGAAAAACAACACAGAAGGAAGGAGATCGTGTTCCATAGACAGTGACATGGAATAATGTCCAGTACATATTGTTACTTGAAAAAAATGCACACAGATTATCTAACATAATTCTGTCTGTGTCAAAACGAGACGGAGAGCCTTATGCTCCTTATGGCGTGTCCACCATTTCTGGAAGCGAGTCCAGAGGTTTTACTTTTTACCTTAAACCTTCCTTCACTGTTGGAATGTTTTACCATGGGCACGTATTGCTTTTGAAATAAAAAGCCACTTAAAAAAATTTACACATGAAAAAGAGAAATTCCATCTGGTTAAGGGAAGTTTCTGTAGACAACACTAGAGTTTTCTTTGATTTTGTCACCTCTCAAATAATATAGTTTCAACTCTATTGAATAAATGGAAGAGTCTAAATTCGATCTCTCTGTCTCGCATTCCCTCTGTCTGCCTAACCATCTCTTCTTGGTGATACTTTCTACAGGCATGGCCTGGGGAAAGAAAGCGCCTGGGGAATTTTTAGTCTGTCCTGCTTATGTCTGTCACAGGTATCACTCACCTTGCAAAAGGGACATGGTTCAACAGGGTTGAAAATAAAAGGTTTCTCTAGAGTGAGTTCTATGTCTCACTAACATTTTGAAACGTAGTGTCCTTTCCCAGAGATATTGCAATAGGTTGAATGAAAGTTCTAGGTGATGGAGGGGTTAAGATAATCTCTGGAACATCTCTGGGGTATTGTCACATAGCTGCAATTCACCCCCATGGAGACATCCCAGCAGTTCCTCTTGCTTGTGTGTGATAGAGCCTGCAGGGGAAGGGAGTCTGGAGGCGTGGCCTGTGGTCCTCAGTACCACCGACATCTGAGCAAGGGTGAGAGACCATGTCAGCCTTCACCACTCAGCAGACATTAGTAAGAGCTTAATAAATGCCAGGCCCTCAGACTATAATATTAAATCTCATATCCCATCCCATTGTACAGCATACACATATTACAAGTCTGGCATAATACAATACAATACAATATTTAAATAAATAAAAGGCATCGAGGAGCTGCCAACTGCATGGGAAAGAGCCACGTTCCCCCAGATTTAATTGTCACTCTCCTGCTTCAGCTCTCAGTGGCTCCCAAGTACCTTCGAATTAAGTCCCCACTCCTAAGCTTGACATTCAATGTGCTGCATCATCTATCTCCTGGATGCCTTTGGCCCCAGCTCTTGACGCTGCTCTTTCCGTCTCTGAGATGCCTATGTTACACCCAAACCAAATTATTTGTGGTTTCCCATTGTAATTTCATACCAGGATGCCTTTGCAAATATTTATTTTCTTGCCTGCTTGAAAAACGTGTCCTCGTTCTTTGAGACCTGGCTCAGAAATCAGCCCTTCAGGAAGGACTTCCCCTAGGTCCTCTCTCTATGTCACATATACCTTTGTTACCACACTTAGCACACTACCCTAAAGTTACTCATTTACGTACTCAGAGGGGTGTGCCTGTGAATCTCCCATCCGTATGTTAGCTCCTTGAGAGCAGAGGCCATGTCTCAATTATCTTTGTATGTCTAGAGTGCAGCAAAATGCCTGATGAGAAGGCAAGGCTCAGCGTGTTTTATAAATGAATGGATGGATCAAAAAATGAATCAGTCATACTACAGCCGGAAGATTTCTTTATAGGATGACATTTCTTAATACAGTGATAAATCTGGTAAAACTTCCATCCCCCTTGGGTTCCGTCCTATCTCCACCTCAATCCCCATGCAACAGGCACTCCCCAGGGCATTGTAGTGAGGTTCTTGAAACAACTGGATCGCCAGTCTTGTGTAGGGAAGGGTTCGCTTAAAAATGCACCAGCTCACCAAGTATGTATCATTTTAATGGTGACAGTGTACTTTTAAGCAGATGCCTGAGTTTTTCGTCCTTCACATAGCTAGCATCTCTCCAAACAAGTTTAGAGAGCAACGTGTTTTCTTTGGCAAATTGATTAATGGGGACATTACTCAGTATGCCTGGTTGTATGACACGTCCAGTAACATTGCCATTTTGTTCACGGGGTGTTGGGTAAAAATACTCAGGAATTTCCTACCAGTAGAGTGGCCACCTGTTTGCTGGAAGCATTAAAGAGGGAAATCTGGGGAGGCCGCTCTCTTGAAGAATTCCATCCCCAGCCTCCCCCACCCCCAACAAGCTGCCTCTTCTAAGCTTGGCAATAGCACCTGTGGAAACGAGAACAGCCGGGCGGGTACCTTAGCGCTTGGGTTGGCTGGAGCCTGAGCTGCCCGGCTGGCACCTGGAGAAACTGCACCAGTGGCTCTTCCCAGACCTGAAGGGGGGCAGACCTGGCAAGGCTGTCAAGTGCTGCATCAGCGGCAAGGAGAGAAGTGGATCCTGATTTAGGGAGGCAAGAAGCGTGAACTAGAGAAAGGATGGAAGGGGGGAGGAAACACAACTGTAGGGCATGAAACTGGGTGAGATTCCCATCTAAGGTCTGCCGTTTTCCAAGAGAAAACAAACTGGAGAGAATCTTACAGGTTTAGGGAGAGGACACCCCCTCCCAGGACTCGCTGCCGAAAAACACAAAACAAGAACCACAGAACACAAGGCAGCAACCGTGGGAAAAAAGGGAAAGGATGAGGCACAGGGGAGAGGGCAGGAGGGTCCAGGCTGATGCCCGAGGTGCCCAACTCTGCAGCGAAAGATGAGCCCGGCTGCTTGCACAACCCTTAGGGGCCTGTGCGTCACAGCACAAGGCCACCTTCAACTGGCAACAGCCCAGCTCGAGAGGCTTGTTTGAGGAAGGCAGCGTTACCTAAGACAAGATGACTTGCTTTTCCCGTTTAGAAAAAAAATGAGGCTAGAGGAGGCTAGAGCTGAAATGTAAAGAAAATCTGTGAAATTTGAAGGACTTGTATGTACTCCTGGTAAAACGTGGAAGGAGGGTATTGCTACCAGTGTTTTGAACCTCATAACCGTGAGAGCAGCAGGGGGGTCCAGAGAGGCTGGAGCACCAAACTCCTAAGACACTTACATGTCTACACTGCACTGAAAGATGAGTCCTGTGAAAAATCAGCTATCGTGGAAACTCTCAGTTCTGATCATATGTTCTGTCTTGTTGGGGAGATAAGGTGGCTGCTGAAGATCTGACTTAGAGGGAAAAAAATGAAAAGAACAAAGAGCTTAGTATTTGCATGGGAAATATGTATACGCCTATACAGAGTTCCCGCAGACTGCTGTGGCTACAGCCCCCAGAAGTTCCAGGAGCAGTCCCCAGAAAACGTCCGGCAGCGAAAAGTCCAGAACGGAAAGGAAAACAGAATAATTATTTCACTGAGATTAAAACACAAACAAGCAGAACCGTGGTTCCGACACGCACACCCACGCTCATGGGAGATGTTCCCGAGGTGGTGTGGTGACTGCCCCTGGAAAGAGAAGTGATGGGGTCGAAACTACGCAGAAGAGACCACTGCACAGCTTTACGGCTCAGGCTTAGGAGCGACTTTTTAAAACTGTACATTTCATCTGGGATACGGGAAGGCTGAGAAATAGCATGGTGTGACCCTCCAAAGACCACAAACAGCAAGAGGAGATTCGACACGGCTTGCTTACAGATAAGGGTCAAAGGATGTCCTTTGAAATTTGTTTGAGATACATGTAGAATGCATATTTTGAAAGAACTATTTCACAAAACAAGCAGAAAAAAATCTTCAAATGACTTGGACACATTTATGAATGACAGAGACAGAAACGGCTACTCAGCAGAATGATGCTGTCTAACTTTTAAGGACAACCGTGCTGTTCTACCAAAGGATCGCTATTGGTGACAGAAATACCATTAGCACAGCCAGTCAGATTTCATGGGGCAATACCTTCACTCCTATGAGACAAATTTAACACAAACATTTTTGGTAACTAAGTGGAATTACTACTACTACTATGATATTTTATCTCACAAAATATGAGGTGTTACACTATTCAAGTAACATTGTATTGACCAAAGAAAACTGACATTAACCATAATCAGGCTTAAATGCTTTAGAAACAATTCTATGTATAAGCAAAAAGGTTTTAAGGTATATCCCAGAATGGAAGCCTTCTTATGTGGATAAGGAAGCCTTTAAAGGAATTGAAAATATGCTTTAATAAAATTCTTAACTTAAATATGTAAATGAGTTGAAAAATACATGAAGATATGGGATACAGAATAGAAAAATCAGAATATTCATAATATTAAAAGTAATGCCAGAAAGAAAGAGTCAAAGGTATTTCCGTCTAGCAATAAATAGCACTTAGAGGCCGGAAATATTAACACAACTTCTCAACAATATTGTTTGTGGCTTTTTGAAAATAGCTTGAGGGACATAAGTAAGTTTGATAGGATCCCAGTAGTAAATTTTAGGTTGCATTTTTTTCCCTTAGAAATAGAGAAGACTGAAAAAAAATTAGAGCAGTTAAAGCTATTCGTAAAATAAGAAATGGGTCCCCGGAGGCTCTCCTGAAGTCACAGGTACCAAAGCCATGCTTCCTCCTGGATTGCCCAGGACTCCGGTCTTTTGTTCTTTAAAAATGCAAAATCCGGAAGAAGGGTCCTGTTAGATTTCTATTCAGCAAACTCTGGGTTTACCAAACCTTACAATGGAAGCAATAACCTCAACAGTGCACATTAATGGAAGGAAGCTGCTTTTAAAATAGGGTTTCCAAGAGCAAATGCAGGCTGAATTGTTTTACTTACTTCGTAACAAAGTGCCACAGTAAATTTAAACTTTTTCAGGTCTGAGTCAGTAAAATAAAATGTGCCTGTCTTATATGTGTCTGCTGGGTAAGCCCTCAGGAGAACTGTGAAAGAAGGTACCTGGTCACTTGCTGGTTCTTCATCTTTCTCCTATCTACACTACCCCACCCCCCCGGCCCTAACCTTCACAAGCTTCCAACATCTACTTAATTGCTCTTTAAATGCTCAAAGCCCCAGCACAGCAATCAGATCTACCCAGATCTTTCCCCGTTAGAACGTCTATCCTCCAAAACCATATGTGTATTCCTCTTTTCTCCCAAACCTAAACCTAATCTTTAGGCAGCAAGTACGAGGGGGAAAAAAAAGTACATTTATACTAAAGTGTAAATGACTAACAGTGACACCTAGCAAGCCATCTCTTACAAAAGGTAGTTCAGTTTCAAACAGTTGCTTATTGGCCAAATAAGTAAATTTCCTATTATTTCCTCAGACAAGGGTACACTTTATTCTTTCCTGCTGGGTGAGGTCCATTTACGGTTTGGTATTTTAAGTAGAAACAGTAGTTGGGACGATATTGAGAAAAGCTATTGCTGAGTTAGAGGTGGCACTTTCAGCATGCTTGTGAAGGGGAAGAGGTAAGGGAAAGTTTGAACTTGGGAGGTTTTGGTTCCTTGAGCTTCATTTTCTCTTCCTTATTTTTATGCTGATTGGGTCTCTTTTTCCTTCCTCAACAGACTGTGTAGGTCCCTCTTGGCATTATTTATTTATTTTGCTCCTTCTGACAAGCTGAAGGCTGAATTATGCGCTCACTCTAAAAATGTTCCTTTGGGCTCTTGCCTCTGAACTTTCTTGCCAGTGCAGAGAGTAAATAGGTACTGTGCTGTGTGCAAATGTAGGCATATTTGTCCGTGTGGGCCAAGGGAGGAGGGGGCACTTTGCAAAATGCCTTTTGAACAGAACCAAACTTTTGAGATGAATTTTTTTTCTAGCCTCATGACAATAAGCTAAACTTTTTGGAAACAGAAAGGACAGAGGAATACTTATCTGTAAAATACGTTAGGAAAAAAACCACACACAAAACAAAACATGACTAATACTTCAACAGTGAGTTCACCTCAAGCATTTCATGAATTTCACATGACCCACCCACTTTTTCTCTGTACCTCTGAAGATCACCATATCAGCAGCAATAATACTCTGTTGTTTGAGTGCCAGATTCACATATCAACGTAGCCGTGGCATTCCTGAATGTAGAATATTGTACTGTTCTCCTTGTTTGTGGTTTTGAAATAAGGTTAATTTTTGTTCCCTTACCCTCCTCACTTAATCCCATGCCACCCCCTGTCTCTCTTCAATCAGTGGTTTGTTTTTTCCTTTGAATAGTTTTCCTCCTTTTCTTTTTCAGTCTCTTTGTTGTAATCAGAACTGTTCACAGATTCACTGTACAACCATGCTGTGTTTTAAAAATCTTTATCACTCAGCCACAGATGATCAACTCTTTGAAAAGACAGGCCAGGGACAGAGAAGTAATGATGGGTCACTTCTGGGGTGACTCTGGGATACCCTCTTCCCCAGATGTCTAGTGTATGTTAAGGTGGGTCAGAAGTTACCATGGTAGATTTCATGGCTACCTTTCTTTTTTTTCTTGGCAGGTTTTGTTTTTAATTTTTTCTATTTCTAGATTAGAGATGGGTCTAGCAAAAATTTGTCTGCCAGAATTGAATCAAACAATTTTCATCTCCATGGAACGATTGGAAAGGGCTGGATCATTTTTAAATTAATAGACTCTAATGTGTCAAACTTAATGGAAAGCCAGCTGGAGCCTAACAAGCTATTTTAATGAGCTTCCTTTCTCTCTGATGTTCCCCAGGGGGTTGTGTGCCAAGCAGACCCATGTGGCCCAGGGAGTAACACGATCATCTTGGCTCTGTTTAGACACCTGTGCTCTTTTAGCCAAGCAGTAAGGGGAACAGGAGAAAGAGAGATGAGGGCATGGAAGGCATGCAGATAGAGTGGGAGTGGGTGTGCCACGCTGCTTAGGAATTCACTACGAGAAACTCCACAGCAAGAGCAGCGACTCATGCATCACAGGCCAACAGTGCCTCTACGTGGGGTGTCTGAGAGTACAGGAAGTGTGTTTGTGTGTTGGGGAGAAAGAGGTGAGGAAGGGAGGGAGGAGAAAATTACATGCATTTTTAAAAGGAACTGCATGCTTTGGAGGTTCCTTTGGAGAAGGCAATATAAGAAGAAAAGATTGAAAACCATGGATATAAAAATATGTCCAGGACCCTGAGAGTATATTCTTCATCTAAGCTTCCTCCCACTCCTCTTAAAAAAAAAAAAAATGCTGGGCTCACTATTCCTTTCCCATGAATCAGTCTGATGCTTGGTTCTCCATACCCACTTTGAACAATTTAGCACATAGATATTCAACTTAATCTGTATTGTTTAGTGATTATTCCTGGTCTCCTGTATGTGTGAATTTCTCCTTCCTGGATTATAGACTCCCTGGGGATTTATACTTTCTTTTGTTCTTCCTCACCTCTTTGTTACCAATTCTGGGTCCTTCTCAGCAAGTGTTTAACATATGACTGCACAATACTTCTTCATAAGATTTTCTTCCCTTTACAAAGTCTAATTCTATGATGTGATTAAGGTTTATTTTTATAAATTAAATTTTTAATAAAGTATTTTCATACTTTGTAAAGTAAGCATGTTTATAGTTTTTTTAAGTCCTGTTTTAATTGTGTAATAATTCAAATGTACAGAAATGCGAGGAAAACGATACAACATACACTCCACCATGAGATTTAACATATTTGCTTCTTCTCTTTAAAAGTTAAATAACAGCTAATCACCCAAGACCCTCTCCATTCCATTCCTCTCTCCCTCCCTAGAGAAAACCACTCTTCTGAAGCTGGTGTACCTACCACTTCCCCTGCACGTGTTCACATTTCCACTATGTGGTTCAAAAGGTCCTAGTCTTCCTTCCTGAGGGACTGGTGATTGTGAGACAGGAGGGAAGGGGGCAGGACACAACCATTAAAAGAAGTGACACAGCCATTGAGGAGAGGACGTAAACTGGTTAAAACCCAATTAGGCCCAAGATGACACTAGAATCAACTCCCAGTAGACCTTAAGGCCCAAGATGGTGGGGGATTTGACCTCCAGTAGAACATGAGCATCATTATACGCTCATGGTAATATAATAGCATGGTGAATGACACTCCTACAGGCACCATGACAGTTCTCAGGCTGATCATAAAAGGTCAAAAAGTGGGCGGTGGCCCAATTCCAGGGAATCCCCACCCCTTGCCCAAGGTAGCTGGAATAATCCTCCCACTTGTTAGCAATATGAAGTTACCAAGCCCATAAAAACTAACAACCCCACACCTTGCTCTCTCTTGCCTTCTGAGACGGCCTGCATTCTGCCTATACACTCTGTGTATCTCCCTTAATAAACTCGCTTTCGCTTTACTATGATTCACTCTTGAATTCTTTCCAGCGTGAAGCCAAGGACCCTCATTTAATGGGGCGTATCCCAGGGACTCACTTGGGACCTGGGACATGGCCATCCTCTTGTGCCACATTTTCCTGTAACAACTGGGTCTGGTTACAGAGGGCTGGGCACACTTGTGTCAGCAGGGATGTGGGAGGAGATTGTGGCAGAGAACAAACACAGGGGAGAGGCAGTCCCACCCCAAAGAAGAGGGCTTAGCAGCGGCAAGGGCATAGCTGGGGAGGCCGACTGAAGCCTTACCGGGCATGGGAAGAGGAGACTAGAAGGAGGTGGAAAGTGGCTGGTAGAGGTGGCATCAAACACAAGGGATCTTAGATGAGGGAAGAGGGAGAGAGCCTGCCGAACACAGACTTTTGCTCCCCGATCATCAGAAAGGATGTGGCTAGGTGTCCCTGAGACTGCCCAGAATGCAGTTTTGGAGGTTACGGACAACGCCCCCTGCCTGGGCCGGACAGTCGCAACCCCATGACCTGGCTAGGTGGCATTTACTTTTAAGGAACTGACCTGCTTTATTTCCTCTGACGCATTATTTAGATTGGACAGAGATAATTTAGCTTTCCTCTCATTACTCTTTCTCAGTTTGGAGTTGCCAAATAATACAGAAGACACCTAGTCAAATGTGACTTTCAGATAAGCAACAAATACTTTTTTTTTTTTACTAAAAATGTGTCTTAAATATTGTGTGGGACATACTTATACTAATAAGATATTTGTTTATCTGAAATGCAAATGTGAGTGTCTTGTGTATTTATTGCTAAATTTGAGAACTCTACTTTGAAGTTGAATTTTGGAAGGGTTTAGCAAAGCACTGTAGGAGTTTTTGAAAACAAGTGAGCCAAAGGGCTTGCCCAAATAACATTAATGAACAAAATCTTTGTGTTCCCAATGGCTAACACAGGCCAAAACAACAAGCTCATTGACTTTATTAAATCAGGACTCCAAGACGTTCTTCTCTATTTTTTTATGGCTGAGATGTAACTCACATACCATGATATTCACTCATTGAAGTATACAATTCAGTGGTTTTTAGCATATTCAGAGTTGTGCAGCCGTCACTAAATCAATCTTAGAACAGTTTCATCGTCTCAAAATAAACCCAGCACCCATTAACAATCAAATCTCTCCCCCTCCTTGGCCCCCATCCCTCCCTGCTGTTCCCCAACATCAGATCCTGACAACTACTCATCAACTTTTTCTTTAAATATACCTCTTCTGGACATGTCATTATAAATGAAATCCACCATATGTGCCCTTTTGTGTCTGGCTTCTTCACTCAGCATGTTTTCAAGTCTCATCTACACTGCAGCATGTATCAGTACCTCATTCCTCTTACGGACTAATAATATCCCTTTGTATATAAATACCACAATTGTCCTACCCATTCATCCACCCTTGAACATTTAGGTTGTTTCCACTTTCTGACTAACCAATATCAATGCTTCTAGGACGAAACATTACAAGTCTTCGTGGGGACATTTGGTGTCCTTTCTGGGGGAATTGTTGGAGATGTATGTATGTATGTATGTATGTATCTATAAATAAAACTCTATGTCTAACATTGGTATTAACTGCGAAATGGTTTCAGGGAGGAACTGCACTATTTTACATTCTTTGGTTTGGGTTTTTGTTGTTTTTTTTTTTTAAATAAAGAATCTTCACAGTTTCTTTGGTGTCCCTAAGTCGGGCCTGCCCCAGGGCCCCTCCTTCGGGGCTGCCTCTGCGGGGCTCCAACCGTCCCCTTCCCAAGTCCAGGCCGCTGGAACCCAGGTTCCAAAACAGTCAGAGGCGCGCAGGGTGGGAAACGTAGCTTCGGCCCCTCCTCCGCAGGGCTCGCCGGCAGGAAAACAGACGCCTGGCTGAGGCTCTGTGGACATTGTAGTTTCCTTTCCAGTCCGCCGCGCGGAGTTCGCGGTAAGGAAAACTACAACCCCCAGAATCCCGCGGTGCTACGGCAGCCGAAGCGGCCAATCCGCGCGCCGCGCTCCCGCCCACCCTCCGGGCTGGGCCGCTCTCCAGGGCGTCTGTAAACACAGCGAGAGACTGTCATGGAGGGGGAGGAGGAGGCGGCGGCGGCGGCGAAGGGAGGCGTTCTGGGCCGCCTCCAGGGTCCACTCTGCCATTCCTGAACTGGTCCCTCGTCCCCGTGACTGTGGCATCAAGGAAGCGAACTGTTAGGCGAGAGGAGGCAGTCAGAACCATATCCCCTTCTTCCCCTGGGGCGGGGCCGGGCCGGGCCAGGCCGGCTGAGCCGGGGGAGGGCCGGGGGAGGGAGCGCCCGGCCGGGCCGGCCTGTCTGCCGAGATGGATGACAGTAAGGTAAGTCCTGTGGTTTGCACGCGCCGCTGCCGCCGCCGCCGCCTGCTTGTCGCTAAGTGCTCGTCCCGCCGCTGAGCCTCCGCTGCGTAGTCCGTGCCAACACCCAAGAAACACCTGCCTTAGACATCCCTACGCCTCCAGCTGTGACCCAGGGAACAGAGTGCTACGCTTTAACAGCAAGGGCCCTCTCCTCTGGAAAATGTTCACTCCCAGAGCAAGCCTGTTTGTCAGCTTTTCTAGGTAGTGCAAACCCTGGTCCTTGACTTGCCTCCCCAGATAAGTGACAAAACTAATGTACTTTTTCTTTTTGACTTCCCTTGTCCCCTTCCAGCCTTTCTCCACTTTGGAGTCCTTAATTAGGGCACCCTGAACCAGCCCTGTCCCCCTTGTGGTCCCCCTTTCTTCTCTCAGGCTCCCTTACTCAATGCCCCATTCATATAATCGGTTCACTCCCCCTCTGAGCTATTTTCCTGTGGTTGGTTGGAACACTCTGCTAAGCTCCTGTTGCTATTCGTCCAGAGTCTGGAATCTAACCTCCTCTAGAAAGCCTTCTCCAAGGAAAGGAGTGAATTCCTTCTTGTTAATCTATCTTAATATCCCATCACCATCCCCCTTTTCCTATCCAAATCACTTATCTCTATGATAACAGACAGTATTTGTTACTGGTTAATTCATATAGTTTAGGTATAACCTGTTCTTTTTGTCTTTATGTTTATCCACATTAGTGTTGTCTAGTTATATTTCAGATAGTGACAGTCAGTTTTTTGATCACCAGCTTATTGACATTTTAGAATGTTTAGGAAATTGGACTTTTTTTAAAAAATGGAATTAGACTTCTAGAATTTGTCAGTGTTTGAGGCAGACATCACTCCTTCCCTATGCTTTCCAGAGCTCTTACTGTCCGCAATCTCTGGCATGCTGCTTGTGATTGCCTTTTCTTTACTTTGGGTCGCCTTTTCCCCTCCAACTAACCAGTAACATTTGCTGCTAACAAGTTTTTGTTTCACCCGTCCTCAGAGAGATTGAAAAAAAAAGCAACAGCAGGGAAAATGCAACGCAGTGCTCTGGAATTGGGACTCATGTAGAGGAACAGTTTACTTGTGAAGTAGCAAGCCCCTCCTAATAGGAAGTGGTTATTTCCAAGACAGAAAGGGGACAGTCTGAAAGTTTTCCAGAAAAATAAGCAGATAATTTTCTGTAACAGCCTTTGTGAGCTTGATCTTTCAGTGTTAATTCTAAAATAAAATCTGAATACCATTATCTTTCCCAGATATGTCTGGGAAAGGATCCAATGTAACATATTGTTCTTTAATTTCCTTACTTTGAGACTTTGGAATATTCCACATAATTTTCAATTATTTCCTTTTCAAACCTTTGAAACAGTTAATAACTTTTTCAAAGTCTTCAGAAAAATACAACAGAATTTTGCATTATTTTACTTACCTATAAAATCACATAGGACTTAATTTCTAAAACACGCAAAGTGTAGTAGCGGATATAAAGTGTTGTTTTGCCTAAAGAGTCAAGTTAAACTTGAGGGGTAGACTATTCATAACTCATGTCTTCTTAGGTTCACAGGTTAGCAAAATGAATTTAGTTCTCATTCTTTATTAATTCATTGTTTTTATGACAATGTTTAGAAACTAGCAGTTACTTAAATCTTTCATGATGATCGAAAAGAAAATCCATTTCAGATGTCTCTGGATGGATAGTGCCTCTGTGAATACACTGCTTTCGCTTTGAATACATGTCGCAGGTGTGGATGACTAACCCTGGAATGCCATGTACAGCAAGACTGGACTGCTCTCTCAGCGCTCGGGCAGCATGAAACAGCCCTTACAAAAGGCTCCAGTCCTCCCTTTCTCTGTGCTCTAGTCGTTACAGTCCTGCAAAATTGTATTGTCCTCTTAGTACATACATACACACGCGCAAACAAAACATGCTTTTCCCTCACATTATGTGTGGGTGGTGGAGTCTCAGGTTCCACTTTTCCCTGTATAAGGGAAAGTGAGGGTTGGGGCTTGGACAGTGTGGCGGTTGTGCTGGTGAGAGCATAAAAGATGACAAACTGGCCGACAGCAAGGCCAGGGCAACAGGAAGAGGACAGAGTGGGCAGGAGCAGCAGTTACAGAGAGGTAGTATTTGAATGAGTAGGTCAGGAAACGTGAGGATGTTGTGAGGACCTCCCTTTATAAAGCTTCTATATTCTGAGCTGTTTTCCTCGGTGGTGATGAATGAGTTTGCCAAGAGCTCTCCACATTTTGCCACCTCGTTTCTTGGTGTAGGAGCAGGACAGATTTGAATGGGGGTGCAGCTCCCAAGTGTCTAGCAATGTACCTGGCACGTTGTAGAGTACTAGGTAATAGTGATTGCACTGACCTGGAACAGAGTGGTGTCGAGGAGATTACCCTAGATGTCCTGGCTTTATTAATCAGTGTGCTCCACTGAGCAACCAGCTAGAGTATACGGACTGTTTCAAGTGGGAAAAATAAAGCAAGACATAGATTGGGCATCTAAAAGTAGGGCCTTGGGAAAGTGCTTAGCAGATCTCAAATACTGATTGAGTAGATCTCTACTAGGCTACTTGGGAAGAAAGAAATCTTGGCTAAGTTATTTAACCATTTTGAGCTTCCATTTTATCTGTTAAATGGTCAGTACCTTCTTCGAAGGCTTTGTTGAGGATTAGAGAGAATGCATATAGAGCATTGAGTCCAGAGTCTAACACGTATGACGCTCTCAGAAAATGTTATTAATGTCTTACCTGGCAGTGACTTCCTCGCTCTCTAGCACAGTGCAGTAGGCACCTGAGATGCCCATTTTAATAATTCTAAGTATACGCTACAACATCACATTTGAAGCCTTATTTCTCCCATACTACCCTCTGCTCCTAACTATGCCCTGAAATAGGGCAGGGACAGTGGGATTGGATGTGAAATGAACTTTAACTGTGCCCTTAGCTGACAGATTGTGAGAAAGGTAGTCTCCTGAGCCCACCTGCATGTCCACTACCAGGAAAAAGTGCTTGTTTTTATGAAAGTCTCCTCTCCCTGACCTGCTGCATTCAATTACAAAGAAAATAGAAATGTCTTATTTTCAGAGGCTTTGATCGTAGACAGAAGACTCTTATGTCTTATTTTATATTTGACTTTCATGTTTATTGACTGGATGGATGAGTAACTTGAAATATCCTGGACTAGGTGTGTTTCCTGCCACAGACTAAGCTGGTAAAAGACCACCACACTGTATTGCCCAGGCTGATGGTTTAGGGCATCAAGTCCCAGTTGAGAGACTGGTCAGAGTGGGTCAGCCACTGGCCACAGTGGTATACATGTAGCTGGAAAGCAACTGTAGACAGAAGGTAATGAATGGGTGTGTCTACGTTCTGATAAAACTTTATTTCCCAAAACAGGCTGGCTCTGGTTTGCCAGCTGGGCTGTGGTTTGCTGATCCCTGAGCTAGAGCATAAGGCACAAGCCGAGGTGTGGGCAGAGATAGGGATGGAAAGAAAATCGGGGGCCAGATCTGCCCAGAAAGTTAAGCATAGAAGTTTGGGTCAGTATTTTTCAAAGTGTGGAATAAAGAAGACACCTGCTGAGTCAAAATTTTTGGGAATGGGGCCTGAGAATTTGAATTTTGTTGGAAAACCAAAGATGTTGGGGAGCTATTAGAGGATTTTAAAGCAAAGATGACTCAGGTTTGTGTTTTCAAAGAAAAAAGATGCTAAATGGGATATATGGAGACTGGATTAGGGTAAAGATGTAGAAGTAGGCCAAGACTAGAGGCAGATAGTCCAGTTAGGAAAGAACATGCATTTTGGCACATAACCAGAGGTCAGATCTCATTTCTACTACTTTCAAGCTATTATGATTTTGATTAGATTATTTTTTAAAAAAATGGGGTATATTTGATTTACAATATTGTGTTTCAGGTGTACAGCAAAGTGATTCAGTTATATGTTTTTTTCAGATAATTTTCCATTATAGGTTATTATAAAATATTGAATATGGTTCCTGTGCTGTGCAGTAAATCCTTGTTGCTTATCTATTTTGTGTATAGTAGTTTGTATCTGCTAATCTCATACTCCTGGAAATTTATCCCTCCCCTCCTCCCTTTCCCCTTTGGTAACTATAAGTTTGTTTTCTATGTCTGTGAGTCTGTTTCTGTTTTGTATATAGGTACATTTGTATTATTTTTTAGACTCCACATGTGATATCATAGAATATTTGTCTTTCTCTGTTTGACTTACTTCACTAAGTGTAATATTCTCTAGGTCCTTCCATGTTGCTGCAAATGGCAATATTTCATTCTTTTTTATGGCTGAGTAATATTCCATTATAAATAAATAAATAAATAAATAAATAAATAAATAAATAAATAAATAAATAAATAAATAAATAAATAAATAAATGTTTTCACATCTTCCTAAGCCAGTTGTTATGTTGATGGGTACTTGGGTTGTTTCCATGTCTTGGGTATTGTAAATAATGCTGTTGTGATGAACATTGGGATGCATGTATCTTTTTGAATTAGTTTTCACTTTTTCCAGATAAATATCTAGGAGTGGGATTTCTGGACCATATGTTAGCTCTATTTTTGTTTTTTTAAGAAACCTCCATACTGTTTTCCATAGTGGCTGCACCAATTTTACATTCCTACCAACAGTGTAGGAAGAATCCCTTTTCTCCACACCCTCTCCAGTACTTATTATATGTAGACTTTTAACGACAGCCATTTTGACTGGTGTAAGGTGATACCTCGTTGTGGTTTTGATTTGCATTTCCCTAATGATTAGTGATGTGGAGCATCTTTTCATGTGCCTGGTGGCCATCTGTGTGTCTTCTTCGGAGAAATGTCTATTTAGGTCTTCTGCCCATTTTTCAATTGGGTTTTTTTGATATTGAGTTGTAAGAGCTGTTTCTGTGCTTTGGATATTAAACCCTTGTTGGTTGCATCATTTACAAATATTTTCTCCTATTCCTTAGGTTGTTTTTCATTTTGTTGATGGTTTCCTTTGCTGTGCGAAAGGTTTTTAAGTTTGAGTAGGTCCCATTTATTTATTTTTGCTTTAATTTTTTTTGCCTTGGGAGACTGATCTAAGAAAATATTGCTATGATTTATGTTAGATAGATTGTTAAAACTCTTCAGGACTGTATTTCATTACCTGTAAATCGGATGTGTTAATAAAACTTTATTGAGCTAGTGTGAGAATTAAATGTAATATATATGGAAGCCCATATTAAAAGAACTTAGTACATAATTGGTTCAAAATAAGTGCTAGTCCTCTGTGACTCCTCATCAGCATGATTAGGTTGCTCAGAAGAAAGGCCTGAGCTAAAGACCGTGTTAGAGACCACTGCAGCACAGATTGTGGTTGATGCAGCATGTGTATAATCCTTGAAGGATGAAGAATGTGGATAGAAGAGAGAGCTGAAGAGACAAAACCCTAAACTCTAAAATGATCTGAAGAAGCCAAGGAATGGGACTCAGCAAAATGAACTGAATAGGAAAACCAGGGGGAAAGGGTTGTTATGCCATCTAAGGGAGGAGATATTTTTTTAAGTGTGGATTTAGTCTACAATATGAGATGCTACAAAAAAAAAAAAAAAGGTCAAGTGAAATAAGTAGAGAAAAAGTATCCATTGGACTTGGAAAACAGGGGATTATTTATGAACTTAGAAGTTTCAGTGCAGTGATCCGCAGAGGCAGCAATGTAGTGATTGAGGAAGAGGTGGGTAGGAAAGCAGCAAAGACAGTTAAGCGTGCAGGCGCAGCTCCAAGACGCTCTGCGCTCAGTCCCAGGCCACTGCAGTAAAGCAGATACCACAATGAAGCAAGTCACACGAGTTTTTTGGTTTCCCAGTGAATGTAAAAGTTAAGTCTGCACTATACTGTAGTCTGTTAAGTGTGCAAAAGTATTATGTCTAAAAAGACAATGTACATACCTTAATTTAAAAATACTTTATTGCTAAAAAAGGCTAACCGTCATCTGACAATGCAGGGTTGCCATAAACCTTCAATTTATAAAAAAAAAAATGCAGTAAAGTGAAGCGCAGTAAAATGAAGTATGCCTGTAGACCACTTGTACTGAGTTTGTACCAATTTGGGGCATCGCTAGAATATATGTAGTGTGATATTTAGTTTCACACAGTAATAGCTGGGGTGGGGGGTTGGGGGTGGGTTAGAGGCTGGGAGAGGAGAGGCAGGAGTTAACTCTCAGTCATAGATGCCGACTTGATCTTCTTTCTCCTCTGTTGGCTAGAAAAACTGGCAGAAAGGTTAGCAGCAGGAAGATGTGATTAGACTTTCTCTCTTTCTGAAGTTCTGGTAAATAAGAGAAAAAGCCTAACCAACAGCTGTGAAGAAGGTTATGGAGCCTTAACACCAAATGAAAGTGTAGCTGCTTATTTTTTTCTTTAAAGTGGTAAAGAGCAGTGGCTGCGCACACTCATATCTGTCTTATTTTTCTTTAATCAGTGGGAGATAACGTTTCACTCTGTGTTTTCAAAAGAAAAGTGAAACAAGCTCTCCTGCTATTTTCCTTTTTAGCTGAGGCCGGTGCTTCCACTTCATGCAAATGCAGTAACTCTCTTAGACTTAACAACTGGAAACTTTTATTAGTTGCCTTAATTAGAGCTTTAGGATATAAATAAGTGCAAAAAGGGTGGTAAAATAATGAATTCTTGATTAGTTTTTCAGATTTTATATCCTTGTAAGGGAGGTTTGGTTTTCCTTTTTTTTTTAACAACTTCTATAAGCTGGTGGTGGTGGTGGTGGTAGTGATATCAACTTAAATCAACTGCAAAACATTACTCATTTTTCTTTGCATTTATTTATTCAATTATCAGTTTTTTAATAACTGCCTCTTAAATGCCTAGCTCTGGGCTGGATACAGAAGGGATTGGAGAAGAAATTGAAAATACAGCTTCTTTGTCTGTGAAGCTCACATTACTTAGAGGAGACAGAACTTAAATCTGAGGCCACTGAAAAAACAAACAGTATAACATATAAATTCAGTGTGATATCGACTATATGTTCCAGAAATTTGGAGAAGAAAAATGACGTGTGGACAGAGGGTGACTGTCAGCCAGAGCCTCACAGAAAAAGAGCCAGAGCTGATCCTAACCAAAGAAAGCTTAATGTTTGCCAGTTTGGATGGGGCAGGGTGGGAGCAGGGTGGGGGTGGGGAGAAAACATTTAGAGAATTGGTGAGTATATGTAGGAATGCAGGGGATAGAGTGAGGTCCCTAAGGAAACTGACATGACTTGGGAAGAATGCAAGAAGACTGGCTTGCTGAGTGTGGAGAGTGCATGTAGCAGGCTGAATGGTGGCCCCTAGAAAGATATGTCCATGTGCTAATCCCTGGAACCTGTGAACATCACCTTATATGGTAAAAGAGTGAATATCGTGTAGCCAAAAGTGTGATTAAGTTAGGGCTTTGAGAGGAAGAATTTATCCTGGATTCTCTTGAGTGAGCCCTGGATCCAATGACAAGTGTCCTCCTAAGGGTGAGGCAGACAGCTGTGGAGGCAGTGTGACCATGGAGGCAGAGACTGGACTGATGCAGCCCAAGTGAAGGAATGTTCACAGCCACCAGCAGCTGGAAGACATGAGTTTAGGCTGTAAATATACTACTTTTTACAAACTGCATCAATAGCAAATACCCACTTGAATATAGGGTGATTTCAAAATATTTTATTAAAATTGTGCAGTTGATGTGATATAAGCATCTTTAAAATTTAGCGCACAGTAACGTTTGCTCTACTAGTCATCCTGCAATTGTTAACCATATATTTGACTCTGAGGAAAAGTTTCCTGAGGTGTATATTATTATACTGGAATAAAAACATGATGATGCAAAATAGGAAAGCTTTAAAAGACCAGTTTTTGAAAAGTTGAAACCAGTTTGGGAGTAATACCGAAGCAGCTAACTTTTAAGGTGGTAGTGGAAAGGAAAGATCTCTTCCGGAGCCTCAGATTATTCAGTCTCATTTCAGAGCTACCCTATAAAATGCTGGGGGCGATGGTTAGCCATCCTGTTATGACACAGGATCTGGTAAGTGTAGCTGATTCACATTTGAAGTTTGGTTTTACCGACCTAACCATGATGCTGAGTAATGATATGATCTTTATAGGGTACTGGGCATTGCTGGTGTACAGTATTGATAGTGATTTTACATCCTTTCTTTTAGAATTGCTTTTAAAGCCTCAGAGATATTCCTTTCAGTATACTGAAGTTATGACATTCTTATTCTCTGAGGGTAATTTTCAGAAAGAACTAGACGTCATTCAGAACCTCATCAGATAAACAGAGTGGACAATCAGATTGTTTGGGAATTTAAAGAATAAGATATCACTCTAAAATAATGCGGCATATTGTGTTGTGGCTTGTGAGAAACTAACTCCAAAGGCAGCTTCCAAGAAAGCTTGTTCATTGGAATAAATAGTACCCCTTTCAAGTGACTGCTTTAAAGGAAATTCATCTTATGTATAAGTTCAGGTTCATGCATTGAAAAATTCATCATCTTTACCTCATAGTTACATCTTATATAAGAACTTGGGGAGGTTCCAAAGGTAAACAGTAAAGAAGACTGAATTACTTCGCCAATCACCAAAAAATTGTGCCTTTGCAGATAAATGAATATCAAGAGAATGTCTTGTGACACCAGTGGGAGCAGGTAGAAATCTCCTGAGACAGTCTAGGGTTATAATTATAGACTTCTAAAGGCAGGAGAGAATTATCGGAGATTTCAGGGACTTCCTGTGTATTCCTTTAGGCTCAACAGATTTGAAGAGGGAATTTATAGCCAAATTGCTTAGGATTCACATTTATTTATTTATATATACACACAATTTTATATATAAATTTTACATGTTTCTAATTGTAATTATTTAAAAATCATAAAAAAAATCAAATGAGAAAAACTATAATCACACCCATCAGAAAAATCCTCACTGACCTTTTGTTAATATCCTTCTATGTGTTGTTTGATAATATTGAGATCATACTGAACTTACAATTTTGAATATTGATTTTTTTACTTACTTTCTTAAGTCAATAAAAATTCTTTGTGAAGAAAATATTTAATGGCACTCTTTTAATTTTTTATTATCCAGGTGCATATGGTTCATAAAGTTTACTGTTAAGCTATGTAAAGTTTATTATTAAGAAAGTTTATTATTGAAGAAATGAAAACTTAACATTATTTCTTCTCACACATTCATGGTATCAAAAGTATCAGAAGAAAAATTATGAAGGAAAGAATCATAAGGCATTTGATGGGATTATGCTTTCTTAGTTCCATAGGCTCTAATTTATTATTTGTAAATGTTTTCTTTGCTAATATGCAGCCGCAGTCACTTTCCTAGACCCAGAACTAAGAGAAAAAAATTACTTCTCTTTCCTGCTAAAGGTGGTTGGAGGCAAAGTGAAGAAACCGGGCAAACGTGGCCGGAAGCCAGCCAAAATCGACTTGAAAGCAAAGCTTGAGAGGAGCCGGCAGAGTGCAAGAGAGTGCCGGGCCAGAAAAAAACTGAGATATCAGTATTTGGAAGAGTTGGTGTCCAGTCGGGAAAGAGCCATTTGTGCCCTCAGAGAGGAACTGGAAATGGTAAGAAAGTCTGCCAAGAAAAGCAGGAAACAATCAAAAAGAGCTGAGTTCTAGTGAGTGGCACTCTAGGGGAGGGAATCCTTTTAGCCAGAGGGGCCTTTTTAACCTGAGCAGTACTCCAGGCCTCATCCCTGCCCTGGGTTATGAACAGAAGTACAGTAGAAGGTGGGGTTCCCAGCAGCCAGTTTGACCTCTCATTGTGGGAGTGCTTACGTCTAGGATTTCTACCAGTGGTGGCTGAATTCTGACTGGTAAGATTTTACTTGAATATATTTTACGTATTTCAGTACAAGCAGTGGTGCATGGCAATGGACCAAGGAAAAATCCCTTCTGAAATAAAGGCCCTACTCACTGGAGAAGAGCAGAACAAATCGCAGCAGAACTCAGGCAGGCACGTGAAAGCTGGGAAGACAGACGCTGACAGCAATTCCTGTGAGTGCAGTCGTGGGAGAGCAGTTAGAGGAGTGGCTTTGAAAGTAGGGTTTCTTTTGACCACTGTCCTTGGTATGTCTTCAAATAACATGAAATGTTAATGTCATATGTAATACAGTGATAAGCAAGTGAAATGGTTAGATTCTAAATACCGAAATGTGTTAAGTGGGGTCTGCAAAGAGTAACTGAAAATTTTTTTAAGTAGACTTAGTTGATAAATGAGAATGTACCATTCTAGTTACTGTTACTAATACTTTTTACATGTATTTGTATTTACAAAGTACTTTTACTTTTATTTATCTTACTTATTTCCTCCAATAAGGAATTATGCTTTTTTGTGTTAAAGAATTATACTTTTATAGACGAAGAAATAGCAGAGGTGCTGGGTAAGGTACCCAAGGTCACTCAGCTGTGATGGCAGAACCTGTCCTCACCTAGTTCAGGCTCTGTCTAGTACATCTATCTCGTAGCCCATCACTGTAAAGGTTTTTTTTTTTTAACTAAGGAGAAATTCACATAATACAAAGTAAATCTTTTAAAGTAACAATTCAGAGGCATTTAGCACATTCACAGTGTTATACAACTACCACCTCTGTCTAGTTAGACAACATTTCATCACCCCAAAAGAAAACTCCAAACTCATTAAGCAGTGACTCTCTATTACCCATTCCCTCTAGCCGCTGGTAACTATGAATCTGCTTTCTGTCTCTATGGATTTGCTTCTTCTGGATATTTTGCATAAATGGAATCATACAGTGTTGACTTTTTTTGTGTGTGGCTTCTTTGATGCAGCATAATGTTTTCAAGGTTCGTCTACTTCGTAGCATGTATCTGTACTTCATTCTGTCTTATGACTTCATCATATTTCATTGTATATGTATACCACAGTTTGTTTATCCATTCATGCATTGATGGATACTTGTTTCTACCTTTTGCCTGTTGTGAACAGTGATGCTATAAACATGCATGTACCTGTTTTCAATGATTTTGGGTATCTACCTAGATGTGGAATTGCTGGGTCATATGGAAATTCTATATTTAACTTTTAGAGGAACCACAAACTGTTTTCCACAGTGGCTGAAATATTTTACATTACCACCATAGGATACGAAGTTTCCCATTTCTCTACATCTTACCAACACCGTATTCTCCATTTTTGAAAACTATAGCTTTCCTCATGAAGTGGCATCTGATTGTGGTTTTGATTTGCATTTCCCTAATGACTAATGATGTTGAGCATCCTTTCATGTGCTTCTTGGCCATTTTTATATCTTCTTTGAAGAAATATCTCTTTATGTCCCTTGCCCATGTTTTAATTGAGTTATTTTTCATTTTGTTAGAGTTGTAAGAGTTCGTTACATGTTCTGGATTCTAGATCTTTATCAGATGTATGATTTACAGGTATTTCTCCCATTCTGTAGGTTGTCTTTTCACTTTCTTGATAGTGTCTTCTGATGCACAAAAGACTTTTAATTTTGAGGAAGTCCATTTGATCTGTCTTTAATTTTGCTGTTCATGCTTTGCATGTCATATCTAACAATCTGTCTAACCAAATCCAAGGTGAAGATTTGCCCCTATGCTTTCATCTAAGAGTTTTATGGTTTTAGCCCTTATATTTAGATTATTAATCCACTGAGTTACTTTTTCTATATGGTGTGAGGTAGGGGTCCAACTTAATTCTTTTACATGTGAATATACAGTTGTTCTAGCACCATTTGTTGAAGAGACTGTAAAGATTTTAGAATGAAGATGTCATGTATCAATTTCATTATCATTATGATTGCTTTGGGAACACCTGAAATAGTTACAAGGAAATGTTATAAACTTTTAAAAAGTTTTTACAAAATTGAAGGATTGGGTTTTTGATAACTTTTATTAGGTGAGATAACATTTGTCTTGATCTAAGCTGAATTAATAAAAAAAAAAAGCCAAATCAGTTCAGTTTTCTTTCAGTCTGTATTTTAAAATAGCCTTCATGTTGATTCTAAATTTAAAAAAAAAATCATGCATTTTAAAACAGATTAACCAAACTTCATCTTCATTGACTTTAAAAACATTCTTACGTTGGTAACTTTGATTTATTTTTCAGGGTGAAGATCATATAAAATGATGAGTCAGTGATTGAAACCAATATTCTGATTCCTATGGAGGGTGAATGGGCAGGATTGTACTTCTTGGCTCCATTTACTACCTGCTGCTCAGTAGTCATCTCTGTAAATCTGCAGTTTCTACCAAAGTGTGTGATCATAGATCTCAAAGGATTTCGCTTTAATTTTCAACACATAGAAAATTTACAAACATTCAGACCTGTTCTGGTTGGTATTGCCACCCATGGCATTTAACATGTTGCAATGCTTGAAAGCACAGGAGTAGAGAGAATAGGGTGAAGACTGTATTTTTGCACCTCAACTCCACATTGCTTAATTGGTTAATTTATATTCTTTCCATGTAATTCACGTAATTGTATGTGTACGTGTGTTTAGATGTCACTTCCTTTCATGGTTTTGATTGCCCTACAGAGAGAAACCAAATGGGCTTACTGACTGTAAGTTCTCAGCCTTTATGGACCTAATCTTATTTCCTTACATTTACTTGAGTCATGTTTATTTTCTGCACGAACCATAATTTCTCCTGTGAGCCATTCCAGCATAAGCTGTGAATATGTATTAACAAATAGAAACATTTCTATTTTTATAATCCATAGTGATATGCCTGTTTCAAAAGATATACACATTAACAAAATCCATCAAGAAAGCCCTTAAGACAGCTTCTGTTTAAAAGTTATGTTGCTATTTTCTCAAACTGTATTGATAAAGTTTGCTAGGGCCTAATCCATACTTAGAGAATAATTAGTCAAGTTTTATTTTTAAACAAGAGGTAACCTGCTAGGCATTTCAGCAGCATATATCATTTTAACAACCCAGAGTATATATGTGTGTATGTGTTTCTGTTATGTATTCTCATATGTATATGGGAAGGGCAGGAGTGAATGTTCACACACATTTTGTTGTGTAGTCAACTAACGTGGAGAATTTTTCTAAAGAAAACGGGGTAAAATTAGCTGCTGATTTGGAGTTTCTGCCTCAAGATCTAGAGCAAAATGAGGGACAAATTGTTGGTAGATCTAAGGCAGTAGCCATAACCAGAATACTTAGTTTCTTCCCTGACTAGAGTTTCCTTATGAATGTGTTCTGAGCCAGAAAGAAACACACCGTGGGTGTGCGTCCGGTTCAGCCCTGGCTGTGCCTCCACTCTGGAGTGAAGCAATGGGAGCCAGAGTCGTACACAGCACAGCTGCCAGTGGGCCTGGAGGAGGTCCCCAGGGCGGAGGCGTTCTTTCCGGTTCCCATCACGGCTACCTTTACTTTCTTCCTGGCCACCACATGGAGTGATGGCTGAGGAATCACGCTCATAATATGCTACACTCAGATCTGGGAATCTTTCAGTTTCCCCATTGAAAACACTTTATCACTCTTCTCTTTCCCATGTTAAATCAGGAGTTGTGTTCTTTGTTGCTGCTAACTTAATATTTGTTCATTGCTCTAATGAAGCAAACATTTAGCTTCCAAACAAAATGTGTTTTGTTATGAAATAGCAGTTGAAGAGGAGGCATTGTAGTCTAGATTGTGAGGTGGAACATGAGATGGACCACGTAGTTTCAGATGACAAGGTACTTCCCCCCTTCTCCTAGTTCAAATTCATGCATTTGAATTAAGTGCCTCCCCTTAGCCTGAGGTCCTAAACATCCTTGTGCTTTGGTTGCACTCAGATCGCTAGTCTAGTCCTGTGTGACAGCTGGTATACCACTAGCCCAATCTGCTGGGTCTCTGTGTTTTGGAGGACTGGGGGGTTTATGAGTATTTAATGTCTTCTTAGGATCACAAATATAGATAGATTAAAGACTGTTAATATTCAGGCCTTCAGAATTTAAGTGTTTTAAATATAGTGTTCAGATTATAATGGGTATGTTTTTGCCATCTGGTCTATTCAAATGTATATTTTTATTTTGCAAAACAACCCAAGACTTACTGTATGTTGCTTTGTTCAGTACCTTTTGATTCCCCAGAAGAGTTGTTTTCAAAGCAAACATTCCAAATGAATGTGGCTCTTCAATGGAATGTCCCCAATTGTGCTTGAGGTGTTTCTTCTCTGGTTGTGACCTTAAATTACAGGCTCATTTGAGCTACTCCCCTCTCCCTAGTATCTTTGCAAGAGCAATGACTTTGTCCTCAGGTAGAGGATATGTAATTAGAGGTGAAAGTAAATTACAATTTGAGTTTATTCCTAAACCCATCTATTTGGTATTCTGGAGATCAAACCAAGAGCAAGTTCCTTGGTTTTAAAAAGGAATGTTCTGATTGTTTGGGGTATTGTGCTGGCTGCACGCTTTGGGCACTTCAAGCATGCTAATAAATGTCACTGGTTAAAACAGCTAGAGCATTTCTTTCCCCCATTCCAGTTAGAGAGCAGCATATTGAAATCCTCACATCTCTCACCTATGTAACAACAGTGTTCAGGCTGAGAGAGAAGAGAAGCGGGTGGGAGAGGCAGGGAGCTGACTCCCTCTGGATCTGTTCTGCTGTTCTCCTTGCTCTCTGAGTAGACTGAGTAATGTTTCCTTTTTCTTTTTCCCAAAGGAAGGTAAGGGGGGGGAAATACATTTATGTATTTAAACCAGTCATATTCTGTCATTAATTTAGCATGGACCTGCCGTATATTAGAGCTGAGTATAATATGGAATAAGTTTGACCAGGTCAAGTTTTAGGATATAGTTGAAGTTCTTAAATATTTTTTTTCTATTTTATCTAAAATCTAATGTATCTAAATCAGAATCTGTCTTGCTGCAGCAAATTTACATCACTGTCTACCAGCTAACTGACAGTATTTATCAGCATCACCATTTAGCATTTTATTATATCATCTTTGAACTGTAATAGGCTTGATTTGGCTCATTATAAAAAGTATAGGTTTAAACCAGATTTAACTTTGGTTAAAATAAAAGCTAATAAAATTGAAAAACATAACTGCTGTATTTCACAAGAAATCAGTTGTGTATTATCAATTATATTTTTAGTTTTAAAAGAGAGGAAAATTACTACAAAACCACATGGTATTTGGGGGCATTGACGGAGTTTTTCTTTCTCTGAAGAGCATTGTACAATTATATTTTTATGGAAAATAAAATGGCTTCACCAGAGACATCTCAAGTTGTCTGTTTTCAGCAATACTGAAATATGTCTGTATAAAACATCGTGAAAAGAGTGTGAGATTTAGGCAGAAGAACTGGTTTGGATCCATTTTTGTGAATCACCTTGAATTATTTAATCTCTCAGCCTGTTTCCTTATCTGTAGAGAAGAGGGAGGATAACTCACAGAGTAACTGGTAGGCTAAACAGGAGTTATAAGAAACTGCTTCTTACATAGTAAAGAACTACGTTAAATTTAAAATATTCACGTGTCTGGGTTTGACTGTTGTTAAGATTTAAATCACTAAGGAGAAATAGATTTATTTTATGGGCTGGAATCTAAATATGTAGCATTGTAAGTATCATGTTTTCAAAGTTTTTTTCGCTGTATCATTATGTCCCTGGGATGATGTAGTTGGGAGCTCTTTTTAAGCAATAATAGCCTTCTATTAATTAGACTAATTTTAAGAACAATTAATGCTCCACCCGGCTATAATCCTATCATTTGCATAAAGCAGGTTTTCAGGCTGCTAGGTAACTTGGTTCTTTTTCCCTTATTCGTCCATTTTACTTAATTAGAGAGTATCATGAATCAGAGCCAGGACTGCCCTGTCAGGTTGTGCCGAATGTGCATCACACAAAGGCACCCACTGAGGAGGTGAATGGACCTAAAATCGACCAGCCGTGTGGCGGGGGAAGGGCACCTGCCATTGCTCCCCAGGCCGTACATGTGGCGCAGGTCTGCCCAGACAGGAGCTTTTCTTAATTCCTCCACCCAGAGGGTGCCTTTTCTAAAACGTGCAAAACAACAGGTGCTGCAGCGGTGTGCTGCTGGCCTCCGAGGAAAGCCAGTGGTATGTCTCTCTTCCCAACTCCACGTGAGTGACATCACATCAGTAGCTTTTAATCAGTAATGATGGGAGTACAGACACCACAAAAATCAGTAAAGGCTACAAATTGGGGATTTCCTGCCAGAGTTGGTTTCCAGCACATCAGTAAGATCGGCCTGGTGTAGGCTAGGATGGCCCTGACCAGAGCAGACACATTTGAGGCCTCCAAAATACATGATTGGAAGACACATGGAGCTGGAAGTCATTTTGTAAGTCTGTAGGCAGCTGGGAGGGGTCCATATCTAATTCAGGTTACTTCACAAGAGAGATGATCATTGTGACTCAGAAACTTATGGGTGGCAGAGAAATACCCAGCTCAACTCTAGAAATGACTAGCAGGTAAATCAGCTGAATTCTTTTAGCAAGTCCTGGGGTCAGCGTGGATACAGCTAATTTACGTACTGTGTTGTGACACCGTTTCCAAACACTCCTGAGCCAGGGGCTGGGCTGGAGTTGGACAGTAAGTTCTGGCTTACAGGCAGGCCATTCTGACTCTGCAGTAAGATGAATATTTGAGCAGGAAAAACTTTCTGAGATCCAACAGAACCCAATTCAATCCTGTCATGCCTCAGTGCCCCTTTTCCTGAGAAAGGAGGAAAAAAAGCCTGACCAGCACTTTCCAGCCCCAACCCCAACCTGGAATCAAGTCAGTAGTCTAGAAATGATGACCCCTGTGCCTATGCAGGGAGACTTGGCTGACCCAGAACCAACAGGCCAAAGGGCCATCCCAAGCCCACACTGAGTTTTGGATTTTACCGCTTTGATAGAACAAAGACGATGCTTGCCAATACCACAAGACAAGGCAGTACAGGATTTATGACAGAAAGTAAATAATAATGCCCCTCAAAACTCAGGCTCTTAATGTACCGAATTCCAACAACAACCATGTAAGCTTGGAAGCAGGCCCTACCTGTGTTGAACCTTCAGATAAGACCCTACCCCTGGCTGACACTTTGACGGCAGCCTTGTGAATCAGAGGACACAGTTAAACTGTGTGCAGGTTCCTGACCCCTAGAGTTATGAGATTAAACAATGTGTGTTATTTTAAGCCGCCAGATTTTAGGGCAATATGCAATAACAGATAACATACAATTGTTTCACTTTTTCCTTAAAAATACATATCATATTCAATTTATAAAAATAAACTAGTTTAAAATATCTTCCCAAATAACAACAACAACAAAAAGCCCAACAATGACCCACACTTTTTTTCAGATTCCATATTCACCAAACAACTCACAGATTATATTTCCAAGTTCCCAATTATTCCAAAACTAGTAAGAATGTACCCTATATAGGTCATCGAAGCATTCTGGCCATTGGAAAGGAATATACCCCCGTGTAAATCAATACACTGGCCCTCTGGTTAATGTATTTCAGTCTCCTATGGGGATGACTAGGGAGCGAAGAACCAGCCTGTCTATGGGATCAGTTCTGGGGCAGACGAGACCGGGTTGGGATAATCCCACTAAGCGCATTAGCAGTTCCCTTGAGGCTGGGTGATGATGCCTTCTACCCAGCCTGTGGGCATTAGCAGTTTCCTTGAGGCTGGGTGATGAATGCCTTCTATCCAGCCTGTGGGCAGTCTTGGCTGCCATGGGGCAAGGTCTCACTATCACCTTCCACAAGGTGTGACAGCTCAGAAACAGGTGCTTTTACAGATCTCTACTTCGTCTATGAAATTAAATTGCGTTTCAATATGTGGCCTTTCATCGTTGAGGGCTTCTTTAAACCACAAAGCCGATAATCTTAAATATAAGCAGTATTTTCCCCCTTTGTCCTCTAAACAGTATATTTACATGTCTTTTCTTAAAAAAAAAAAAGCCATAAACCATTTTGCTGGTTTAAAATTTTCTTCAAAATAAACTTAAAAGTTCCTTACAATATTTGTGTTCATAAGTGTGCGCCTTTGGCTTTATATTGCTTTTCTCTCCCCTTCCACTTCAATCACCAAATAGCTTTTAAAACAAACAAACAAGCAACAACAACAACAACAACAAAAACCAAATTGAGTCCAGTTTCACTTGATTTCACTTACATTTGTTTCTAGTTACAGTAGAACTCACGGTTCAACTAAAAATATGCAACGGGTACATGTGTTTAGCTACACAGTTGCCTGCTGTTAACTACGGCCAAGAGCCACTTAAGCCCTATTTCACCGGTTTTTCATATTCTGCAAGAATGAATAGTTAAATTAACTGTTGAAACTGATTTCCCTCCATCAGTTCTTTCTATTGTATACGTGGAAATCCCAACAGAAGAATGATGATAAAAGTCTACATTCTCACGCATTCTTATATCCTGAATTTAGCCCAGACCTTCAGAACATTTCAAATGGGAAAAAAAATTCCCTTTGGGGTAAGTGAACAGAAGCAGCTCTGCCACCTACCTCCCTTCCATTCAAGTTCCTGCTCCCAATTGTTCCTTCCATCTTGAGTCTGCAAAATCTTAGCAGAACTGGAAAAAAAAAAAAAAAAAAAAAAAGAAGCTAAAGAAGGAAAACAATGCTACAGTTCGATAGTGGTATGAAAAACCTGTTGTTTCACATAATAAAAGCTATGTATGACAAACCCACAACCAACATAATACTCAGTGGTGAAAAGCTGAAAGCCTTCTGACTAAAATCTGAAACAAGACGAGGATGCCCGCTCTTACCATTTCTATTCAACGTAGTAGTACTGGAGATCTGAGCCACAGCGATCAGACAAGAAATAGAAATAAAAGGGATCCAAATTGGAAGGGGAGAGGTAAATTTTTCACTATATGCAGATGACATGATACTATATATAGAAAACCCTAAAGACTCCACACAAAAACTACTAGAACTGATAAACGAATTCAGAAAGTAGCAGGATACAAGATTACAGACTGTATCCCTAAGAAGAAATTCTGCCTCAAGACCGCAGCATCAAATCCTGCCTGCTGGCCTGCCCGATAGATTTCAAACTCAAGACTACATCAGCTACCTGAGTTTCCAGCCTGCCAACCTGCCCTACAAATTTCAAGTTGGCCAGTCCCCTCAATTGCATGAACTGATTTCTTTAAATACTGTCATCTATCCATCTATCTGTCATCTATGTCCTATTAGTTCTGCTTTTCCTAGAGAACACTAATACAGGTGGGCACTGTTACTTTCCCCATTTTAAAAACAGAGAAGCTGGGGCTTGAGAACAATTTGCTGGTTAAATGGGTGGTAAGCAGAACCTGAGCTTCAACACAGAAGTTGATTCCAGAGCCCCCCAAAACAACCATCATACTATTGTGACTAAGGAAAAACTCTGCTGGCTGGAGGTGTCACTGGAGTCTTGTGCCCAATGGCTACTAATTTTTAAAAGGTCGTTCAGGTACAGGGCATCTGCCTGGAGAATCAGATAGCCAAGACATTTAAATGAATCTGGACTGATGAACAGGGTAAAAATCCATCCCTAGCCACTGTGCTCCCCATCCTCTCCACCGTGCAACTCTGCACATCTCCTTTTCTGCTACCCAGGTATCTGTGCCATGATCTTACCTAGCACCTTCAGGATCCTACTAGCAGAATCTAGTCTCCTTAAAGAGATCATTCTTTGGAAGATACAATTGTGAGAAAACAGAAGAGAGAGAATTCATTCAAAATTCCCTTAAAGGAGTTTTCATCTCCCTTATCTAGCTGTTGTGGGCAAACAGCTGGAACTGCTTTATTGACTGACTGCTGAAAACCAGATTATGTTCTCAAGTTCGGAACCTACATCATAATCCTGAAACCAGATACACATACGATACACATGCACTCGTCACCACAGAGCCCAGCATTTCTGGGGGTCATTTTCCTGAACTAAAATCGCCCATTCTTTAAATTATCGGTAAATCCTGATTGTATAACTCATTTAGGGTTGATGGAGAGTTTTTAAAGCAATACTTTTATTCTAGTAAGTCAGAGAAAGGGAAATATCCTATGATATCACTTACATGTGGAATCTTAAAACATAATACAAATGAACTTATTTACGAAACAGAAACAGATGTAGAAGACAAATTAATGGCTACCAAAGGGGAAAGCAGTGGGGAAGGATAAATTAGGAGTTTGGGATTAACAGATACACATTACTATATATAAAATAGATAAACAGCAAGGACCTACTGTATAGCACAGGGAACTATACTAACCTATAATGGAAAAGAATCTGAAAAAGAATATACACATGAATATATACATATATATATATAATTGAATCACTTTGCTGTACACCTGAAACTAACACAACACTAACCATTATACTTCAATTAAAAATGGTAATAATGATAACAAAGAGGCTTCTTCTGAGAAAGAAAACAGAAGTGTTCAAGTGAGCAAAAAATTCAGAATGACTCAGATTTTAGGGGCTCAAAAAATTAAAGGGGGTCCAAGGGAAATGAGACAGGCTGAAAATAAATTTAACCTAAAATAAATTTAACTACCTACTTACCAGGAACACAGAAACATTTACTTTTAGGGTAAGTCTAGATTACACTGCTATGGAAAAATCCATGAATTCTCAGAGTCAAATGCTGAAAGGAGCAGAAAAGAGAGAGGCCCTGGTAAGTGTGGGCGGCACAACTGCGAGTTTGGTGGTCTGATGGGGTTTTTGGAAAATGCTACCATTTGTGAAATGGGCTTAAAATAATATTTTGACTAGTGATTTCACGTCTATAGAGGGTATTAATTATTTTGGAATTTCCTCCAATGTTTAGATGCTCTGTGTTTGGAACACACTGATTGATTAGTTAATCTGCAGCTGCCTCTGTGTGCACTGCAATTTTCACTGCCTTGTTGCTAAGAGACCAGGACTTGTCTGAAATCGCCAGTGTGACAGGCACCGTGAAGAGCCGGTGGGCTCTGCCCACTGGCCACAGTGCCACCAAGTGGTCATTCTCCAAAGCAGTGGGACCGAGGAGGTTTGTTTCCACTGCTCTCTAATTACAGCCCTTTAAGGTTGTCTCTGTTCCAGATGAATTAGCAGGTTCACTGAACAGTGGGGAATTGTTTATTCTCTTCATATTCTTCTGAACACAGTGAGGATTTCTTTTCCTCCAATGAATGAATCATGCCACGGCCAGCAGAATGGTGAAGTTAAAAGAATGTTGGACTGCTTGGCAGAAGGCTTTTTACTTTACCCCTAATTTGACCCCTCTTGGGCTTAATTTCCTCTTCTAAACAATGAAGGGCTTGGGTTAGGTCTCCCCATGTCCCAGACCTTCTACTCTAAAAGTCTAATTCTTTGCTTCTCTTACACGTGGTTCTTTTTTTGTTTGGTTGGTTTTAGAGAGGAGGAGGAAATTAGGTTTATGTATTTATTTTTAATGGAGGTGCTGGGGATTGAACCCAGGACCCTGTGCCTGCTTAGCATGCACTCTGCCTCTGAGCTATACCCTCTCCTCTACATGTGGTTCTCATAGAGGAGCATAACCTTGAAGCAAAGCGGATTCTGGTTAAGCAGCTCCAACAGATTCTGTTGCTTCACAGGGAGTTCGAGAGGTTGGCAGCAAGGCTGGAGGGGAAGGGGAAGGACCGTGCCCACCAAGAGAGGCAAAATTGCCAACCTGATCTCACAAATGACTGTTCCCCATACGCTTGGTGGAGGCCACCCCTGGGTAAAACTGTCCTTGCTGAGTGAGAACACGGGCCCAGGGCCTCGGCTCCTGGGTAAAGCTGTGATGGGATGTCCACAGGGAAGCCCATGGGAGCAGGATGTGCTTATGTGCTTTCAGTAGCAGGCTGCTTGAACTAATACTGTCACTAAAGAGTAGAAGAAAAGGAGAAATTCCATCTCAAAAGGATGCATCCCAGTCTATGGGAACCTGAAGGCAGGTAGGAGAATGGTTCTACTCTGAACCCTGCTCCCCACTATTACCTTTCCTGAACTCCTGTTTGGAGTCTACGTGAACCCACACCCACGATGCACCTCACTGTGTGCCTGGTAAGGAGACCGACTTGTTTTCTAATTCTGCGACTTAACTCCAGTGCTAGGTAGGTATATCTGAGTTACGGTGAATCTTGCTCTCGTATTGCTGGGGCTTAGGCAAATCTTCATCAGTCTGTGCATTATATCTAGCTTCCTCCAATTTTAGAATCAGGCAAGACAATAGGAATCCCAAATATTATAAACTAAAAAAAAAATACAGTTAATTATCACCAAGCTAAAAAGAGAGCTGAATTATTATAGGTCATGAGACTTTAGAGCTGTCTTCATTGTGATTTGATTAACACTCTTGTCATTATTTGGGTTTAAAAAGACAACTAATCTCAGTAACAAGAATTTGTATGACTGTCTCACTGAATTTCCATCCACTGGGGTAAAATTTACAGAATATTTAAGTCAGAATGGAACTTAATGATCATCTAGCCTTTTTTGGTTTAAACTGAGACCTAAAATACATATATAATAAAATTAAAGTGAATTTAGTTTTTACAATCTAACTTTAAAAAATAAAAAAATGAAAGTACTGCTGTGGGGGGGGGGGATCTTTTCTATTTTTTAACAACTCTGAACCATAAAATTCAAAGGCCAAGTGACATAAACTTCTGGCTCACTCTGTCATTTGAGTGCCATTAGCTGATGGGCTAAGGAACAATGTGAGGAGGAGAAAGAAAAGGAAGAGAAAACACAAGATATTCTTTTTGGCTTTGTTGACCGAAGGCCACATGTCCACTTAAACACATCAGCTCGGTAGAGGTTTTATGGATGGAATATTTTATTGTCGCTGTTCCTTGCCTCAAACACTAACCCAGTCTTGTCTTGTTTCCTGTGTCTGCGAGGTGAGATGTACGGGCTTCTTTCCTATCTCTGATGTTCAGCACCACAAGCCCAGAAACCCAGCAGCAGCCAAGGAAAAAGTGAGGGCCAGCTCGTTAAATTTCAACTAGACACTCCTTTTAAGAATGCCACGCTCTCTTAGACCTCAGATTTCCACCCAGGCAGCAGCAAGGAGGCCTGCGGAGGCCTGGATGGGTTTGTCTCTCATGCATTCCCCAGAGAGACACCTGTCACGTCAGAGAAGGAGCGACAGACTTGCAGTTAGAGGACCTGGGTGTGAATACCAGCTCCGCTGCACTCTGACTTGGACAAGTCACACAACTCTTAGTCCCAGTTTCCTCATCTACAAGACAGAGATAATAATAAGGACATCACAGAGTTCTTGAGAGGATAAAATGAGATAATGCAGGTAAAATTGCTAAACAACTGAAATTATGATTTGCAATTCTTGCTAGCAAGGGTGTGAAAATGCACACTGGTCTTGTCTGTAAACCCTCTGTTGTTTAAATAAGTACATTTTAAAAAATGTGCTGGTCCTAGGTTTGACGTAATGGAGACCTGGCAACCAGAGAAGAAAAATCTCGAGTTACCACAGGCAAAGACGAGTATGAGCTAGGTGAGGGTGGGATGATGTATCCCGGAGAGAGATGAGGGGCAGAAGGCGCTGGCTGGAGAAGCGGCCTCCAGTGTCTAGGAGAAGGAAGCGGTCTGAGTGTCCAGGAGAGGGAAGGTGCTCCCTGTACTTGCTGTCCCAGTGTGCAGGGGTGTCACCGGGCAGAAAGGCCGTCTGCCTGAACTGCAGGGCACAGAGATGCCACCCACATCTCTCCCTGTGGAATTTTCTGGGCTTGCCCAGAAAAGGCGCCTGCTCATTTGCTTGAGTTTAACTCAGAAGGGAAATAAACGTCCTAACACAACCTAGATGGGACACAGATGTGAGGAAAACATCCCGGCAACTTCAGATTTTTTACGGCATCATTAGCTGGTTAGGTTAAGGGAGGATGAAAATGAGAGAGACACAGAAAAAGAGACAGAGACAGAAATTAGGCAACTCTATAAACTTTCTTTCCCTAAGAATCCTGATTAAAATTCAATCACAAAAGATTGCCCTGCAAGTTCCAGTATATTCCAATATATGGAGTGCTCTCCGTAGCAGGTCTGGACAGTGATTACTTGGAAGAAGGTAATATAAAAATATATACAATATTAACACTTCCTAAATGTTGCTTGGTAGAAGAAATACAAGTCTCTGTCTGAAATGTGTCACACAGGAGATTTCATTTGGAACAGAAGCCCACAGTTACAAAATTTCAGTAGGGAAGAGAAAAAGGAAACAGAATAAAACCAGGTTGAATCATTCATCAAACACTGTGTATATGGTTTATGCTTTTTGGACCTACTGGTAAATAAAAAGTAGGAAAGCATTATTTTTTTAAATGCGCATAACTAATATAGTAAAAGGACTGTTGACTATAAGCTCAAGGTGAAAGCTTTCCCTAAAACAAAAAGCAACTAAAATAAAAAAACACAGAAACTAAAATCAATAGTCAGTGATTTTTTTACAAAATAAAACATTTCCCTCAGAAAGTTGATTGAAAAAATATATAAATAGCTTCTGTTTTTATAGTTAAATTTTTTAATCTCTGGTGCGTAACAAGGATTGAAAGAATTTTGAGAAATTAAACAAAAGTATTTGGTGGATTCGAATTAATGGGCCAAGCAAGCTTTTTTTCCTTGGCTTCTCTGTCAAATGAATCATAGATGGAGTCTTTGGTTATAGTTTTGGCCATGGGAGGGATTTCTGAGATGCCAACATAGTTTTTTTTGGCCATCCTTGAACTGGTTGTGATAGTATAGGCATTGCTTCGGTAACATTTCATCGAGGACATGCAAAAAGTCTCTTTCATTCCTCTCCTAAAGTTGGCATTATAAATTGAGTAGAGAGCAGGCTTAGAGGCTGAGGAACTAAAGGATATCCATGTGATAGCTGTGAAAACAAGGGAACTTTTCTTCTGGTCCTGTTCATGGGGGTGCCACAGCTGAGCTACGTGAAAAGGCAGCCAGGAGAGCAAAAACAATAGATTTAAAATGAGGAACATCTTGATAGTTTTCACTTTTGTCCTTGGGACAATGTTCATTGTCCTCCTCACTGTTCGGCCATCAGTGCCTATTCTCCAAATGTATTTTATGACCTTCTGGTAAAATAAGATTATGAGGACAGAGGGAATCACAAAGCTTGCCAAGAAGTGGATGACAGTGTAGGCAGTTCCCTCCCAAGAGGAAGGGAGGAAGTAGTTACAGTGATTGTCCCAGTCGGAGCCGTAGAAGAAGAACACGGGGGTCACAAAAGCCGCATCAAAGATCCATGATGCTGCAATCATCTTCTTGGCTTTTTCTCTGGACACCTTGAAGCTCAGAGGATAGACGATGGTGTAGAACCGGTCTATGCAGATGGAGAGGAGGACATAGATCTGGACGCCCGGGGTGAGATACTGAAAATACCGCACAGCCTTGCACAGGGCGCTGCCGAGCGTCCACCGGCCGGTGGTGAACTGAAGCAGCACAAAAGGCGTGCTGGCCACGCTGACGAGGAGGTCAGCACACGCCAGGGAGACCACAAAGTAGTTGGTGGTGGACTGAGTCCTCCTACTCCGATGGATGACCAAACAAACCAGGGAATTGCCAAAGACAGAAAACAACCACAAGGCTCCAAAGAAAATGCTGGCTGCGGCCACTTCCCCGAGTTTCGGTCCATACTGCAGGCCTGTTCTGTTGCTCATCCAGCCGTGCTCCTCGGGAAGTTCCGTCAGGTCATGGCTCAGCAGAGGGGTGACCGTTTCCGTGCCGCTGTGGTTTTGGAGGGGCACCAGAAGTGTAGGAATAACCAAAGGCAGCTTGCTGTTATCCATTCTGTGAGCAAAAACCATGTTCATTTTTTCCCTCTTAGTTCTAGATAAGAAAAGAAGAATGAGGCCTCCTGTTAAAATGGTGTTACACACACTGATTCCTAAGGCTAATGATTTTATTTGATGCTTAGATCGGTTGTCATTTGTCAATGGGTAGGACTTGTGCGTCGGCAGGAAAACATGACTACTCTCCAGAAAAAGCTCTGGCCCCATTTCTCTTTCATTTGAGGACTGTTCAGCTGATCCCAGGTCGGGCTCTCCCTGGCCCCCACCTCCCCTGACCCTAAATCAAATGCGGTAGAACTCACAGCAAGCCCCACTCCTATACAGATCCTTGTTCTCCTCATGCACTGACATCACAGAGGGTTAGGGAGCTCAAATCTGGCTCATGGTAAGGGTACTACCCCCAACTGAAGAGCTGTTGGAATTCTGGCAAGGATGTGAGACGTTCCTGAATGTCAACACTAAAGTAACGAGGCTGTGAGGCTGCAAGGCTGTGGCTGCGAGGGAGGAAACCTTGGGCAAGTGGAAACACCCAGAGGTCAGCTCTGGAAATAGCTAACAGGAATATGGCTGGCCACTGGGAAGGACCCTGTCCTTACTGCAGAATTTCCATTACAGAAGCATTATGGAAGCACGTGGGGCAAACATAACACTTTTATATGAGCCAGAAGTAGCTCCTAATTTAATGACACATAAAAATAGCCTGTTTTTTTTTCCAAAAGATGATGTGCTACCTATCAATGACATATTTTGATACTATTCCGTTGTCATTGTTTCATAAAATCACACTGATTTAAGAATATACAAGATGTCCCCTAAAAAATGTAACAAGGTTACTAGAAACCTTATGGCATTCAGATGATTAAAAGCAACCAACTTGAACTTTGCTCAGCCTTGAATTTTTTTCCTACTATTCAGTGAGGAAAAAATAGTTATACTTTTTAATAGGTAAAAAGATTGTATCATCATGGGCCATTCAATTAAAATTGAGGTGACTTTGGCTGCAGTCAGATCACCGGGGTTTAATTTGGTCTGAATCTGTTAAGCAGAAAGAAAGCATAGCAATTGAATCCATAATAACAGAGCAGTTCCACCAGGTGGGCTCCTATGACTATACTTCACAGGGAAACTTTTCTGAATTTTAGAGGTAGAATTACAGAACAGTTCTTTATGAAAGAGCACCTCTTAATGACCCATTTTTCCTTGAAAGATTTTTGTAATAATTTGTGGTGGGGAGAGGGTGTTAATATATATTGTCCCCACCAAGAAACCACATTCAACCAAAGTCTGGAGCTCAAGGCAATATATTAAATGCCAGTTCCATGTTCCCTTCAAGGCTGTTTTTGTCCATGAAGCAGCCCTCCTTAATTTCTCAAAGAGAAATGTAAGGTAATTAGACAGTTTCATTACTGAAAGACCTTCGGAATGGCTGGCTGGTTGATAGTGAATCTTAAGATGAGCAACAATACTTTCTGTATAAAAAATTAGGGTACACAGTTTGAAAATAGGACAGAAGATCTAAAATTAGCACTGTCCTGGAAAATCTGGAATGTATGACTCTCATACTTACAAAACTGAAATAATCTTTTCACCTTCATATGTGTAATACCTTTAAAATCATTTTTTAAAAAACTCCACAATTAAAAAAAAAAAGAGTCAGCTTAAAAATAAGAGACCAGCAATTTTCCCAGAAGGAAAGAACTGTTCTAAACTTCTGGGGGATGCCTGTGGCCTAAACAAAACAGGATTTGGTGGCACGGGCACTTTTCCGTGGGTCACACACATGCTTTGAAACTTGTGAACTTCCTTCCTTTTCCTTCTTCCTCTCACAGCAAAACTCTGCAGATGAAACTCAAGATCACCGCTACCACCAAAGCGCTGCGAGGCCTTCTTCCATCCTTTCCTCCAGCTGCTTTACACCAATGAGTGTGTCTGCTGATTTCTCTAGCCACCCTCACCCCACACCTGCCTGGAAGCGGAGGATCCTGCCGCTTAGAAATGGGATGAGGAAGTCTGGGGATTTCCTGAGTCTAGGTCTCCCCTGATGATGGCATGACTTTTCTGACTGCGCCTAAAAGTGCTGCGTCTCTATTCATTCAGTAAACCAGTAAACTGTGCTAGGTACTAGGAAACAAAGACAAGTAAGGCCCATGACAGGTAAGTGTATAAATAAGCTGTCTGCCATATTGTAACTAAATTCTATAATTATAACTAACAGGCAGGGAGCTAAGTGGCAGAGAAAAATAGGGACCCAATTTTGTTTGGGATGGGGGGAGGAAAGGGAAGGCTTCACAAAGGAGGTGAGGTGTAAGCTGGGGACCTGGAGGATGAAGAGGACTTCTTCAGACAGACAAGGCGTAAAAAAGAAAACAAAACAAAACAACAAAAAACATAACAAACAAACAGAAAAAACACTCCAAGGGAGGGAGAGAGCATGTGGAATGAATTTAGGGGACATCCTTCTAGGTTGATCTTTTTTTGGCCCTCTTCCCCTTAGAGACCTAATTTTCTGCAGACCACGCCTCTCAGACTATATAGTCCCTAAATGCCTCAGAATCAGACTGATCTACATTCTTCCCAAGGTTACAATAAGTGGTTATATTTTCCACATTCATGGGCTAAATTACAGTCATACGGTGGAAACGAAAATTAAGATCTGCAGAATGGCCGTGGAGTCCATGTTCATACAGTGCTTTGTAACTCCTTTTCCCAGTTTGTTCACTTTAGTCATGGTTCTCTAGCCTAGCAACACACTGGACTCTCCGAGGAAGCTTAAAAAAATACTGATGCTTGGGTTCTAGCCCCAGGGATTTCTGATTTAATTGCTCTGGAGTGCAGCCTGGGCATCAGGATGTTTCAAAGTTCCCCAGGTGATCCCAATGTGCAGTCCAGACTAACAATCACTGCTTTAGAATTGCCTCCATGCTTCTGTCTTCTCCCATAAACTGTGGGGTCCTGGGAAAAGGGCATTATCCTTTGTCCATGCTCTACAGCTTCTACTGAAATTCTTTACATTAATTATCGCTTATTAACTGCTTTCTGAATTGAATCCATAGAACAGAAAACTGAAATACAGGTCTCCTACTCTAGGTGGCTCTGTGAAGAGAATTAAATGCAGAGAGAACCGTGTGTACTCTCAGGGAGCTGAAACATTGGTGACCGTGGCAACAGGGGAACCATCACTCCTGAGAAGAGCAGGGCAGGTGAAATTGAAGTCACCCAAATCAACTCTCATTTAAGGGGCAGTGAAGGTGGTTTAGGGGACCTCAGACAGCCTCCTGCACCCTCTTCCAGAAAACACAGTCTGCCATATTATAACTAAATTCTAGGGTCCCAAAGTAAAAGTCCGAAAGATCTCCCCTGTTTCATTAATTTGGAAATAAATAAATCTTCAAGGGAGTGTATCGGAAATACAAGGGCTGCACAATTAGTAATTATGTCCGGGTCATCCATATTCAGTAATTTTAGCAGTGACAGGAAAGACTTCTCTTTTCCTGCTCAACCTATCTCTTTCCATCCAACTAGTTCTGAGGCTGCCACGTGACACACTTCATTGGGTTGACCACTGAGGGCCCTTATTAAAATACATCTCTATTTATATATTATCTAAGAGAAGAATTACTCATATTTTGGGCTCTAAGAGATGTGTTTTCATATACGGGTGAGGAAACTGCTGGATGGGCTGACATGGTGTAGGGGCCGGGGGACCTCTTAATGATGAGACCCTGGGGGGAATATGTCTGTTCCCTATGTTGTGATTTTTATTTTGAATGTTGTCTCCTGTTAGGTTATGAGTTCCTTAAGGACAGGGACTGTCTTTATTCTATATCCCTGGGGCAGACAGATATTAAAGTTTAGTGAATAAATAAATGGATAGATGTGTTAATAAAAAATTATCTAATACTTGAACAAAAGGTACAGAGAACATCGCATATCTTTTTAATGTCACACTAGGACATTGTTAAATGGGCTTCCCCAAGGATTATTTAATTTTCTGGAAGAATGTATCTGTGCTTGATTTTGCTATTTACTATATGACTAGAGCCCAGACATTACATGTTAGCATGCAAATTTCTGTCTAGTAGAAAAAATAACCCCAGAGGTTATGGACTTACTGTCCTGTAGGACATTAGCGAGCTTTGTGTCTACCCAGCAATCTTATGTTCACATTCTTTAAAGAAACAAAAAACAACAAAAACATTTTAGATATCCATTTATTCAAGTGCTCTTGGAAGCAACCTTATCGGTTCCTTCGGTAATAAGTTAATACATCTTTAACTTTAGGCTCATTTTATATTTGAATGAGAATCATGATTTTAACTTTTTGAAAATCATATTTTGATGGATGGATAAATGTATGAATGACGAGAAACTAATCAGAGGACCACAAAGAGGAACAGAGGGGCCCAGATGACAAACTTTGTTTACTTCACAGTTTGCCAGGGGCTATTTCTGGAAAAGCATACTCATTGCTGGTTAGGCTTCTTCTAGACTCAAAAACCCCCAACAACTGATTTCTTTTAACCTTCCTGAAATTATAAAGATTCACAGATTTTCTCACAATATTGGAAGTCTTTTTTTTTTCTGACATTTGTTCAAAAATTTAATGGCAAACTAGAATTTTTATAATGCTTAATTTTTATGATTTGATTGGGAAAAAAAATGAAAACATTTTCTGTAGAAAACATAGGTTGTTTACTAATGAGCAGTGAGATTAATTACAATGATGACAGTAGTTCTAACATTAATACTACCAAGAGTTAATACTTATTCTGGGCTTACTACGTGTCAGGTAATTCATATGTGTAGGCTTTTAAGGTAGGTAATATTATTAGCCCTGTTTTACAAGTGGAAAAAAACAACAACTAAAATTCCTCCCCAAGGTCATACAGTTGGAAGTGGTCACCCAGAACGGCCTCACTCCAAAGTCCATGCTTTTAACCACCACTGGCACTTCATGCCCAGGGAAGCTACAATGGCCTGGATCTGAATTCAGAAGGTCAAACTGGTTGTACATGGACTTCTCAATCAAACATAGGAATATAAAGTTATTCCCCCACAGCTTCTTGCTACCCACAGATACATCTGTTCAATATGCTAGCTCAGAAATATGTGACACAGTGAACATTTGGGGGAAAAAAATCACTCCCACTATATGCTGCATGGAGGCTTAGCATCAAAAGTGCAGCAGACATGTTGGTCTGGAAATACAGCCTTTCTTCAGAATAAAGAATGTGAGAGCATTGGAAATTCATTATGACAGATGATTAACAGTTGCCTTTTAAATGAAAGAAACGAAATGAAATGAAAGCAGAATTCTAGACTTCAATTTGAATTGCAGTGAGGAGAAAGTTTAATCAACAGTATTACCCCAGGTAGAACGTCCTCTTTTAAATTTTAATTGTTGTAATTTAGAAAATATGATGACTGTAGATAGTTTCCATAAACCTTTCACTTTTATGTAGGCTTGATCTGCCGATACATGAAAGAAGAGATGCCCGGAACAGAGGTGGGCTGAGGCTGGCCTGCCCAGGGCTCCTCAGAGCCAGCTGTGCACACTCCTTCCCAACTCCAAGTTCAATGACATCATGTTGGTATCATGAATCAGCCACGCTAGGAATATTCACACCAAGAGACTGACAAACAGCACAGATAGGTTTTTTCCTCCCTGCAGAACCAGTTGTTGAGCGTTTACCCATCTACCACTTCAGGGCAGGGTTTACAGGGCAACCCATCCCAAGTCCCGAAGTTACAGGTGGCTAAAGAAGACACACAGGTTCTCCAGAAGCTTCTTGAGCAGCTGTCTTGCTTCCTGGCTTTGAGCTACAGCTCTGATGTGGACACTGAGCTAAGTGCTTTACAGAACCACGTAAGGCACAGGTAGCCACCGGCAAGACTGTGGTGGGGAACAGGAAAACCAGAGAGAAGACATGTTCTCATTAAGTGCCACCCAGACAGGGTTGCCAGATGAAATATGAATTTCAGATAAATAACAATTTTTTAGCATAATGTCCATGCAATATCCCATACAATATTTAACTGGTGTCCTGTATTTTTATTAGCTAAATCTGACAAACCTACACCCAGAACCTCATCTTCTATTGAAAAACATCTATTTTTCATCTCGTAATACAGGAATGTTGCAAAGTGGTTATATGTTCAGGCTTTGAAGTCAGATAGCTGAAGCATGAATCCTACATCTGTCACTCACCAACTAGTTGTGTAACTCAGGACAAGTTATCTAATAGTGATCTCATCTGTTTAATGAGGATAATTAGTCTGTATCTCATTTGATTAGTATGAGGATTAAATGAGATAATATACACACAGTAGTTAAATGAGTTATTACAAGTCAATTTGCCTCGTAAGAGAAAAACACTCAGTAAGTGTTATCCTACCGTAGTTCTAAAAAACACCTAGCTTGATGTCTGGCACATGGCAACTGCTTAAAAAATTAGCACTCTTACTACTGTCGGCCCATAAAAGTCTTATAAGCCATATGACAAGTAAGTTTTAGTAACCACATCGCACACTAGTTATGTTAGTGACAGTACTAACATCAGTCATGTAATTTACCTTTGTTAAGGGTGAATGGCTTTTGCAAAGAGGCCTGGGTACCTGATTATCATTCACAACATTGTGTTCAAGGGAAAAAATCACTGGAGCCCAAATAAATAAACATTTCTCCAAGTTGAGGGTGATTTTTAGTGACCTATTAGCCTTTGCTGTCCAAGATCGGTAGTCTGAGTCTCCGAAGGAGAGATAAAACTGCGCCCAGGGGCCAGCCAAGCCTTCCTCAGTAATCACCCTGGGTGTGCCAGCCATCTCTGACTGAAGACTCCTTTCAAGAAGTGGTCTGGCCTAAGAAGACCTGCCACTGTGAGGGCTTTCGTCCTGCATAACACCAGACTGCCTGGAGGGGAGACACACTTGCTAGAACCCCTGACTGTCCTCCATCAATTTCCCACACCTCTCTTCCCACTATGGGATCTTTCAAATTTTGAAGAAAATGATTTGGCCAGGGAATCTGCATCTCACCAAACTCAATTTAACTTATTACAACAAACACTTTTTGAATAGCTGCTGTGTGCTCACTGAGTCAGAGGCAGATGTCAAGGGGTGGGGGGTGGTAAATGCTCAGTTTCATTTCCAAGCTCTGATTTCAGTATCAACATCTCAGTCGTGCAACTGGAAGAGGAAAGAGGTGTGGAGGCAAAGACCAGACTCACTACACTCAAAGCAAAGAGCTGTGCACTAGATGCAATTTATAGCTATTTGAAAAGAACGTGAAAGACTCACTAAGAACCAAGTATCAGCACCAAACAGGGAGTTACTAAAAACTTCCGCTTTTCAGAAGCATTTACATTCTGTCTCACATCAAGTTCACATCAACACTCTGGGTAAATTTTGATCTGCACTACTGTCTTCAGTCAGGGTTTTCCAAGAAAGCAACCTTCAAGTTCATGGAGCAGAAGTTAGATTTGAATTTGCATTAACATGTATTTTTATGGACAAATTATGCAACTATGTACGTGGTCCGATGTGATTGAAAATACGGTTGAACACGTTTGTGCATATGTTTCGCATGGTTAATATGTATTTTAGTGCTGTATATTTTTAGACGTTTTCTAAGTTAAAATGCTACTGCTATCATTTCTCAGTGCTTTTTATTTTAATCCTCTCAGCAATGACTGACCCAAATCACCTACATCAGCAATTTTCAACCTCATTTTCAGAGTCAGATGTGACAAACATGTTCCTCCACGTGACACACTCCTACAGACACATCCAGAGTTATGTGCAACTCCAGGAGCTCAGCCTATAATCTTCAGCTAAGAAGTCATGCTGAAAAGAAAATAATTATGTAGAAGTCCTTAAATTTATTCTAATTAGTTTTAAAAAAATGAACCACTGGCAAACTTTGGTACTTCATTAGCAAGAACTTGTCTGCAACAGACATCCTTTGTTTGGGACACATTTTGATACGCTGGTTGATAAGCACTGCCCTGCTATACCGTTAAGTGTACACCTGAAATCTGAATCCTTCAAGGCTAAGGGTGCCTGACACATAGAACTAGGGGAAAGGTAATAGAGAGAAACATGGCTATTCTCCACACAGGGCACTGGTGGGATACAAGAAACCTGTCAAAAACATCTACTAAAGAGCATTTTCTCTGAAAGTAACTCATTTCCTATCTATGCTCTTTAAAGCCACTGACATCCCAGGAAGATGTAGAAGAAAACAACTCTAAGCACATTTTAAATATGAAGAGGCTACATTATCTCAAACATAACAGATGGTTGAGAGCACGGGCTCTTAGAATAGTGGTTCAGAGGTAACTTTGCCTCCCAGGGGGCATTTGGCAACGTCGGGAGACATTCCTGGTTGTCAAAACTGGGGGAGGAGAGTGTTGATGTCCGGCAGGTAGAGGCCAGGGATGCTGCTAAACATTCTGCAATAAAGAGGACAGGGCTCCCTGCTCACCCACCCAACAGAGAATTATCTGGTCCAAGATACCAACAGTGCTGAGGCTGAAACCCTGCTCTCAAGCCAACTTGCCTGGGTTTCAAATCACTTACTACCTGTACAAGTTACTTAACATATTTGTCCACACTGAGTGTCTTTGCCAAAATAACGATAATAGCAGTACCCACCCTTATTCATTTGTTCTGAGAATAAAATGACACAAGAAAGGAGCTAAGAACAATATCTAGAACAAAGCAAGTACTTAACAAATGTTTACTTTCATTACCATGATATGCATTGGAAAAGACTGAGAATACACCAAAATTTTAACATAAATTGTTTCTAGATGGCCAGATCATGACTGATTTTTATTTTCATTACATCTTTATACTTCTTTATATTTTCCAAATTTTCTAGAACTCTATTTGTATTAATCTAATATCCAAAAACATATTTCCTGTGCTCATTGTCCCTCTTCTTTTACCCTCTTTCATTCCTAACCTCCAAGCTGAAAGCATTCTTGGCAAGGCCTCTCTTTCAGAGGAACCTCTCTACTTTCTCTCTGCTCTATCTTGTCCAGTTTGGCTGGTAGAGAGAACTGCCCCCTTTCAGTGCTGAGATTTCAGAGGGAAAAGGAGGAGACCCAGTGCGGCTTCCAGACCCAAGCCCCTGTGCGCACTAGCCCTGCTTGTCTGAGAAGGCCGGGATGCGTGCGGTGGGCAGGCAGCACTGGCTGGGCTGTACTTTTCCAGCAGGGCTATTTCTTTTCCACAACTCACTCACTCCAGGTCACGCTGGAGGTCAGGAGGATGACTATATAGGATTCAAGGACCCACATCTTGTACACAAACCCCACTCTTCTGCTCCTTAATGACTTAATCAGATGGAAAAAGAACAGAATAAACAAGGTCCTACTGTCTAGCACAGGGAACCAAAGTCAATACCTTGTAATCACCTAAAATGGAAAAGAATCTGAAAAAGAATATATATATGTATAACTGAATCACTTAGCTCTACACCAGAAACTAACACAACATCGTAAATCATCCATACTTCAATAAAATAAAGTTGTATTTGTGTATATGATCAGAAGGGATGACTATTTTAAGTCTAGTTAGCCTGCTAATTTAAATCCAAATCCTTTCCAGATGCCCTGAGACATCTTTTGCACTCAGGTCCTAACTGCCATGGTATGGGAAAGGCCGTCCGGCTCACCCCACTCTGACTCTGAAGATCCCATGGTTCTCCAGGGAAGAGTCCTGTAGTCCTCTGAGCTCTCGGTGCAGTGTTCTGGGGACTAGGAGGCAAAGCTGATGAGAAGAGGACTGCCTGGGGCAGGAATTGACCCTCTCAAAAGACACTCACTCCCAACCCAAGGTGAACTAATTCAACATTGGGAGATAGTGCCCAGCAAAACATCAGAAGAAAATGAGACTGTTAGGAGTGCCTCCATCTAGATGTAAATAAAAATATCAGGGGAACGTCACTCTAAATATAAATACAGTGTCAGGGGGATTGGTGATCCCCAGGAAAGAATTTATGGATCCTTCTTGAACGCTAGCTTGGTCCTGCACCAGGGTCAGTCTGAGTAGCATGTGTAAATTTCAGATGCAATTGTGACTGCTGCCAAGTTGTCTCCTGCTACACTTTTACCTCCTCACCATCCTCCCCATAACCGCATGCAGAACAAAACAGGCATGGGCCCCCGAATCGCCTCTAGCAGACTGCTGTCGGAATTTTGAGTCTTCCCATTCTCCATTCGCAAGTATATACTGAGATCATACCATGAACAGGCCTGGTGCTAAGTGCTAGACATCCAGGGATGGAAGAATAGGGTTCCTAATTCCAGAAGCCGACCTCTGACAGCCTCCATAGTGTAAAGTGTGCCTGTCCCAGGGAAATGCACATTTCCGCAGGGACTGAAGGCGTAATCTAAGAACTAAAATTCAATACTGCAGGGGACACCTTCCTCTCAAAGTGTTCATCAGTGAAACTCTGAAGGGAAGCACATCATTTAGTGAGGAATTTCACAAATTTTGGATTCCTACCCTTTTCTTCCTCTTTTATCTGTTACCTAGTAACTTCTCTAAGTTTTCCCACAGTATGTAAGAATGAGATCAGTCATCCTTTATTGCCAAGGGCCAGAAGAGAAATTACACAGACCAAAAGGAGGTAATCCTTGTATCTCAAATTTCCTGAAGTTAAAAAAAAAATTCCTTTTTCCCTTAAAAACCTAAAATAATCTGCAAAGAGAGATCTATTCCCTATTTTAAAGTATGATATTATTTTAAAGCAATAAATCTAGTCAGTTTGATGACATATTTGTGTTTATAATTTTAGAAGTTTTTAACCTATTTATTTTATTTTGAAAGCCAGGTAAGTACCATTAAAGATAATATGCTTAGGCTGGTCTTGTTACTAGGTCCTGAGGAATGAAGAATGTTTCTAGTTTTGATTAAAAAAAAATCAACCATGGTGTAATTCTAGATTTCTTTTTTCCTTTTAGACATCCTTTGGTCACCGTAGCAACACAGTGTTTTACTACCAGGTATCTATACAGCACAAGAAGAAGAGAAGAACAAGCAATTACTGGGTTATTTGAGGGTACAGAATATGACCATTGGGATAATTTAAGATTAAATATAGATTTCACTGGGGATCTGTCTGAGACAGGCAAGCTGATTCAATGTTCTAGTAGCGTCAGCTGAACAAAATTTGTAGCCAAATCAATCGTTGACATCATCAGGGAAGCAGCTCAGTGGTTCAGTGGTTAAGATCATGGACTCTGGGGTCAGGTTTCTTGAGTCCAAATCCTGTTTCTACTATTTGCTAGCTGTGTGACCTTGGAAAGTTCCCTAACTTCCCTGTGCCTTAGTTTCTTCATCTCCAAAATGTAGCCACCAATAATAACTCCTTCAGAGGGTAACTATGAGGATTAAGTAACTGATTGTGCTTAGAATGATGCCTTGCACATAACAAGAGCTGTATAAGTATTTGTTAAGTAACAAAATAAAATGTAAATTTGCTAGCTCCTCTCTTTGTGCTGGGTAGAAATGGTCAAAGATATCAAGATTTGCGTGCATGACAGATTCTTTAAGCCTGGAACTTTGGAAGATTCTTATGAGAACTTCCTGGCAGGCTTCTTGGTATCTATTCTGTAAGATATGAAATTCGGTGGATATGGGATTTTGTGGCAGTCTACTGTCTCTAAACGGGAGCTGCAAAGGGAGCTGCAAACAATCACAAGCACTCCTGGTATCAGGAACATCAGAAGGAAGACGATCACAGAGCACAAAGAAACAGCATGCCTGCCCACTCAGGCTCCCTAAGCCACTGCCAGCAACCTCTGGGAACATGGGCCAGGGTAAGCAGCTGAAAAAGGATGAAACAGAATTTTATTGCAGTGACAATGAAATCTGGTTGGTTTCAGTAATATTATTATTTTTTCCTCTTTTTAGGATTCAAAGGAAAAAATCCTTTTCATCAATGAGTGCTTTATTTTATTAACTATCACTGTACACAATTTCTGTCTCATTTTTCTTCAACAGGCAGTTACTGTGGTGAATTATTCATTTTACAGAACTACCTAAGCATCTTTTCTGGACCTGTGACAAATCTAAAGCCCCTCAGCAGCATCTGAGCCAGGACAAAATCTCCAAATTGCCTGGAAAATAGAAGGTACTATGTCCTCTGAGCCAAATTTCAGTCACGATACCGCGGGATCTCAAGCACATACCTTCATCCGGAGTTGATTTCAGAGATGGTCTCCTTGGGTCTTCTTGGTCAGGAGCAGCCCTTGCAGAGGAGTTTGGAGAATGCCATAAACCAGCAGGGAAGCTTGGGAACACATTCATCTCTGTCCTCTGCCTTCCCCTTGGCTCAGAGCCTGCTTCCTGGTAGGAAGACAAGATGACGCTGTGCAGAGTTGACTGTTAAACCATCTTCCCGCCCCCAGCCCTACTCTCCTGGCACCCCTCCCTCCTTCTTTCCAAGGCTCTGGAATGTGTCACATGGGAAATGGATCATGTGGCTCAAAGGGAGAGCGTGGCCGGCTTCTCTCTCCCTTCCCCCACTTTTCCTTTCAGGAGCACAGCAGCAGAAATCTCCTGATTGGCTCCGACCAAAAATCTCCATATGAAAAGGGGAAGACTCAAACACCCAAACCTCCAGCCTTCTCCAATTTCTTTTAAAATTTTTTTTCATCTGAACATTTTATCCTGGGCATTCCGAATTACTTGGAAGAGAAGGAAAGGATGCTTTCTCCCCAGGCCCTCTCTTTCTTTCTTTCTTTCTTTCTTTCTTTCACGTCAGTACCCTAACGTGGCAAGGTGTTCCCTAACCTCTGCCAACCCCCATCTCCCTTGGCACATCTGAGACAATCAAGTGTTCAGCACCACGGACAGCATTACACCCCCTTCAGTGCTCATTAAAGCCATCTGTGTATTTCACTTTCAGGTGAATAAAAATATTTTAAAAATATTTCCCTGAGGTCTTGTGTCACAACAGGCTCCAACTTCCTCTACTATCAACTTACTGTAACCTTATAAATACAAATATAATTTTTACGTATCGTCAGGCCTAAATAAAGATAACCCCATGCCTATCTCCCCATCCCCATCCCACCATCCATATCCACCCTTTAAACATGCTCCATGTTTTGGGGGTGAGGAGGAATTCTTAGAACACAGTTTACTATATGCCCACATATCTACACTCACGGGCACAACCACAGAAACATGTAGGATTTCTTGAGTGTGCCTGTCCAGATGTCCTTAGCCCCATCCCTAGACCTCAGGAAGAGCTGAGTTAGAGGCAAGGAGGGAGCAGGACAGGAGCTGTTTTGTGCAGGGTCTACCCTGCTTCGCTGACGTCCCGGTTGCCATGGTGCTAGGTAACTGCCAAAGGGGATGATTTCTTTCAGAACCAGTCACCATGGGACCCTGCTGACTAAAGAAAGGAAGACAGAACAGGATTGAATTACCGAGGACGACTTTCAATTAGCATTTTCAGAGCCAAATTTACCTGATGGGCCCTTTCCTTACTGAATTGTTGCTGACCCTAAATTTTGAAAAGATTCTAGGAATTAGTACAGACACTGTGGTAACTCCCTCCACTCTCCATTGGTTCTTTCCTAAAAAATCTATTTAGGTGCAACCGGATGAAAATGCCAGATTCACAGGATGACTGTGGTGTGCCATTACAGAGCAGTGGGAAGAACACGGGAAACATATTTCTTTTCAGGTTGAGGCTTCTGAATTTTGTGAGGCCATTCATCTAACAGCCTTAATTGGGAGATACTTTAGAATAGTACCTGACTAGGAACAACCTGTAAATGCTTTACAATTTTATAGGAGAAAAGACAAATATTTTAAATGTGGCTTGCTGAATTATTTTAAATAAAAATAAATTTGATGAGCAAGGTCAATCCCTTAGACAGCATTTGGACTACCCTAAATTAGGAATTTAAGCTAGCGATACATTTGTCTCATTAAATGCACATATTACTGGTTGTTTCTAATTCAGAATCCTAAGCATGTCAATTCTGAATATTTATTTTTGGGGGAAGAAATGCTGACTTTCAGTGTGCAGGAATGCAAACTCTGTAAGAAAAGAGGTAGCACAGAGAAGCTGGAGTATAATTTCAACAAACTGAAGCTCCTTCCTGGCTCACCATCCACAGCTTAAGACATGTTTACTTCTTTTATTTTAGGAGAAGAATCAGGTTAATTCTAGTTTTTCTATATAAGCCTCATAGAGAAAGTCAACTCTGCTAATTCTAATACTTGCCACTTTCAGAAAATTCATGTATCAGGAAAGCTGGATGTGTGTCTGAAGAAATTCTTAAAGAGCCAGCTGGATGGTAGCTTAGATATCACCTTCTCTTCTCTTAGTGAATAATAACAATAACAATGGCAACAAAAACAACAAAACCAGCTAATATTTTATCATGTGCCAGGTATTTAGTACATGATGTCATTTAACCTTCCTATCAAACCACAAGACAGGTACTATTATTAACATTTCTGTTTTGCAGATGAAACTTAGTGAAGATAAGTAATGCGCCCCCAACCCGCGCCGCTCGTCAGTGTGGGAGCTCGGGTTTGGAACTATGTGATCCGACTCCAGTGCAGGCACACTGCACTGTACTATTCTGCATCATGAATAGTGGACTCAACTAAAATAACTTGTCGATTTAATGTGATTGATGTGATTCACTACTATGGGCCTTTGACAGAAGAAATAAAAAAGACTGCTTTAAATTATTTAAAACAAAACCAAAAAAAGACCAAATTATTCATTCTTTTTAGGAAGACTGCATGTGTACATCATAGCTTAATGATAAAATAATAAAAATGATTGTATAAGGAATCATAATCCAGAATATTATTGATGGCTATAAAATAGGTTATATAATAAATGAATTCTGTTAAAAATATTAAGTTGTAATCAACAGACTTATTCCTAGCCACTTGGAAGAAAAAAGAGACAGCTGTCTTTCATCCAAACCCATAAAACCCCATAATACTTATGTAATTGGGGCAATATTTTGAAAATGATTTATGTGATCTTCTTCTCCTCTGCCTGGGGAATCAGTTTGCCTTGGGGATAGGCAGTGTGGCACTGTTTGGAAGTTACAAAAGTAATGGAAAGAAAGAAGGAATTAATATTCAGCTTCTGAATTCAAAATAGGAGTGTGCAGCAAGAAAGCAGGCTTGAAATCCAAGCTACTGTTTTCAAAGCCACTCTCGAAATTCATTTATTTCTGACTTTACTTGTCATCAACCAAATATGGAAGACTCTGCTCAGGCTGTCTGATACCAGAGAGCAGGTCTTCAGACTGGGGCAAGCAAAAACTTTCCAGGGGGTCCCAGAGCATGCAGGCAGTTCTCTGGGAACTAATTTCTAGATCCTCAACTTCCACAAACTAATCTTCCTGAGAACTGGTGAAGTCAAGGTGGCATCTGGTTCTTAGTTCTCACCTGGTAGTTTTCCTTCCCTTCTATCATAGATTGGTGAACCTCTCACCCACCTCTACTCCAAATCCTACAACAGTGAATTGTCTGGATTTAAAAAGCTCCTGGGAACCAAGCAAAGACACAACTGGAAATATAGGGAATGCTACTGCAATACTAGTGAATGGGCTCCAATGACTGAGTAACACATCTTTTTAAAAAACAGGGGCTTTCCAATTGCTTTAAACAAAATTAAAAGCAAACCACTATCCAACTGTCCACTGGGAGATTTCCTAAAGTAGTTCTCTTAAAAGAAAGCTCTTTTCACAAGAGAATGCCAACTAATACATGCAGAATATAACAGAACACCATTTTTGCTGCTCCCAATGAAATAATTGATCAAAAACCTCAACAGGTATTCAAGTTGTTAATGAAAAGTTGTTTGGGAACAGGTTGTTTGTAGATTAAATTACAAACTGCAAAGGGAAATGTGTTCTTTTTCAATGGTTAGACTGGGAGACATCTCAACTAAGTGACCAAATTTAGCATCACTAACAGTGGGACAATTAGTGCCTAACATAAAGCAATGTAACCCACACAATATTACTAACAAAGTATTCTTTCTAAAAGTATTTAACCTGAGTCTAATCAAACCACTATACATACTTTAAAAAAAAAAGGCAGGGGTTGGAGAAACAAGTTAAAGACATCATGAGAAAAAAAATGTTAAAAAAAAATCATGACAAAATAATCAACCAAATTGAGAATACAGAATATTCTACAAGAGAACTAGTCTGGATTTACCAGAAAGCCGATACTGTGAAATAATGAGGGTGAGCTGTTACAGATTAAAGAGACTAAAGACAACCAATTGCAAAGCATGTAATTTGATGAGATGCTGACTGGGGAAGCAGAGGGAATTGGTATAAAATAACTCTAAAATATTTCGGGGAAAATTGGGGAAATCTGTATTGTGAACTGGATATTAGATGGTATAATGGAATTACTATTTTCATTAGGTGTGAGAAAGGAATTGTGGCTAATATGAGAATTTCCTTATTCTTCAGAGATGTCGAAGTATTAAGGATAAAGGGTTGAGGCGCATGCCAGTTACTCTCAAATGGTTCAACAAAAAAAACTATGTATGCATGTAATCAGAAAGGGAAAGTAAATACGGCAGAACATTAACAACTGGTGAATCTCAGTGAAGAGTGTATGCGTGTTTACCGTACTTACTTTCAACTTTGAATGAAAATGAAAAAGTATTAAGTTCTGCTGTATGGTTGAACAAGGTCATGCCACACGGAGAGTAAGTGTATCTCCCTCTCAGGCTCAGGTTCAGTGAGAAGGAGAGAGATGGAGAAAAAGCAGTCAGTTCCTGGGCCTGACCTCTTTCCAGACCAAAGTCAGATATGAGTGTATTCATTTCCTCTTGTGGCTCTTTCAAATTACCACAAACTTAGCGGCTTAAAACAACACAAATATGTTATCTTACAATACTGTAGGTTAGAGATCCAACCTGGGTCTTACTGGGCTTAGATCACAGTGATGGCAGAGCTGTGTTTCTTTCTGGAGGCTTCAGAGAGAGAATCTTATTTCCTTGCCTTTTCCAACCACCCACATTTCCTGACTAGCAGTCCCCCTTAACTCCATCTTCAAAACAGCTTTGTAGCCCTCTAACCATTTGTCCATAGTCTCATCTCACTTTGACCTATGACATACTGGAAAGTCATTAAATTGAGCCCACTCAAATAATCCAGATAATCTCTCCTCTCAAGGTCCTTAACTTAATCACATCAATGAAGTCCCTCTTGCCCAGTAAGGTAATCTATTCACAAGTTCTGGGTATTAGGGTATCTTTAGGGGCCCTTACTCTGCATACCACAGTAACCTCCATGTTGACAGGAGCACTCAGGGCAAGAGGTCTCCCCTTTGGGGACCACAGCCTAGGTCCCTCACACCTCATTCCCTGCGCTTTCCACGGATGTCTGGGCCAATGGCAAGTTTCCTACAGTGTACTCAGACATATAGAGCAGTCAACTATCCCAAGAGTTTCCTGTTTCCTTGAAGCATGGATGCTGAACTAACAGCCAGGGGGCCTGCGTGGCCAGGTGAGGTGACTCTATAGCAGGGGCCACGGGGAAGCAGAGTCCCCAAGGGCAGGCTGATACTCCCTGGGAGATTTGCCTGAAGCTAAAAATGGGCCATGAATTCACCAGCTGCAGGCTTCAGCATCACAGGCCAGCAGGTTCCCCAGTGATCAGGCCAGTAAGGGCTATCATGCCAGAAACCTGCCAGTGCACACACTCTAGGTCCAGAATGAGGCTCTTCTCACCAACTCCTCAAGGATGTGTAGGTTACCCCTCCCCACCTCCATACAAATGGATGCTACTTTCAGAGAAAATGACAGGATCTCCTTGGGAAGGCATTATGAAAGATGAAACATCTTTATCCAAAGGAGACTTTCATACTATTTAAAGGAAACATTTAAGTAACGAAATTGAACTATATCTTAAACTGAATTGAAAACGTAGTTGGGTTTTTTTTTCCTGTTACCTAATAGTTGTGGTGGTTTTTAAATGTCTACAAATTCTTTGATATGCCTCCCTTCAAATGGTGACACCTAATACTACTTTCCCTGAATGTGGGCCAGACTTATAATTTGTTTCCAATGAAGAGAATGTGGCAGAAGAGATTCTTGGTAACTTCTGAGGCTAGATCATTAGGACAGTTTCTGCCTGGCTCCCTCCCTCTTGGATTACTCATACTGGGGGAAACCAGCCACCATGTCATAAGGACACTCAAGCTGTCTTATGAAAGGGTCCATGTATGGAAAACAGAGGCCTCTCACCAGACAGCACCAACCATCAATCAGGTGACTGAGCCACCCTGGCAGCAGATCCTTCATCCCTAGTCAAGTGACTGCAGTCCAGACAACATCTTGACTGCCACTTTGTGAGAACCCAGGCCAGAAATGCCCAGCTAAGCTGCTCCCAAATTCCTGACCCACAGAAGCTATGAAATAATGTTTATTATTAAGTTCTTGCGTTTGGGGAAATTTTGTTATGTAGTAATAAATAACTTATACGCAGGTGAAAACTCTAGAAAACAATGAGACATACTTTTTCTTGGCATACTCGGGCTGTAGTGAGTTAAATAAGTGTCCCTACTGCGTATGTGTATGCTTCTGTTGTGGAAAGTATGTGGTTTTATTAGGCCAAGAACACGAGGAAGGGGAGAACACAATGGGCCACATTACAGCATTGTCTAAGGGGAAAAAAGAAAGCCACTGAGATGGAGGTAGATTTAGTATAAAGACTCAGAAGAACTGCAGGGAACTCAAGAACAGGAAGTGGCAGTTAGATCTAAGACGGAACCAGAAAGTGGTCAGAGCCAAGGCACCCACTGACTCCGTCTCTTTCTCTCTGAGGCTGCATGACCTATCGTCTCCTATTCTCTCTCTTCATTAGCTGTATTCACCTGCTTCCCTTTTGAGATCAGCTCAATCTGATTACTGACCCAAATTGGTGGCCTTGGCTCTGAAAGTTACATGAACTTACAAGTTCAATGCTCTCATCTAAATGACCCAGTCCCAAAAATAGAACTACCAGATGATCCAGCAATCCCATTTCTGGGTATATATCTAAAGGAAATGAAATCACTATCTAGCTGCACACCCATGTTCATTGAAGCACCATTCACAGTAGCCAAGATAGGAAAACAATCTAAATGTCCATCGTCAGATGAATGGATAATGAAAATCAGACACACACACACACGAGTATTATTCAGCCTTAAAAAAAAGGAAATCCTGCCATTTGTGACAACATGGAAGAACCTGGAGGACATTATATTAAGTGAAATAAGCCAGACAGAGAAAGACAAATATTGCATGATATCACTTATATGTGGAATCTGAAAAAGTTGAATTCATAGTAACAATGAGTAGAATGGTGGTTACCGGGGCTGGGGATTTGGGGGAAATGGGGAGATACTGATCAAAGGGCACTAACTTTCAATTACAGAATAAATAAGTTCTGGAGACCAAATGTACATACACATGGTGACTATAGTTAATGATGTTTTGTATACTTGAAGTTTGTTGAGAGATTTCAAGCATTCTCACCACACACACACCAAAAAAATGTGAGATGGGTTTGTTACTTAGCTAGATTGTGGTAATCATCTCACAATGTATACATATAAGACTTCACATTGTACACCTTAAATATATACAATTTTTACTTATCAATCACACTTCAGTAAAACTGGGGGAGAAAACATATAACTCAGTCTCTCAACGTTTTGATCAAAATTCTAAGGAGGCAGAGTCTCAGGTCAGATACAGAGCCGGATCCAGTCAGCTGTAGGCACTGGGATGCAGAAGAGTTCCTGTACAACCCCTCCAGGACTCTCTGACAAACTGGCAAATTGTATAAAGGGGAAGGGGGAGAGGAGAGGGAGGAAATGACTGGCATCTGAGTGTGTGTGTATATGTTTTTAAAATTCCATAAATTCTCTACTGGTGAGCCTGCCAACAGCCACAATACCTATGGCCTCCATCTCACCTCCATTTTAACCACCCACCTGAATATGCACACCCTTCACCCAGCCTGTAGTTCTCCACCATGTACACCATGCTGTTTCACGCCTCCACAGCTTAGACCTGACAGTTTCCTCTGCTTTGTCCACCCGGGGAACACCCATTCCTCTCTCAAACACTGCTGGCTTTCACCTTCTCTGAGGTTCTAAGTCTCTCTTATTCCCACCCCACCCCCCAAAATAAATTCCTCACACCTTCTTTTTCACTATAGTCCTCCTTTAATTTTCACACACGTTACTTCTATTACTGCATACATTACACTGCATTGTGTTCATAGACTCTTATAGGGACGAACATCATCCAACTTGTCTTTAGACCTCTAGGATCTAAAAAACAAAGTAGGTTCTCAACAGTACTGTTCCAGCACAATGAACAAGCATGACTTTTGGGACTAACTTAAAGCAACTTAATTTTTACTTCCTACTGTCCCTATGAAATACACTCTCTCAGGGCTGGTTCTCCTCCCATCCTTGAATGAAGCTTGAGCAGTCCTGTCCCATTTTCTGGTCACTTTCAGTTAAGAAAAGTTAGTAATTAGAATATCCAGCATCATAGTCGAAATCTGCCCCTTGACCTACAGTGTAGGTGTGCCCCCTGCCCCCAGTTTGCACCTGCTGTAGACAGGGAAGCATACATTTAGGGAAAGAGTGGGCCACTTCCCTCTTTCCCCGACTCATTTGTCTATTCATTTGGCTCTCCAACAACTCCTTTCAAACATCCTCTTCAAAACCCATTGCCTGTCTTCATCTTGACTCTTTCATGCTCTTGATGTGGGTGAGGGCCTAAGAGAAGTAATCAGTTCTCACCCTCATACATTTTGTTAAAGTCCCGTAGAATGGTGTCTCTGGTATTTCTTGTCACAGGATCTCAGGGAGCACTCCTATTTTGGCCTACTTTTTTAATAGCTTAACCACACTGTCACCATTTGGGATTCTTCTATTTCTAACTTTCCGCATGCTTTTCTCCTCACCCCAAGTTTCCTTTCCTTCTACCCAATTCCACCCCTTATGCATAATCTATTCACCCACTTCATAACCTCGAGTTACTGACCCCTGCATAGTCTCCGAATCCCTTGTCTCTTTACCTAGGCAACAGTGCTTAGCCATCTCACCAAGTCTTGCTAGGCACTAGACAAACTAATGTGTTTCTCAAGAAAAGGGACCTGATGAAAGACAGTTTCCCTTATGTGACAGAAGATATTCCTGGCCATCAATGCTACATTTGGCTTTTGGGATCAGTGACTGAAGTAGTATGGTGGTTTCATCTTCTGAGCTACTTCTATCCCTAGAAACCAGAGTTGTCCAACAAGAAAGTACCTTGTCTCTTAGAAGCTTGAATTCCTGACCTAGACATGCCATTCCTCCTACTCCAAGTGATTCTCTATTTACTGAAAGGCTATAAAAACAGGCTTGATCCTCCTGCTTCTCATCCATTACTACTGACAGAACCACTCTGTAGTCAGAGCAGCCACATTAACCCTGCGAGGCTATGGGAAGAGGCTTCCTTTCAATGGCCTTTCGCACATGCACCCTCTCACTGGAGAAAACTCACATACATACACATCAACGATGTTTTGATGCGCCTCCCCAACCAGTGGGGCAGTCAGTAGTAAAAGCCCCCCCACCCCTCTACTGCCATCTGCCATGCTCACAGCCCAAGACTCATGAGGTGGTAAAGCAATAAAGACATCACCATCTGAGTCATGTGTGATAGATCAAAGGCCCACTTTAGGAGGCTCAGTCCTCCATCTTTCCAGTAAATCCTGTATATTCCTCGGGTCTATACTAATGACCTCATCACTGACCTTTCCCAAATCAGGATGCTGGCCTCTCAAATCAGGAGAGGCCTCTATCATAGTGGCCTCTCTCCTGAATATAGTTCACTGTGCCCTACTCATCTGCCCATCTCAAGTTCTAACCCTTATTCCTTTAGAAAATTTCAAATATATAGCTATCCAGAGAGGTGGTCTTAAATCACAAGGTCTAATTTCTTTTCTCCTTCTTAAAGCAATGGTTCTCAACCTTACTAGCAAAATGAAGATCTTTAAAAAAAAAAAAACACTGAAGTCCGAGTTCCACTCCCAGAGATTCTGACTGAATTGCTCTGGGGTGAAGCCTGGGCATTAGGACTTGTTAGAGCTGAGTCCAATGTGCAGGCAAGGTAAAGAACTTGTCTTAAGGCTCTCTAAATTCAGGCAAATCTATACTATATTGAGCATCCACATTTTGGTGGGGAGATGGCATGTGTAAATGTGGTGGGAGGCTCAAGGAAGAAACTCTCATTTGTTGATCATATATTAGGAAACTCTCATTTGTTGATCATATATTACGCATCAAGTTCTGTAATAGTAACTCACGCAGTCTTTTCAACAGACCCGCATTTCATCTTTACAGTCATCCTATGAGGTAGGCACTGTTATCCTTATTTCCAATATAGGGAAACTGAGGCCCAAGAGAGGTCACACAGAGTGACTGGCATATCCAAGAGTGAAACCCCAGGTCTGAGTCTCAAGTCTACACCCTTTCTGTGACACCACACTGAGAGGTCGTGCCTCTTACAGCTGGATGATCCCACTCCCTAAAATGAAACACCCATGCTTCCACACAGAAATCCTATTCTATCACATCTGTGGATTTTTCCTGGAACATTTTTCCAAGAACTCCACACGTAGAGCCCAGGTACTAGGCTATACTTCAGGCTGACAAAATGAAGTGCTCCTGGGAAAACTTCTTGATAGGGGACGATCATGTTGGGGACTTTATCAAAGTTACTTCCATTCTATTTATTGATACCTGGATCCTTCTCCATCCCTGTGGCTTTCTATATTCAGCTTTTCCTACAAATAAAGCTACATTGCTTTCCTGTAAGCCATTCCTTTGCTGGCCTACTGTAAGTATGTATTTTATCCTTCCTCTGCCATGTACTCCAGACAGTACACAAAGAATCGAAATATAATGGCTAAGCTCCATAAGATTGCTGCTGATATCAAGATGGATTCTCATATTTAGTGAACTGGGAGGCTAGAGACTAGAAGTACGTACTTTTGTAATGCACCAGTGGTACGTCTAAGTGACTTGGTGGCTCAGTTCCACCATTTCACTCTATGAAATCCACATTTCATTCTGGCTGAGGTATGGTGGTAGGGACAAGGGGACTCACTGGGCGAGAGCACTTCAGGTGTTGGGTGGTACCTTTCAGATGCTGCAGGACAAAATCCAATGCTTGCACAGGTGTCCCCCACATCCTGAGAAAGAAAGAGGTCAAATTAGTCAGTTCTCTCAAGAGAGTTTCCAAATTCCTGACTTCTGTTAACTTAACTGTTTTCCCTAATCCCAACCCCAGTCCTTGCTCAGGACTATGGCTTTTAGATCCCTCCGTGTTCCACTCACTTAGGGACTTCCCAATTTTCACCTTCCGTTCGATGGACTAAAGGTGTGGCATTTCTGCCTTTCTGTTTACAGACTTGCACAAGTTCACGCTATTCGGAGGAAAACTTTCTCTACTGCCAACAGTTCTGTTTTTCTCGTTTCCCCTCTCCGCTGTGCTGGAGAGTTACTGCCTTCATTTACCTCTCAAATTTCCCCGCTTCTGCCCACTGCATTACCTTCATTCTCACTCACAACCTCTCTGGGTCTCCAGTAAAAAACAAAAACAAAACAAAAAACCTTTTTTTCCCCTTGGCCCCTCAGATTTATTCCTTCATGTCGCTCCCAGGGTTATCTTTGCAAACACAGACAGCGCATCACTCTTGCTTTGAAACCGTGACTGGCTCTTCCACGCTCGTTCCTTCACTCCTAGGTTCGCGGAAACCTCTCCTCACAGAGTTCACCGCCGAAACACGGTAACGGGGAAGGAGGGACGACCATACAACCATGTGGAGTTGTGACTGAAAAATCTCGAAGAATGGAGTGTTGAGTATTTGAATCCATCGTTCAACATGAATTATGATATCCTCCGACCTTTCTCGAGGGTTAAGTTTGGGTGACTAATCCCCGGCCAAAGCTTTCGAAATATTTTCGCGCTAAAATAGAGCCAAGCGCATGCGCACACGCACATTGGAGGGTTCCGCTTTTCGCGCAGGCAGATCTCGCGATGTTTGGGGAAACGCAGGGCGTAGAAATTTTTTTATGTGCGTGGCTTTGGGGCTTTCTTTCCCCCATCCCCCAGGCCCGATGGATTAGTAGGGTAGTCAAATTAAAAAAAAAATCAAGACTCCGAGGTGAGAACAGATGAGGCTAGGAGGAGTAGGCAACACGCCGGCGGCAGTTCTCTGGGGCCGAAGAATTCTACGGACTTCTCAGCGAGGCACCGAAGGCTTCACAGTTCTTCAGAAACAAAAGCCAGAAGTACGTAAAAATAGGAAAGGCCAACCAGTTTATCACCTTAGGACGCAGTGTGGGGTTTTTGTTTGGTTGGTTTTTTCACTTTTCTCCGTATGAAAAATCCCATTGGCTGCCCGCAAACCGCTTTACCCTCCTGCTGCCACTGCGCCTGCGCGGGGTTTGTTTACTACTTCGGCGGCCCCTGGGTCCTGATTTCTGAGCCCGGCGTTTACAGTCCTGGTGTGTAGATCGTCGTGAAAGTCACGTTTTTCAGCCGGGAGCACGGGTTGGAGGTTAATAACAGGACAGTTTAAGTGTAAGTCTGAAACCAGTGAAAATATAAGTGGTAATGAAAAACTCGAACACTCAGAAATCGTTGCCTTGTCAGAAGATCTTTATAATGAAAGTAATGAAGGTGATAGCACCACTCTAACCATAACTAAGAAGTGGTTAACAACGGGAAACCCAAAAGCGGAGGTCGTACTTAGGTCCCTATTTAAAATATGGACTCTGTTATGGAAGAGATGCAAATCACCCCAACCCTAAGCCTACCTTGCTTAAATTTCGAGCAATACTTGCATGGTTAAGAATGACTCTTGAAGCAGAGTCAAAAAAGCAGCTATGCAAATTTCGAAACTAAAAGCAGAGATGACTGTAGAAGCAATAGCCAGAAAAAGCACAAACCAACAGGCAAATTTTTAAAAATGGTTTTAAGTTCCCTTCAAAATCAGTTTCAGATGGCTTGGAAGGCTGTGATACTTAAAAAATGAGAAGATCTGGTAAAACTGTGTTGCAAATAGGACTGGATCCGTTTGAAAACAAAAAAGGCAGGCAAGCTGATTTTTTAAAAAGTGTATTTATGGAAGATTTCTAATGATGCATTTTAATGTGCTCAAAAACATCTTTAAATGACTGATAGATTCGGCTAAACCTGGATCTTTATCTTAGAGTTGGATAATAGCACAGATGTTAACAATTTGGTGAATTTGTTGGACTCTGCTTTTAAATTAATTTGAAAACTTTAATTTGTAACTGAAGAAAATTTATACAAAAAAGTGAGATTTTTAGGTAGCATGAGATTAAGTAGAGGAAAAGTATGGCCATACATGCAGATGGAACCAAAATTTGAAGGCCTGGACACTTCCAGCATGGTTCACAGAGAGGCTTCACCTTAAAAAAAATTAGCCTCTGGATTTTTCTTACTATGTTCAATATGACAGTAAAATTTAGTAAATCTAGCAATTTGGATGCTTACTGTTTAAGGCAACAATTTGTACCAAAGTCAGAAGGGACTTTAAAATCTTGCTCCATTTTCTAGAGGTACACTCATTTGGTTGAGGTAAGGTGATAGCCAGCTAGATAAGCCAAGATTAAATTGACATTTTCTTCGTGAAGGAAAAGAAACGTAAGTAAGCTGAATTGATTCTTTGTTCACCTATTAAAGTGATTAAGACGGACTCATAAACACTGCTTACTTTGTCAAGGCAATCAACAACTGTAAAACAAACTGCATACTTTTTATTGCACATGATGAGGTGGGTCTAATGAAAATTAAGAATAGGAATTGGATGAAAAGTCGGTACAGAACTAGGAATCCTTTGAGCCTACTAGTTCATTTACATGTGACAAAAATGTTAGTGTAAGACTGTTAAGTGGTCAAGTAAAACTTCTTTGTTCGCTGGGGGGAAAAGTCCTTTAGTGAGTAAAAGAAACTCACTAGTGGATTGGCTACCAAATTCAGTCTGTCATACAACTCAGGAAATACACTTCCAAAATTTTCACAATCAGTATCTTCAAAAGTTATCCAAACCAGTTACTTTTTTAAAATTTTAATTGGAGGTGCTGAGGTTTGAACCCAGAACCTTGAACACGCTGACCATGCACTCTACCACTGGGCTATACCTTCCCCACCCTATACTGGTTCTTTAACAGGATTCTGGGCATCCTCTCCTGTAATTACCCAGACATTGTAAAGCAGGCAAAAAACTGCCATCTGTGTCCACATATTTATGTGAATCTGAGTCTTGAATTATTGTGACCCCAAGACAAGTAAGAAATTGCTGAACAACAAATATGACATGCATTCCCAATTACCCAAAATGGATTGAATCAACACAATATAATCTTAACTGAGTAATAGAACTTTTTTCATGATAGATCATTCAAAAAGTATTAAACATACATTATAGCCAAATTGCATGAATCCTTAATGATTAAACAAGAGACTTCAAGAAATTGTGCTGCTTTTTCTAGCTCTGTGCTCTTTTCAGTGTTGGGAGTAGTTCCAGCACTCTTGTCACACCTGAAGAATGTTCCCGTCAGGTGGAAGGGAATCATTAGCAAGGAGGTGGGGACAAATGGGAGAAAAAAGGGTGAACTTTGGTTGTTAATATTAAGCAGTGCCCTTTAAGGACACTGCTGCTGAAGCACTCTTCCTTCTGTTAGGGAACTTGGCTCTGGCTTCCCTGCCACCCCTGTATTTGCCTGCCCTCTTTATTGTATTTACCTGTCTGTAAGGAAAAATGCCTTTATGTTCTGTCCTCAACGTGTTAAGAGTCTTATGTCATAGACACAAGATGGCTGCCATAGCACCAAACATCATGTTCTTATATGAAATGTTCCAAGCAGAAAGGAAGGGATATAGGGAGAAAAAAAAAAGCGAGAAGGAAAAATGCTTTCTATTTGTGGTCTCCCTTCTTATCAGGATGGAAAAATTTCCCCATATGACTTAACAGACTTCCCTTTACATCTCATTGCTCAGAACTATATCATAATGACCACCACCAGCCGGGAGGAAGGCTAGGAAAGTATGTACAGAAAAAGCAAGTATGTTTTTGAAACGGTGCACTAAAAATAACAGGAGTTATGGGAAATACAAGCTTAGGAGTGGACCACTCAAATCCTATACAGTTATGTTACTTGAGGACCATAAAAGTTACTAAGCTAATAGAAAAATTACTAACACAATTAAATCTACACCAGCATTTGTACTCAGTATCGTAGTCATCTTTTAGAGCTATGCTGTCCAGTATGGTAGCCACCAGCCGTTGTGTGGCTGTTGAGCATTTAAATGTACCAATCCAAACTGAGATGTAAATATAAAATATGCACCAGATTTCAAAGACTTACTATGAAAAAAGACTGTAAAATATCTCAGTAGTTTTTATATTGATTATATGTTGAAATGTTTCACCTGTTTCTTTTTACTTTTTAAAAATGTGACTACTAGAAACTTAAAATTGCATGTGTTTCTCATATTAGACAGCCCTGCTTCAGAACCTTTAATCCTGGGACGTGCTTTCTCCTTGGACATTTGGGTTCTTGAGGGCATTTGCTTCCAGTTGAAAGCAGTTTCATCAAAATTAAAAATCTGATACAGGATTTAGCCTTCTTGATCAGTCAGTCCTCCCCACCCTGACCCTGACACGCACGCACGCACGCGCGCGCGCGCACACACACACACACACACACACACACACACACACGAGAAAATGGTTTCACACCTTCATTTACACTGTGTAGCTTTACCACATAACAATGTTGTAAAAATCTTAAAGGTCCTTGAAGCCACCAAACAAGCCTCTCTTTGCACTAAAGAAAGGCATTCCTGAAGAATTTCCTGCTTTTCTCTTAGTCTTTATATTGCTAAGGTTTTCTATTTAATTGTAGGAAGGCTTGCCCCTGATCGCTTCAAAATGTATTCTGGGAAAAATAATGAACCAATGTGATTTCTGACTTACGTTGACATTTTTTCCCCATTTGTCAATTACATATGAACTAATAATGACTATATCTGGAGTATAGAGCTTTTATTGTGGGAGATAGGACGCCAGGAGGCAAAAGAGAGAGAGAGTTCTAATCCTACATTTTTAAAGGGTTGGTACGTGATTATGAGCTATCTCGGACAGTGTCAGGGAAAATAACGGGAATAAGATGACTCTTCTAATTACCAAGCTAACTTTTAGTAAATTGTCCCATTTGATTAACTCAATTACCGGCCTCTCCCAGTTTAAATCCATTGAATTCTCAGGACCTATTTCAGAAGCAACCTCTGAAACCATCCCAGATCGCACTTCTAGAATACTCATAGCACTTTCCTTGTTCCATCTTTTTAAAGCACATATATTTGGCCATGTGTTAATATTATTGTCTTTTTGTTTAACTTTTATATATAGAATAAAGCTCCTGCCTTTGAAGATGGTAATTGCATCCTACTCACTTTTCAAAATTTCTCTAGTGATTGGCCTTACGGTTCATACAAAGGAGACACACTTAAGTATCTGTCAAATTTAATTGTGCTCTAACTATCCTAAAATGATTTATTTAATAGATCTACTATGTAATGGAATAAATGTAAAGTATGAGTTGATTTTTAACTTACACCTCTAGTGCTTAAAAAAAGTACAGCAGAGCCCTCTGCACAGAATAGTATTAGAAAATCAAACTAAACATGTTAGAGTATGTACTGGTGGATTTTTTTTTCAATTTTTATTTTAAGTGATTAGGACTAAATCCTCAGTAAATATAGACCTGTGATAAATCTAGATCCACATAGTGATAACTCATGTTTTAAGACTGGTTTTCTAGATTTCCCTCCTCCTTTTTCTCAGTGCCTTTTCCCTTTCCTCCTTTATTTTAAACTCCTTATGTTTTCTTTAATTCTCTGTCTCTGATAATTGCTCAAATCAAGAAATCTGTAAAGAATGTCTAACTTTTAAGGCTAAAACATCATAACCACATTTAAAGTCCAGAGAGAACAGCATAAGTAATGGTCATGATGGACTTGGTAATTATTAATCCTGTCCATCTAATCACACCATTCTTCATCCCGATGATCAGGGCACTCAAGAATGATGACTTAATTCTGTTCTTGTCTTTTCACTTGGGTATACAGTATACGGACATAAATCTCATGTTGACTGATGAACTGGACTTGGCCAAAAGAGCTGTTTTAGAACGACTTACAAGCAAAAAGGGGTCTTCCATTTAGACAATCAGTGTACAGTTTCCTTGAATTTTCTGTAATTTGTTTCAATTCTTGTATGATGCTCCTCTTCCTTTCCCACTGAGGTGGGAGCCCCTCAAATACAGAGACCTTGTCTTATTTGTCTCTGTTGCTTATTTGTCTCTGTAACTCCAGCACCCACATAATGCCTGATACATTGCAGGTAACCAATAGATACATAATGAATGAATGAAGTACAGTTTTGATCAAACAATCAAATGTTCCATATGAGCTGGCTTGGCATTAAATGTTGCTTATTTTGGTTAAGGAGAGTATCTGTGGTGATGGTTGGGTAAGGTCTTCTGGTTGTAAGGAACAGTCTCATTTATTACCTTGAGTAACGTGAATGTATGTGCACGTGTGTTCACATGTGTGACAGGAATCAGCCACACTGCCAAGTCCTTAGAACATGGAATGCCAAACTATGGGGCCTTGAAAGAATCACATGTAAACAGGAATCAAAAGTTCCTTTGGAATATTGGGAGTTGTAGACCCCTTTGCTGTGGAAGCACGTGGCTTCTCATTCCAGCACATCATGACTCTGCAGGCCCCTGCAGGTCTTCTCTCTGCATCTGTCTGTGATCTTTTCACTCTGACCTTCTGGTTCGTACTGTACTTCCCAGTTCTGATTCTCCAGTGAGAGTTTAAGATTGGATTGGCTAATAACCATCTTCCTTTTGGGCAGAGCTGTCCACACCAGGCCCCATCATAAACCACAGCTCGCGGTCAGGAGCCCATGTCATGGCCTGGGGGTGGGGCACTTGCTCTTGGAAGGGGCTGTAGACTTAATGGGTTCCTTGACTGCTGAATCTAGGACCTAATGGAATCTAATGGAGGAATCTTTGAACTTCATTGCAACTGTGTGTACTTGCCAATAATACCAATTGTGTGCAACTACTCTGCATTTATTTTGTTTAGAGGATGGAACTTGGCCTCATTGGAGGATATAGAAAAGATTAAAGACTATAGATTTATATCTGAAGTCGAGGTGAATATGTCATGGGGGCAGTGTATGTGTTTGGGGGAACGGGAAAGTGTCTTCCTGAAGAGCTAGGTTTAGTGGAAAAGAATCAGGTTTGGGTTGTTATCTTTGCACCTAATTGTGTATGACCAAGACAAGTCACCTTTTAACTTTACTTCTACTTCCTCACTTGTTAAGGGTTATAATACTTACCTTGACTGCACAATTATTAAAACACTCTGCTATGATAAAATACATAAATATTAAATTCAGATTATTATGTGGGTAATGTATGAAAATGATCCGAAAATGTTTAATAGGTAGAATCTGCAGATTGAGAGTTTGGTTAAATTTGGTGGGGATTAAAACAATTGTGTATGCATTCAGAAAAGTAGATTGTAAGTATGGTTGTGGTTTGGAATATTTGCAGGATTAGGGCTGACAGTTCTGGCCTCATGCTGCCCTCCTGTGCTGTTCAAACAGCGCAGCAGGTTAGTAACATTCCTGCTTCATGAATGCTCTGTGGGGGAATTCTGTCTTATTACTTACCCTCTTCTGTCCTGCGGCCACACAGGGCCTCACTCTTCTGGATGTTTCTGTTTCTTTAGTAAAAGAAGAGATGGAAAACTACTCTGAAACATTCTAGATCAGAAAAACCTAATCCCAAGCTAAGGAAAAAGGCAACAAATTGCAAATTGCATTAGACACTGGAGTTATAACTGGTACACTGATACAGGAAGATCTTAAGCAGATTATTGAGGTACGGAGAAGAAAACTATTATGACAGCATCAGGAAAGGCTTTTTGTTGAGAATAAATAGAAATGCAACTCAATGTCCTTTTATTATGCTAAGAATTTACAATAAAGCATTACACTATTTGGTAAATAAGAGAGTCTATTATTGTGGGAAGAGAAGATGCTGTTCTGCAATGATTTTCTAAGCAGAACATTAGCCAGGTGAAAAGGAGACTCACAAACAAAGCTCATTCTGTGGTTAATTGTCTCAGCACAGTCTCCAAAATTGTTTCCTTTCAGAGAGGTTTAAGGTAATTTGTCAACATGACAATTCTTAGGAAAGTTAAGGAAAGATATTGAAAGAACCATGCAATGAAACAAGTAGAGAAGGTGGTCAGTGAGAGGCATCTTTTTAAGCGCGTACTTCTGCACCTGTCCGTGCCCTGACTGCACCCCAGGCCTGCTTCTAGACTGGCTCCCCGATATTACAACCTAGCCAGCCTCCACTTAGACTAGGTATGCATGTGTGTATTTTGTTCATGTGGATATACAGCATGCATATATGTGACTTTCTCTCTTTTTAGTCCACTCCAGTCAGGCTTTCCTATCCTCCACTCCACCAAAACTACTCTTACCAAGATCACCAGTGACCTTTACATCAAATCCAGTGGTCAGTTTTCAGCCCTCATCTTACTGGATTTAGCAGCAGCATTTGAACCATTTGCTCTCTCTCTCTCCTCCTTGAAACACTTCCTTTTACTTGGTGTCTGGATCACCTCTCTCTTGGCTATCCTCCACTCCATCAGTAGCTTCCTTATAGTCTCCTTTGTCTAGACCCTTCCCATCTTCTTGCTTTCCAAAAGTCATAATACTCTAAGGCTTACTGCTCAGGCCCCTTCTCTTCTCTGTCTAAACTCACTCACGTGTGGTCTTATCTAGTCCTATGGCTTTAATATCATCTAAATGCTGAAAATTTCCAAATTTGTATCTCCAGCAAAACTCTCTCCTCTGATTTCCAGACTCATACATACAACTGCTTAATCAATGTCTTCACTTGAGTGTCCATGGATATCTCAAACTTCACACATTCAAAGCAAAATTTGTTCCTCCCTCAGTCAACCCCATTTCAGTAAATGGCCAAACGTTCTTCAGATGCTGAGGCCAAAAAGCCTTGATCATTACAGACTCTTCTCTGCCATACACACACTCCATTTCCAGTCCTATGGCAAATCCTATTGGCCATATCTCTAAAAACACATCTATCAATAACTCTGCTCTTTTTCTGTGTACATTGCTACCACCCTGGTCTGAGCTAGGATGACCTCTTTTTGGATTCCTGCAATGGTCTGCTAGTGGGTCTCCCTAGTTCTGTCTTGCTTGTGTGAAGTACTTCCCACTCAGCAAAGTGATCAAAGTTAGCCAAAGTCAGATCAGAACTTTCTGCTCAAAGATGGCTTACCTCAGTTGGAATAAAATCGAAAGTCTTTATCATGGCTTACAAAGCACACGTGACCTGGGCCCCTGCTTTCTCTCTGATTTCGTCTCCTCCTCCCCACCCTACACACTAGTTCTGGCTCATCCCTGGCACATCCCTACCTCAGGGCTCTTGGATTTGCTATTTCCTCTGCCTGGAACCCAGGAAATTCCGCAGTCCATGCTCTCATTTCATTCAGGTCTCCATTCAGATTTCACTTTATCAAAGAATCCTTCTCTGTTAACACAGCATCTGCCTTCTCTCCTCTCTGCCCCCTCAACTACACTGGTTTATTTTTTTTAAGCACCTATCACAACACGACGTACTTTGCTTATTTATTTGTATATTGTCTGTCTTCCACACTTGAGTGTAAGCACTATGCCATGAAAGCAGAACTTTGGCTATCTTTGTTTTCTGCTGTGTCCCCAGAGGTTCTGGCATCTGGTAAGGGCTCATTACAAAGTTAATGAATGAAGGAATGAACAAATATTCATGTGAACAGTTATTCAGAGAGTGGTTGGGAGCAGAAAATGAGCACTTTACAGTTTGAGGGTTTTTTTTTTTTTTTTGGTATTAGTTTGCATAAACTGAAGACTGAGATCATAATTGAGGGAGGTTTTCTCCTTCGTGTTTTCTCAATGTAAACAATGGAATGTAGTTGAAAATGGTGACTTGGTGGTGAATGTGTTTTTTGTTCCAAATTCCATATTCTAGTCACAGAAGTTGTCCACTTGTTTCAGTCATGGAAATGAAGGTCGTGAATCCAGATTTTGCCCTTTATTTCCCATCCTTAGGAAGCCAGTAATACTGCATTTGCTTACTACATTTTACTTGAAATTGAATTTTTTTTCTCTATTTAAAAATGCCTGATGCATTTTTTCTTTAAAGTCTGACCCAACCAGATCAGCTTCAAACCCTTTTTGAGTTCAGTTTCTTTCAGAGATGCTATTTTTCTGTCCAGGAATTTGAATCTTGTTTTCCCCAGAAACTTCTCTTTATGAACAGTGCCTTGTAGGTAAATTAAGCCAGTGAAACCTTGAGGGTATAATTTACAAACCTATCTAGTCATCACACCTTCTACAAGAGTGGAATCTGGACTCAGCATCAGATGAGCAGGCACACTAGTCCCAGTGCCTTGTCTACTCTCTTTTGTGGCCCTGGAACACTCGGCCTTCTCTATTTCAGGGCTTCATCTGCAAGAGAGGATAATAGCATTTGTCTCGCAACTGTGGTCTTAGGAGGGTCAAATGTGATGACACCAGAGAAGCTGCTTTCAAACATGTAAAGTATTGAGTTAGTCAAGAGTATCTTGGGTTCTACTCATAGAAACAGGTAACAAAATAGCTTGGAGCAAAATGGGGCAATTGTTTTACAAACACAGGGCTGTCCCATAGAACTGAAGTCCAAGGGGGTGGACCTCCTGAGCTGCAGGATCCAGAAACTGGGGAGTTTGGGGATGCTAAGCATTATCTGTCTTTCTACAGCCTGTGATCTCTCTTCCCTGCCCCTCTTTGCATGTCCTTTTCTTTCTCCTGACACTGCAGACAATCTTTATCTTCATCTCCATCATACATGGGCCAAAGATAGCTTTCTTAAAACTGCTTTTTCAATTCTAAATCTACATTGCCTTATTAATCTCTAACTTACAATTTACTAACTGAAGTTTCTGAGATCTGGTTCCAAATTTTCAGGAGAGAGAATTTGGCCAAGTTCAGGTCAAACAGATACCTCATCTCCCCTCCTCTGATGGTCACCTTCAGGAAGGGAACAGGAACAATGTCATAAACTGCTGTCCCTCAGCAGAAGAGCTAAGGGAGCAGGCTCTGGGAAGGGAGTGCAGGACAGTGAAGAAACAATGTTACACAGCTCGAGTGTGATGAAAAATACTGAGAATATCCTCCATGCAACCTTATTCCTGTATCTTTGAAGTCTTTAACCTACTCAGGATCTGACCTGGCCATGTGATTATTGGCACATTTGTAAATATGGACGGGTCTCAGAGAACCCCACCAACCATGGCCTCCCTTCACGTTATGTGTCAGATTCATGTCTCCAATATTGTCTCCACTGCCTCTTATTCTTTCTTTTCTTGGGGATCCAATTAATTTCAGTGCACATACTTAACTACATCAAACCAAATTCTTCATCTTCCCTGTTCCCAAGTTTTCCCCTCTTTATAAAATATTATGACAGATGGACCCAAAATATAATGGTTCAACAAAATGGAAATTTATTTTTTCTCTCAAGTCAAATCAGGGACTCAGGTTAATGGTGGCTCTATCATCTTCAGCACGTGGTTTCCAAGGTCGAAGTTCTAGTCACCTTTGCAGCCCATGATAGGGGGGAAGTAGATGGGAGTGGGTCATATGATAGGGTTTATGCACTAGGCCTGGAAGACACATCATTTTTGCTTACATTCTGTTGGAAAATACCTATCATAAGGCCACATCTAACCTCAGAGGAGGCTGGGGAATTTAGCAAAGCAGGCAGCTGTATGCCCAGTTATAACTCTGATGCTGAGGAAGAAGGTGAGGATGGAATCTGGTAGACAGCTAGCAGTCTCTGTTACATCCTCCCTCTGTGTTACCTCCCTTAGTTAATGGCATTATTCTCTCAAATACCCATGCATGAGTCCATAAAATTATCCTCCATTTCTCCATCTTTATCCACTCCCCTTATCTGTTCTAACTACCGAAGCAATCCCACATTCATTCCTTGCTTTCCATTCCCTCCTCCACACTACATCTTAAGGCCACTGTATCTCTTGCTTGAGCTACTGCAGTCAGCCTCCAGAATTACCTCCCTGTGTCAGCCTCTCTGGGCTCATCACACCCATTCTCTACACTGCTGTCAGATGCCACTTCCAAACACAAAGATGGGATTGTCCCAGACAGCTTGGGGGCCCTTGACAGTTACCTCCACCCCCCGTTGAGGCTGTACACACCACATACAGAGCACCTGCAGCTTTGCCTTTTAAGCTCAGCAGCTCCCAGCAGACTGCCTCCTGTTCTCTGTTCCAAACCCTCTTATCCTGGTCTTCTACCCTCTTGCCTCAAGCCTGTGCTCTGTGCAACAACCGGCTCCCTTTGGATTAATACCATGATGGGACTGTCTGCCCAGCTTTCATTTAGCTCTGTCCCTGCCCACTATGTCTCAGGGCCCAGGCTTGCTGTTGGTCGGGAGACAAGTTTGGACAGTGACCATGTTCTTATCTTCACCAAAAGCTCCTTTGCTTACTGAATAAAACAAAGATTTTTTTTCTTCACATGCCATCCATGGCCTGCCACTGTCTAATACCCCCCAGCCAATTACCCGCCCCTGCCTGTACACCCAAATAATCTTGACATCTTTCTCATTCTTCAAGGTCCGGCTCATGCCACCTCCTCGAAGGCATCCTCTTTCTCCCTCCTCTGTACTCCGTCTTTGTACCACGTCCTTCCATGTATTGCTGTCTGTCTCCGCAGTTTTTGTGCACACGGTGGGCTCCCCATCTAGGATGTCTGCTCCCTAGAGGCGAGGATTGTGACTTAGTCACCCTCTCACTCCCCACACTGCTGAGAATATGGCCTTGGGGAACACCTTCCACGTGGTGAGATCACATCATTCCACTGCTTAAAACCTCCTCAGACTCCAGTGGCTTCCCGGTCACCCAGTCAGTGGTAAACACCCTGCACTGAGCTCCACGGTCTTGTAGGAGCTGCTGTTCCCGCTGCTAGTCTCCCCTCGCTCCTCACTGTTCCTTGAACACATCAGACAAGACCTCTCTTCAGCATTTGAGTTTGCTCATCCTTCTATAGGGACAGCCTCCCCAGATAGCTGCCTGGTGGTTCTCCCACGTACTCAGGGCGCCGCTCCAGGGCCACTTTCTCAGTGAGGTCCTTCAGGACCACTCTGTTCACACGGGGACCTCGCAGCACTCTTTTTCCTCTCCTCTGCCTGTGGTTTCTCCAGACCATGCGTCACCTCCTGACACAGTACGTATGTCACTTACGGAGGGCTGTGCTCATTGTCTGGCTCTTCTCCCCCTGACAGGCAGTGTGAGCTCCATCCGAGTTTAAATCTGTTTATTTACTTCTGTATCCCCAGAGCCTCACATATCAAAGGCACTCAATAAATATTTGTTAGATTGAACGCAAAGTGTCAGAAACAGACGACCGCGAAATTTCCAAGCTCTAAAAATATGTCCGTTTAGGAGAATAGAGAAATCAACTGAAGGCTGCCTCACTACGAACGTCCTCGAGGAAGGATTAAAATTGTGTGCCTGTGGTGGGAGGGGCTACAAGGCAAGGAAACGTGCGCCTTCGCAGAAACGCTGGGGGCTGCCAGACTTCCCCCTGCGAGGACCGCACCTGGGAGACGACCTTGCCCTGCCGCCCGCTGGGACACTTGTCAACCACACAGGTGTTTTCTTTTAAGTTACTTTGGTCTTTGCCTCTCTCCTCAGCTGGTGAAGGACACAAAGATCATGAGTGGCTTATGGGACATTTCTCAGCTCTAAGGAGAGAACTGTCAGGAGTGAAAACGACAAAAGCAAAAATAAAAACATGACCCGGGACTACTCTGGGTCTTGGGTCAGCAGAGCCCATTTTGGAGCAGTGCGAATGGAACTTTCTGTCTTCTACCCAGGCTCCGCCTTTACGCTGTTTATTGGAAATTCTTCTGCCCGGCTCCGTCTTTTAAAGCCACCGCCTACTTTCCGCAGGAGGATGGCTCTCTGAGCTCCAAGTTCCCTCTTCCCTCGGGGACTCCATAGTATTTTTTCACGCTTCGTCGCTACTACAGCGGACGCCTGCCTTCACATTATTTGCCGTACCGGTCTCCGGTGCCTTGACTGTAAACAAAACGCTTTAGATCTTAGCAAGGTCTGTGTAAGTACAGCCTTTCTGCTGGCAGCCAGACGTCTTAAGGTGGCGTGACTGTGACTCGTTTACTTTTCAAGATTAACAAAGCGACAAAATGGTGGTCCTACATATTAGCTGAAGTATTCAGATACGGGATAGAAGAATTTTTTTTTACTTTTATGTAAGATACTAATTCCACGAATAAAATCAAACATTAGTGGCAAGGTGTAACACTCCATTTCCATGGATGTGGTAGCTTGTGTATTTGTGCATCTGAATTTATGCTTACTTATAATACAGAATTTAGGTGTAGTCTAGTGATTATGTAAAAATTTCAACAACAATTATCTAATTTCAAGAATGGGTATAAATTTTGATACTGACACCTACCCTAATTTTCCTGTCCCTCTTCCCCTCTTCTCTAAATCAGTAAATTAAGTGGGGCTTTAAATGTAGAAAAATAAAGATGCGACCTTTTACCTTGATCCCAGGTGAAATATTTTCTGTCAGTCAGATAAGAAGTTCTGACTTTGAAACAAGTCTTGGGCACTGCCTCCCTCACTGCTCTCTGGGTACCACACCTACCCTTCTAGAGCCTGCATTTTAGTCAGATTAGTGCAAGGTCATACTAAAGGCCAGTGAGAACTGTATTTAAATATCAGAGACCACAGACCACATCAAGGAAGCATCTGCAGGCAGCCCAGGGCATGAGAAGGAGCCATTTTGAATCCCTTGTAAGAGAGGAGGACCTGCAGGTTATAATACAGGCAAATCCAGAATCCAGACAAAACCCCCTACCATCAAGGAAAGGAACAGAAAATGAACTAGCTTTAGAGTCAGGAGACCTGCTTCTTCGAGTGTTGGCTTTGCTACCAACTAGATATGTGTCCCTGGACAGGAAACCTCTCTGAGTCTCAATTTCCTCAGTGGTGGAAAGAGAGGGTTGACCCACAGGGTTCCGAAGGTCCCGCCCAGCTCTCAGTCTGTAGTGTACGAAGTGAGGCAGGCACACAAAGTGGACACACAATACGTGGTTAAGAAAACAAGTTAGAAGTCAACTCATCTGTAGCACAGATGCCTAAGAAAACATTGCTGTTGTTTAGTATTAGAACTGGAGATTAGTTTCCAGTAAAATGTGTAACTTTGATCCAGGCCAAGATGGGGGGGAGGGGGTGGAATAGGGGAAGACAGTTAAAGACCCTTTGAGCTCTGTCTCAGATAAAAGCCCTAAGCATCTTGTTTTAACTTACATCACCTTGCTCAAGATCATATTGATAGGTAAATTTCAAGCTGCAAAGGGGAGTAGAGAGATGCCCAAATAATAATTATCAGACGTGAGGACGCGGTTGTGGTGGTTTCTTAAATCACTTCACATTCTGGACTTTCCGATTACTTTCACTCTTCAACGACTTGTAGCCCTCTAAAAGCGTTCACTCGCATCTGAATGTTGTTCTGGGTGGACTGGAGAAGTGAATCTGGTGGGAGAAAGGTGGAGGAAGGAAGGAGCTGTTGTATTTGGCGGCGGGACTCAGGTAGAGGAAACTGCTACAACCCGGGAAAGGATTGAAAAATACAAAAACGAGACGAGTTCCCACACGCAGCCTGTTAGTGGCCTTAACTGTGCTTGGGAAGCAAGAACCAGGGCCAGGGGTGTAACCTCGCTTTTTAAAACTAAATGTGTCTGAGATGGCTACAAAGTTTATTAGAGACTCGGGAGAACAGTGGAGTTTTTGATCTTGAAATCCTTTCTTATTTTTATTGAGGGAGCGCTGGAGTTCAGAATACATTACAAATGCTGCGTCTATTCCAAGCTAATTTATAGAAAGACGTCCTCGTTGGCTTTCCCCCTAAGCCCCGTGCCTCCCCTAGAATAGTACATACTTCTAGGTTAAGAGTGAGCTAACCACTGCGCACCCCCAGCTACTGGACCCAGGCAGAGGGGCTCCCCGCATCCCTCCCCCGCACCGCGAGCGGTTGGGGCCCCGGGGGAGAGCCCAGCTGGGGGCAGAGATCCCACCATCCGCCTCGCCCCCCAGCCTCCCACCCCCACCCACCTCCCCCGCTCGGCAAATTCTGTGGGGAAAAACAAGATCGCCAGCGAGGCGCAGCACGAGCTGCCGGCAACCTTCGAGATCCTCTGGTCCAGCCCCTCCGTTTCCCGGGCGAGGAGCGGGAGGTCTGGGCTCCAGAGCAGCCGCGCGCCGGCCCGCGCAGCGCCGGGACCAGAACCCGCCGCCCCGGCGGCCCCGCCACAAAGGCCCCTCCCCGGCTTCCCAGCCGTTTGGCGAGTTTGTTTGTCTTATTTTTCAATTTCTCCGAGGCCAGCCGGAGCAGGTTTGCTGGCAGCCGTACACCTCCAGCAGTCACGCGACCAGCCAGTCTCCCGGCGGCGCGCTCGGGAGGCGGGGAGCGGGGAGGCGCCGCGGCCGCGCCGGGGCCACCTTAAGGCCGCGCTCGCCAGCCTCGGCGGGGCGGCTCCCGGCGCCGCGACCAATGATCTCCTCCTCTGTTTAAATAGACTTGCGGTGTCAATCATCTTCTTCTTCGTCAGCCTCCCTTCCACCGCCATATTGGGCAACTTAAAAAAGGGGGCTCGTCTTTTCGGGGTGTTTTTCTCCCCCTCCCCTGTTCCCACTCTCTCGCCGCTCCGCGACTCCGACGCCGGCAAGGTTTGGAGAGCCGCTCGGTCGGCGGGACCCGCGGGCTCGCAGCGGCCGGGACTCGGACTGGCTCTGCCCCCTCCTCCCTCCTCTCCGCTCCTCTCCCCTCCCCTCCCCGCCCTCCTGCTCGCCCGTACACTTGATCGGCGGAGACTCGGGGCTGCCTGGCCGGGGCTGCCCCTCGCCCCCTCCCCCAGCCCGGCGCGCTCCTGACGCTCGGGCACTTACTCGTCCGTGTTTGTTTCTCTTGGCTCCGAGGGCAGTCGCAGGGTTTATAAGAGGGGCTCGGGCTGGGTCGGGGCGTTTCGCTTTGTTCGGTTTTGTTTTGCGAGAGCGCGAGAGAGGCGGTCGCCAAGCCCCGGGAGGAGGATGTCAAACGTGCGAGTGTCTAACGGGAGCCCGAGCCTGGAGCGGATGGACGCCAGACAGGCGGAGTACCCCAAGCCCTCGGCCTGCAGAAACCTCTTCGGCCCGGTCAATCACGAAGAGTTAACCCGGGACTTGGAGAAGCACTGCCGAGACATGGAAGAAGCCAACCAGCTCAAGTGGAATTTTGATTTTCAGAATCACAAGCCCCTGGAGGGCAAATACGAGTGGCAAGAGGTGGAAAAGGGCAGCTTGCCCGAGTTCTACTACAGACCCCCGCGGCCACCCAAAGGCGCCTGCAAGGTGCCGGCGCAGGAGGGCCAGGATGTCAGCGGGACCCGCCAGGCGGTGCCTTTAATTGGGTCCCAGGCCAACTCAGAGGACACGCATTTGGTAGACCAAAAGACTGATGCACCGGACAGCCAGACGGGCTTAGCGGAGCAGTGCACTGGGATAAGGAAGCGACCTGCCACAGACGGTAATGACCCTTCCAGATGCATAAAATGTCTGTCTGTCTGTTTGTGTTTGTCTGCGGCACTGCTTTCCCTGCTTGAGGGTCCTTAACCTCAAACTTTCTTTTCAGCGTATTCTGATTCAGCTCTTGGGGAGCGCACTTTCCTACTCTTAAGTTTTAAACGCTGTTTAGCTGATTCCTTGTCTGTTTATGACTTTTAAGTCAGAAGCCTGAGATTGTGTTATCTGATAATTTCTCTAACTGAAAACATCGCGGCTCCTCCCCGCTTGCCAGCGGTAGGTGACAACGTTGGGATGTTTATCAACGGCCTCCCTCTTCGCTTTGGAGAGAGAGCTTTGGGGAGTAGAATACACTTTCATGTTATGTGAAAACAAACTCATTTTGTGCCCTTAAAGGCCACAGGGAATGACAGAGCCAGGGTTGTGGGTGGAGGTGGTGGGTTTTCATCCCCTGACTAGTGGGCCAACTTCTGTCAGCTATTGTTTTTTCTAATAAAGATTGTTTGTGTTCTTTTAAAAATTCCCCCTCTCCCTTAGATTCCTCTCCTCAAAACAAAAGAGCCAACAGATCAGAAGAAAACGTTTCAGACGGTTCCCCCAACGCGGGTTCAGTGGAGCAGACGCCCAAGAAGCCCGGCCTCAGAAGGCGTCAAACGTAAACTGCTCGGTGGGTTGATTAACAGGAGCAAATAAGTGACACCGAATGGGGCTACAGGAATTCCTTGGTTTTCAGACCCCAAGATGCCCGATCTTAGTGGTGGCTGGCAGATTCGAGTTTGTGGGGTTTCATTTTGTTTATATTTTGTGAGGTCAAAAAAGTAAGAATGTGGAAGGCTGGAAATCAGTGTAAGGATACTGTAACTCTTCAGTGTTCTTACCTCCTGAGATCGTTTTCCTTTGAAGCACCCAATGACTAGAACAAGTGTCCCAGGCAAGTACTTGTAACCAAGGCCTGGTAGGTAGGAAGGTCAGTTTCCTGAGAGTCCCATCAAAACATGTTGGGAACAATAGGTTCTTTTTCCATCTGAACAAGAGCGGGGGTCTGCCTCCATCCCACTCCATGAGAATTCATCTCCCAGAGGATCAAGTTGACTCGGTAGCACATTTTGAGCCATACGTGGCAAAATGGCAAATAAAAGATTTAACATTGAGGTAAAAGTGAGGTACAAATGGCTCATATTTGGTTAATCAAATGGTTAGAAATGTGAAAAGAGAGGTATGTTCCTTTCTTTTATCTTTATCATTTCCATAAACTGTCACTTTCCCCATTTTCTGATAAGTTTGGGGGACAGAGAAGGAAACTGTGTACTGAAAAAAACCAAAATGGAAGGCTCAAAAATACTAAGGTTCCAACAGAATTTCTGATAACACTGAAGTTGCAAAGCAGAAGTTAAAGTAACTCTGCCAGAGTAAGCAGTCCAGGAACACGTCAGCATGTGTATGCTAATTGTGCTATAACAGGATAATTTGGATACTTGTAGGGGGAAATGGAGAGAAGATATTAGGGCTGGCAAAGGTAGGTCTACCCCGAACAAGGGAAGTGGAGATTTTTCCACCTACTAAAATATGATCAGCATGGAAAGCTAATTTGAATAATTCAGCCCCCAACTTTACATAGATTTGTCTACATAATGATTAAACTACATATATTAATAGTTTGTAAATTTACAGACAAGGACCACGACCTCTTTTTTTCCCAAAACACACTCATAGCCCCGCATATGAAGATATCCTAGTAAATGTTGGTGTTAACTTTTAAAATCCTCATTTATAAAAATTTAAAAATAAAGAACAGGGATGAAGGTTGGATTCAAATTTGTTTATTTTTAAGTCAATATCATATCTAGGGCTTTGTTACATACATCTGATATTTTCCAGAGCAAATGCTAAATGGCACTATTGAACCTCTATACTACTCCTTATATATGAAGTAGGTAAACTGGGTGAAAAAGTTTTCTGAAGTAACCTTAACACCTGCGGCTCTTGGTTTGTGACTTGTGGCCCAGCTCATCAGATGAGCCACAGTGAATCAGACCTACTGGATTCTGATCTGGCCCCATTCTGACATACAGAGAGGCACTTGTTAGTAAATATTGCCAGTTCAGAGAATACAGGAAGTAGTAGTAAGGACCTTTTCACAAGCATTCATGTGTATGTTCTGCATATGGCTAAGTAACTAGAATACTTCAGGGAGAAAAAAGACAAACAGAATTTTCTTTGGAGAGCCTTTATAAGTTGTAATTCCAGTTGTTTTTCCAGTTTAGAAAATTTTGATACTGAAATGTTAACAGTTTCTTAATTTTCCTGTCCATGTTCTTTCTTACTATCTTTGACCCCGATTCTCTAGACCAGGGTTTCTCAACCTCTGCACTACTGACATTTTGGGCCGAATATTTCTTTGTTGTGGGAGGCTGTCCTGTGTGTTGTAGAATGTTCTGGCAGCTTCTGTGAGCTCTCCCAGTAGATGCCAGTAGCAACCCCTCCTCCACACCCAGTGTGACAACCAGAAATGTCTCCAAACATTGCCAGATGCCCCTGGGGGGCAAAATTACCCACTGTTGAGAACCACTGCTCCAGACAGCAGTACACAGCACAGAGGACAGTACGAATCCAGTGAAAGAAATACTGGATGGAGATGACTCCAGTCACCAACTTTTAGTACATTCTTTGTTTTCCATCTCTCAGATATTTGCCAACCAAGACAGTAGCAAAATAATTCCTGTAATATATTGGCAATGTTATCTTAGTGCTTTTCTCCTAATTGTTTCTTCTTGTTTCTTTTGCAGAACTGAGTGTTTCCTTGTTGATCAGATACTTCACTGCTTGATGAAGCAAGGAAGATATAAATTTAAAAGTTTAAATACATATTGCTGACTCCATGGATTGGACATCCCATATAAGCACTGAACAGCAACAACACAACACTAAAATTTTAGGCACTCTTAAATCATCTGCCTCTAAAAGCATTGGATGTAGCATTGTGCAATTAGGTTTTTCCTTATTTGCTTCATTGTACTACCTGTGTATATAGTTTTTATCTTTTATGTAGCACATAAACTCTGGGGAAGGGAGGGCCGGGTGGGGCTGAGGAATTGGCATGGGTGGGGGTGGTTTGAAGAGCTTGCTTCGATTTACAGCAAGGAGAATATTTGACTTGCATGAAGAGAAGCAGCTTGGGGGAAGTGTTTGAGTTGTTTTCTTTAAAGATGTAATGTCCCTTTCAGTGAGAACTGATACTTCATTTAAAAAAATCATCCAGATTTGAACACTGGCTGGAAATAATTGCTATTTATTTTTACATGAAGCTTTTTCTCATTTGGGAGCTCTGATGATTCCGTTATGTAGACTTTTCTCTTTTTTTTTTTGAACAACAACAAAAAATGATCCTCAGTGCTCTCCCCAATTTCCCTTAAAATTGGAATTTACCAGTTAAATTATTCAGTAGTTTGGTAATCACTCCAGGTAATTCTGGGCAAAAATCTGGCATGTATAGGGGGCAGTTCTGAATGCTCAGAATTGACCATCTAATTTTTATCAGATTTTCTGAGAAAATTTCTTAATTTTCTTTTCACTTCAGGGTATGTAGACAGTCAAAATAATTCTAAATCCTTGGATATTTTTAAAGATCTGTAAGTTGACATAAAAAATAATGAAATAATTTTTAATTTGAAGCTTCCCATCCTATTTGTTGATTTGCCCAAGGGAAAGTGGTGTTTTTAAAGGACAGTGCATATGGAGAAAAGCACCCATGGGGTCAAGTGAAACGGATACTACATCTTTAAACAGTATTTTTACATTTCCTGTGTATGTGTATAAAACAAAGCCGTTTGAAGTGTACCTGTGTACATAACTCTGTAAAGACACTGAAAATTATACTAACTTATTTATGTTAAAAAGAGATTTTTTTTTTAATCTAGACAAATATACAAGCCAAAGTGGCCTGTTTTGTGCATTTGTAAATGCTGTATTGGGTAGAGTAGTTTTCCCCCCTTTCTTCTGTTAAATAATATGGCTATGCTTAAAAGATTGCATACTGAGCCAAGTATAATTTTTTTGTAATGTGTGAAAAAGATTCCAATTATTGTTACACATCAAGCAATCAATAAAGAAAACTTCCATAGCTATTCATTGAGTTGAGCTGTATGTAATGTGCTTTACCAAGCTTAAGGTATTTAATCCAGCATTCCAGTCACATTTACCCAAATATAATATGAAGTGGCAAATAGCTAGATAATTCAGGCCCACCATTCAGATATGTTTTATGTAGGTCCGAATGTAGTGGTCACTCTTTTCCACTTACTCTGTATGGGTGGACAAAGCTTTAGAAGTGGAGAATAGGAAAGCCACATTTTCATATTAATGAGATGGTCAAAGTCTCTATTGTGAGTTCAGATATTTAGGTCTTCTAGGATATGAATGTGTCAGAACCAAAAATTCTTACATAAGTGTAGGCTGATCACACATTTGCAGGATTGAAAATGAAACTAACATGGTGACTTCTCTAAATTCTGTGTTTACACATGCAGTGTTGTGAGGAATTTGAGCAATTGTTCAGACCATCTAATCTACACCTCTTGTCCAAAATATTCAGATATATAGGTCTTTTAGAAATGAGTGTGCATTCCACACTGATTTAGATATAACAGGAATTCTTCGAATTGAACTGGTCATCACACAGAAATTCCTCAATCTCTAAATTTCTTGGTTGTAATCTACACAACCCAAAACTGGTTAATCAATACCAAATCTGAGGGGCTAGGACCCCATATCCACATAGCAGAGACAGGTATTTTTTTATTTAAATAAGAAAAAAAAATTAAGGCATTTTAGAATCAGATTTATTAGGATGATTCCTGTAATTTCAAACTCTCTTAGGAAATGTGGCTAAGGTGTAAAAGTAAATTATTTTTTCTAGGAATCTGCAAATGGTTAAATCGCAAAAATCTGGATTTGGGTTAAGCTACTTTGCTCAAAATAACTTGCATTTAATTTACTGCACCCCAAAAGGGGCTCTAAACAAGATAATTTCAGCTTACTTTGACCCGAAATTGCTTAAAAAAAAAAAAAAAAAAAGCAGGTTTGACTCTCCTCTTCTGCCGGGAAGGGAAAAGAAGGTCCTTCTGTGGCTGGGCCACATCTTCCAAGTAGGTATTATTTTAATTAAAGACTAAAGGTGTTTTTGTGATTCTATTCAAAACACGAAGGCAGGGTGTTTTTCAGGAAGAGACTGAGAAAGCAAGAAAAACAATTCAAAATGGGGAGGAAGGAGTGGAGAGTCAGGAAATAATGAAATAAAGTCTCTGTGAGCCAAAAAGGGTACTTTAAAAAGTATCTTTAATAGACGGGAAAGAAAATCCTCTTCTAATTGCTGCTTATACTCTGTTTCTTTCCTAAATAGGCATCTTTAATGTGAATTTTTTGAGACTGTTTTAGGAGTAGCTGGGTCAGGAAGAAGTTGGATGCTTGCGGCGCCAGGCACGTTCACAGGAACGCAGCCCCCAAAGTCACCGTGTCCGTCTTTCGTCCGTTCTGTGTCAAGTCTCCAAATGCTTCCCCGGGATTCGGAGCGTCCTCTTCCCGACCCCGAACTTCAGGGCCCGCCGCGGGCGTCCCTCCGAGGAGATGCGGCCGCATCGCCAGCCACCCCCTGCCCCGCTACCCGGGCCACTACGCTGTCGTCTCCCCACCCTGCCCCGCAGTCCCACGCCCGTCCGCCGCGGCAGTTGCGGGGTCTGGCTGGCTGGGGTCTTGGAACGGAAAGACTATTAAGTCTTGCTCCTTGTCTGCAACTGGCAGCTCCCGCACCGCCTGGGTCGCTGCGCGCAGTTCCCCCGCCCGGGGCGCCCGCAGGCCCCGGAGGGCGGCTGCGCCTCGGCCCGCGCAGCGGGGCTGGGCGGTTTCTCCGAAACTTGCCTCCCTCCATCATCTCTCCTTTGGGCTAAGAAAGAAGCGAAAGCTCTCATTCCTCTCTACAGTCAGACCCGGCACATCAGTATTCCGCCAACTCCGGGGCGCTTGGGGGATTTGAGCGGAGGGGAGAATCTTTCCGAATTCGTGGACCCTCCAGGGCAGCAGCCCGCTCCCACCCCCACCCCGGGCTCCAATGATCCGCAGCCCCGCGCATTTCGAAAGGCTTCTCCGCTCGCCAGCGGCCCAGGAGGGCCTCAGCCGCGCGCACGAGAGGTCGAGCGCTACAGCCGCTCGCGGGGGTCGCTTTCTTCCCTTACACCCGCTCTGCCAAGTCCCCCCGTCGCATCCCCGCTGCCCAGTGCGGGGGACCAGAGCAGAGAAGAACTAGGAGAATGTAGGTCCAGGGGCATGACTGAGGGACGGAGGGGACCGTGGAAATCAACAGGAGAGGAGCGGGGCGGGCGGCCTTTCAGGCCACCGTGCGCCCACCGTCCTGGCCGCGCGCAGCGACCTTTCCCGGCGGCCGAGGAAGGCTGCCTTCGCCATTTCATCTTCATCCCCATGAACATAGACACTTGTTCTTCTGAAGCCTTTTTGAATTGAAAAAGGTGATTTAAAACTCGCCTAGAATCTCCGGTCTGTTTTTGAGAGTATAAATTTCTTTTTTTTTAAGTTTGCCATCTCTTTCACCTGGGCCACACCCTACGCCCGCTCCCCTCCCTCTCGGCCAAAATTAAGGTAAAAATCCTGCGAGCAGAGCTGGGCGAGGGGAAGGGAAGAGAGTCCACGGTCACGCTAGAAACATCCCCCCTTCGGGGTGGGCACCGCCTGGATCTCGGCTCGCGTGGGGGGTGGGGCGGGGTGGGGTCAGCTCCGGCCAGACCCGGCAGAACCGAAAGTGTAGCATTTACACGTAAACTCAAGTCGCCGTGCGGCTGTCCGCGTACCGGGCCTGTCTCGCGTGGGGTCACACATAGCGAAGGCAGGAATCAGCAAGTGAAAAACACAAAAAACATTCGAGGCGTGATGGGCGCGAAACGTCGACGCGCCTCAAAGGGAACGTGAAGAAAAGGCAGGGACAAGGGCGCGCAGCCGGGACGCGGGGACGGGGGATTGCATCATTGCAGCTCCCCCCGCCCCCCCCCCCGAAAATGGGCTCCGAACCGCGGCCACCATCATGGCGCTAGGGCCAGGCCGCGCTTCCCGCGCGCCTTCCCCGAGCGCTCGGGCCACGGGCGCTGAGCCTCGAGCGAGCGTCTCGCAAACATGTCCCCTTTCTCTCTCGAGCGCCTGTCCCCCACCCCCGCCTTCCTTTTGTGTGCTTGCGGACGTGTATGCGTGCGTCCCTGTGAGTGTGTGTGCGGACCAGGGAACTTGAAGATTTTTTTTCCTTTTTTCCCTCCCGTGCTGGTGGTTGTAAACTTGATTGGCATTGGCTGCGCCCACTGACCCCTGCGCCGAGTCCACTGAAGATTTAAGGTGGATCCGAGAAGCTACAGCTTCGGGCGGAGTCTCGCGCTTTAGCTAGTTTTGGAGAAAAAGGAAAAAAAAAAAAAAAAAAAAAAAAGCCAAACCGTGCGCCCGCCGTGTTTTTACGAATCCCCTGCGGTACCAGCCCCCGCGCCCGCCCCGCCCGCCGCGCGCTGGCTCCGCCCACCTCCCGCTTCTTCCCCATTGGCCCGCGAGGGCAGTTTGAATTTTTTTTTTGGATGCCTGTTTTCTTGTAAAAAATACTGTGCCCCAGATTGTGTGACGAAACCTACTTCGGCAGCCCGAGGTGGGGTGTTGTAGCCGGTTTTGTGGAGGCTGGAGGGAGGAGAGTGGGTGGAGCTTCTGGTCCCAAATTTTCCCCCCGAATTGCGGTTGATAGGGTGCGGGCGGGTCGCGCAGCGTGGAGCCCCAGTCAGCAAAACTGGAGATGCTCCGGCGAGGGCAGAGTGTAGTATAAAACGTTAATGGATGTCCGGGGCGCGTCGTTTCACCGGCTGCTGGCCAGAGGTACTAGGAGGCGCTGGCAGGAGCCCTGGCGAGGATGCACCTTTCCCCTGCCCTGGAAAGGTAGAACTGGGGAGGGCGGGAGGGTGAAGGTGGCCCGGAAAAGAACACCTTCTCATTTCCAAGGAGGGGGAGGGGAAGAAACTAACAGAAGAAACACAAATACAGCAAAAATGTATTATTTCAAGCGCCACCCAATCAGAATTTATCGTAATTCAGGCAGTGTCATTTTTACTGAATTAAAATTTTTTTTCCCTGTCTGTGGTTTCCAGGGTGTTTTTGAGTAAAGAAAATGTTAAAATCGAGATAGGAACTAAGACTTTGGAAGTGATTCTGATTTCTGGGTCTGGAATTAATTTCTTTGATAAAGTACGATTTAGGATGTTCCTTGTAATACAGGTCTAATGCAAGTGATATTCTTCATTAATTATTACCCAGTGATGTTTTACTGTACTGTGAAAAATTTTAAAGTTTTTAATAATTCAAATCATTCTCCAAATCACTGTATCTCCAGGTTAATGAAGTTAGCATATATACAGTTTTGGGGGGTCTGTTACTTTTCTTGCAGTGTAGCTGACAATTTTAATGAGATGTCCAGTCCCAGCCTTCAGTGTAACAGTTCCCATCCTGTCCAACCTACAGTCCATATTTTAGTTCTAAAATCCCCCCGTACTTCTTAACCCAACCTTAAGTTTACTCCAAACCAACTAAACTGCACAGACCACCATAAAGCAACCTGCTCGTGCCCTTAGAGTGGAATTTTTTGAGTTAAGATTGCTCCCCCGCCCCCCATGGACTGGCTAGCCTCTGGAAGCAGTGATCTCCTCACCCCTGGAAGTGCCACTCAAGCACTAGTCTGGATGACCCTTGATAGGGACATCTGGAAAAGATTCAAATATCAAGTGAACATTAGGGCTAGTGATTATAAAACTCTGTTCCAGACCCTTGAGATACTGTTTTTCCAACCTTGGAGTTTCTGGGTTTCTACTAAATTAAGCAATTTCCCTTGCTCATTACCATTTTCTAGAGTTGTACTGGCCAGTATGGTAGGCAGAAACCATTTGCACCTACTGAGCACTTGAATGTGACTAGTCCAAACTGAGATGTGCTGTAAATGTGAAATATACTCGAGGTTTCCAAGAATTGGTATGAAAAAGTATGTTAAATATCTCATTAATAATTTTTATTTTGATTATATGTTGAAATAATTGTATTTTTGGTGTATTGGGTTAAAATGCTACATTTGTTTCATCTTTTTTTTTTTTAGTGTGGTTACTAGACAGTTTTAATTTATAGATATGACTCACACTGCACTTCCATTTGGACGTTGCTATTCTAGACCAACACCTATGGTAATTCAAAGCCCCATCTTTGAGATCGGTGGCTATAATACTGAGGAGTAGGTGGTAACTTCTGGCTGCCATCCTAACTTTCCAAGTTTAATTAAGGCCCAAATTCAGCCTTGGGAACCTTTATAAAGAATTCTGCCAAAACCTGACACCTACTGTTTAATCTTTGACACTTAGTATTGGTTTTTAGCCCAGATGATGTTAATATGGTACAGATATGTCTGATTAAATCAGACTTGGTCACAGCTTTCAACAGTATATATATAGAAAACCTGTGAAGTCCAATATGTTAGGAGTGACTCTGGGGGAAAATTTAGACCCCAGACAGAGTCTCCACCGGTAACGTTTCACTACCTACCTCTTGTCAGCAGAGAGGAAAGCTGTGGGGAGGTGGAGCAGTGTTCTCCTTCTCAGGTTGTATCTCTGACAGAAGATGGGAACAAGTGAAAATGTGTGCCATGTTTTGGGATAGGAATAGTCACCATGATAAAAATGGCAGTAAATTTATACCTTTTATGTTAAATTTGAACCTTTATACTGAGTTCTGGTAAGTTCTGATCATCCTATTTTGTTCCATTGTTTGATTAGTTTAAACACTAAGGATCATATTATTTTAATTACTGTTTAGAATAGTTTTTTGTTGTTGTTGTTGTTGTTGTTTTAAATTTGTATGGATTTTTTCTTGGAGGGAGAGTAGGTAATTAGGTTTATTTATTTAGAGGAGGTACTGGGGATTGAACCTAGGACCTTGTGCATGTTAAGCATGTGCTCTACCACTGAGCTATTCCCTCCCCCAGAATAGATTTGATTTAGAATAGTTTTAATTACTCATAGCACTAATCCTCTATACTCCAACCAGTACCTTTACTCTTCTTTTCAGAATTTTCCTGGCTGCTTCTGCTTGTCTTTTCCCACGATATGGATTTGTTTATTATTATTATTTTTTTTAATGGAGGTACTGGGGGTTGAACCCAGGACCTTGTGCATGCTAAGCATACACTCTACCACTGAGCTATACCCACCCGCTTCCAATATGGATTTAAAATGAATTTTGTCTAGTTGCAAATGTAATTCCTATTGGCATTAAAATATAAAGTGGGATCCGTATCTCACACTTCATACCAGATAAATTCTTGAAGGATTAAAGAGTGAAATTAAAAAAAAGAAAAGAAAAAAAAAAGAAAAGAAAGAAACCATAGACATACTAGAAGCGATCTCAGAGGATTTTTAAAAATATAATCTCAGAGTGAGAAAGGTCTAAGCATGACACAGCACATAAAATCCATAATCTAAATCTCTCCAGAATCATGACCTTGTCGTGATCCTTTTGGATTTACCTTTATATTCATAAATTCAATGACATAAAAATTAAAATGTTCTGCATGACAAAACCTGCCACAGAAAGTCAAAAGATGATGACATAGTGGTGATGGTTGCACAACAATGTGAATGTACTTAATGCCACTTAAAAACGGTTAAAACGGTAAATTTTGTTACATTGTAATTAACTACAATAGTTAAATAAATAAATATGTAAGTACAGTGGTCCCCCCATATCCATGGGTAATATGTTCCAAGACACCCCCCCCCTGGATGCCTGAAACAGCATAGCACCAGACCCTGTATATGCTATGTTTTTTCCTGAACTAAGGGGTGGGTAGCATATACAGGATGGATACACTGGACAAAGGGATGATCTGTGTCCTGGGCAGGATGGAGCAAGACTGTCGAGAGATTTCATCATGCTACTCAGAAGGGCCTGCAATTTAAAACCTATGAATTGTTTATTTCTGGAATTTTCCATTTAATATATCCGGACCCCTGTTAACTGCGGGTAACTGAAACTGAGGAAAGTGAAAACAGATAAGGGGGAACTACTGTACTGGGATAATTTTAAAGTTCATCCATGTTCCATCTAAAGGAATCTCACAATTATAAAATGACTATAACTCAATCAAAAAAATGTTAAAAAGAAAAAATCTCACAGTGTTCTGTAGCCCATCCTTATTGAGGCTCTGGAATGAGACTGCTTGAGTTACCTAACTTATTGCCTGTGAGACCCTTTTACAAGTTACCTCACCTTTTATAGTTTCTGTTTCTTTAGCTATATAATGAGGATGCTTATAGCTCTCTCATAGGGTTAGTAACACCATTCAGTGGGAAACTGTGTGTATAGAACTTAGCACAGTATATAATAAATAATAACCATTGTATGTATAATTAACAGACATTCAGTTCTTATTTTGGATTCTCAAGTAACCACAACCAGCACTATACTGACCTTGTAAATATATTTTCTCATTTTTAATTACTGCTATTGTTACCCTTAAGAAGAACAAATAATGGGGGGGGGGTAATTTAATAAACAGAAAACATACTGCAAAAAATGATTGAAATAGTAAGTTTTATGTATATTTTGGCACAATTTAAAACAAAGTTTGAAAAATAAGGCATTTATTGGGTTTACGGCCGTCTCTAATTATCTTAGAAAGGACCTGGTCTGGAATTGTTTGTGGTACTAAATCAGTAACACTCACACCCATATGCAAAGACAATGGCAAACTGGGAAAAATGCTGGCAACCCATATATCAAAGGGCTAATTTCCTGATAAATAAAGAATTCCTTCAAATCAATGAGAAAAAGCAAACAATCCAATAGAAAAGTAAGCAAAGGATATGAACACAGGTTTTAGAAAAGGAAATACAAAAAGGTCTTAAAATGCGAAAACATGCTCAATTGTAATTCAAGACTATTGGGATGTAAGTTATATACAGAATACATAAGTTTAGGCAAATAGACTTACAGTTAGCATCACTCAGATACAAAGTTGGCCATTATCCTTTCTTGATAGTTTTAACACTTGCTTCCCTCCCTTGAATCCAAAACTGAGTGATTTTTTTCCAGCTTTATTGATGGCCAGAGAAACAAAGAGTTTGCATGTGTGGAAGCCATGACCACCTTTCAATTTCAGTGTGAAATCCCTCTCATCCAAGCCATTTAATCATTGGTTTAGTGGCATCACCTTACTTGCCCATAGAAATCCCCAGAATCAGCCTCTTAAAACAGGTACAACAACCTTTCTCAACACATATCATCCTTCCTGCTTTTAATGCTTATATATTGTCAGATAATCTGAGTCCAGAATCACTACCTGATTCTCACTTTCCCTTCAGATTTGCTATTCTTTTAAAAACTTCAAGCAGAATTTATTATATGATAAATATGAAATGTCCGATCAGTGGAGAGGGACAATATTATGGAAAAAACGGTGTCAGGTTATAGCTACCATGTGGGAAAAATGTTACATTCCTACACACACATACATATTGTATTTTATTTTATAGATTGTAGTTTAGTCTTTGATTTAGCAGTTAGACAAATTAACTTAGGGAAATAATCACATGTGTGACTAAATACATATTTACCAGAATGGTCATTGTTAAGTTATATATTAGATTTTAAAAGGAAATGAAAAAGTAAGCTAACAACATCCCCTTAGATACAGGATTACAAGATAGATTATTTAATTGAACCAACTATAGTATGTACAAGTATAACACAGATTGCAGCCATTAAAACACCCCAGGGAATTTGTATGTATTAATAGGAAAATTCCATAATATTAAACCTGGCACAGAACAATATGGTATGATCCCATTTTTACAAAAAAATTTAAAAATTCACATATATGCCTAGATTGACCTGGAAGGTTACTGCTCCCGTTTCTGAGAGTGAGGTTGTGAAGAGACTTTATACATTTTATTATTGGGTGCATTTTGTATAATGGGTTTTAACAAGAAAAAAAAACCATACAGATATTTTAAATTTGAGAAAAATTATCTTTACAGTTCTTTTTTTTGGATTAAAAATTTTTTTAACATTTTTTATTGATCTATAATCATTTTACAATGTTGTGTCAAATCCCAGTGTAGAATACAATTTTTCAGTTATACATGAACATATATATATTCATTGTCACATTTTTTTCTCTGTGAGCTACCTTAAGATCTTGTGTATATTTCCCTGTGCTATACAGTATAATCTTGTTTATCTATTCTAAAAATTCTTTTTATTTAGGTGAAATTTACATAACATAAAATCGACCATTTTAAAGTGCACAATTCAGTGGCATTTAGTACACTAACAATGTTGTGCAACCATCTCCTCTTGATATTGATTCTTAATTCTATTGATTCATTCTGTATCTTTTTCTTTTCCTTGCAATTCTTTGAGGAACCTGGTGGGTTTTTTTGTTTGTTTGTTTTTTGGTTTTTTTGCCTCTTGGGTTTCCTGAAATCTGGATTTTTCTTATTGTATACTCAAACTGTCATTTAATATGTTCCTCTTTTCCTGTATCTTTATAGTTCTTGAACACAGAGAAAGTTTCTCTTTGTGTGTCATATACAGTCTGTTTTCAAACATTAACAGAGAACAAAGCATTTCTAGACTTCATTTCCTCTTCATTTTTCTATTTAGTTTCAGATACCATTAAATCCATATATGAGTTATGAGGACTGTGTGTGTGTCTGGGTATATGGTTTTGCTTCCAGGGCACAGAAGTGAGGTATGTAAATATCATCCCCATTAACTCAGGGATATCTTAACAAACCATGGAAAATTGAGCCTATTCCATCTTTTTGCCACAGGGGATCCTGTTGGTAATATAATCCCAAACCTCACATTCCTTGATCTTTGGCATTTGGCACACCCAGGGATTCTGCCTGGAATTCAACAGATGAACTGCCTGCCGTAGTTTTGTTACTTAGGACCTAGTGCTGGGGAGATTGTTTTAAATTTCAAGTTAGTGGTCCAGTCTTGAGCTGTCACTTTCCATGGGACTGACCTGGGTCCAAACTCAGAATCTCAGAATACCTGGAATGGGAGATCACTGCATCCAGTATTCATTTTACAGATGAAAAAAATCAAATCCATGATTTCCTGTAAAGTAGGGAATATAAACAAGATGATTTATAGGTTCCTTCTGGCTTACAATTCTGGGATTCCTGTTTCCTAGTCAAGATCACGAATTCCATCCCCTGTGGATCAGGTTATTTTCCAGGGAAGCTAGATTCCTGATTTTTGGCCATAAACCACATAGTCACGGGAGTCAAAGGAAGATGATAGTACAAGAATGTCGGCTGAACAGTGATTATTATCTTCACAGAAAAAGGCACGTGAAGGTATAACCTAGTGCTTGCTCAGTGGTGCCAAACACTGTTTCGCTGTTGCCTGAATACTCATGGAACCCCTTCTAAGGGCCAAGCTCTGTGTCTCCACGTGACAGACAGGAGCGCTGACCTCATGAAACTGCTGGCTGTTGGAGGAGATGGACAAGGAGTCACAGCTATAATTGTTAATGTGTGCTGTGGAGGGACCTTGCTTTGTGCTCCATCAGTTTGGGCCCCATACAAACGTGTCCAGCTGAGAGATCAGGCTGGGGCTGAAGTCCAAACACTATCCCCAGGCCAGCCTATGCTCACCGAAAAGAAATAAGCCTTTAAAAATGCATCTCTCTCTGTGTGGTGCCTTCTGCAGTCCCCTGTGTTGTAATGGCCGTCCTGCAGGATGCTATAAGAGTTTGGCCCACAGGGTCTCACCTAGGTGGGGGCTAGGAAGTCTCTGCTCAAAAAAGTACCTCAGCTGAGACCTAGAGACTGGGCAGAAGTTAACCAGTTGAAGGCTGGAGCGGGAAGGAAGTGATCTAGGCAGAGCCCTGCCCCAGGCCCCATGTCCAGGAAGGCCTTTGAGGAAGTGAAGGAAGGGGCTTGTGGCTGGGAGGCAGCAGACGGGGCAGCAGGACTGAGGGCTAGGACTGGAGCTGTGGGCAGGTGCAGATGGTGATAGGCTTTTGGACTTTACATCAGGAGTGATGGGAAGCCACTGGACAACCTGAAGAGAGTGACTTTAGTTAAGCGTCGATTAAACTCTCTCATTTCCTCCTTTTGTCTAATTCAGGCCAAACCCTTAGTCTCATATTGGGATCATTCCGACAGGGTGTGGCAAAGAAAGTCCAGGCTCACACCTTTGTATCTCTTTGAGATGCTATTCAACATACACAATGTCAAAAAATGTTTTAAAACTCTGGCCTCAGTAAACTATGGTTACCAAAGGAGAAAGGGCAGGGGGGTAAATTAGGGTTGGCGATTAACAGACAGACATTACTACTCATAAAATAGATAAACAACAAGGCCTTACTGTATAGCACAGGGAACTATGTTCAGTTTCTTGTAATAACATATAATGGAAAAAAATATGAAAAGAAAAAATAATATATGTACGTTTATGTGTCACTGAATCACTCTGCTGTGCACCTGAAACTAATATTGTAAATCAACTACACTTCAAAAAAAAAAAAAAAAAAACACCCAACGTCTTGTCTCAATAAGTGAAGGGGACATGAAGTCCTTGGACCATCAGAATGGATGCTGGTCACAACTGATTCATTGCAGATTTCAAAGGCGGTCCCAGGCCAGTGCCATGGTCAGGTGTCGGTCTGCAGAGTCAGCCAGCTGACGTCCTTCTGTTACGCCTGCTACTGGTTCAGCTTGCGTTCTCTTCATTGTCAACCTGAGCTGATTGCTTGGGTTGTTTCAGGGGCCAGTTCGCGTTTTGCCCTTTGCCAGTATAGTTGGTGTGAATCTTCTAAGCGAGTAAACAGCTTAGGGGTGAATATGAAATCATTTTCTTTGAAAAGCTAGGCATTTAATTTTTTTTTAAAACTTACTTATTTTACTTTTTGTGGGGGAGAGGGAGGTAATTAGGTTTGTTTATTTATTTATTTTTAGAAGCAGATACTGGGAACTGAACCCAGAACCTCATGCATGCTAAGCACTCTACCACTTGAGATACACCCTCCCTGCTTAGCTCGGCATTTTAGCCTTTCATTTTTACTGAGCACCTGGATTAAGTGTTCACAAATACTTTGTTCAAACGATTCATTATTTACATATTTGGTTGTGGAAAGAGACTTCAAAAGAGGAATAGTAAAAGTGGACAACTCACAGGGATTTTGGTTCTTTTTTTTTTTTTTTTTCCCCCAATTGAAGGTTAGTAAAAGAGAGACCTCTGCTGGCTAAACTGGTATAATGACCTAGAGTTGGTCTATCCCTTAAGCTTTTACATGTGTTGCAAATTGATTGCTCACAGTTTATTCATCTCAGCTATCAATTCAGATTCTTCTGGAGCTGATCTAAGTGACTGTCATTCCCAGCCCCAATCCCAGTTGTTTCTGTTTCAGTCTTCAGTCTCAGTCTTTCATATTTCCCAAACACAAAAGCGCTAAATATCAGCCCCCGCCAAAACCCAGACCTGACATACCTCCTGCATCTTATCTTCTTTGTTTCCTTTCTCTCTTCTGCCCTCCGCCTCCCTTCCTCCTCTCTGCCAGTAAAATAAAATAAAACAAATCTTGGCTCAAAAGAGAGAACCGCTGATGGAAAGTGAGAAGGAGGGAACAAAACCCTTATCTCTAGCATATCCTCTACTGGCTGTGAAGCCCTGGGGCCCCGCATTGGGGTTATATACCTGAGAAGAGATGGGAATCCCATTAGCGTCTTCTGATGGATTTGTGCAACTGTGGGAATGTGAGATTTGGTGAATGGCCGACTAGATGCTCTAGACTGTGGAGGGTGCTTACATGGGAGGAGAAAGGGGAAAGTCTACAGGAGACCTTTTGTGTGTCTACAGTAACAACCACAATGATGAGGGCCTACTACCTGCTGGGCCCTGGGCCAAGTGTGTGATGTACCTTAATTCTGTTTCTTGCTTTTCCTCTCTCTTAAGAATCTCAAGAACACCTTTCTCTGGGGAAAAAATAAAATTAATGTGTGTGTGAATAACTTATAACAAGACCTCCCTAAGAATAATAGCTATGTGTGTGTTTGCTGTCTTATTATTATATTTTTGCTCTGGAATATGCCACAGCCTCTGCTGTGCCTTCCCGTACTGGCTAGAGTAAGTCCTACGCTCACGTCTACGGTAGTGTCTCTGGCCCCCGGGAGCAGAGCTGCAGAGATGCCTCTGGTTTGGCACATGGCTTCCACACAATGGCCCCCCTTTGCTGCCTTCCCAGGTCTAACCCGCTCTCACTCCTGAGGTACTCATGCTCATATTTTCTTCTTCTTCTTCTTTTTTTTTTTTATTATTGTTAAGAAATTTACTTTGTGGAGAACTCAAAGTAACAGTGAGGAAAAAACTTGAGGTCTTCAAGTGCACAGAGGAAAAGGGCAAAGTGTGAAAATAAGAGAAATAATGAAGGATATGGAGAACAAAAACCCCAAATTAGAGGCACATTTAAGAATAAGGATCTGATAAACCAATCAATGTTTGTAGGCAATGACTACACTTATTACATCATTGTCATACTAACGTGAAATGTTAGTATCCAGTGATGATCATTTTAATGCCCATAGGGGACCTAAAGCCATCTAGCTCAAACCTCTCTTTCGAGAAGACTGAGGTCCAGAGAGGCTGTCCATGGCCCAAGATTACCCAGCCAGCAGGTGGCTGAGGCAGGACTGGAACCCAGAGCTCCTAGGTTCTCCAGCTTCAGCACTTCCTGTATGACACCCGCCCTCTCCTCGGTCCGCATTGTGCAGGAGATGGTTTTCACCTGTACTTTTTGGTCCTCTTTTCTAAGGCCCCCACTCCTCCCTGTGGCACACAGGGAACCCGGGCCCATCAGCGCAGCCAGCAGGCAACTTCTCTGACCAGCCCTGGGCAGCCTTTCTCCCTCTCCTCGAGTTATTTATTCTGTGGCACTCACAAATCGCTCAACTCACAAAATTTACCAAAAGATGTTCATAGACTTCTATCCCTCTTGAAATGTCTCCTGATCTTGGCTCTTCTATGCTGCTTGATAGTGCTGAGTATTTTTCGTGGCCGCCTTAAGTTTTCATTTGTAATAAGTTGCCTTGTACTTAGTTGAAGTCTCCCCACCCCCTCAGTGTAATACAGTACCTTTTACTGGAAAAATAGCCTCTTAACAGAATAAATCTCTCTTGGAGTTTCAGGTACTGTGGCCAGTCAATTATAGAGCTATTTGAAAGCAGGGGTCATAGAAGAGTTTCAAATTATACCTTATAGTTTCTAATCTGGTGCCCTGGGTATACTGTTAAAATTGACTAAAGTTTTGTAAATGAGAAATCACCTTATTTCAGTATTGCTGCTGTATTAATTTAGGGACCTGGCAGTTATTGAAAGAGAGCTCATGATGTATGCCGGGCTGTGTTAGGCCCTGAAGGTGTTTGAAAAGAAGTTTGACAGCTGCCTGTCTGTCCCCTTCTGGCTGCCTAGAAGGTGGATAAGATGGATGCAATTTGAGGAGGCATCCTTTGTTCCTGAGGATAGAAGGTGCATTGTGGAGCAGAAAGATACAGGGACTAGAGGCGATGCTGTATGAGCTCTGCATCACTTTATCTCCAGAATTCCTTTAAAGAAAAGAAAAATAAACTTCTATCTTGTTTAAGCCACTATTATTTCTGGGCTCTGTTACTAGCTGCCAAATGCAAATCTTAACTGATACGGAAATCCTTGAGGATTTTTGAGCAAGGAACTGATTCTGATTGGGAGCTGTGCAAGAGACAGGTTCAGGGAGAGGGGTGTTCCGGGACCTACGAAGAGATAAAATTGGCTTGGCAGGTGGGGACAGATAGTGGGGGGGGGGGGGGACTTTGAATGAGGAGAGTACACATCTTGCACAGGGTGGTTGGTTTTGTTTTTTCCGCCAGGACACCTCTGCTCAACTCCAATTATACCGTGGTTATTTAAATATGTAGTTACTGAGTAATTTGCATTCTGCCCTTGTCAAGTGGCCTGAAAGCTGTGGAGATTGAGAAGATGGGTACTCTTTGTGTCTTAAAAAGAAGCAGGCAAAAGCTGGAACAGAAAAAGAGTATCAGTGTTACAGTAAAGTGAAGTTACTATGTTTTCAGAACTCCTGCAGATATTTTCAAGGAAAGGAACTTTTGTTACATGTGACTGGCTAATCAAGATACATTTGAAATGTATCCTTTACTGGATAGCAACTGAAAATAATATTTTTAAAATATATCTAGGGGTAACTTGCAGAGATAACTTGGAGTAACTTACGAGATAATTGATGCGCTGAACATTTCTAAAAAGGAAAACAAATCTATTTTATTAACTTCCTCTATGCTTCATGTAATAACACTGAGTAACAGACATCTCTTTGTAGTAAACTTTTCATCTTGAGGTTGCACAGGTAATTTTACACTTCTTGGATTAGAAGATGTTTATTATTTACAGGGGTTATAAAAATAGGATAATATAGCCAAAAAAAAAAAAAAAAAAAGACATAGCCTTCCTCTGAGCTAGATATGCTAACCAAATATTTCCAATCTGTTTCCTTAAATATGGGTTGGCAATTCTAAAGTTCCTTCTAAATCTGGCTTGAACAAGGAATTAGAAGTTTTAATGCAATTACAAATTTCAAGGTCCCTCAAGGCAGTGGCCGTCAGCCTTTCTCCCCCTGCACGTGGAAGGGCAGATGTGTCCAGTATTACCTGGAATTTTTTTTTTAATGTATCCCTTAACAGAGACACTGGGGACTGAACCCAGGACCTTGTGTTTGCCAAGCATATACTCTACCACTGATCTATGTCAAATATACTACCTGGAAACTCTAGCTCATTAATTATGTCTTACCACTCTTTCCATTCTTTTGGAAAAAATACAGTAGAATTCAAGCAACTGAATAAATATTAGGTTGTAGCCTGGACCATCTGTTGCAAACTTCCATGCTTTTTTCTACCAACTTAGTTTTAATAGTCACATATGATTATCCCCAGTTTATAGTGAGAAGAACTATAAAAAATGATTCCAAATACTAGGTTTTGGTTTACACCTCTCTGAAGTGCCCTGGGCTGCATTTTGCTACAGTCTGCCCACAGGAAAACCCCCCACTAGTCTGATAAGCAGATGTTTTCTCTCTGCAGTTAAATAAATAACAACAGTGGCCAACATTTACGGAGCACCCAGTGTGTGCTGAGTCACTTATCTACATTATTTCTTTTAACTCTGATGGAAATTCTGAGAAGTAGTTATATCGATGAGGAAACGAAGCCTGGGAGCTATTGCTCAAGGTTACATTAAGCAGCTGAAAAAAAAAAAAAAAAGGGCTCAAATTTGGGTCCTGCTGACTCTCAGCCTGGCTTCAGAGGCCATCCTGTTATTCTTGTAAATCATCTCAGTGAGAACGAGGCCAGCTCGCTCAGTGTGACACGCGATCCCAAATCCTTCTCTTTCACTTTCTGCCCAATTGAAAGACGGTAGAGTGATTAAATATTTCTGGCCAGCGATATCTTGCCGTTTATGGAAAAATGATATCCCTAAATCTTTCATAATTGTTTCATTAGACACAAAAACAAAGCCCGGAATGACTACAGGAAAATCTCTGCACCTCAGCCTCTCCTCAGTCACGATGGAAAGAACAGCATCACTTTCTGAAGTTGCTTTGAGAAGAAGACAAACGGGATGCTACTTAGTTATGATTAGTAGACACTTTGGGGAGGCAGGCTACACCTACCACCAGGTATTTTAAGGTTAGGAAGCCCCTTCTTAAGGGATGAAGGCCATTTTATGGTGGGAGAACCATGGAAGGCCCAAGGAAAGAGACTGGATGACTGCTTGCTTGCTTGCTTGCTTGATTGACTTGAGATAGGAAGGACTTTTAATTCGATCTTGCCTCTGAAACTCCTTTTGCTTTTTAACTCCAAATAGAGTTGGGTGTTTCTCAAAAGCCACCTTATTTTAAAGTAGGAAAGAAGGAGCTGCTCAAAAGCTTTGTATTTGCTATGCTTGTTTGTGTTGGTTTCCTACCTCCTGGGGATTGAACCCAGAACCCCCTACATCATTTACCTGGGACGAGGGCCCAGCTTACCTTGGGGGAAGTGTAGGTAGGTAACAGTAGCCGAGTGATGTTTGCTAATTTGTTTATTTAGTGAGGGGTCTCATTAAAAAGTCATTTCCTTGGGTGATTAAGGAGCAGCTCGGGAAGTTTTCTCATTTATCTGCTTTTGAGTTCCTGTTTTGAAGGTAATTCTGTAAAGAACAATGAAGTCCTGTATCTTCATTTCAGCCTGTCATTTTAGTCCCAGGGTTTTGGTCTTGGAAAGGCCGATTGCTTTTCAGATGGGATACACCCAGAGCTGAGGTGGGAGTGGGGGTGGGTGGGAGGTGTGGGTCTGGTTAGTTGACAGTATTCTTCAGTGGGATGACTCCAGTGTCTCCATCAGCAAGGTCATGACAAACTTTTTGGCTGGGTCATTATTCTTCTGTAGGATGCCTAGCCAACCTCTCTAAGCTTATGAGGGAAACTAACAACCTCTCCTTACAAGGCTGAGGTTGTCTTCATAATCAACTGAAATAATGTATCTGAAAGTGCATTTAAAATTTATTATTATTACGTGTGAAAATGGTGGCTAATGGACATGCTATGAGGTGCCAGCTAATGTCACTAGGAGTGCAAGGCAATATTTTGCCTAAAAGGTTCTGGGGTCAATTTTGACGTGTTGGGGGCGGGAATGGTTCCCCACCACCAAGCATGCTCTGACACCAGTTGGGTTCCTATACTTCAACTCAGTTCTAACACTGTCTACCCAGAGATAGCATCAGATTCTGTAGGTTGAGGGCTCAGTCCACAAGACTGCCCCCTTCCCCATCCCCTACCCCAACCTAACTTCAGAACCCAGTCACAAGTCCAGGTTATCACCTGTTTTGAACCAATTGGCTGTGGATTGGAGGTTCCAATGACCCTGCCCTGGCTTCCATTAATTTGCTCGAGCAGCTCACCGAACTCAGGGAAGCAACTTACTTGCTACATTGCCTGTTTATTGTAAAAGGATGTAACTCGGAAACAGCCAGATGGAAGCGGTGCCTTGGGCAAGGTCTGGGGAAAGGTCTGCCCTCTCCCAGTATGTTACTTACTCTTCCCAAGTCCCCATGTGTTCACCAATGCAGAAGATCTCCAAATCCCATCCCTTTGGGTTTTTATGGAAACTTCGCCACGTAGGCATGACTGACTAAATCATTGGCCACTGGTGACTGATTCAGCCTGGTAGGGATGGTTAGTGGGACCCTCTCGTCTCCCAGCAAGTCTCGGGGTGGGACTAAAGTTCCAACCCTCTAATCACACAGTTGGCTCCTCTGGCAACCAACCCCCACCCCTCAGGTACTTTCGAAAAGTCATCTCATTAACGTAAAAAAAAGACACCTTCGTTGCTTACCATTTAGGAAATTTCAAGGGTTTTAAGAGTTCTGTGCCAGAAAAGGAGATGAAGACCAAATACATCTTATTATCAATCACCATATCACACGCCCAATGGGAGGAAGCCAATTTATACACACACGTGGCAACTTTTCAAAATATGTCCTCTGCTGCCCTGTTCACTGATCTCCCTCCACACCTATTCCCATACTTCTTGCTGTCTCTCCAATTTGCATAGTATATTCATAGAAGTACATTCTTCCATTCAGATTTAGCAACTAGAGCATTGTACTTGTGCTGTTCTGTTCTGAGTGGAGTGAATATTGACTACACATTATTCTTTACTTGAGGAGCACTGAGAACAATTCAAAGCCAAGGGCGTGTCGTAACACTACTTAATAATCTGATGTAACACAGTCCATGCTGGGGATAATATGCATGTTTTCTTCAGGGCTGGTGTGTTAGACCTGCTTCCTAGGGCCAGGGCCTCTCTCCTAAGCACAATATGTCTTTTTTTGTGGGGGTGGGTGGGGGAGGGGAGTGGTAATTAGATTTATTTATTTATTTATTTATTTATTTATTTATTTATTTATTTATTTATTTATTTTAATGGAGGTACTGGGGATTGAACCCAAGACCTCGTGCATGCTAATCATGTGCTCTACCACTGAGCTGTACCCTCCCCTACACAGCACAATATGTCTTAATTAATCAAATTAATCAGGCTCTGGAAGCTGAGAAAGGCAAGGAAAAAGATTTTACCCTGTCAACACCTTGGTGTCAGCCAGTGAGACTCACATCAGACGTCCAGGTCACAGCATTGCAAGATACCAAGTTTGTGTTGTTTCAGGCCACCAAGTTTGTAGTAATTTGTTACAGCAGCAATAGAAAACTAATACATAAGGAAAATGTATTATTCTTAAGCATGAGGGGACAATATTAAGAGTAGGGAGCTGCTTGATTTCCTGGTTCCTCAACCCTCGGCTCTAGGCAGGTGATCTGTTTGTCCATTTTCAGAATCGGTCTCATTGCCACCAGGGTCACTTCTTCTTCTTGTTCTTCTTCTTCTTTTTTTTTTTTTTTTGGACTGAAGTATAGTCAGTTCACAATGTTGTGTCAATTTCTGGTATACAGCATAATGTTTTAGTCATACATGTACAGACATAGATTCCTTTTCATATTCTTTTTCATTATAAGTTGCTACAAGATATTGAATATACCTCTCTGTGCTATAAAGTAGAAACTTGTTGTTTATTTTATATATAGTACTTAGTATCTGCAAATCTTGAACTCCCAATTGATCCCTTCTCACCCCCTTCCCCTGCTGGTAACCATAAGTTTGCTTTCTATATCTGTGAGTCTGTTTCTGTTTTGTAAATAAGTTCATTTGTGTCTCTTTTTCAGAGTCCACCTGTAAGTGATATCATATGGTATTTTTTTTCTCTTTCTGGCTTACTCCACTCAGAATGACAATCTCTAGGTCCACACATGTTGCTGCAAATGGCATTATTTCATTCTTTTTTGTGGCTGAGTTGTATTCTATTATATATATATATACACACACACACACACATATACATATATACACACCACAACTTCTTTATCCAGTCGTCTATCAATGGACATTTGGGTTGTTTCCATGTTTGGCTATTGTAAATAGTGCTGCTGTGAACATTGGGGTGCATGTGTCCTTTTGAATTAGAGTTCACCAGGATCAGTTCTGATCCCAGCAATAAACTTATGGAATGCATATTGAGTGTAAGATATGAGTATTAAACTGAACTCCTATGCCCAGTATTTCTGAAAAGCCTTTCTTATCTCCTGGCTTCCTCTTGCATGGGTGATGTGGCCTCATTTGAACCCAGTTTTATGCTGTGTCTGCTCCTGTCTCCAGGGCCACACTCCTGGTCTGGAACTATCCCTCCACCAGACATCACTACAAACTCATGCCCACCTGGACCCCATGCTTGCGCCACCTTGATGTAGCTTCTTCTTCCCTCCACTTCCTTCCTGCTTGGAATTTTGTTTTATGCCTGTGTGACACAGGAAACACATATTAAAATGATGTACTGGCCATACCTGCCTTCCTGCCCACCAGAGAGAATGAGTGCCTTGTGTGCTCAGCTCACTAGAGGGTCTCTGTTGAAATAAGCAGGGCGATTGGCAGTGAGGAGAACTGAAGTGCTGAGAGGAGACTGAACTTTTCCATCCACCACAGAATAAGGAAGAAAATTTTATTAGAAGATTGAAGAAGAGAGGATGTAGAGATGGATGAGTGCTAAGCTGTAGAACTTTTGAGGGAAAACTTAAAGAATATTTAAAAGGGTTTCCTAGGTAATGTGTGATGTAATCTCATTGCTTCCTTAAGAAACACTCGGTAAGTGCTGGATTTGTGGGAGACTGGATGCATGGACTCCGCAGGTGGCCTTCGAGTACGGGCAAGATGACCCCAAAGAGCCCGAGTAGTTTCAGATGGTGAGAGTGAGGAACAGGCGAAGGGAGGGTGCAAAGTAGGCTTTGCGTTTTTTTTTTTTTTAACCTTTTTTTGGGGGGGTTGGTGGTAGTAATTAGGTTTATTTATTTAAAATGCTGGTACTGAGGATTGAACCCAGGATCTTGTCCATGCTTAGCGTGCACTCTACCATTAAGCTATATCCTCCCTCCAAAGTAGTGTTTGAATAGCAGGTCTCTCATTAGGGGTATTTGTTCAGTACTCAGGGATTCTGAGGAAGGGTTGCACAAAAAAGCTACATCTCAGAGAATTCCAAGATGAAGAGAAAGGAAAGCATCTGTCTGCCTGTTTCATCCTGGTTCCCTTTCCCTTGGCCAACGTTCACCCTACATGAAGCTAAAGCTTCTGAACTCCCAGGCGGCATCATCTGGCCACTCTGTGACCATTCAGGAAATTAATTTCACACCTTGTGGTGTGGCCATTTCCTTCAAGCCTGGAAGTGGGGAGTGACTCACGTGGTGGAGACAAAAAGAAAGAACACAAGGGCAATAGAAGGACAGCTGAGAAGGCAAAAAACATTTGTCTCTGTAACTGAGGAAAACTCGTATTTAAATCTTGCTCCAAATTGTGACTCATGCCCTCCTACCCCTCCGCCCCAGGAGAGGAACTGCTCCTGGAGGTACGGCAGTACCAGGTCAGTGTGTGCAGTGGACAGAGCAAGCTCCTATTCCAACTCCCTGCTCCAAAAATCCATTTAATATATTGTCTTTGGAAAGAGGACATAGCAGATATTAAACTGATAAGAACAGATACTACACTTGATCCTAGCCCAAAGGCTGCAAAGCGATATGAATCATGTTTTTAAGTGCATGGTTAATAAATGTGTGAACTTAAGTGTTTTCATAAAGACATATGGAGAACTCTTTGAAAGAGTAGGGCGTCGTCTCCTAATGCTAATTGATAATGCCTGCGAAATCTTATCTTTAGACTTCCAGATTGTAACCGTAGCACCCCCGTCTCACCAGGAAGCAGCTTCTACCATTTGGTTTAAAAAAACAAAATCAAATTATTTAATTATCTAAGTAATACATACATATATTTTACTAGTTTAAAAAAAATTTAAGTTCCAGGTGAAGGGAGTTGCATTACTGTTAACACCTTGCTTTTTTCTGCCCTTTCTTAACTCTGCCTTGAACTGAAAGAGGGCATGATTTAATTGGCAGATTTGGGGGGAAATAAAATGGACACGCTCAGCTCATTCCCATCCACTTTCCTCTTTGAAATCCAGCCAGCGTGAGGTCGGCGCCAGGAGCAGGCTGACTCTCCTACCCACAGCGAGGCAAGTCTACTTTGGATCAGATCGAGTTGCTGGATCTCATCCTGAGGCTTGCTTGTTGGGAAACTCTCCTGACTCCCATAGTAAACTGAGCCCCGCAACCCAGCTTTCTCAGGAATTAAGTTATCATTTGCTTTTCTTCTCTTATTCCTCTATCTCATTTCTTAATTTGTTTTGAACTCATAAAAGAAGGAACATTGCTTTTTATCGGGTGCCCCTTCAACGTTCCCATTTTTGATGCATTGGCCGGAAAACTGACATGTAACAAATAAGGAGAAAAGGCAGAGAGGAGCAAATGGAGACACACGGAGTGATCAAGGTTTGCAGCGTGGTAGGGATTGGCCTTGACCCTGGGCTCTTTTTCTTGAATATGCAGGACATTTTGATCTTGGCAGTTTGTATAGGCTTATATTGGACCAGGTAGCTTTTTATGGTGGCGCAGTTGGCTGTTAAGAGCTGTGGCTGGGGAAAAAGACCTTGGAAAAGCCACTCAGAGGCTGTAAGAGGACCTTGGCATGGGCACAGGGGCCAGGAGCTGAAGAGGCCTTAATAAGCAGTTACAGCTGAGGCAAGGATTCAATTATAAGGAGAAAGAAACAGTCTTTTCATATACTGTCCTTTTAGATATTAAAGGAGTGGGAAAATATTTGCTGTTTTTAAAACTGTGGGGCCCTGGGCTCTCTCTGGACCACAGAGCGTTAGTGAGAGTTTAGTTTTCAGTGCACAAGTGCGAGGCCTAGGTGGGTAACATAAACAAACAATCCTACTTTAAATTCCTCTTTTATGTTGTTTTGAACCATCTTCAAGGGCAAAAGAGGGCGGGATAGATGGACTAAGTTTGAATTTGTGTGGCTCAAGAATTACTCCCTCTCCTTGTCCTCAAGGCTGCTGGAAACTGGTTATTTATATATGGTGGAGAAATGCTCCCCAGTGATGGTTTTCTTAGGTCTGAGGAATTCCACAGGAACAGGTAGTGGGCAGAGCCATCTCAGTGCAGGAAGGAAAATGCTTCCTGGCTGTTGTGGGAGCTCTGTCACTAGACAGAAGTCACCTTCATGGCAGTGCTGCGGTGCAGACACCTGAGGTTCAAAAAGGAAGTAAAAATGAAAAGGTTTTGTATATCTGCGTGGGAAAGAACAGCTCCTCAAATAAAATCTGACAACTGAGTGTGTTGCCACTGCACGTCTCTGAACTTTGCAAGAACACAATGTCTTGCTCAGATGTCTTGCTGGAGAGAGGAGACAGCCAAACTTTAAAGAATGCCACCGTGAAAGAGAGATAAGAAATCCAACAGATGATAAAACTTCCATCTGAGACAACAGAGTTAATAGCGCAAGAAGATTAGGGCTTTGAAATAAGTATGACTTGTATCATCAAAGGAATGTGAAAGCTTAACACACATTATAAATAAGAATAAACTAGAGATTGTGGAATTTCAATTGATTGTTGAAGTAATTAAAATGCTAAATTAATTTGTTGAAGAACAAATTAATGAACTGGGAGACAGAGCTAAAAAATTCTCCCAGAGCAGAGCCTAAATGGGAGAGATGGGATGTATGAAAGAAAAATCAAAAGGTGTGGAAGATAGGTCCAGAATTCTAACTTTAATAAGAGTTCCAGAAAGAGAGAATACACAGTAAAGAAGAAAGGCAGAACGTTTTAAATATATCATTCAGAGAAAGCTGTGTCCTCAGATCGAAAGGTCCCTACAAAATCTCCACAAATAGTGTGGAGTTTGTGAATAGAAAAGATAAAGAGAAAAATGTTTTAATTTTCCAGGGAAGACAAATAGAATGCCTACAAAGGAAGGAGCATCAGATTAACATCAGACTTCTCATTGGCAACACTGTTTTAAAATATCAGTGCAATGTTATCTTCATAGTTTTAAGAGACAGTAATTTTTAATCTAGGAGTCTTTTAGGACCAATCAAACAGAAGAAAAAGATGGGGGAACTTTTCCTACCAGACTTCCACCTTTAATATGAAGTCATTAAATCAGTGTGATATTAGTGCATGGATGGACAAACGAACAATTAGGAACAGAACAGAGACCTCAGAAACAGCCCCATCCATCTATGAAAACATGATTTGTATAAAACTGACACTTGAGATCTATAGGGAAAGAATGAACTATTCTATCAGTGATGCTGGCAGATGATGCCCATTATACATATTTAGGATTCCTAACTCATATCATGTAACAAAAATGAATTCCAGATAAGGACCCAATGTGAAAAATAATTTTTAGAAGAAAAAATTGGAAATATTTTTTATGGTCTTGCCTTTTAGGGCAAAAGGAAGTCAAAAACCCAAACCAAAAAGGAAAAGAATTGATAATTTCAACATTAAAATTAAAAAAAAAGATACAAATGTCTGCTTATTTAAAGACATCATAAAAATGGAATGTAACAAGAAGTTATAATCTGAAAGAAGATACTTGTAACATATGAAATATTACACAAAGATTAGTATCCAGATTACATGAAGAACTCCTAAAATCAATAAAATACAAATAACCCATTAGAAAAAAAATACAAAAAATAAAAAATTCACAGAAAAGAAAAACCAAATGAGAAATAACAGTATGGTGAACCTTGCTACGAATATAAAAACCCAAAGAAAAACAAAGTGATTCAATGTTTTAGCCAGTTGGCAAATAAATAAATAAATAAATGTGAAGATACCATTCATTGGCGAGAACGTGGAGCCATAGGACTTATTATGTACCCCTGGAAGGAATGTATATTGGTATGTCCACTTTGGAGAACAGTCTGGTAATGTTTAGAAGTTATGAATGCACATAATCTAGGGCCAACGATTCCGCTTGGAGGTCAATACTTTAGAGAAACTCCTGCCATAGTAAGTCTTGGATGAGAATGTTCCGAGCAGCATAGTATAAAAGCACAAAAATTACAAACATACGTCAGTAGGAAAATGAGCAGTTAAACTGGATTCTATTAACAAAGAGACCCCTACAAAAGAATCTGATTCGATTACGATTAACTTGAGCTACACATTTCATATAGCAATGGCTTTTGCAAATGTATTGAATGAAAAAAGCAAGTTGCTGAAAAGAGATATTCAGTAAGATATCGTTTATACAAAGTATAAAACAGGCAAAAGAGTATTATATATGATTCAGGGTACATGCGTAGTACTTAAAGCATAATCAAATGCATGGAATGATGAGCACCAAATGTAGCATGGTGTTTACCACTAGCTGGAAAAGAGGAGTATGTGATCGCTAAGAAAACGGACCAAGATAAGTCACTATAGAGAATTTGAATCAGATAACTGAAATCTTGAACATGTATGCAAACATACATGCATATATGCTTGTATCAGCAAGAAGAGAAAGAGCATTCTTTTCAAATACACATAAAACATTCATGAAAACAGCATGTTTCTCAAACTGTATACCGTGGGTGACTGAGTGGGACCAAGGATAGGCCAGAGGCTTTTGGGGACTGTGGCCCGACTCCCACTGGCATCCTTATCTGGGTATCTAAGTTCCTTTTAGTTTACCCCAATTAGAGGCACAAATATAGTTTTCTGTATGTACCACAGCACCAAAAATTTTGGGGAGCAGGTACCTGAGAGTGAAAAAGTGCTCAACAGATTTCAGGCCACCAGCAATGATTATAAAATAATACAATTAGAAACTGAGGCTAAAAAGAACCATCCCCAAAGCTCTCTACGTACATATATATTTATTTATTTTTTAAATTAATTTACTTATAATGGAGGTAGTGGGGATTGAAGCCAGGACCTCTTGCATTCTAAGCACTCTTTCTACCCCTGAGCTATACCCTTCCCCACCGCCCCCATACTTAACAATTAAAAATAAGAAGAGACATTTAAATAATTTTGTCAAAGTATAAGTTGCAAATTATTTAGAATTGAACAAAAGCCCGTGGAATGCGATGAAAGAAGAAAATCTGTAGCTTTAAATGTGCTTTTTAGAAAACAAGAAAGACTGAAAATAAATGCCTAGGCTTTTAACCCAAGAAGCTAAACAAAACAAAACAAAACAAAGCCAAAGAAAGTACAAGGAAAAAATAATAAAGATAAAATGGGAAACTAATGAGGGTACATGCTTTCAGTCTATATTTTTATTAGCTAAACATGGCAAGCCTAAAATTAAGGAAAAATAGAAAAGAAGAATAGGTTCTTGACAAGAACAAGCAATTAGATAAACTTTTGGGAAGTTTAGTCAAGAGAAAGGAAAAGATAAAATTAACATTGGGATAAAAAAGAGACATAATACTCACAAAGAGGAAATTTCGAAGACTATAATATATAATGTATACCAATATATTTAACAAAATAAACAATCATTGAAGACTACCTAAATTAAAAAAATTGAATCCATAAGAAGCAGAAAACCTGACCAGACCCACAACTGCAAAAGAAATGGACTGGTTGTCAAAGAAATACCTAGCAAAAATAAAAAACTGAAAAAAGAAAAAAAAAAAAAGAACAAAACAACAACAACAACAACAACAACAACAACAAAAAAACAAAGAAAAGAAATACCTACAAAAAAGGTACATGGCCCAAATATTGTACAATCAGTTCCCCCAAGTAGTCAAGGAGCAGATGTGTCCCATCCGATTCAAGCCTTTCCAGAGCACAGAATGAAGTGGAAATCTATCTGATTCATTTTATAAACCCAACTTAACTCTGATACCATCCAGGACAAGGACAGCACAAGAAAAGGAACAGGCCCAATCCCAAATGGAGCAGGGAAGAATCAGTCACTCAGTAAGTAGATTTAATGTAGATGTATTCTGAAAAAGTAGTGCATCCTGAGTGATTAGAATTTATTTTAGAATGCGAGAATGATCTAAATGAAAATGTGACTAATTTACTACATTAACAGATTCATTCAATAAATGCTTACTGAGCCTCTATTACATGCAAGGCACAGTTCTGGGAACTGGCAAAACAGCAGTAAACCAACAGCCTTTTTTTTGTTTTTTGTTTAAATCCATTTTGTTTATGAAAACACTGTTGTACAAATCATTATTCTGTAATTCTTCCATCTGGGTAAGAAAATAATTACTTAAGTAATAGTATTTCCTAAACTAAAAATGAGCAATAATTAAAAATTAATTTTGAGAAGAGATTGAAAAAAATCATCTCTAGTTCAATAGCAAGTCTGACTGAAAGCTGAGTCGGCCCAGAAGCACACCTGCTCTGTCAGGGTAAAGGGATCGTGGAGTTAAAAAGTACGTGGGAGGACAGAGGAGGCAAACATTTGGATGGATGGGTATTTCTTATAGGCCAGGGGAAAACCTTTGGTTGGAAGGAATCTGGGGTGGTCCATACATGCTTTCTGGAGAAGCAGGAGGAAGCAGTCCCCGTTGGACTGACTGACACAAAGGACCATGACTTAAAGAATGAGGCATGTGATGATTAATTTTATGTGTCAAACTGGCTAGGCTCTGGCTAGGCTCTGGTGAGCATATAATGAGGCTCAAGGTCTACTGGAGGTCAAGTCTTCTGCCTTCTTAGATTTAGCTGGTTCTAACCAGTTCTGGTGGCCTCCTTTTTTTTCTCTTCTGAAGGTTTCCTGTAAAACACTTCCCCATAGCTTATGTTCACTCAAGGAAGCTGGGGGTTAGTGTAGGAGGCTAATAGTCATGGTAATATTTCTACTAGGAACAATTTCCCAAAATTTATTTTGACTATCACTCCTCATACCATTCACAGATATTAATTAAGTTCACATTAAGAACCTGGATGAGTCTATTATTATTATCAGAAGACACAGAAAGGCAAAAGCCGTATTGATAGATTATTTGATTACATGATGTCAGGACTACAAAACACCATGGGTAAAATTAAAAGACAAACAATTTAATGGAAGTAAATATTTGCTGCATACATAGCAAGAATTAGTTCCTACATCATAGTAAACCTTCTGTATATGGATAAGAAAAAAAAGGCAACCCAATAAAAATATGGGCAAAGGAGATAATGAGAAGATATCTGTATAGGAGGATATGAGGGGGAAATGACAAAACAAAAATCACCGTGAATATATGAAAAATGCTCAAATTTACTTATAATCAAGGAAGTGCATTTTAAAATGGCAGCATAAAATTTCATAGTATGGACATAACAGAGTTTAACCATTTTCTGACTGGTGAAAATTTAGATTTTTTTAACTTATTACATACAATGCTCAGTGAACATCTCTGTCTTTGCTTCTTACATCTATGCTTTTGAGATATTAAATCTTGTAAACTTAAACCTTGAGTATGACAGCAAACATCTTGGTATCTGAGCCCCAAATAGAAGTTGCAAATTATGTGAATGTACTCTGAAACTTACCAGCAGAATGTACTTTGTGTTTTATTCTTAATCATGTGCTTAATCTAATACACTTAGGGACTACTGGAACCTTTTCTGGTCAGATTAATTCAAACAGTCAGAAATTGTTCTCTTTCCTTGAAATAAAGCTGATTGAAGGATTACACTGTCTGAATAGCTGTTGGATTCAGAAACTCCTTTACAAAGACTTACTTTATTTTTAGCTTTAAAAAATATCCGTGATTTCTTTTGGATTAAAGGTCTAAACATGCATGTTCCACCAGAGCCTTACTTTTTCATTCATCATAGCTATAGCTTGTTTGTTGCTCATATAAATGTAAGTTATGTTCCAGGGAGAAGAAGTTGCTGACCCTCTACCTGGGAGGGAGAGAAAATATTTATCAGATTCAAAATAAGTGTGTCTTTTGTTCCAGCAATTCCAATTTTAGGAATCTCTCCTACAGAAATACTCACCAAAAGTAAACACACATACACATACTCACACGCGAGGATGTTCACTGCACCATTGTTTGTACTAAACAATTCAATTGAAAATATGATAAATGTCCATCAATAAAGGAATAGTTAAACAAATCATGACTTGTCCATACGATGAGCAACAGCTACGTGTATCACCTTGGAAAAGTGTCTGTAGAAGAGAGGGTCCTGGCAGGAAATGGAACTGACCCCAGATGGTTCAAATGAAGAGATTTTAAGGAAGGGTTTACTTACAGAGGTTGGGCAGTGTTAAACAAATTACGCCATCTGGGCGTACCCACAGACTAGCAGTAGTGGAAAGCTATTACCAGTCCTAGGGCTTAAGGTACAAGGTACAAGGGAGAGAACATAAACGATGGGACTCCAGAGAGATTTGGAACCATAGAGGCAGGGCCAACCAGTGAAACTATAGCCAATGAGAGATTCAGCTGTAGTCATCCCTTGGTATCCATGGGAGACTGGTTTCAGGACCCCCTATGGATATCAAAATCTGTGGATGCTTGACCCCATATAGTTGGCCCTCTGTATCCATGGGGATGTGGAACCTGCAGATGTGGAGGGCTGACTGTACTGCAAAAGACAGAGCTGAAGTGAGGGAAAGCAGGTAAGGAATACTGTGACTTCATTCCTCCTGCTCTGATCTCCTGTGGGTATCTCCCACTGGCTGGACCCATTCAGAAGCATCTGGTAAGGGCGCCTGAGTGAGGAGGTACATAGGAGTCAACCTGCTGGGGTACAGAGCAGGCAGAGGAAAAGGGCCAAAAATAATCTACGGGGATATTGAATGATTAGCACAACATTTGTGTTATATTTTTTAAGTGCGAAAAAAGCAGTATAGCCATATATACAATATGCTATTTTTGTAAAAGAAAATCACAACCACATATTTATATTGTAAACATTATGGAAGAACACATAGCAAACTATAAACTTTTGTTTTTGAGCTGTCACTGATTTTGCACATTTTTTTAAAATTCATTTTTTTGTTTTTGTTTTTTTTCAGGGTAGGGGTAATTAGGTTTATTCATGTTTTTAATGGAGGTACTGGGGATCGAACCTGGGACCTCGTGCATGCCAAGCACACACTCTACCTCTGAGCTATACCCTCCCCCTCCAACCTATGAACTTTAATATTACTTCTAAGGGATGAAAACAGCTGGAGAGGGAAAACTTTCTAACTCCTACGTTTTTATATTATACGAATCTATGACAAGAAATATTACTTCTGTGGTTAGAAAAATAAAGATAAGCTATATTTTCCATGAAAAGAAAGCACTGTTATGCCTAAGATGAAGATGGTAGGAGAAGCCTTTAAATGGTTATTAAACAGTTAATTCACTTAAGGGCATTGCATAAACACCTCCAAAAATCTATTTTTTTCATGTTAAAGTAAAAGAGTAAATCTTATATGCTGTCGTGTTGGTTAGTGTTCTCTGTTGCAAAGATCAGAAAGCAAGATCCTTCAAAGAATAAAAGGGGAGTTAAAAAAAAATAAGGATGTGGGATGGCTCAAGGAACAGAAAGATGGCAAGAAATAAAAATGAAGACTTTCTGTTTGCTTCTCAGGTCCTTGTCTCTTTATTTTTCTCAGCAAACTTTCTCTGCTCTTTGGGCATATAACGGGAAAAATGTAGCTTCTACACAGATCTTGAGTTCCATATTTCAGTTCCAGCCACTGAAAAGACTAACTTAACTCTGTCTAGGTCCAAATTTCAAAATCCTAGGAGAAAGACTGGCCAAGTTTCATTCAGATATCCACCTCTGGCCCAATAGGCTACAGTCAGTAAAGCAGGGTCATGTAACACGATACGGACACAGATCCTGGAATCCTCTGGATGGAGATAAAAAACTACTTTTACATCAAGAGTGAGGCGTATGTTCCCAAGTTATCTACTACAGTTACAAAAGGGGCAAGAATGTTAAAAAATTGATCAGCTAAAAATCACTTTTGAACTGCCCCATAGCTGGGGAAAAAAAAAGGTATTTCGGAGAGAGCCACAGACAGGCAATAGTAACACAATGATGAAAAACAAAATCAGCTGGTAAACTGAATAATATACTATCAGCATAATAAAGTACAAATGAACTATTTAAAAGCCTACAGGACATCAGAAATTACAAATAGTCACTGGTTTGGTACCAGTAACTTACATTTGTACCCAAATTTCTAGGTCTCAAAAGGATTCCACATTCATTTATAATTTAATCAAGAAAACTCTGTAATGGCAATTGAGGTTCAGAGAAGTTAAGTGATTTCCCTAAAGTTACACAGGAACCGCAGACTCAGGATTCAAGCCCCATATTTTCACTGTATACAGAGAGGTCTATCTTATAAGATATGCTTCCCCTCTTTTTCAAAGGTGGTTTAAACTTTTTTTAGCATAGAAAGTAAAAGCAGAAATAATTTTTATAGTAATAAATTCGTAGGGGAAAAAGTGGATTACAAAAAGTTATTTTCTCATCTAATTCAAAAGCAAATGATTTGAAAGGCCACTGAAGGAACTTTTTTTTTTTTTTTTAATAAAGCAAGTAACTAGAACAAGAACAATCCATTTTCAGGGTGTTGGAAGATACGATCCACCCTTGCTTCACTATAATGTTTAATGTGAAATGACTAAATTCTTTTATGAAAAATAGGAATTAAGCAAAGTTAAAAAACAATATCTAACATTCTCTGATCTACAAGAGACATGCTGAAAATGAAACTATTCAAGTATCTGAGAGCTGAAGGAACTCTTAAGATTTATTATGCCTCTGTACCTACAGAACCAGCAGGTGTTATAATCAGGAGGCAATGATTGCTGTATATGTCTGAGAACTTGAGAGATAATGACTGAGCCTGGGAAAGGAAGACACAAAGGCAATAGTTTCGCGGTGTCCTGGGAGATAAGAGAATCTTTATGGCTACCGGAGGGATGTGGACTCAGCTGCAGTCCTTCTGGCACCAGAGGAAAAGGCATGTGGTAAAGAAGTTATGCTGTAATAGGGCCCATGGGGCAAACGCTTCTCTATAAATGAGGTAATGTATGTTTCACCCACACGATCCCAGGTGTGCTGTGCAGGTGTGCACACCTGTGGAGGAGGAAGTGCAACAAACTTAAACTGGCTTTAGTTGATCACGTTAGGGAGACGGGGGCAATTTGAGAGCTCCCGGTGTCAGATCTGTCCAGAAGAATAAGAAAACAAGATTACAGTTTTTTTTTTCTGGAAAAAGGCAATTAAGACAGATTCTTCCTTTAAACATAAGAATCCTATGATGAAACAGCGATTTTCAAGATTATATTATATTGAATTAAAAACAGGTAATTGATAAGTAAAACAGAGTTTCCAGAAGTAGCTGTAAACAACAGTAACAAATCAGTGTAAGACAAAGACAGCAATAACAAATCTATAGAAAAGCATGTTACTGTTTTATAAAGTGATCAGTCTGGACAAGAATTAGCTTCAGAGGGGTTGGGTATAGCTCTGTGGTAGAGCACATGCTTAGCATGAATGAGGTCCTGGGTTCGATCCCCAGTACCTCCATTAAAAAAAATAAAATAGCTTAACTCACACCATGCAGTATAATAAACCCCAGGTGGGTCAAATTAGATTTAAAATTTTGTGGATTTCTTTCTTCCTTTCTTTTTTTATTCCCCCAAGCGTCAGTTTCCCCCTCCCTAATACACCAACCCTATCCTCATTTCCTAGTGTGAAATTTCTTCTGTCTGACCATATGTAGTGTTGGCAGGAGGGTGAAGTTCAGTTACCATCTTCTATTTGAAAGCTGAAGGTGATTGACCCTTCTTTTATCTACCCAGTAAAGCCAGGGGATGAGCATCTGACTTAAGCTCAGACAATCCAGTGATCACTCCTAGGACTTTGGTTCTTAAGCTGATGCAGTGAGAAGAACAGCGGTTGGTCAATGGCACCCAGACAGACCATTCCAGCCACAAAACAGCTGCTGAACTTCCAGCTCTGGTTTTCCAGAGCTCCTTGGTCCTGCCCTACTCTCAAGCATGTTCCCTTAGATTCTCAGCAGTCGTTTGTTTATACTAGCCAGAGTGAGATTTTCTCTATCCATATGGAGACTGCAAGTTCAAAGAAATAACTGATGGAGGAAAAGACTATATGAGATCATTGGTGGTGTCACAGTTCATCCTGAGATATCTCCTTTACAAGGAAAACACTGTGGTAGATGGTCCGATGGTTTGCATTTCTCCCTCTTGCCTCCCCCTAAAGGAGTACACTTCTCTAGCTCAGTGATGTTGCACATGACTTGACTGACCCCTAGAGTGTAAGAGGATGTGATGGGTACCATGTCTGAGCTGAAGCTTTGAGAATGATTTGTCAGTTTTGCTTCCAAAATATATATTTTACTTCATCCACTCCATTCTTCTACCAGTGCTGTCCAAACCCATGATAATCTCGTTCACCTACTTCAAAGCCTTCTAACGCATCTCCTGGCTTTTAGCTGGGTGCCTCTGAAACTCACCCTTCACACAGCTGTCAGTGATGTCAGATCTAACCTTGCAAGACCACAGATTAAAAGCCTCTGATGGTTCATCCTCCCCCGCACGGCATCTGAGAGCCATCCCGATTTACCTCCTATGTACCCCTTCAGCGTCACACCTGGATGGCACCTGGAACACCGCACCATGTCTTTGTCCACTCTGTTCCCTTAGCCTGCCCTCCTCTCCCTCCTAACTTTTGTCTGGATAATCACTTCTGTTCGGCTCTCAAGGCTCAGCTCAATGTCAGTGCTTCCAGAAAGTCACCCCCAGGGCTTCGTAGGCATGCACTTTTCCTGGGCTCCCTTGGTGCACACACTTCCAGTACTTCCCACACAGAGTTGAAATGATTTGTTCTGTGCGTTTCTCTCCAGTGGACTGCCTCCATCCTGGAGGGCAGATATGGTGTCTTACTCAGCTTTTTTATCCTCAGAATCCATCATGATGGCTGGCATACAGTAGTTATTCGATCCATGATCGTGGAGCTGACAGAAACCCAATAAATTAACCCTGGATATAAGGAAACTTTGAGTTGCCTCATAGCCTGCAGCAGGGATCCTTACAAAGCTGATGGCATAAACTGGTTCTTCTGGAAAGCAGTATAACATGTAGCAAAAACTATGACCATGTTCATTCTCCTTCACTTGGTGTTTTCCTGTTTGTGAATGCTCCCCAAAGAAATAATCCAAAGGGGGAAAATTTACACAGATGTTCTTGGCAACTCCAGTTAAAATAGGGGAAGAAAAAAAAACTGGAAGCAATCCAAGTGTCTAATAGGGAAATGACTAAGCAAACAATGGGATTATTACATAGCTATTAAAAAAGACAGAGGTGAGGACTATGTCAACATAGAGAAGTGTGTATCTGCAGGACCGTTAAGTGGAAAAAAGAACACAGACCAGTGTTTAAACACTAGTGGTTAAGGATGTGGGTGTACATTAACTGAAGATCAGAGGCCAATTTGGAGAAATGAAAATGGCTGGAATTCAGTGTTTGCTGGGTCTTTCCTTTCCTGTGCAAGTTCCATGAGTTTATGACAGTAAAAGCTGAACATCAGGCAACATGGATAGCCTGAAAGTCCTCACAGAATAAGGGCTCTCAGTTACCTACCAGCTTGTAATTCCATGCTAAATTCTCAACAAATTATTATAAAAATAATGACATTTCTCCAAGAGAACAAAACACTTTTCTTTAATTCAACAAGCAATTTTGAGAACTTAACTATCTGCTATGCTTATGAAATTTACCAAAAAATATGGTAAAGCGTCCCAGGTGGGTATGTTATTATTTTAACTTACTTTTGTTTATTTGGATGACTGTATATATTGGGACCTAGTACAAAGGAAAGTCTGAAAGACCTTTGGCCTAAACCTCACGTTCACAAATTGTCTCAGTTTTATACTTTCTATGTTGTCTCCGAAAGGTGGTCTATGTACAGTCGCCGAGGAAAAACTGCTAAGGATTAAAAAGAAAAAGTCATCATCACATCACTTTAAACTTGTGTCACATTGTCGATGTAGTGCACTCTTTTATAAATCCAGTGGTTATCTTGTGAATAAGAGTTATTGACAATGTAAGACATATTACACTCTCATTAAAAGAAATAAACCACAATTATTTATATCTTCTTTTAGAATTTCTTCATTTTTAAAAATTCACTGAGACCCTCAAAAAATGGAGGTGACCCTGTCTTCTCTAGACCTCTGGGAGACCCTAAGCATAATTATCACTTTACCTTTAAAATGTGATCATTTTAACTAAGCTAATGGGTTGTTCATAATCTCATTATATAGACACCTAACGTACAAACTGCTATCTCCTAGCTGGACTGTTTCTGTTGCCCTGTAACCAGTGGTCAGAAAATTCCCAGCTTCTACAGCAGTGGTTCACAGCCCTTTCTGCAGGTCAGAGTCAACCTATGTTTTTCCAGACCGCACTCCACTCCTCCTGACCTAGGCTCTCCAGGGCTGAAGTCTAGAGATTCCTATACTTAAAAAGCTTTCTTCTTCTTCTCTTTCCTGCACTGTATTTCCCTATGGTTCCAGGACTACGAATTCAAGTTAGCACTGTGGTTTAGTTGCATCATGGGTTTAACAGATCTGAAGGATAGCCTGAGGGTCAACCAACATTTTTAATATAGCCTCTCTGAGGTGATGTGCTACAAGTCCCCCAAAAAACAATTCAGAAAAGAAGTCTGAGGATGCAGTCCACAGATTTTGGGGAGAACTGCCTATGAAACACTTTGGATCAAAATACCTCCAATTAGACCTCAAATTTCTTACTGTGCTTAAATGTATAAAAGTAAATAAACACTGAATCAAAAATGTTACATTCAAGTGTCTGTTCCTTTTTTTTCCTTTTAACTCTATTTTTTACAAATTGAAGTATAGTTGATTTACAACATTGTGTTAGTTTCAGGTGTACAGCATAGTGATTCAGTTACATACACATAGTTTGTTCCGATTCTTTTCTATTATAGGTCATTACAATATATTGAATATAGTTTCCTGTGCTATACAGTAGGGCCTTGTTGTTTATCTATTTTTATATAGTAATTTGAATCTGCTAATCCCAAACTTTTAATTTATTCCTCCCCCACCCTCTTTCCCCTTTGGTAATCATAAGTTTGTTTTCTATGTCTGTGAGTCTGTTTCTGTTTGGTAAACAAGTTCATTTGTATTATTTTTTAGATTCCACATATGTTATATTGTATAATATTTGTCTTTCTCTGACTTACTTCACTTAGTATGATAATCTCTAGTTCCATTCATGTTGCTGCAAATGACATTATTTCATTCTTTTTTTATGACTGAGTGGTGTTCCATTGTATATATATACCATATCCTCTTTATCTATTCATCTGTTGATGGTCATGTCAATCTTATAAATGATGTGAAGTACCAGGTTTTTACAGGCAGTAAAACTTCAACAAGCCCAAACTATCAAATGATTGGATTCTTTTTCCCTCATGAAAACACAAATCTGAAGAAAATGAGTCTACCACACAGAGAAAAACAAATTCCAGGATGTGGGCTGAGGTCAGTACACATGCTGTGCATTCTCCTGCACCTTCTCCTCTTCATCCTAGTTCTGTAGCATGATTACTGATGCTCTGGAGATGAGTCTCTCTGCATCGCAGCAAAATGCACCATCCATGACATAAAGGTTTACTCGTGTTCATCTAAACCGAAAACACATAAGAAAATGTCCAGGGAAGTTGGAGGAGCATATAAGAACCAAAGAATCAGGGTACATTGTCTCACTCCCCATGCTGCCCCAATTTACCTGACCTTACATCCCCTTTGGAATGATTATGTCTATGGGGTCAAAGGAAACCACTTTCCTACAGGTAGATACTGAAGGCATCTGACTAAGGGTTATGTTTATATTCTGAGGAGATGTAACCAGGATATTTGGAAAAGGAACAAATTCAAAATTAAGTTCAAAAGGACCATGATTTTGAGTAGCAGAAAATGGCATTGTGTTGCTCAGTACAAAGCCTAGTTATAGAGGTGGAGGGTTTAATTGATACAGCTGTTGAGGCTTTTCAGCTGCATCAGAGAGTTGAGGCAATAATTACCGACGTGAAAAACCGCTCCAGCCTTCCTGATTCGAAGGTGAGAGTCTTGGAAGAAGGATGATGTATCTGGGACCCTGTAGGACGAGGCTTCCAGGCTGAACTGTTGCCACCAATCTGAATGCCCCAAGAAAGCACCCACGGATGCTTTTCCTTTGATTTTCCTCCCCTGAATGATCCAGAAAATTGCCCTTCAGCCCATGCTTCACTAACGTGGGACAGAATGCGCTCATGTAACTATTGCCTGGGCTACAGCCGCTGCTTCAGATGAAAACCCAGGAAGCCGAATCCCCGCTGCCACTGAAAGTTTATAATTAGCTCCTTGTGCAGCCTGACCCCACTGGTTTTTCTGACGCATTTGGCTCAAAATGCGTGCCCTTTCTGAGACCTCCAATATCTTCCCCGCAGCTGGAGATGCCACAAGCTGCACGCAGCACTTCCTGTGGGTGTGGCCTCGCATTCTTCAGGCTGCAAGCTGAATGAATCACGTGTTTCAACCACTCGCAGATTCACAGGGCTTTTTAAAATGCAGGGGTAGATCAGGAGTGGGCTCTCTCAGACATAAGAGGGTCCCCTCCCTCCTTTTTCTTTTTAAAAAATGATTTTGTAACGGTGGCCTCTCCAGAAACTCTAATTCGTCGGCCTGGGTGCATTTGATGTCCTCCCAGATAACGTCATCAGCTATTCTCAGGAGAGGAAAGGCAGGGTATGCCCCCTGGGACAATGACAACACTTGTTTCAAGTTGGGGAAGAGCCTGTGGTTCTTTTCCTGCGTTTGGGGGAAAGCGAGCACACAATGTTCATTTCCTAAATACGGGATGTGCTGCGAGGCTGGCGGGTCATTTTCCACCATGTCATATCCTTCTGGATGAAGGCAGCAGGGGCCAGGACAGGAAACGGCAAATTCTCAGAATGAGACCAGGCTTTCCCAGGGCGGTCATTGGCTCTCTGTTACTATAAAGTCTGCTCATACAGAAACAGCCTCAGATTTTTTCTTTCCTGGAGATAGCCAGAAGTGAATGGTAAGTGGGGAGGCCAGAGGGAGACTATCTGAGAAATAGCCATTGGATTTGTAATACAGGGGTTATATCCTTGGTCTATTATATATTTTGAGTGACTTTGTCTCATTTTGCTGAAAGGTGTCTTTATCTGGAAAATTGTCAGTGGTGGGTGGAATTATGGAGGCATGCAAATAAAATTAAGACCTAGGAGTCAGGAGACCAAGATTCTAGACTAGGCTCTATGAAAAAGTAGCTGCCTCTAGAACATGTGTATGTTTCAATTTCCTCATCTTCCAGATGAGAATAATGATGTCTGCCCTGATATCTCTCAGTAGTGAAATGTCCTATTTCTATGGCTTCTTTGCCACTTTCAAGAAGTTACTGACAATGAAAAGTAAGGTGACTATGAAGGGGGGGATTTCTGGCAACTAGGAAGGATGTATTTTTATCAGGATGTACAGTTCTCTCTGTTAGTCATCTTCAACTGGCTTCAATTCAACTTGGTACAGGTAGCCCTCAGTGAGTTGTTAAACAGAAATTTTGGCCACTTCTTAAACTTTATTCAACCATGACTCATTTTTAAAAGATGCTTTCCTGATAAAGGGACATGATGGTATTAACTGAATATAATTCATTTTAATTAGCAGTCATCAGAGAGTGAGATTTCTGAACACATTATGAGCTCTAGTTAGAAGAAATGAGGAAAACCACATCATAGGCTTGATTCTAAGATAAGAGCAGGGAAGAGAAACAGGCAGAAGAGCTGCTTCAGGTGAGCATCTAACGTAGAAAGATGTTTCTTACTAATGACAGTTTGACTTTTGAGTTTTGGGTGACTGAATGTTTTTCATTCATCAGAGACAAAAACAAAACAAAAACAAAAACAAAAAAACAAAAACTGTTACTGCAAGGCTCTTAGGATCCAAATCTTCACATAGGGGAAGGTCTGTATAAACAGGTACAACCGACCACTTGCAAAGTACTACCTTTCTAACAGAGCAGGGGCCTCGGTATTGAAGTAGACTTCTAATACCACCCCGCCCTTATTTAAAAGATAAGAAAGCCAGTCCATCCTTGGCGTTCCCTGGGAGAAAAGCGGACAACAGCATTACTCCTATTGCCCTATGCACATTTAAGGTCCTGGGAACTTGGGGGACTTGTCCCAGATTACAGAACGGGTCTTTGAGAACTTGACACATGACTCACTGGAAAATGACCCGTTTCCCCTTGCGTGGCAGTAGCTGTTGTGTTTTGACTCCGGGCTAACCGCGTGTCGTGTCCCCGCAGGCCATGGAGGGGTCGGCGGCCCGGGAGCTGCAGGGCGCGGACGCGCTGCGCCGCTTCCAGGGGTTGCTGCTGGACCGCCGCGGCCGGCTGCATGGGCAGCTGCTGCGCCTGCGCGAGGTGGCCCGGCGCCTGGAGCGTCTCCGCCGGCGCTCCCTGGTGGCCAACGTGGCCGGCAGCTCCCTGAGCGCGGCGGGCGCTGTGGCCGCCATCGTGGGACTCTCGCTCAGCCCGGTCACCCTGGGGGTCTCGCTGCTGGCGTCGGCCGTGGGGCTGGGGGTGGCCACCGCCGGAGGGGCCATCACCATCACGTCTGATCTCTCCCTGATCTTCTGCAACTCCCGGGAGCTGCGACGGGTGCAGGAGATCACGGCCACCTGCCAGGACCAGATGCGGGAGATCCTGAGCTGCCTCGACTTCTTCTGCCGCGGGCAGGGCCGCGGGGACCGCCAGCTGCTGCAGTGCGGGAGGAACGCCTCCATTGCGCTGTACAACTCTGTCTACTTCATCGTCTTCTTCGGTTCCCGCGGCTTCCTCATCCCCAGGCGGGCTGAGGGGGCCACCAAAGTTAGCCAGGCCGTGCTGAAGGCCAAGATTCAGAAACTGGCCGAGAGCCTGGAGTCCTGCACCGGGGCCCTGGACGAGCTCAGTGAGCAGCTGGAGTCCAGAGTCCAGCTCTGCACGAAGAGCAGCCGTGGCCACGACCTCAAGATCTCAGCTGACTAGCCCGCGGGGCTGTTTTTCTGAGAACATCTTTTCTCCCTAAAGACCGAGGCCAGAAACCAACCCCTCTGGGATGCTCCAGATTTGTAACTCCATCACAAAAACACCAAGTTGGGTTAGGACCTGAACGCAAAGGACGGGAAAAACTGTTCTTGAAGGGGGGGGGGGAGGTTGGTGGGGGCATGTCCTTCCATGTCCTTTCCCATCACTGCAACATCCTGCCTGGGGCTGAGCGCTGGGGACTTTTTACTTGCCTGATCTTGGTGGAATATGTGACCTGAAAAAAAAATTGTTGTGGCGTCCCTGCCCCTGCCACCGCCCCAGTGGTTTGAGCCCAGGCTGGAGAGGGTACAGACATGGCCACCCTCTGAAGTCATCAAAATGCCTGTGAGAGGAGACACTAGCTTTAAACCCTCTCTGCCAGAGTTTCTGAGTACAGAGAACTCCAGAGTCTAGAGCAAATCAGACCCTCTCTGAACTGTGTAGGAGGGTTCAGGATGCAGCAGGGGCACCCTCCCCGTGACACCTGTCCCCTCTCCTCTCAGGGTGCCCACTCACAGATCCAGCCTGGGGATGGAGTGGACCTTCCTGGATGGCTTCGTACTCCAGACCTCCAGGTACTCTGAGAGGGGAGATGAACTAAACGGTCATTTAAGTCCTGTCCCCTTGTGGGAAGAAACTGAGGCCAAGGAAGAGGAAGCGACTGCTTCATTTACTTACATCATAGTGCAGAGAGGCAGCAATGGCTTTTAAGTTAGTCCTGGGTTTATTCTCCCTGAGACTTGGCTTCCTGATCTGTAAGATGGATGCTAAAATCTCACCCTGTTGGGAGTTATTAAGTGAGATAAAGTGCCAAGCACCAAGTCTGGATCACCAAGTGTGGCCCCTGGGCTGGCAACATTAACATTACCTGGAAACTTGTTAGAAAGGCAGATTCTTAGACTCAACTCTAGACTTGAGGAGTCAGAAACTCTGGAGGTGGGGACTGGCAACCTGTGTTTAAACAGCCCTCAGGGTGATTTGATGTCTGCTAAGATTTGAAAACCACTGCAATAGGTGTTAGTTTCTGAGCCCCTAATGAGCTTTCACGAAGTCTGTAGCCTCTTTAGGGGCTCCACGGTCTTCAGAGTCACTCACAGAAGGTCAGGGACAGACTGTGTCCCAGAAGTAAAAGAATGTGCGTGGGAGCCGGCTTTGTCAGTGCATCCTGGTGCAATTTCCTCCCAGGCGAACTAAGGGCTGTAACACAATCAACCCTTTAGAGGGCAGTGTTAGCCACTCGTTGTAGACACCGGTACAGAAAGGAATGTGAACTTAATGGAATCTGACCTTTATATTATCTTCTCTAAAAACCTCCAGACCGTGTTTTTTTTTTTTTTTTCTTCTTAATTTATTTTAACTTTATTTAATTTCTTTTTATTATTTGCGTTTAATTTTATTTAACCACAACATTAGGGGGAAAAAAAGTAGGGAATAGCAAGTTTCTGAACGGGGGACTACTGAGGTTCTTGTCGGGAGATGAAGTTGAGTTTGCCTTTCTAAGATGGGGCCTTAGCTGAAAACAGCATTGCTTTCCTTCAACAAGACTCTCTCCTTCAGAGGGGAGTTTTTTTTTTCCCCACAGTGTTTTAAATGATCCTTTTAAGTAAATGTGGGAAGTTCTGGATAGAGAGACCAGGAGCTGAATTTAAGCTTATAAATGGAGGTGTGACTTAGTGAATATTGAAATGATACAAGCATATTTATCCTGAAGGTACTTTGCCAGCAGGTATCACTTGATCTGAAAAGCCTTCCCTATTTAGTTTGGGGGAGGGGGACCCAATTAGAGGCATATGAAGGAAGTACTTAGATTTTGGAAGCCTGATGTCTGGTGAAATTGGGTCTTATGGACAATAGACAAACTAGCTTTTGTTATGGTGGTGATGTCTTATATTTTCACTCTGGGAGCTATAAGAAATCTGTAAGCTGTCTCTAAGAAAATACTTCCAATTTCTTCAATTTCCATTCCTACAACTGTACTGTTGAAAAATATGTTGAAAAGTCTTTGGGACCATACACACAAAAACTTGGCTTTATTATTTAATTATTTAATATGCTTTAAATTTACTCAGTTGACCCCCATGCTTCCCAATGATGGCAGTGTGTCTGAGGAAGTGGAATTTCAGTGCTGGGGAGATGGATTGGTGTTTCTGTATTTTTTTTTCCTATAAACTGCAATTGATCTGTATCCTGATTTATTTTAAAGTTGGTACTTTTTTTTTTTAAATGGTATCATTTCCTAGATTACCTTGCACACGTGCTAGCGTTTTAGATCGCCAGAATGTACTTCACATGGTTGTTTATATAATGGTAAAAAGGTACAGTCACTCCCTAACTCCATCTTTTATTAGTGCTTAAGTGTGAATTAATTTCCAATGCCTGAGCTGTGCCCTAGAAATAAACCGGGCACTTTTGGAAGCAGCAGCAGTAAACATTTCCTATCAGTAGGGTATTTTGAGTGTATCAAAATCTTACACTGCTGAAGCTATAATTTCAGTGACCCACTTTACATCTAAAGAAGGATGTCTACTTTGGAACAGTACTTTGCACATTATGGGAGCTCAGTAAATGCAATTGAATAATTTAGTGAATTGCTTAGCTATATTAATAGGAATTCGTTAATAATGACAGATCATCCATCTTCTTATGTGTCTGTTAAAAAGATGGATGCCTCTCCCCAGATTTAAGTCAAGTTCAGTTAAATGGATCCTAGAGGCAAGTATTTTATTTACTTCTTTTGTGGGAATGTGAACAAGGCTTTTCCTTCAGGCCTTCATTCTATAAACAAAGAGATTGAAATGTTATGTTGTAAAGGGAAGAAGAGAAAGGAGTATTTAGATGACAAGTGTACTTCAGAAAAATATCTGAGTTTGAAAAATAAATATGTTTATACTAAAGGTTTAAGTGCTTCTGTCGGCTTCTGGGGTTTTCAATCATTTGGATTGTTTCCTTTCACAGTAAAGGAGATTCATTTGGTTCTGCATGTCAGGGATTCAATGAAACTAGATTCTACTCTTAAAAAAAATAATCCTTAGCAAACATTCTGATTCTAATCTCTTCGATGCATTTGTGCTCAGGCACCTGTCATTTCCAATGTGGTAAATGTCAAAGTCAAAAGTATTTACCGGGAGAGAAAAAGAGAGAGAAGAGTGGTGTAGGAGCCACTCCAGATCAGATACGTCAAACAATTTGTCAACTTGATATAGTTCTCACTCAATGCCTTGGTGTGAAAAGAAAGTAGATGGAATTGAGACATTGAGATAAAGGCATTGTGCAGAGATAAATGGGGATACAGTTAAATGCAGCAATTTTTGAATTCCACATTTTTTTCCCTCACTGCAGCAAAATCAGTCCTTTCCTTTTATTGAATTAAATTGCCCATTCCTCACACTTCTTGATCTTCCCTGTAATTAAATCCCTAATCTCATGTTAGCCTGTGTATAAATTAGTGACTTTGAAAAAGAGCAGAGATTTAATCATTTTTACTTAGAATATTCAGCATCAAACAGCATAAAACCATTTTTAAAAAGTAATCTACTCATATTCGGGAATTCTGTTACTGTCTAGAAATCAGACACCCAACAGTTTCAAATCTTTGAACATAACAACCTGGGAAATAACTGAAAGGAATCCTAGAATCAGCCAAATTAGTCTTCATAAAACCCAAATGCTAGAAGCAGAAAGGGATGGGGAGGGGCAGCATTTATATTACAAAGGCAAAACTTTTCCAGAAATCTCCAGGGGACTTCACCTTGCGAGTCAGTGATCTTGCCCATGCCAGGCAGGCTGAGAAATGTAGAACTTTTAGCTAGGAACTAGCTGTTCCCAATATACCTAGGATTCTCTTTGTAAAGACCAAAAGGAGGGTGGACATTGGGTAGTGGGGCCAGCAATCCAAACAAAGGCCCGATAGTGGTTGCTGCAGTCGGTTGAGAACTATTGCCCTGGAGGTGATCTCACTGTCAGAGTGCCAGCCTTGGAGTCTCCACTCTGGAAACATCCCTGAATCTGGGTGTTGCCCTGTTAATGACTGTGCAACCAAAAAAAACCAAAAAAACAAACAAAAAAACCCCGCTGTGTTGGCAGGATCCTGGCTGTTTGCAAAGGCCAGCCATGAGCTGGGATCCTATCTTTGCTGAAGCATATGGTATTCCTGTCATAACAAGTATCCTTTTAGTTAATTGCAATAAATCTCTCCTTGTTGAGTTGACAGGAGGTTGGGATGTTGTTACTTTTTGCTCCTGGCAGACTCACAGGGGGGAAAGTAAACCCTGCTGTGGTTTGGACTAGGACAAAGAGTGAGCCCTAAGATCTGGAAATAATCCCTTAGCAACCAGAGCGTTGTTAGGAGAGGGGAAATTGTGCTGATGAAGCGAGACCCCTAAGGGGCCAGGAATGAATATTAGGCATCCTTAGCAGCCCCCCCAACCCCAATTCTGAGCGGCATTAGCACTGGTTTGTGGAGAGAAGACCCTCTGATGTGGTCTTGCTTGCACAGGTGAAGCTTGTCCATAGGAAGCTACATCTGCAGAGAATGATGTTTAATCCCATTGTACGTTTCCAATATAACTCCAGGGCTGGGAGTGCCGGCAGGCCTGCAACCTGATTTGCTCCAGAACTTTTGCAATGAGTCATGCCCAAGATCACTGCCTCCCAAGCACACCGGGCAGCCATAGCATGGCTTGTCCCAGCATTTGTGTGGATCCAGTCGTTAAATTAACCCAAACAACTGTAACCGAGATAAGCTTTTTCTGTGGATGGAATTGGGGAGGGGAAGTGATGTCCAAAATCTTTCTTTCAGGCCCCAAATTTCCTTTGCCAGACTCCCTGGTTGACATGGAGACGTTTATTAAAACTGATTGTGTTATTAAAACTTCACTGTCAAAATGTCATCGAAGAACAATACTTTTCTCAGTGCTTAAATCAAATGCCATTTAGATAGTAAGTATAGAAAATAAATGTGGGTATTTAAAGATAATAATGATAGTTAACATTTATTGGAAACTGACTAGGTACTGTTCCAAGTACAATTTGACAAGTTTTATCACACAATCAATAAGAAATTAAAATGTAGTTTTTGCAAATGGCTGGTATTTGCAAAAAGTAACATGGGTGCAATTTGAAAACTGATCAAACTTCAGCTTTGATTGTAAACGCTTATGCATAGATATTTTGTAGTGCTGCCCCAGAAGTCACAGACATGGCGAGGTTCTTGTGAACAAAACACCTGAAATGGAAGCATGTGATTAATAAGAGCATTTTGCTAAGAGCTGATGTGCCAGGACAGACGATATTGACAGTAACCACACAGACATGAATAAAGGAATTACTGGTTCAACAGGCCTTTCCAGATCTTGTATAAAAACCTCTGAAAATGAAACTTCTTGGGGTCGTTCCATCGAAACTGCCGCTGAAACTGCTGGTCAGTTTTCTTCCTGTTAGGGGCGCGTGCTCAATTTCAGCGTGGTAGCTATGCACTACAGTGTTGGATGTTTGTGGCTGAGTAAACAGGTCTGGGCAGCAATGGCTCTAAGTGTCAGAAAACTATTCAAAATGATAACGCTTTGTGGATGATTTGTTTTGAACGTTGTTCCCTGAGCTTTTGTGTAGGAAACACTGTCAATTGTTGGATTTTCATTCTTTTTAACTTCTCTGCAGTTTCGACATTGTTGACTACCCAGTTCTTAAAACACTCTTCTTTCTTGGATTCTGTGACACCTTTCTTATATGTCTCTCTGTTTAGCTTCCTTGACCATCTTCTTCCTCCTCTATTCCTAAACTTCTGACCAGGCTGCCATCCCTCCCACTTCCATCGTATATTCTGATCCTTCAGTCCATTCCCAGTGTTTCACCAGTCCTGGGTTGGATGTTGGTGTGAATGAAACCAGTGCTAAAGGATTCTCTTGAGTCAGTTTGGACTTGTTGAGTACTAGATGAGATGAAAACAAAGGTGAAGATCACTGAGTAAAGCAGGTACAGGGAGCATGTTCAAAAAATGAAAATCCGAGTTGTTTCTTCCCACCCTGATCCCTCTCACTGAAGTGCTATGCTTTGATTCCAGCCCAGTGTAGACTTGCACTTATCTAGAGGTTCAAGAGCAATCTTTGTGTCTCTTACACAGACTTATCACATGACACCTTTAATTAGAGATATTTGTGCCTCCTCCAAGGCTCTGAAGGACAGAAACAATATCTCAGATATCATTAAGCCTCTCTACAGTGTCTCTCCAGCTCCTGCCCCAGGAGATGGGATGTAACATTTGTGGAATGAATGGACAATGAACAGGCATCTTCATCCTCAAGGATATATGGGCATTGCTTCTCAGCACATCTAAAGCTGAACATATCCTGCTTCTCCTCTACAAAACTGGCCCAGTTTCACAACCTTTCTCCCTCTGTCCAAGGCTGCATTAGTTGCCTACCTTGGGAACTCATTGTCGTCTCCAAATCTTCCCCTTCCATATTTCTCTGATAGACCTTTGCCAAGGTCTATCCTTCCTATTAAATGTCTCTCCAGTGCATTTTGATCCATTCCGCTGCTACCATAACCCATGGAGGCTTTTACTCTCTGACGTTTGCAACAAGCTTCAAACTGGTTTTCCCGATTCCAAGTTCTTTCCGCTCAAATTCATGCTATATTACATCCTTGATTCATTTACATGAGTCACAGGTTTCTTCCTATTCCAATCTGACGGAACATAACCTGATGTAAAACTTGAATCTGAATTTGAGTACACATCCCAGAGAAGGGCTGAGTTCCTGTGACATTTGTTATATTTTAACAGTGGATTGTGATGGGTGATATTATGAAGGGCTAAGATGAACTTAATCCTGTGGTTTTCCTGAAAAAATAATGAAGTAGTTTATGGACTTTACAAAAAGAGCCAAATCTGGAAGAACAGGTCCAAGGATGAGGGTGGGGAGAGCCTTGGGAAGCGGGGGAGGTGGAAAGCAGAGGGCCAGCAGCTGGCAGAGGCAGGGTCGGGCCATCACTAGTGAATATCCTCCGTGAAGCCGCAGGCCACGTGGTTCTGAGTGACCTGTGGGAAAGGATCAGACCCTCCCGCACCAGCAAAACAAACTGTTGGCAGGACCTCCGATGGTGAGAACCAAGAGCAGAGAGGAAAGTTAGTTCTATGTTGAACTTGACGTCCCACCTCCATAGGCTCTTAAACCTGTGCGGCTGGTGTGAAAAATGCAGGCCCAGCCCTAGCTCAGCACTGTTTTGTAGCTGAATCGTAAATCTACGGTGCTGACGATGAAATTCTCAACCTCTGAAAGCTTTCTTCCCCAGGGAGGCCTCCTTTTAAATGTATGTTATCCAAAGAGGAGAAGACTTCCAAGGGCCCTGGGGTACCCGTCCCACCTCTCCAGGGTGGCCAGTTCTCTAAGCTTCGTCTTGAAGTTGCTAATGCACATTTACCTCTCAGAACAGGACTGGGGGACAGCATTTCTCTCGATGTGCAGGGGCTGTTAAGAGAGGTTTTTCCTTTGTGTACTACCGTCAAATTGAACCCATCCCCACACCGCGGCCTTACACGTGGAAGGCTGCTGAGCTGCTTCTGTCCTCACCAGGGAGGAGCAATCTTGGCCCAGGGTCATAATCTTTTCCAGAAGCTCAATTTAGTTTACGACGTCCTTTACACACAAGCATGTGACCTTTCCCCATCACAACTGCTGCTTTAGCTCACTGTGTTTATCCCCTCCCATACGCACTACACTCCTCCAGACACACAGATACTCATCCATGCAACACAATATTTATTTAATTTTTTAATCAGACTTTTTTTTTAAATGGAGGTCCTGGGGACTGAACCCAGGACCTTGTGCATGCTAAGCATGTGCTCTACCACTGAGCTATTATCTCCCCCCAGAAAACATTTATTTAGTGCCTGCTATTTGTGAGGTATATTTCTAGGCACTGAGGCTGGAGGAGTGAACAAAAACAGTCAAATATCTGGGCTCTCATGGAGTTTATACTCTAGTGCTGACAGGGAGCACAGACATAAATAAAGAAATAAATGTCTGGTTTGTGAGGTGGTGTGTATTTGTTTCCAATTGCTGCTGTAACAAATTATTGCAGATTAAGTGGCTTAAAAGAACACACACTTTCTTACAGCCAGAAGTCTGATGTGGGTCTCGCTGGGCTAACATAAAGCAGTTGACGGGGCTATAATCCTATCTGGAGTATCTCAGGGAGGATGCGTTATCTTGCCTTTCCCACCACTAGGGGTGGCTGCATTCCTCAGCTTGCAACCCTCCGATTCCCTCTTCAAAGCCTGCAGTGATGGGTTGAGTCCTTCCCCTTGCACCACTCTGACCTTCCACTTTGAGGACCCTTGTGGTTATATTGGGACCACCTGGACGACCCGTGGTACTTTTCCTATTTTAAGGTCAGCTAATTGGCACCCTTAATGCCACCTGTAATGGGATTCCCCTCTGCCATGTAACATAACGTGTTCACAGATTCTGGGGACTAGGATGTGGACCTCTTTGGGGTCATCATTCTGCTTACCACATGGTGGTAAGTGCCGTGAAGGGAAACAAAGCAAGGAGGGGGGAGAGTTGTGGGGGATGGAGGGAGTGGCATGGGTTGCAAGGCCTTGATGACAAAGTGACATTTGAGTGAAGACCTGAAGTTGGTGTGGGAGAGAGTCAGGAGGGTATCATGCCAGGAGCAGGCAACAGAAAGGACAAGGACTCTGAGGCAGACACATGCCCAGTATGCTTGAGGAACAGTAAGCAGCTGGGCGTGGCTGGAGTGGAGCAGGGGAGGGGGAGTGCCATGGGTGATGAGTTTAGAGGGGTGTTGGGGCCAGAGTGTGTAGGGCTTCACAGACGGTTGTAAGGACTTTGATTTTACTCCGAGTGAGACGGGAAGTCATTGGAAGATTTTGAGCAGAGCAGTGATCTGATCAGACTGATATTTTAAAAGGTCCCCTTTGCTGCTATATTGAGAATTCCCAGTCAAGGGGTGTGTGTAGAGGCAAGAAGCCTAGTTAGGAGGCAGGAAGACCAGTTAAGAGGCAACTGCAGTAATGCAGGTGACAGCTGTTGGCAGCTCGGATTGGAGAAAAGTAGTCAGACTCCAGATAGACTAAGAAGGTGGACCAGCAGGACTTGTTGATGGATTGGCTGTGGGAGGGGAGAGAGAGAGAGTTTTGGCCTGAGTAATTCAGAAGGATGACCCTGCTATTTCCTCCCATGAGGAGGACTGGGAGACTCGAGTTTTGGAGGAGTATAAACAGGAATTCATTTTTTTTTTGTTTTTTTAATGGAGTACCGGGGATTGAACCCAGGATCTCATGCATGCTAAGCACGCACTATACCGCCCCAGGAGTTCAGTTTTAGGATGTCAAGTTTGAGCTGCCTGACAAATCCGGGAGTGATGGATGGTTAGACAGTTGAATGTGCAAGTCTGAGCTCCAGGAAGGAGCTAGGGAGAGCTAGAAACTTGAGGATCCTCAGCAAATAGGAGGTGTTTCAAGCCGTGAGACTGGATGTGACCACTAAGGGAATGGGTGGCGAATAGAGCAGTCCGGCCTCAGCCCTGGTCCTCTGACATCTAGAGTGAGGAGCTGGTGGGGGTGAGGGGGGCTCACTGGCAAGACAGGAGAAACACCAGGTGTCTGTGGTGTCTTGGAAGCCAAGTGGAAAGGAGTTTTCAGGGAAGACAGAGCCAATTCATGTGCTTCTGTTGGAAAGTGTGGCTGCAAGATGCTGTGTTTTATGCTTATTATTTCATTGTGGCAATGGCGCCTGGATTGCCAAGGAATTTCATAACACCTCCATTTCTAATGATTGGTTTTCTAAAAAATTGTGTACGCATTAAAAAAAAACCAACATTGTATGAAAGGAATATGAAACAACCAGGAAATCAGGAAATGAGTCAAAGCTGCCTTTCCTTCATTACCCACCCCACAGTATGAAGTGAGCTTGGAACTCGTGCCTCTGTGGTTTGTAAGGATTGTAACAGAACATCTGAATTTCCTGCTTGTTGTTCACTTCAGGTTAAACCCATTTCTTACATATTTTATTGACATCTCAGAACATCTTTGACCTCTTCACTGTAATTCTCAACCTGAGACATCAGATTTTTTCGGTACTGGACATCAAAAATATCTCTTATTCTAAAGATCCAAGGATGCAGGAGGGTATAGCTCAGTGGTAGAGCGTGTGCTTAGCATGCATGAGGTCCTGGGTTCAATCTCCAGTACCACCATTAAAAAAATTATTTATATATATATATACCTAATTACCTCCTCCTAAACAAACAGAAAATAAGACCCAAGGATGATAGTGAACCAAGGGGTTCAGACTAATGTTTCAGGGGCCAAATGGCAGGTTTGGTAGAGAAGGTGGCTTTACTGCCAGACTGAGCTGCTCCTGGCCACTGCCTGTGGGGTGGTGCTCACTATTGGAGGAGGGGCTGGCTGCAGCCCACCTTCTTAAATGGCCCCAGTCCAGGTCAGTTTCACCATCCCCCTACCCCAGCCCAGATTCAGGAATTCTCTGTGATTCATATAATTAGCAAACAAATAGGTTCTGGGGATTTATTCATACCATCCCACTCTCACGAGACTAGTCTGCAAACCATCCTCATTTATTCATTGAACAAGGATTTGCTGAAGGCGTATCCTGGGCTAGGCAGTAGCACGGATGTGGCAACTCCTTTCGCAGTGCTGAGAGTCACCTGGGACATCAGACAATAAGAAAGCTCATTCTGGACCATGGTGGCAGTGATGGAGAGGCAGAAGAAGTGGAGGGACTCGAGGTAAATGTGAGGAGCCGCGTCTACAGGACTTGCTGGTGTGGAGGCGGCAGGAAAGGAAGAGGTGAGATGAAGAGATGGAGAGAGAAACAAGCAAGTGTGGGGGACAGACACTCACGTCTTAATGTTCCTTGGAAGATAAGGCCAAGTTGAGACTCAAAACTAATTATCCACGGAAGGGGCACCCTTTGGGGTGTGTAACTGCACAGGAGACAGAACAGTTTGGCTTAATCTAACTGAAAAATTTAAGGGCGTATTATATTTCCATCTCCTGTTATTGTCCTAGGGAAAACACAGCGGCAGTAATAACATTGGGGTAAGAGTGCCAGAGCTCAAGCCAGCCTGCTGGGGTGAGGTCTCTGTTTCTACGATAACCATTACCTTCTGAACACGCACTTGCTCCTCTATCCTTCCACATAATTGCCTCTTCCCCGTTGTTTTCCAGCTATGTAAAGGTTCCACCAAGTTTCTACTTGCTCAAGCCAGAAACCTAGGAATCATCGACACATCCTTGACCTTCAGCCTTGGTGTTAAGTCATTCACGAGGATTTCTCTAACCTCTACATACCCTTGAACTTTATCCAGTTCTCTCCAATCCCAGTGCTCCATCTGGTCCCAAATACCATCGTCTTTTGCTTGAACAACTGCTAACCGACCTTCCTGCTTCCCTCTCCCTCCCCCAGTCTGTTCTTCACTGCAGCCAGCGGAGGGCTGTTTTCAAAAGCATCCCGATGAAATCCCTTGAAGGTTTCCCATTGACCTTGGAGTAAAGTCCCAAATCTCCAGATCCTTTACATGACCTATAAGGTCCTAAATACTCAGGTCCCCACCTATAACACGGGCTTCCTCCTCAAGTGCCGTTTTATAATCTCTATAAGCTTCATTTGATTTTTTTTCCACTGTAAGGGTTAACCAGGAAGGTTCTTTCTCCCTACTCCCTACACGGCCAGTAAGTGCTGCTCATCTTCCAGGGCTCAGCTGAAAAGTCCCTTCCACGGGGAAAACGTCCTTGATTCACAGAGAGAGGCGAGGTCATCCTATTATACCTGCTCCAGCATCTTGCTTTAGTCCCTTTTACCATGCATCCTACTTGTGATTAATTTTTGGGTTGGTCTGTCTCATTTGATTGTGAGGATTTCTTTACTTATTGTTATTTTATAAACAGGGTCTACACCCCCCACCCCCTGGCCCCGGGCCGAAGCATAGATTTCTTGCTTACTTCTGGTTCCTAAATGTCTGTCCTGCGATCTGCCATAGTGTTTGAGAATGTTTGTTGAATAAAAAAAAAATCACACAAATTTTCTGTATTTTTAAAAAAGCTTTCCAAACTAAAGGCAAAAGGAGAGAAATCAACAAATAACCAGGACTAGTTATCTTTTTTTCCCTACACACAAATTGGTTAGATAATGAAGTATTTTGTAGATCCACTCTCCCTTTCTCTGGATTCCATGCAGACTACCCACCTCTCTCTCTCCCCCCACCTCCATGATTACATCATCCGTGTCCTTTCTCCACTTGGACATACACGTTCATAACAGACCTGAATTCATAAGTTACAGATAACTTTTTGACGGATTAAATTTTGCATTGCTTCCTTCATGATGAAGATGGAGCAGTTAGTTGAGTGAGCTTTCTTCAGAATAGCTTGCCATGTATGCAGCTTCTGGGAACATCGTGAGCAGACACTGATTAAGAGCTGATTCTCCTTTGACTCGGATCCACGGAACACTTGTCCCTAAGTTGAGCTCATTTTACTTTTGGTCCAGGAGATACCCCTACCCTCACATGCTGTCACCCAACAGAAGCCCGTGTCCCTGGCCTCTTGAAGGCTTCACTGTGGTCCTCAGGCCTTCCCTCACCCATGCCACCCTACTTTTAGAGGCCCACAAAAAAGGTTTAATTTCTTTTAGAATCCAAAGAAAAAGATAAACTTTTAAGTCAAAGAAAATATTTTAATTGATAATACTAATAAATGTTCCCCCCTTTTTTAGGGTGCGAGTAATTAGGTTTCCTTTCTTTCTTTCTTTCTTTCTTTCTTTCTTTCTTTCTTCTTCTTCCTTCCTTCCTTCCTTCCTTCCTTCCTTCCTTCCTTCCTTCCTTCCTTTCTCTCCTTCTTCCTCTCTTTCTTTCTTTCTTAAATGGAGGTACTGGGGATTGATTGAACCCAGTACCTTGTGCATGCTAAGCATGTGCTCTACCACTGAGCTAGACCCTCCCTGCCTAATACATTTATCTTTATACAGATGCAGTCATACACTGTAATTTTTAATATATATTTTTGTGTGTATTTGGAGTAAGGGGCCCATGAATTCCTGTGAAAACCTTTCAGAGGGAGAGGGATAAATTAGGAGTCTGGGACTAACAGATGCACACTACTACATATAACATAGATAAACAACAAGGACCTACTGTCTAGCACAGGGAACTATATTCAATATCTTGTAATAGCCTATAATGGAATAGAATCTGAAAAAGAATGTATAAGTGCATCACTGAATCACTCGGCTGTACACCTGAAACTAACACAACACTGTAAATCAACTATACCTCAATTAAAAAATTAAAACCAAATACCAAAAACCAAAAACCTTTTGGAGGGAGGTGGGGTCAGTCACTTTGACCTCTGCTCCTGGAGCCAGTGTATTGTTTCAGGCCTGCTTTCCCCACCTCATCATTTTGAGTGTTTATTTGGATTTCCTCTTTAAACTCCCTCATTGTTCTGAAAGTACAGGATATGACATGGTTCAGTTACTAGAATGGACTTCTATTATTTCCACCACCAGAATGTAAATATCCAAACCACTCCAGACCTGGCAGGGGATAGTCAAAGGCAGACAGTCCTCTCGGTGGGAACCTGCCTGTGCTCACCCTGTCGGCTTGACATGAATCCTGTCACTGAGCTGGGTGCTGGCACCAGGGGAAGTTTGAAAAAAGAGCCCATGTTGGAATTATCCCAGAATACACAGAAGAGCTTTTTGCTTGGCCAGAACGGACAGTTTGATATTACAATAGTAGTTGGTGGTTTAAATCAGTTTCCCTTTAGAGCAGCCTCAAAGCCCCAGAAATCTTATGTGTGATTTTTTTTTCTTTCCTGTAACACATTTTAACAAAACTGGGCTAACTTTAAACCCTCTATTATATACAGTTTTAAAGTCCTCCCAATTGTTTCCATCTGGGTCTCCTTTCCAGGCCTCTTCGCTCTGCTTCCCTGAACTTTCCCATCGAGTCTTCACTTTCTCCCAGCACTTAAAAAAAAAAAAACTTTAAAAAAATAGATTTTTCTATTTATTTGTGTTTAACAGAGGTACTGGGGATTGAACCCAAGACCTCGTGCATGCTAAGCATGAGCTATACCTTCCCCCACTATGTATATATTATCTTTTATCCCCAGATCCCCAATTCCCAATTTTTCCCCAATTCTTCTTCCCCTGCAGGCAACCATTCTAAAATGTCTAAAGTGGATCTTTCTGTTTGTATGTGTTCCAGCAGAAAGTGGTATCTTGTGGGCATATGTTTCCTTTTTTTTTTTTTTTTAACATTTTTTATTGATTTATAATCATTTTACATTGTGGGCATATATTTCAAAGGTACGTGATGATGTATTTTATGCTTTTCTCATTCAGCACCAGGTTTTTGAGACCTAGCCATATGGTCATGGGCATGCTTGTCCACACCACGCACACATTTTAATTAGCCACTCCCCCAGTGGTGGACACCAGCTTGTCTCCATCTCCCCACCTCCAGAATAACACTGCACTGGACACCCTGGCACCACAGCAGAACCTGCATCCTGGGCCACAGGCATGTGCTTGCTGGGCACAGAGCATGCAAGATGCTGAACTGGCCTCAGTAGTGGCAGACTGCCATCCAGAACAGCCTCACTGGCTACACTGCCTCAGGGCCTTTGTGCTTGCTGTTCCCTCCGTCTGAAATAATTATCCCCTGGGCTCTTGAAGGAACTTTTTTTCTGCTTACTAGTGAGGTCTCAGCTTAAACATCAAGACTTCAGAGATGCCTTCCCCGGTCTTGCTGTTATCCCCACAAACCACCTTCCCAGGTTGCTGGACATCATTTTGATTTCCCTTTGTTACATAATTGCACTTTCCACAGAGTGAAATGATCTGGGATCACTTACTATCTGTCTTCTCACGAGGACAAGGGTTCCTGTCCTGTTCATTAGGCACTTAGCATAGCCCTATGATAGGCTCTCAACAAATATTATTGAATAAAGGAATGAAATAATTATAATAAATAAATAGTACTGTGACAGGAACACGTTCAAAATTCTATGGTCAGAAGAGCGAGAAACATAGCGGTTGTGAGAGGTGGGGAAAGCTTTTTAAAAGAGACCGAAAAGGCAGACAGGAGGCCCTGGTCATCGGGCCCTTTTGCACTCGGCTCAGTTCCACAAATCCAAACACCTATATCCATCACTAACTTTTCACTGCTTTTCCACGATGCAGGCTGATGCAAATCTCGGCAAGCCCGCAAGGGGGCGCGCACAACACGCAGCCTGGGGGAGAATTAAAAAAAACTACATTTCCCAGTGTTCCGCGCGCCGCCGACCCACTTCCGGAGCCCGCGGACAGCATGGCGGCGTTGGAGGAGCACGGTTCACCGGCCGAAGCGGCCCAGACGGCGGTAGGGGAGGAGGAAACGAAAACATTTAAAGACCTGGTAAGAATGGATGACGCTGGCCTGCCTTTGTACTGAATTGACCAGGCGCGGGCAGAGTCCGGTTGCCTTCGACCGCGGCTGCCGGTGTGCAGAGGCAGCCGGGGCCTAGCTCTGGTCCTCCCCCGCCACCCCGGCTTTCGGAAGCTCGGGTTTCGGACGTGCACCCTCAGCTCTGGGTTTGGGTCGTGGAAGGGCTGCCGGTCCGCGAGAGCCCCCGGTTGCCCTTTTCAACTCCACCAAGGTGGCAGGCAACGTTGTGTCTGTCCAGAATGATGCATGTGGTGCGAATCGGCTTTTAGTGTATCTGGGACTTGGGTTCGGGTGAATAGGGTTTGAATTCCGACACAGTCGCTGACCAGAGGCGCGTTGTTTTTGTCCCTTACTTTCCACATCTGTAAATTGGGGATAACTGTAAGGACCTCATAGAACTGTGAGGATTAAATGAAGTAACACAGGGAAAGAACTTGGCTTTTCCCTGGTGAGTGGAAAAGGGATCGGTAAGTCTTGATGTCTCAGTACTTACAGTAAAGGAGAGGACTGAGTAGGCTCACGCCAAATACCTTGTGAATCAAAGAGGGATGCGCATGTCACCTGCAAGGCGGCTCTGACAGTCGTGTACTGATGAGGCAGGCGGTTTTTGTGTATTGTTCTTTGTTAAAGTGCATTTTTTCCAAATCCTAAGGGTGTGACAGATGTGTTGTGTGAAGCCTGTGACCAGCTGGGATGGACAAAGCCCACCAAGATCCAGATTGAAGCTATTCCTTTGGCCTTACAAGGTAGGTTGAAATTAAATACGCGGCCTGGTACAGATTCAGTATGACGTTGCACATACTCAATTAAGTACTTATTACTTTTGAGAGCTATTGCTCACATAGGTCAAGCGAAATAAAAATATGTTCGCGAAAGATATCAAAGTTTGTGGCTTACTGGCTTTTGGAAAATAATCCTCCAGTTTTCCTGAGCTTCCTGTAAGGGGGTTTGTTGTCTGCAGCAGATGCCAACTTTAAGGAAGCACTAGATTAAAGTGTACTAATAGGAAACTTGTTAGAAATTATGGATCAGTAAGTGCAGATTTATGTAAGGGTGTCTGGAAGGCATGTTAGTATCTAGAGGAGTTGAGAATTTTCACAGTGGGACAGATGTATCACATTTGCAGAAGAGTGGTTAGCCTGTTGGTTGATGACTAGTGGGATGGACTTTCATAGGAGTCGAGGTAAAACCTTGTTCTAAAGATTCCCAAAGCCCACTTTTTAGGATTAGAGTGGGTGGTAACAGAGACCCAGCAGTATTAGTTACCTGGAATTTATTAAGATCTTCAGAGAAAGTGAAGATAATCTTAGCTATATTACTATAAGAAGAGGGTGACATTTTGGGGGTCCCTCATCCCTTTGAGAGTCAAATAAAATTATTTCTTCCCATAAAATGTGTAAATATATCTATATATAAAACTTAACTCCTTTAAAAACATTAGGGGAAAAAAAAACCCCAAAGCAAACAAACAAAAAACCCAGCTTAACTCCTTACCCTGAATTCTTCTTCCACAAGTCCCGGGTTAGGAACTGAGTGCATTTGGTTTGGAGAAGAGGAGGGTTAGGGGGTGGGATATGATCATTGGCTTTAGTGATTTGAAGAGCTGTCATGTGAAAAAGGAATTAGGCTTATTCTGTGAAATTCCATTTGCTGCTTCCATAAATAGGTACTGAGTATTTGATATAACTGTAAGGCACTGAGAGGTAAGATTCTGCCCTCTCCAATAGCTTACAGTCTAGTAAGAACATTATTATAGTAAATTTATTCGAAGGTGGGCAGGGACATAAAGTTACATTTGAAGTCTTCTGAGAGAGCAGAATAGAGTACTTCTAATTGGAATGGGATGGAGAAATTTATTTCATTTTACTTTTTGGCTAGGAATATTTAAAATGAACCTTGGAGACCGAATAGGATTTAGACATTCAGATGTGATGGGAGGGGAGGACTTTCTAGGCATAGGGAACAGCATGAAGAAAGGCCAAGGAGGCTGGAAAGCCTGGGTGTGTGTGGAGACCTGTGGAGTTCTTAAAAGAGAGGCTAGAAAAGATTAGCAACGCGAATGGGGCCAGATTATACAGGACTCGAATGCTGGGTAAAGGAATTCGGCCTTTGTTCCATACAGTGGAGTGCTTATGGAAGATTGTTTTAGCAGGAGAATGAAATTCTTAGAGTTGTATTCATGGATGATTAATCTCATAGCTGTGTAAGATAGTTTAGAGATGGGGGGCTAGGAGATCATTTAGGAAATCATTGCAATAATTTTGGCAATAAATAATGGGTAGGGTAGTGGTAGTGAGAATGAAAAGATAAAATGATAGAAAAAGAATCATAAAGTTACACCCAGTTTGTTAAGTGGAAGGCAAGGGGTGGGGAAGCATAAGATGACTGCAGGGTTTCTAGCTTTTTAGGACATGTTACTGGTGTACCACTGATGTAAAAAGGAAACTCAGGAGGAAAAAATAATTTTAGGAAAGATTAGTTCAGCTGGAAATAATTGATTTCAAGTATCAGAGTAGACCAACACAGTTGGAACAAAGGGATTCGAGCTTGATGAAGATGCCTCCAGAGCTGGATATAGACACCAAATCCAAAGAGTTTGTTGCTGAAACTGTGAAAAAGGGTAAGGTTGCCAGATGAGGTCAAGGGATGACAGGGAGGAGAAACAGAGACCCAGGAGAGGGTTGAAAATGGTGAGAGAGTAGGTTCACACAAATCAGGCTACATCTGGGAAAAGGGGGTTTACTGTAGGGTTAGCCTCTGGGTGAGGAAGCCTCGGCAGTCCTGCAGTCAGGCAATAACGTGAGCGTCACTGTGGAGGTCATTAGTCAACAGGAAGCCTTCCCGCCGGGTGCTGTCCTAGCGCTCGACTACCTTGTGGGCAGCTGCCAGCCTGAAGACCATGTCTTGGATTGGGAATTAATTTCCAGATCTTCTCAGTTAATGGCCTGCTTGGCGTGGGGACCCACTGTTAAGGAATTACTTCTGGCATCTTCCCTCGGAAGGAGCAGTGTAAACGGTGTGCTCTGAAGCTCCTTGGCTCCTCCTTATGCAGTCAGGCCTGGAGTTTATCTTCCTAAAGAGTAACATTGGTCATGATAATCCCTGCTTGAAATCCTTCAGTTCCTCTCTCTTGTAGGAAGGCATCCAAACTCCTTAGCGAGGCTCTGAGTCTCCTCATTCTCCTTTTTTCCCCCTTTGACTTCTGTGTTCCAGCCACATTGTACTTCTCAGTCTCCCTACTCATGCTACGTTCTTCAAGGCCTCCATCCTCTTTCCTCATAGAGGACTGTTCTTCCTTGCCTTCTTTGCTTAGTTCCAGATTTAATTCACCCATCACCTCTGTTACCCTACCCTGACTCCTCTGGGCAGTAAGTTACTCCCTCCTTTGTGTTCTCACTGTACCTTGCGGGGGACCTGTGTTAAAACTTTTGTCGTATTACAACATACTTGTGTATTTCACCACTGGATTTTGAACTTATTTAGGGCAGAGACCATGTTTTCTGTCTAGTTAATCTTCCTCTCCCTCAGTAATTCATTTTATTTATTCATGGTCTACTTTGTGCCCACCATTGAGTCATTGTGGAATAATGTGGAAATGATACGGGGAGCATTTTTTTTGCTATTAGATGTTTTCTTTGTCTTCTAGGTCGTGATATCATTGGGCTGGCGGAAACTGGCTCTGGGAAGACAGGGGCCTTTGCTTTGCCCATTCTGAACGCACTGCTGGAGACGCCCCAGCGTTTGTTTGCCTTGGTTCTCACCCCCACTCGGGAGCTGGCCTTTCAGATCTCAGAGCAGTTTGAAGCCCTGGGGTCTTCCATTGGGGTGCAGACTGGTAAGTGTCTGAGAGGAAAGGAATCTTCAGAGTTTCTTCACAGGTTGAGAATGAGGGTGAAGGGAGTATTATTAACACGAGTTCATTGACCTTAAGACCTGATTTGGTATTTTAGCTTTGGGGAGAGTCGTAACTGTAAGGGAAGAAAAATTAAAGTAGAAATCTGGCATTGGCTTTAAAAGATGTTCAGTGAACTATGGGGAAAATTAAGGATCTCTTTTCAATATTCTTTTTATTTTTGTAGCTGTGATTGTAGGTGGAATTGATTCGATGTCCCAATCTCTAGCCCTGGCGAAAAAACCGCATATAGTAATAGGTGAGTAACTGATGACGGTAAAAGACCCTGGTGATGATGAATTGGAGAACACCTGCCGATGTTGGATGTGACTTATTTGTGTGGAATGAGTTCACAGAAAGGATTTTTATAACCCTGTTTAATTTGTTTTAATTTCTGAAATTCTAATTAGGAGAGGGTGGTAACTTTCTTTCTGTCCTTTTTTTTAAAACTTTGCCCTGTCTCCTAAACGTTTCCTGGTAGCAACTCCTGGTCGCCTGATCGACCACTTGGAAAATACAAAAGGTTTCAATTTAAGAGCCCTCAAGTACTTGGTCATGGACGAAGCAGACCGAATACTGAATATGGACTTTGAGACAGAGGTGAGCTCTCGCTGTCTTTCCTCCTCTTGGAGCATCTCAAATGTCCTGTTTTAGAACCAGGTTCATGGCACATCTGCCTGAGCGGAGCACTTAACTGTTGTCAGTTAATGTGACGTCTCTGCTACTTTTTTCATGCTTGATACCCTTCGCACTGTCAGGTCCTCAGCATCCTCTTTAGAGTAGAGTCTGACCCTGATTCCAGAGATGAGAAATATCAAAACCAGATTTTCTCTTCCATTCCCCTTAAAATGTCTTTACTTTCTTCAATGACCCACTCATCATAGTTGATTAATGCTTATTCTTGACTTTCTCTTAAGTTCACTCTACTGATTTAAACTGTTCTTTCCTCTGATGGCATTATCTTTTTGATAGCACCTGAGATGGTATCAAATAGTAAATACCAGTATATTTTAGCTGAACTGAATCAAAGTTTGAGTCCCCAAGTCCCCACAGAGATGTATTTAGTTTGTTACTCTCAGTCTCCTGCACAAAGCCTTTGCAGGTGTCCAGTCTAAATGTTTTATTGGTACCCTCTGCTCTTGGTGTCTTAGGTTGACAAGATCCTAAAAGTGATTCCCCGCGATCGGAAAACGTTTCTCTTCTCTGCTACCATGACCAAGAAGGTGAGATTTTTCTAGGGCTTCCCTTTTCTTCTTTATAAGAATTGGTAAGTAGAAACAGAGTAATAGTAACAATAATAAAAATAGAACATTTAGGAATCAGTGTACTATTCTAGGTTTTCTCTCTTCAGGTGCAGAAACTCCAGCGAGCAGCACTGAAGAATCCTGTGAAATGTGCCGTTTCCTCTAAATACCAGACGGTTGAGAAGCTACAGCAGTATTACCTTTTTATTCCTTCTAAATTCAAGGTGAAGTGTTCACGCTGATCATTCCTGCCTCTGCCTCTCCCTCTCCTTCTTAACCAAAGTATCTGAAAATGTGTCAACCCTTGATTAAGAGCTGTGCTACAGATTGGAGCCTGTTCTGTTTGTTTTAGAATGTGGACTGTTCTTACATTTATCATTGATAAAGTCAAACATTCCGGGAATTCACAACATATTAAACCACAGTAATGAAGTTATGATATAATTCTTTCCTAACCCCATCCTTGGGGCGGTTTTTCTTTTGTCTGCTTATTGTGTGGCTTTTTTCTGGGCAAGGTACCCTAGTTTTGTGCTTTGATGTAAGGTTTTTTGTATCTGCTGAGTACAGATCTTACATTTGGCTTCAGGCCATATGTGAGACCTACGGTTTGCAGGGATGACAGTGCTGGTTAAGGAGGGCGAAGCTGGCAGCTGGGGGTCTGGATAAGTGAGAAGCAACTGTAGGCTTAGTCTCTTACCTAATTTGTATGCCCAGGACTCCACCCTTCCCCCACGTTCGATTACATGTATTATCTTGGCTTTCTGACATAGGATACGTACCTGGTTTATATTCTAAATGAACTGGCTGGAAACTCCTTTATGATATTCTGCAGCACCTGTAACAACACTCAGAGGACAGCATTGCTACTCCGGAATCTTGGATTCACTGCCATCCCCCTCCATGGACAGATGAGTCAGGTAACTCTTCTTCAGCATCGCCAGGTGGTAAACTGGGGGCGTGAGAAAGATAACCTTACAGCAGGAGATTTCTGCAGTAGCATCACCTGACATTAATGCATCTTCCCATAGGTGTTCTGATTTTATGCTGCTTCCTCCTTTCAGGATAGCAGGAGGCACAGATTAGAACTGTCCACAGGTAGTTGTCTGGTATGGAAGCTGCTGAGTTAGTTTATTCAGGGAATAGTGATTCCTTGGTCTCTAAAGGCGTTGAATGAATTATTTCTCAATTAATTTTCTGTCGTGTTAAACTATCTCTGTTTCATGTTGCTGTTTTCTAGCTTTAGTCTTACATCTTTGTTGTTGTTGTTGCTTCCATGTTTCCTTTTGACCTGTGAAGCCCAGTTCAGACTTAGGGAGAAACATCCTTTTAAAAATTTCTGTCTTGGTTTTTGTATTTAGTGTGCCTAGTGTGTGTGTCTTGGATTCCAAGATTTCTTAGTTTTTCAAGATTAAAATTCTTTTCGTTTCTTCTTTTTCATCATCTCAGAGCAAGCGCCTAGGATCCCTTAATAAGTTTAAGGCAAAGGCTCGTTCCATTCTTCTAGCAACTGATGTGGCAAGCCGGGGTTTGGACATACCTCATGTGGATGTGGTTGTGAACTTTGACATTCCCACTCATTCCAAGGTGAGTCCAATGCTGACCTGACCTCCTAGCCCCAGAGTGTATTTCTGGTCATTCTTTCCTTCTTCCTTTCTTTTCCTTCCTTCCTTTCTTTTTTCAATTGAAGTATAATTGACATGTAACATTATATTAGTTTCAGGTTTAAAATGTAATAATTCAGTATTTGTGTATATTGTGAAATGGTTGCAGTAAGTCTAGTTAACATCCATCACCATATATAGTTAGAAATATTTTTTTTTCTTGTGATGAGAACTTCTAAGATCTATTCTCTTAGCAACTTTCAAATATGCAGTACAGTATTATTAACTACAGTCACTATGTTGTATGTTACACCTCCATGACCTACTAATTTTATAACTGAAATTTGTACCTTTTGACCTCCTCCACCCATTTCTCTCACACATATGCACGCACACACACATACTCTCTCTCTCTCCCTCATACACTCTCATACTCTCATCCCTGCGCCCGGCAACCACCAGAGCTGTTCTCTATATCTGAGTCTGAGCTCAGTTGTTGTCGTTGTGGATTCCACGTATAGGTGAGATCTTGGTATTTTGACTTAGTTCACTTAGCCTCACACCCTCAAGGTCCACTCATGCTATCATGAGTGGGAAGATTTCATTCTTTTTTTTTTAATGGCTGAATAGTATTTCATTGTATCCAAAATGTATTCCTTAATGGAATGTTTTCTATGTTTCCTTAGTTACAACATTAGGGTTTTTTGGGAGGGGGTTAGTCCTTGATTAGTTAAGTATCAAAAATTGGGAAAGATCTTGATTTGTTCATTCTCATCATCTTGCACGTGCCTGAGGACGTGATGTCAATGAATGTGAATGAAGGAGCGGGGGAGAAGTGTCGGATGCTCGCAGTCGGAGGAGCAGACGCACCACGTGCTGACCTCTGTCAGTCTAGTTGATGAGAAGTGACGGCTTGCAGTCCTCAGTGCAGTACAGGGTTTCTCAGCCCCAGCACCGTTAATGCCTCGGGCCGGGAATCCTTTGTTGTGGGGCTGTCCTTTGCATTGTAGGATGCTTAGCAGCATTGCTGGCCTCTGTGCACAGGTGACACAGTGACAACCCAGTACGTTTCCAGACTTCCCAAATGCCCCTGGGAAGGACAGCCCCCCTTTTCCCTGCCCCTGAGAGCAGCTGGTGTCTCTCGGCTGTGTGTTAAACTCCCGTGGACAAGGTGCTGTCTCTCCTGATTTTCACACTAACTCTGTGAGTTTGGGCGTGTGTTTGTACCCCATTTTACAGAGAGAAACCAAGGTTGAGAGAGGTCATGTGACCTGCAGACAGTTGTGCGGCTAGGAGACGGTGGGCGCAGAGCGGTGACCCAGGCCTGCCTTAGGCCCAGTGCTGCCTTCCTTTACACCATCTGTCTGTAAGCACGTAGATGTGCTTTGTAGATTTGTTTTCTATAAAAGAAAAGAAACGGCGATCAATTTTGTGCCATGAGGAGAATAAAAAAAGTGAAGTAGATTTATCTCAACAAATCACCCCGTCCGTTTCTCCGTTTTCCAGCACAAATCTGTTTTCTTTCCAAGACTTGTGGTAAGACTTCACATGCATGGTTTTTAATTTATATTCCATCTACCTCAAGTTTACTTACCCTTTTTGTTTCAGGATTACATCCATCGAGTAGGTCGAACAGCTCGGGCTGGGCGCTCTGGAAAGGCCATCACCTTTGTCACCCAGTAAGTGACTGGACGTTAGGGCAAAGCAATGTAGGGAACAGAGCAGGACTTTGGAGCAGTCTGACTTGGAACCTGGCTTCACCACTTACTAGAATAGTCATTTAACTCCCCTCATCCTGTTTGCATCATTTGTGAAACAGAAATAATAGTGCCTGCCTAGCAGGGTTTTAGTGAAGACTGAAGAGACATGCGCAGAAGCATGTACTGTCCCGTGGGTGTGGAGTGAAGTCGTTGGCCTATGGAAGCACACAGGAACACCCTGTTATTTCACCTGCTCGAGCCAAAGAGCAGTGACCTTTCCCTCAACTCAAAGTAATAGAGTAACTATTATGATTTTGTTTTCTAAAGGAACAAATTGTTACGTGCCCAGGGCTTTTCTGGGAGTAAGGGATACATGGGGTGCTTTTCTGCTGGGCTGTGCGCAGGAGGTTGCTCTTTACCAGCACTCTGAAAAGGGATCACAGACGGGTACTGTTTAGAGCTGTGGCTCCTGTCGCATCGGGTTTGGAGTAGATAGGTGTGTGTGGCCAGCCAGCCAGAGCCATGCCAGCTTTCCTTCCTCAGATACGATGTGGAGCTCTTCCAGCGCATAGAACACTTAATTGGGAAGAGACTGCCTGTTTTCCCAACTCAGGATGACGAGGTTATGATGCTGACAGAACGTGTGACTGAAGCCCAAAGATTTGCCCGAATGGTACGCATCGCCTTTTCTCACTAGCTTCTAGGCAAATGATACCAACCACGTGCAAGACACTTTATCGTGTTAATCCTCCTAATAAACTGTTATATTATTCTAAATTTGAGGTAAGTGTACTAAAGCGTAGAGATCCTAGGCAGTTTGCTTTCGACCCTATAACTAAATGCTTGAATCACGGTTTGGACTCAGTCTGACCACAGTGGTCATGTTCCCTGCCACCGTTCATGTTTCACGTGTGCCAAGAAGCCCTTTGGACTTGAGATCAGAAGATGCGGCTATGAACTGTGAGCTTGGACAGAGTGTCTGATCTCTCAGAATCGGTTCCTCACCTGTAACTTGGGGATAATACTTGCGTTGCAAGGTTTTATGAGCACGGATAAGCTGATATAAATGGCGCAGTTGCCAGCAGTAGCTGCCGCAGTTGGAGTGGAGGTGAGAAGTTCTGCAGGAGCGCCCCTGCACTGCTGCCGGCTCCCTGCAGTGCTTGCCAGAGGCTTCACTGCCCACGGGGCTCTTTCTGAGAAGCTCAAGTGTGGATTTGTCTTTTTTTTTTCTGCCCACGTGGAATTCTTTGTTTGGTATTTTTGTTTATAAAAATACTACATGTGCATTGGGAAACATTTTTAGAAAATAGAGAAAAGATTAAAATAGTAAATGAAACACATAAACCACTCCCCCCATAGAAAACAGTTGATAACAGTTAATTATTTTTCTTTCTTTAGCCATAATTAGACTTTAAACGTGTATCGTTTTTCTTTTTCAACAAATATAGATTCACGTGATCACTTTTTTTTCCTCCACATTTTAACCTTATTCACAGTGCTTCATCTAGGCTGTCTCTTGGCACAGATTCGATTTAATTACCTTACTTTCCTAAACACCCGAGGCAGGAGTCATTTCTTAGAGTCGTTGAAAGTTCCTTCTGAATCAAGGGAAATCAAATTATGACTTCTAGACTTTGCATTAGGTATATTTTATTGCTTTCCAATTTTTTGAAAATTGTTGGTCTGAGGAGAGCGAGTTCAGATTTTTAAGAACAGCATCACTTGCAGGTTTGGAAGCCCTGTTATCTTCGACGCTGGTGTCTTAGAGTCCTCATGCGCTCACTGCTTAATGGCTACACAGAGTTTTGTTACGAGCACATAACATGATTGACACTGATGTGTGTTTATGCTTTTTCCAATTTTTTGTATTTTAACTAGTCCTGTGTTGAGCATCCTCATATGTACAGCTTTGCACACTTGTCTTGTTTCCTTAGAATAAACTCCTAGAAGCAGAATTGAATTATTAGGTGGAGGAGCTTACAGTTAAAATTCAAATTCATACAGGATGCCAGACTGCCCCCTGGAAAAGCTATAGCAGTTTACACTGTGAGTGACCATATATGTGAATGTCCCCACAGCTTGAGTACTGGATGTTACCGTTCTCTCAAATCTTTGCTGGTCTGCCGTCTGAAAATAGTAGCTTATTGTTTAATTTTCATGTCTGATTACTAATAAGGTTAACGTTTTTGTACATTGGGATTTTGGTCATATTCCTTTGCTAACATGAGGTAGTAAGGAGTTACTCAGCATTTGATTTTAAGGAGAGGAGGCCAGGATGTGACAGTCATTCATTTTCAGTCCCATCCTGTTTTCTTGCAGGAGTTACGGGAGCATGGGGAAAAGAAGAAACGCACGCGGGAGGATGCCGGGGACAATGACGATACGGAGGGTGCCATCGGTGTCAGGAACAAGGTGGCTGGAGGGAAAATGAAGAAACGGAAAGGCCGTTAATTTCTTTTGTAAAGACTTGATTTCTGCTTTCTGTCCTGTGAAGAGAGTTGGAGGAGAGAATGGGACCCCTTCCAGCCGAGTTCCTCAGGCTGAAATCCAACAGAATTGTATCCAGAATCTGCTCAGCTCACCCAGGGCTCGTCCCCTTTCTGTGTGTGAGAGCACCATTGCTGCAGCGCTGACGTCAAGACCGTGACTGTTACCGACTTTGGTTCCTTGCTCCTGACATGAGTCAGGTGTGCTGCTCTGTCACGTCACACAGACCTTTGCTTTTTTCAGCTGCAAGTCAAGGATGGGGTTGATGAAGCACTTGGCCTGTAATTGTAAAGAAAAGGAGCTTTTACATCTGTAAAATGGTGATACGTAAGCAGCCTCAGCTTGTGTTTCATGAGACCTAATGGGAAATAATAAATTTATTATTTTTAAACGATTCAAACTCCTTGAGGACCTTTTTAGGTGAAAGACTTTATAGATTTAACTGAGATCTTCCTAATCGGCAAGAAACTGACAGGTGGGGGGAGGGTGTAGCTCAGCGGTAGAGCGCGTGCTCAGCATGCACAAGGTCCTCGTTCAGTCCCCAGTACGCCACTGAAAAAACAAACAACTAAATAAACCTAATTGCCTCTCCCTGCGGAAAAAAAGAAAAAAAAAAGTGAAACTGACAATGCTGGTTTCATGGCAAAGTCATTGATTGTCCTTAATTTAAGGTAAATGTTATAATTTTTAAAAAAATGAGCAAAGGAACTAGAAGGTGGATGGCTTTGAAAAGGAAGTCCTGCCTAAAAGGAAGTTGTGTTTTTCTTGGGGATGGAGTAAAATCTGTAAGTAGACTGCAGAGTCTCTTAGATCCTGAGTAGATTCACTTCCTTGACTTCTTGGATCAATCAGGTGGTTAGAGGGAAAGACTGGTTTCTTATATGGACTCTTATCCCCAGGTAACTAGAGGAAGATCAGGAAGTGTCAGAGAGGGGGTAATTCCAAGACCCACTTGTCTTTGGTGCCTGTTGGACGGTATGTCCTTTCTTTTGTCCCCATCTGTTGGGTGATGTAATTCGGGAGCTATAAAGCTGGGCCGTCAGCTCCCGGGGGAGAAGTCGGCATCTGGCACTGTAGGGACTGGGTAGGGTGAGGGAGAGTTAATGGAAATCAACTTTCAGCTTTGCTGTCATGAACAGTCTTGTGCTTTGAGGGCTTTTACACCTAGAAGATGCCTAATTTTTTTTTAAGTTTTTTTTTGGGGGGGGAGGGTAATTAGGTTTATTTATTTATTTTTAATGGAGGTACTGGGGATTGAACCCAGGCCCTTGTACATGCAAAGCATGTACTCTACCACTGAGCTATATTCTCCGCCAGTGCCTAATCATTTTTGTTGAGTGTAGTAATTTTGTAAGAAGAGAGTGTGTCTGGGGTGGATACAGTCATTGGTTTTGAGGTCACATTCTGGGATTCCATGTAGACCTGAATTTTCAGTTCAACCCAGTGCAAACCGTCTTTCTGGACTGCTACATTTTGGGGGTTTAAGATGGTGTTGTGGAATGCAAGTGGTAGAGCTAATTGCAAAGAAAGTGGAAAAGAGGAGGTGGGTCTTCAGAAATGATAGGATGGGTAAAGGTACAGAAATTTAAGGTGACATTTTAAGTGAAATGTGATTTCATTTAAAGAAATGACATTCTCTTAAGTGAAATGTAAAGTTCATCTCTGCCGTCAGTGTCCCAAGCGTCACAGGTATAATTCCCACACCTAACTTTATGACTTAATAAAGGGAGTGTCTTGCAATGGTCATAGTAGTGCTGGCCCAGAAAAAATTCTCCCTTACTTCTCACCTGAATCACGAAGACACTTTATCTAGTGTTCATTGCATCATGGCTTCATGATGCCAGCTATCCTGGTGTTACTTCCTCTGTACAGAGGTAAAGTGAAATGAGGAAAATATCTACCTTATGAAGGGGTCCTAGGATCCCAGTGATGGGGTTTCAGCTGCATAGGCTCTTCCAGGCTTAGAGCCAGCCCAGAATCCCAGGCACTCTGGAGTTTAAGGGCACTGTGAGGGGATTCTAGGAGTTGTCAGGAAGGGTCTAGACTCAACTAGATTATGATTATTCTTTCTCAGTCCCTCAAAAATGTGATGAATATCCTAGGACTTGGCTGACTCTATAAAGACACCTGGCTTACAGCCAGAGTGTTTTGTGGGTAGCTTTCTATATGCAGGTAGATCAAAAAATCTAAATCAGAGACTCTCTATCGCAGGTCCCTCGAAGCCCTGGGAAATGAGACCAGAAAGAACCACGGGCTGTGGTATTGGTTACAGAAAATGAAGGCGTCCAAGTTATCAAAAGCAGGTAACAAAATAATGTCAAGCAAGTATGCCCCAAAGCCTTGAGCACAGAATTAGAGAATCTACAAGAAGTTTTAATCCACATAGTTCTTAAGGTGAAATCTAGACTCAGGGCTGATAATAAATCAGGGTGTGAGTCACGCCTCTTTGGCTGGAATGACAAGAGACCCAGACCCTGGCACTAGCGGCTGAAGGGTTACCCACACCCACATTCCTTCTCGTGCCTCACCTGTCCCAGGTATGCACTGAAACACCAGCTAAAAATAACTGCAGAACCTTGGAAAACAGCACTGAACGCTCTGACCTAGAGGAAAGCTATTTGTGCCAAGTGGAAGAGAGACCAGGAAAAAAGTGGGCTCATGGAAAGCCTAGGTGGTAGGCCCTGTTTATCTGTTCATAACCATCCGTTCACCTAACACCTTCCCCAAATGATCGCCTTTCGCTAACCTATGGCTGCCATCTAGGGACTGGAGGGCACTGGAGGGGTGAGGAACACAGCAGAGCGCGAGGGAAGAGTGAGTCCAGAGCGCTGTTCCCTTGCTGCTGTGGGACCTCGTGAGTTCCTGAACCTCAGTTTCTCTCACATGTTAATAGGGAAATAAGAGTATCTCTCCTACCTGCCTCATCGAGTCTTAAACCTGGTTTTATCTATGCATTTTTAATTCTGCTCCCTCCCTCTCTCTCTTCCTTCCAGTCCCTTCTAGTCACAGTGCCAGGCATTAGGAAGACAGTACTGAAGGAAAGTCAGGTGCTGTCTTGGCTGAACTCAGACTTAGTGTAGTCCTGTGACCCTGCTTACCCAGAGGGCAGGGCCCATGGCCTCTTCGTGGATGTGACTAACATCTCACAGGGCCCAGCACACAGGGAAGGATCAATATCTCTTATTTTCTGAAACATACTGTGTGTTGACTGCTTGACACGTGTATCTCTAGTTCCTTGAAAAATCACAACAGGTGGATATTACTGTTCCCATTTGTATTCTAAGGAGCCGGACTGTCAAATCTACTCCTTACCAGCTGTGAGACATTGGGCAAATTATTCAGCCTTTTCTTGTTTCAGCCTCCTTATCTGAAGAAACACAGATAGTAATAAACCCACCTCGTGAGATTTAAATGAACTGTACTGTGGCTCATCCTCATAGAGATTAATGTGTTAGCCACTGCGATTGCCATTATTAGTACTGTTATTACAGGTGAGGAACGCTAAGTAGCTTGTCCATACAGCTCATAAGGGACCAAATTTGATTACGCTAAATACAGTGTGTGTGTGCATAATTTCATATTATTCATTTAGCAAGCGTGTATTGAGTGATTATTGAACCATCGTTTATAATATATATATTTTTCCTTTCGAAGAATGTGGTCCGCATAACAAGACAAATGAGCTTTCAGACTCCAATCTATTTGCAAAGCAGGTGGAAGAATGTGACATTCTCATTCCAACCAATAGGTGGCAGAAGGGAGAAGCGTACCCCTGCACGGGCAGGTTTCGCCCTGAGCCGGGATGGTTTGTGGTGAGGAGTGACTGGGACACAGTGGCTGATTAAAAGGGCTCTTTGTCTGATGTTTGGCCCACAGTGACTAAGGGCTGGGGGTCAAGGTGGATATGAGAACTACCTTCAGGTATTTGAAGGTGTCAGCCTTCAAGAGGCTCCACTATTGACCCAGAAGATGAGGACTGGGAGACAAAAGTAAACTGAAGTCAGATGTAGAAAGAAGAAGAAGTTGCATTCCACTGTTACCTCTTCCTCACTGTCCTAGTCTGCGTTCCCTCTTTTCCAGCCTTCATGCAGCTCTGTTCTTTTCAAAAGTGTGCCCTTCCCTCCTGGGGTTTTGATTAAGTCGCTAGCCCTCTGTTTATGCTCCCCCTCCCTGTCAACCCGACCCCACCCTGTAACCTTAGAACACTGTTATTTTCCACCCCCCACCCCCACCACCTACTCCAGTACCTATTGTTTGTGTTTCTGAAAGTAAGTTCGCGGAGCCATCAGTGCCCTTCCCAGACCCTACTCTCTTAAACTGCGCATCCATCTAGTAAGCTTTATCCATCGCCCTCACTCCTCCGTCAGATAAGCCTGGTTCTGGTTAGCTGTCCAGCTACCTGTTTGTTCATTCTGTCCTAAAGACACATCTTTCAGCCCCGCATGACAGGGAATCGTCCCTCTGGTTCCAAAAGAGTGATGGCAGCAGTCAGGCGTGGTGGTCGGAAGTCCGGAGCTAAGCCCACTGTCACTGATTTCTGTGCTGGCTCTTTCCCTACACATTCCACTTGTGGGAAGAGTCCACTGTGACTCCTGCCCCATGCCTGACCTCTTAGAAACTCTCCAACCTGAGCTATTACTTCCAGTGCCAACTTCAAACCAACATCCTTGTTGTGTTTTCTGGGTGGGTCCAGAGAGTGGGGACCATGGGAAGGTTTCTTATTTGGCATATTTCTGTGTGTATCTCTGTTGGTGTGCGGTTCCTTACGTGAGGGCGTGGAGAGCCTGCTGTGCGCTTACGCACTTGCTCGGTGCTTGGCGTGTGTTACAGCACTTACTGGAGGTGATGAATCGTTCCTTGAGGAAACAGAAGAGCTCAGTTGTGCATATTTTAAAACCACAACCTGGTCATTCCTCATTCTGTGTCTTCTATGACTTCTTAAATTCATCCAAGGGTGTTCAGGAACTTAGTAGGGTGAGCGTATGCTGACAGAACGAAGTAGAGATTTGGTCACATCATAGTTAATCTGTGTTTTCTGTTTCCATTTCACTGATGTGGGTGGAATTCAAAGGGCTGGAGCTGAGAAGGGGAGTGGGAGAGAGGCCCCTTTCCACCAGAGTTTTATATTTTCACCAAGTCTCTATAAAATGAGTAAGATTGATGTTTGGACTCTGCCATAATATTCACATGAAACCTCACCCAAAATCAGAATTTTAGGTTTGAGAGGACCTTGGTGATCAACCAGATTGTTCATTTTTTCCCTTGAGGATTCTTAAAAGAAGTATATGTATCTTTGTAGGTTTGTATATGTTTTATAATTTGTGTTTGTGTATGTTTTATAATGTGCTCACAAGGTTATAGCAGTTTAAAGAAAGACACTGTTCTTCAAAAAAATTCTATTGGAATTTTGTTCATAATACCTACCTAAGGCAGGGGGCAGAAATGCTGACTTTTCAGGACAGCAGCTTCAGGCAAGTCTTCTTTTTGAGGAGTGGTGGACGATGCTGAGGGACAAACCAGGGTTCAGATGACCCTGGTTAGCCTAATTTTCTGAACAAATGCCAGTGTTGTTTCCAACCAAGTTCCAGGTGCTGTCTTGGGAGGAGTATGGGTACATCATATTTCATAGCTCACCTCTTCAGCATCTCTGCCCAGGTGAACTCCACCTGATGTGTGATCACCCAGGGTGGCCTGGGAGGAGGCCAACGCCCCACAAGGACAAGGTTCAGGCTGAGCAGTTTAAGCGGGAATGAGAGAGGGGCCGCCTCTGTGTTGATCACCTGGGTAGGGTGCAGGGAGGGAGAGTGTGTCTTGTGAGACTGATAGCCTGACGTCGACTGCAGAATTTATGGTCCTGAGCACAGTACAGTCATTTCCTGCCCCTTCTCCTCCACTCCCAAGGCTCCCTGAGTCACTCACTGGCCAGGGGCCTGCGGCCAGGGCTCATTTCTTTTCCCTTTGCCTCGAGGAGTGGTTGCCACAGTGGGGCCCAGGCACCCGGGGGAGTGACATGACATGTTTGTCAGGATATGGGAAGAAAATAAGAGAATTTTTACTTATATTTATTGTTTTTTAAAATTTTTTTGTCGGGGGAAGGTAACTAGATTTTATTTACTTACTTATTTTTTAACGGAGGTGCTGGGGATTGAACCCAGGACCTCGTACATGCTAAGCACACACTCTACCACTGAGCTACACCCTCCCCTCTACTTATATTTATTTTTAACTCACTCTCTTTGAATTTGTATTTTTGCATATGTTTTACAATAAACATAAGGTATTTTAATGACAGTTTATAATAAATATACACAAATATGGAAGTATTTTTTTAAATGTTATGTTAAATACAGATACAGTATCAGGAAAGTTTGAAACTAAAAACTAGGAATTTATTCTGACAGCAATCCTTTTGAAGAATTACATTCCATTCTGAAATTAATTTTCAAACAAAACTCTGATAAAGCCTTATAGTTTAAAAAAATGTTTTTAGAGAGCAGTTTTAGTTTTACAGCAGAATTGAGAGGAAGGTCCAGAGATTTCCCATACACCCCCTGCCCTCCCGCCCCACGCACAGCCTCTCTCATGATCAACATCTGCCCCCCCCCCCCCACCGAGAGCGATGCATTTGCTATGATCAGTGAAGCTACACTGACACATCATAACCACCCAAAGTCCATAGTTTACCTGGGGGTTCACTCTTGGTGTGACCCCCATACATTCTACGGGGTTTGGACAAACGTATAATGACATGGATCTACTATTGTGGTATCATACAGAGCATTTTCACTGCCCTACAAGTCCTCCGTGCTCCCTCTGTTTGTCTCCTGCTGTGCCCAGAAACCCTGGCAACCACTGATATTTTTACTGTCTCCACAGTTTTGCCCTTTTCCAGAATGCCATGTGGTTGAAGTCATACGGTATATAGCCGTTCAGATTGGCTTTCATAGCTTGATGGCTCACTTCTTTTAAGCGCTGAGTAATATTCCACTGGGTGTATCATAGTTTATCCACTCACCTACAGAAGGACCTCTTGTTTGCTTCCAAGTTTCGGCAATTATGAATAAAGCTGCTATAAACATTCCTGTGTGGTTTTTTTCCCCCACTTCTCTTTTCATGTGGTAAAATACACATAACATAAAATTTACCATCTTAACCATTTTAAAGTATATTACAGTTAAGTGGTTTTAAGTACATTCACATTGTTGTGCAGCCACTACCACCATCCATCCATAACTTTTCATCTTGTAGAACTGAAACCATACCTATTCTCCCCTCGTCTCAGCCCCTGGCAACCTCCATTATGCCATCCGTCTTATGATTTTGACTACTCTTAAGTACCTCATGTAAGTGAAATCATACAGTGTTTGACTTTTTGTGACTGGCTTATTTCACTTAGTGTAATGTCCTCAAGTTTCATCCATGTTATAGCATATGGCAGCATTTCCTTTTTAAGGCAGTATAATATTCCATTGTATTCATAGACCACATTTTGCTTATCCATTCACCCATTAAGTGCACCCTTGGATTGCTTCCACTTCCACTTGGATTGTTTTAGCTGTTGTGAATAAGGCTGCTATCAACACGAGTGCACAAATAATTCTTTGAGACCCTGCTTGTAATTCTTTTGAGTATATACCCAGAAGTGAAATTGCTAAATCATAGGTAATTCTGTTTTAAATTTTTTTAGGAAACACCAAACTATTTTCCATAGCAGCTGTACCATTTTACATTTCCACAAACAGTGCACAAGTGTTTCAGTTTCTCTACATCCTTGCCAAAACCTGTTGTTTTCAGGGTTTTGTTTGTTTTTTATAGTAGCCATCTTTTAATTTGCATTTCCCTAAGTAATGTTGAGTGTCTTTTCATGTGCTTGCTGGCCATTTGTATATCTTCTTCGGGGAAAAGTCTATTCAAGTCCTTTGCTCATTTTTGAGTCAGATTGTATTTTTGGGTTTTAGGAGTTCTTCATGTATTCTGGATATTAATTCTTTATCAGATACGTGGTTTGCATATATTGTGCCCCATTCTGTGAGTTGCCCTTTTGCTCTACTGATAATGTCTTTTGATGCACAACATTTAAAATTTTTTCATGAAGTCCAATTTGTCCACTTTTGTTGTTTGTGCCTTTGGTATCATACCCAAGAAATGATTACCAAATCTAATGTCATGAAGCCTTTGTCCTGTTGTCTTCTAGAGTTTGACTGCTTTAGGTCTTATTTACATTTAGGTCCTTGATCTATTTTGAGTTGATTTTGTGTATGGTATTGGGTGGGGATCCAACTTCATTCTTTTGCGTGTGGATCTCCAGTTTTCCCAGCAACATTTGTTGAAAAGACTGTTCTTTCCCCATTGAATGGTTTAGCACCCTCATCAAAAAGCATTTGACCATATGTGAGATAATTTATCTCTGGGCTCTTTATTCTGTTCCATTGGTCTATATGTTTGTCTTTATGTCGATACTCCATTGTTTTGATTACTGTACTTCGTACTAAGATTTGAAATCAGAAAGCGTTCCTCTAATTATGTTCTTTTTCAAGATTTTTGGGGGAGGGCTCCCTTGAGATTCCATATGAATTTTAGAATTTTTTTTCCCTATTTCTGCAAAAAATATCATAGGGATTTTCACAGGGATTATATTGAATCTATAGATTGCTTTGGGTAGTAATTACATTTTAACAATATTAAGTCTTTCAGTGCATGAATATGGGATTGTTTTCATTTGTCTTGTTTAATTTCTATCAACGATGTTTTCTAGTTTTCATTGTACAAGTCTTTTACCTTCTTGGTTAATTCCAAGGGTATTTTATTTTTCATTCTTTTTGATGCTATTGTAAATAGAATTATTTTTGTAATTTCTTCTTCAGATTGTTGATTGATAGTATATAGAAATGCGAATAAGTTTTGTGTGTGACTTTGTATCCTGCTACTTTGCTCAATTCATTTATTAATTTTAATAGTTTTTTGTGGAATCTTGTAGGGTTTTCTACATATAAGATCATATCATTTACAACCAGATAATTTTACATCTTCCTTTCCAATTTGGGTACCTTTTATTTCTTTTTTCTTGCCTAATTCATGCCTTCTTACCTTGTTCCCAATCTTACAGGAAAAACTTTTAGTCTTTTATCATTGCGTATGGGGTTTGCTGTGGCTTTTTAATATATGGCTTTTATTATGTTGTAATTTCATCTACTCCTAGTTTCATCTACTCCTAGTTTGTTGAATGTGTTTATTGTGAAAGGGTGTCAAATTATTTTTCTGCATTAATTAATATGATCGTGTGTTTTTTCCCCTTCATTCTCCTGATGTGGCATATTACATTGATCAGTTTCTAATGTTGAGCCATTCTTGCATTCCAGGAATAAATCCTACTTGGTCATTTGTAATCCTTTTAATATGTTGCTGATTTCTGTTTCCTACTATTCTGTTGAGGATTTTTACATCACTGTTCATAGAGAGTATCAGTCTGTGATTTTCTTTTCTTGTAGATTTTCTCTTTTTTTGTTTGGCTTTGGTATCAGGGTAATCCAGGCCTCGTAGAATCAGAAAGTATTCCTTTTTCAAATTTTTGGAAAACTTTGATAAGGATTGATACTGGTTCTTTAAGGAAGTTTAAAGCTATTTGAAGAACAGTGGAATTCACAAGTGAAACCATCAGGTCCAGGGCTTTTCTTTGTTGGGGGATTTTTATTACTGATTCAATTTCCTTACTAGTTATAGATCTGTTTAGATTTTCTATTTCTTCATGATTTAGTCTTGGTAGGTTTTGTGTTTCTAGGAATCTGTTCATTTCATTGAGGTTATCCACTTTGTTGGCATGTAACATAGTGCCAACAAAGTGCCCGCTTAATAATCCTTTTTATTTCTGAAGAATCGATAGTAATGATTTTCTGATTTTAGTAATTTGAGTCTTCTTTTTCCCTTGGTCTATCTAGCCAAAAGTTTGTCAGTTTTGCTGATCTTTTTGAAGAAACAATTTTCAGTTTCATTGATTTCCTCTATTGTTTTCTATTCTATATTTCATTTATCTCTGCTTTAGTCTTCATTATTTCCTTCCTTCTGCTAGCTTTGAGTTTCGTTTGTTCTTTTTCTAGTTCCTTAAGTTGTAAAGTCAGGTTGTTGATTTGAGGTCTTTGTTGGCTTTATGTTTCCTTTTGTTATCACCTTTAATCTATCTGTGACTTTATATTTAAGGTGGATTTCTTGTAGACAGCATATGGTTGGAATATCTTTTCCATCCTTCCACTTTCAACCTGTTTGTGTCTTTGGAGCTAAAGTATGTCTCTTTAGACAGCATATGGTTGGATCATGTGTTTTTATCCATTCTACCAGTCTCTGTTTTTGGAGTGGAGGTTTTAATCCATTTACATTTAAAGTAATTAGTGATAAGGAGGGATTTCTGTCATTGTGCTATTTGTTTTCTATATGCCTAATGGCTTTTTTTTGTCTCTCATTTCCTGCATTGCTATCTTTTTTTGTGTGTGTTTAATTGCTTTTTTTATAGTGAACTGTTCACTGTCCTTTCTCATTTCCTTTTAGCTGTTTGTGGTTACCATGGGGGTTGTATTTAACATCCTAAAGTTGTAACATTCTTAATTTGAATTTATGTCAGCTTAATTTCAATAACATACAAAACTCTGCTTCTTTATAGTTCTGTCCCCAGTCCTTCCTGTTGTTGATGTCACAAAATAAGACCTTTATACATTGTGCAGCCCAAAATATGAGCTAACAATTCTTTTAAATGCACTCGGCTCTTAAATTATGTTGAAAACAAGATTTGGTGTTACAAACCAGAGTTATAGTAACACTAGCTTTTATACAATGTTTTTTTCTTTAAATGTATTAGTCTCTTAAATCACATGGAAAACAAAAAGTGCAAATCATTTTACAATAATACTGGCTTTTGTAATTGCCCATGTATTACCCTTTTTTAAAAATTGTTTTATTTATTTATTTTGGGGGTGGGGTAATTAAGTTTCCATATTTAGTTTTGGAGAAGGTACTGGGGAATGAACCCAGGACTTTGTGTGTGCTAAGCTACACCCTCCCCGCTGCCATGTATTACCTTTATTGAGATCTTTGTGTCTCCATATGTCTTCTAGCTATTATCTGGTGTCCTTTCATTTCACCTTGCGGGAATCTCTTGCGCATTTCTTGCAGGGCTGGTCTTGTGGTCACAAAGTCCCTTAGCTTTTGTTTATCTGGGAGTGTCTTAGTTTCTCCCTTGCTTTTGAAGGACAGTTTTGCTATATATAGGATTCATAGTGGATTTTTTTTAGCATTTTGAATGTATTAGCCCACTGTCTTCTGGCCTTTAAAGTTTCTGATGAGAACTATGCTGGTGATCGTATTTTACTGAGGGTAGTTGTATTGTGTGTGATGGTTCACTTCTCTCTTGCTGCTTTCAATATTCTCTCTTTGTCTTTGCTTTTTGAAAGTTTGATTATAATTTATCTCGGTAAGGATCTCTTTGAGTTTATCTTACTTGGAGTTCACTGAACTTCTTGGATGTTTATACTCTTGTCTTTCATCAACTTTGTGAAGTGTTCAGGTATTATTTCTATAAATATTCTCTCTGCTCCCTTTTCTCTTTCTTCTCCTGGGACTTCTCCCATGGAGGCAGGTCTTCTTGGTGGTGTCTCATAGGTCCCTTAGGCTCTGTTCACTTTTCTTCAGTCTTTTTTCTTTCTGTTCCTCAGACTAGCTAATTTCCATTGTCCTCTCTTCAAATTCACTGATTCATTCTTCTGCCTGATCAAATCTGTCTTTGAATTCCTCGAGTGAATTTTTCATTTGAGTTACTGAACTTCTCAGTTCTAGAGTTTGTGTTTGGTTTCTTTTTAGGTTTTCTATGTTTTTTATTAATATTTCCCCCAAAGTTAATGTCAGACACCAAACCACCTGGGTTCAATCCCCAGTACCTCTATTAAAAATAAAATAAAACAGAACTATAATTTTATAGATTAACTTCCTTATTCTCATTGTTAGAGTGCGAATGAGTCTCTTGTAACTCTCTAATACCTAATTGGAAGGAGAAACCCCTCTTGTGTCCTTTTGATATGACCCTATTCATGTTTTTTAAAATAATTTTTATTTTGAAACAGTTTCAAATGTATGGAAAAGAGGCAAGTATAGCAAGGAACTTTTTTTCTCCTGAACCACTTGAGAGAACGTTGTCAGTACAATGCTTTATCATCTCTGAGTATTTTAGTTTATATTTCTTAGAAGCAAGTACATTCTCCTATATGATCTAAATGCAACCATCAAAATCAGGAAGTGAACATTGACATATTACTACAATCTAATCCTCAGACCGTATTCAAAATTATAGGCCAGTTATTTTGTAGAATATCCCTCAGTTTGGAACCTGATGGATTCTCATGATTTTCACTGGATGTCAGAGAGATGACGTGTGTTTTTCTCATGGCAGCCTGTTTCTCGTGGCTCCTGGTTATGATTTTCTCACTGCTGCTGCTGTTCACTTTGATCATTTGATTCAGGTGATGTCTCTGAGGCTTCTTCACTATAAAGTTATCTTTTGTCCTGTTTATAATTAATAACTATTTTACAAAGAGGTAGTTTGTAAGCATATAAATTACTCCCTCTTCATCAAACTTTCAGTTTATCCTTTATATCAGTATGGATTCATAGCTTCCTGTTTCATTATTTACACTGATGCTCAAATCACCCCGGATTTGGCTGGAGTAGGGCTCCTCTGTAAACTGGCTTCTATGTCCTTTTGATACGTCCCCATGATTCTTTGAGCATTTCTTTATTTCTGGGACCACAAGATGTTCCAGACAGATCTTGTGTTTTCCCTCCCCAATTTGGAATTAGCCATTTTTTTTTTCAAGGGACGCTGGTTTCTTTTAGTACATAATGGCATTTAGAAGCCAACATCTGGGCTCTATGTGTGGTCATTGCTCTTGGAGTATCACTGTCCCCAGGCCCTCTCAGGGGACAGAATTAGGCAATATATGCATGTGCTTATGTACATATAAATATACATGCATATATACACATACATGCAGACACACATTTACATTTATCTCTATTTCTCTGTCTGTTCTCTCTGTATTGGGAAACATGAGTTCATACCAGTATTTCCAATTCCAGTCTAACAGCACAGGGTTTATTCTAGTTTTCTCCCTTTCCATTTTTCTAACTCCCTTTTCCAACAGTGATGGCTCTTATTATCCTTCACATTAATTCCTTATTTGCTCAGTCCCTCTGTACATCACCAATCTCCCATAGCCACTACTAACCCCGCTCCTACAGAGATGCCCCGTCACTTCACTTGGGCTCTCACACACTGTGCCAGGTTGCCCCCCTGCTTGGACACTGTACGCACCGTGCTTGGCCTGTGGCTTCTCACCCCAGGCTGCCCTCAGGTATGGATGCCCTCCTCATCTTGCTCAGGCTCCAGCATCCAACTTCAGGCTACTCTCTATGGAGACCTCCGTATCACCCTGCTTAGACTCTGAGACCTCGTGCCAGCCTGTCCCATGGCACAGACATCCTCCTCACCTGCTTGGCCCCCAGCATCTCATGTTGGTCCTCCCTCGCCCATATGCCCTCCTCACCCTGCTGTGGCTCACACACACCACCCCGTGCCACCCCTCTGTGCGGATGCCTTCTCATCTCCCTGGGCTCCAGCTTGTCATGATGGCCCGTCCCTCCCTTCTCCTTCCCTCCATCCCCTGTGGATGCTTCCCTCACCTTGCTATTTCCTCAGGCCCATTTGCTTTCTTTTCCTTTTGTTTTGCCTTTTCTTGTATGTTTTTTTAAAGAGGAAAAATTAAGAATTCGTACTGTTATTTCCAACTCAATCTGTCCTGTAGGCGGCATCTTCTTTCACCACAGCTTGTGAATCAGAGACAAGGTTCGGTGGGTGTTGATCCTGAACCTGGGCTTGCCGCCACGTTAAGTGGTGCGTGACCCTCCCGCTTTGCTTTGGACGGGCTACCCAAGTGGTACTGACAATACGCGCTTATCTCTGCCTCCTGCTCTCTGTTGATTCAACTTGGAGTGGCTTGGCTCAGTTTCCTATTCATCCTATGATTTTGGAAAAATAATACAAGGATCTTTTCTGCAAGTTGGAAGCCAAGATAAATGCAGTGATGCCTCATTAAGGTTTTCTAATGAACTTTTATCAGATGCCAAAATGCACAAAGTGCTGTAGAAAGTGCAGCATTAAACCAAGTCGCCAGCTACAGGGGGTGTGGTGGGAATACGGAGACCAGGAAAACTCAGGAAACGTCTGGCACAGAAGCCTGTCTGACTTCATCCCAGTGGGTGGGAGGAGGTTAACGTGGAGATCAGCGGTGGCTCACTTCTGCACTGTGGAAGTGTGGACTTCTGGGAGTCCCTTCTTTTCACCTCTTGTTTTTCAAATTAGAAAACAGCAAATGGAGAGTTCAGGTGATTTGCCTTAAATGCCTGTCTGGTGGAGTAGACACAACCTCAGTTGACCTGGGCAGCACAGGCTGGCTGGGGAGCAGACCCGATGCAGGACAGACTGAGGGGTCAGGGAAGGCTGAGGGAGGTCTCACAGACCCAGGGTGGTGGCAGGAACCACGAGTCCTCGCTACTTGGGTGACCCGGCTGTGCTGCATGCGGGCCATGTCACACTGGGTGTTTCAGCTCTCTGCACTGCTGTTCCTTTGCTTCTTGTAAAACGGGGGTAACAATAATACCACCGTCACAGAGTTCTTGTGAAGATTAAAAGAGTTAACTCATGTACTAGTAGTAGACACTCAGCAAATGTTGGTTCTGATGGTGATGATGGTTTCTGTTTCTGAGTCCTGAGCAGTTTCTAAGTGCACCCTGGCATCTGCTCTGCACTCATCCCTGAAGATCAATGCTCATAATCAGAACTGAATTCCATTCTCTGACCTCTTTTCAAGCACCCATATCATTCTTCCACCTTCCTATGCTGCCTCCATCATTCAAAATAAATGGGAGTATTGGGGGAGGGTACAGCTCAGTGGTAGAGCATGTGCTTAGCATGCACAGGGTCCTGGGTTCAATCCCCAGTACCTCCATTAAAAACAAAAAATGGGAGTAGATGCAGATCGAGCTCTGAAGAACTAATCAGTCAACAAATACTTAGATCAGCAACATGTTAGATGATGAGAGAGCTAACAGTTTTTGTCTTGAGGCGCTTTCAGTCTTAATTGGAGAGTTAAAAATCAAGAAATGCACGAAGGATGATTCAAGAAAATGGCAATGGAGTGCTGATTATATGGCATGAGCAATTAGAGAGTAAATCAATGGATAATATAATGCTGAAGATGTAATAGTAAAATAACAACAGCTAACATTTCCGAGCGCATGCTATGTATTGGATGCTCTTCTAAGTGCTTTGTGGGCATGATTTAATTTAACTTAATTTGCATAGGAGTTCTCAAAGGTGGCTACTATCAGTATCTTCCTTTTCAGAAGAGGAAGCTCAGATAAGTAGCTTGCTCCAGGTTGCACAGGGAAGGGGGGACACAAACAACACAGAGTAATAAAGTCAGAGATGTTTGTCACAATTCTGGGTCTTTTTCCAGAGATCTCCACCAGGTGAAGCAACCGTTGTCAACCTTCAAAAAGACAAACCAGCAACTAACCCACCCACCTACCCATCCACCCTTCATTGCCTTCCCATTGCTCTTTGGAGAAAGTATAAAGACAAAGCCACTTAGTGTGGCCTACAAGGCTCTGCATGGCCCCACTAACCTCCCCGGCAACTCTTTCACTTGTCCTTCCTCCCCTACTGGCCTTTTTCTAGTCCCTAAGCTCCTGCTTGCCACAGGGCCTTTGCACATGCTGTTAGCTCTACCTACTCTCCTCTTCTTCCATCTTCACCTGTACGACTTCTGCTCATCCTTCAGATCCCAGCTCAATCAAGCAAACCCTTCTTCAGGAAAGCCTTGGCTGAAAACACTATTAGAGGCCATCATTGCATGCTTCCAAGTAGAGACTTGGTAACACATATCACAGTATTCTGTTTGGTTATTTGATTGGTATCTATTCCTCCCACTAGATTATAAGCACAGTGGGAGGTGAGACTGAATCTGTTTTTACTCATCATTGTGTTTTCAGCACTAAGCATCATGCCTAGCACTTAATAGGCACTCAGTGAATATTTGTGGAGTGAGTTGAAGGATAAATTAAGGAAGACTCCACAGAGGCTCTAGAATGTGAAGGGGCCTAAAGATAGAAACGAGTCAGAGAGGTGAAGTGAAGCATTCAAGGTGGAGGACCTAGTGAGGCGACTCGTAAGTGATCTTGCAATCTCAGCGAGCTGAAACGAACAAAGCCCCAAGTGGCAGTCAATGCTCGCTGGGTTTGGTTAGCCTTTTCTGTGCTTTTGGAGATACATTCATTGCTAAAAGTGTCTCTGCATATAAAAAACCACTCACCATGCTGTATCAGTGCTCAGAATTGCTCACATCCTTCTCCCCCTGCTACTTCTGAAAAGCATGGACATCTCCCCAACCAAAATATAGAGGCTGGTTTTAGGAATCAGAATATGCTAGTTCTCTAGTTTTCCCACTTCTTAGCCAGTCCCTGGTAGTTGCTGGGTGCGCTACCATGTACCAGGTGCTATTATCCGTGTGGAGATGCGGGAATGAACAAGACTGACTCCCCCCGCCCCAAAGAGTGGCCAATCCAGTCTCCCGTTCAGCATGCACCAAAGTCTAAGGAATAATCCCCATATTCATTCTCTCCCAAAGAAATGGGTTTTCCAGTAAATGGAATATAATTAATGATTTAGTCATAAAATGTACAACCTGGAGATAAGGTCACATGTCTTGAGGGAATTTTCCACTGTGTTAGTTTTAGGTGAACTTTGACAGGCCTGGGTTATTATTGGACCATATTCTTTTTCTGCAATTAATAATATATTTCTATAAATAGGTCACATCTGATATGTATGTTACATAATCACTCAAAAAGCACGTACAGGGCTGGAATTCAAAGAACTCCTTTTGAGTTAAACGGCCCATGCTTTTGTCAACCACACCATACTGCTTTCTTTTGTTGGTTTTCAGCTTGGTTGTGCTTAAGAAATGGACAGTCATTCCCTCACCCTTCCCCCACCGCTCAACTCATCACAGCATGTTGTACTTGCCTGTTTGCTTGACTTTGCCATTAGACTAAGACACAATCTGTTGTTCACCACTGCATCCCCATCATTCTGGGTATCTATTACTGCTTAACAAAACCACCCTAAAGATTGGTGGCTTAAAGTAACAAATCACAGTTCAGTGGGTTGACTGGCTTAGCTACGTGGTCCCTCTTGGGGTCTCTTACACAGTTACAACAGGTGGTGGCTGAGGTTGGTGTCTTCTGAAGGCTCAACAGAGCTGGACATCCAAGATATTTCTCTATCACATATCCGGTTTACGGGCTTGGATGGCTGGAACAGCTAGGATTGGCTGGGCATCTCTCTAGCTCCATGTGGTTTTCTGCGTGGCTACCTTGGCTTCCCCACAGCGTGAGGTACTTCTTGCATAGTGTCTGATTTGCCCCAGAATGAGTGTTCCAAGAGACTTGGGTGGAAGCTGCTGGGCTTTGTTTGGCCTGGGCCAAGGAGTTACTCAGTATCACATCTGCTGTCTTCGGTTGTGAGTCACAGGGCCCGCTGAGAGTCAACATGTGAAGGAACAACATCAGGGCGTGAGTGTTAGGAGCCATTGTTCATGGGAGGCCATCTTTGGCGACTCACTGCCATTGAGGGGAGAGGGCAGCCTGGGGAGGAAAGCTCAGAGGAGGGGATATATGTATACATGGGGAACCTCAGATGCAGACTTGGAGGTAGCCAGGTGATGAAAGGGTAGGGAAGGGAAATGGTAGGAAGAGAAGCCTCCCAGGTGGAAGGAACCCCCTGTATGAAGATTTAGAGATAAGAAAGTGGCAAGCGGATGATAAGTATGGTGCATTCGGGTTCTATCACTTACTTTCTGGGCGACTGGATGATTATTTAACCTTTCTGCATCCCGGTTTCCTCATCTGTGAAATGGAGATGATCATTGCATTATCTAGTAGTGTTATAAAGATTAAGTTATTTAATGCGTGCAGAGCTGTTTAGAATATCCGGTATATAGAAAAGACTCAATAAATCGGTTATTGTTCGTATTATACAGGGGAACATGGGTAGTGGAATACGGCTGGAACACAGGACTCCAGAGGGGAAAGGGTGAGATAAGGGTCTGGAATGGTAAGCAGGGGCCAGAGCGTGACTTTGTAAGTTGTGCAAAGGTGTTTGAATTTTATGCTGGAGTAAATGAAGAGATGGTTCACATTTTAAGGAGGGGAGACTTGATCAGATTTGGGATTTAGGAAGATCTCTATACTAAAGGTCTTTGGAGTAGGGAAGTCTTGGGGGAAGAGAAAAACTAGAGACAGAGATCAGTCAGAAGCTGGTGTGGTCCAGGAATGGGGGCATAGTGACCTGGCCTAAGGTTATGGTAACAAAATGCGGAGAGGAGGACCTGCTGAAGGTCGTAGTGCTGGTTAGTGGCAGAGCAGGGACTGGCGCTACTGGCTAATTACACAGGAATTTCCTGCCAGGAAATTAACCTTTTTTACTTGTTTATTTAGGCACCGGTTTAATGTGTACAATTTGATGGAGACAGATAAGTAGCTACAAGTAACTGGGCAGAGATGTCTTAGCTGCGAGGTATGGCTCCCATTTCCATTAGTTATGCCTGCAGTTGCTAGTAATGAACAGATGTGCCCCCAGGAATTACTGCTCCGAAGAGGAACTGAGCAAGGCAATCAATTCTCTTTGAAGGAGAGTTTCTTTTCCAGCTGTACCTGAAGAGTCACACCCTATCTTTTATAACTACCTCTTCTGTTCTTCTTTGGATCAGAATGGGAGTGTTTACTTGCTTTTTCTGGTTTATTTGGTGTGTAAAACACTAGGAAGTTCTGATCAGCTACTCTGCTGGGGCATCCTCGGCCTTTCAAGCTGTGTTTCTCAAACATCGTTTGTGGACACAGGTTGGTTATGGAGCCCACAGTTCTCAGAAGGTCTGGGAATAGCTGGGAACAGGGGACCCCAGTGGCAGCAAAGGTGGTTGCTGGGACCTTAGGCAAAGAATGAGCCCAGCGGTGTCTCATCCACTGAATGAGAGGACCCTGAAAGTCTAAGATTATGTTCTAATTGACCCCTAACAAGACCCATTCTAATCTCTTGTCCAAGAACACCCTGTGCTTGTTCCAGACTCCATATGGAGCATTCAAGGCACGGCTCAGGTCCCACATCTGGGGGAGTCTCTCCTGACTATTTAACCCCTGGGTCACCTCCCCACACCTAACCCCCTCCCAGACTTTGAAGACCCGCAGAGGGAGAGCAGGGGTCCTGTAACTCAGCACTGACTCAGCGCTATGCTCCTCTCCCAGCTGATGCTGCTCAGCGTCTCCCAGCTTTACTGGAAGCCCTTTTGGTGTCAGTGGTTCTCCTCGCCTCGTCCCCACAACACCTCTTAGAGTTTCCAGGCAGCCTCTGTGGATGGCCAGACTCAGAAGTCTGGAGGGTGTGTTAGCTCTAATTTGCAGATTGGGAAGCTGAACAGGAAGGGGTTAAGTCCCCTGCCCAAGGTTGTGAACACCAGCGTTTATTCTGGAGCTAACCAGGAATGGTCCCTAGTTAAACATTGCCCTTACATTTGCTGTTTAATCTTTTCAACACCCCTAAGAGGTAGGTCCTATTATCCGCATTTTACTGCTGAGGGAACGAATGGACAGTGTTTTGATAACCCCCACAGCACTCATGTGCCAGACCCACTCAGAACCAGCACCCAGGCCGTCTCGCTCCTGGCTGCTTCTCATTTCATCACGTCCCACCTTGTAACACGTGGGTACCACCTGTGTCCCCTGCACATTAGACTCTTACCTTTTCTGAGGGCAGAGGTTAAGCTTTTGTTTTCATTTAAATCTTGGCGACCCTGGGGCCTGATGCCTCATTGATGTTCAGTGAGTGATTATTCACTAAAAGCTTCCGCCCAGTTCAAGTCATCACTGCCTTCCTGTGAAGACCAGGCTGGTCTGCCTGCTTTCAGAGTAGGATCTCATAGCAGCCTCTGCTTCCCTCAAAGTGGTACCAGCAGACACCTGTGTGAAGGGAAACCTTACCTCCTGCTTCCTGGTTTCCTTTGAAAGCCCTATGGGAGGAGGCTGGCGCCGTGGTGCGCAAGCAGCTCCCCTGAGGCGCTCAGGGAGCCTTCTGTCCTGGGCTGGGCCTCTCCTCCCGCTTAGAAATCTAGGTTCAATCCACAGACACGCTTGCAGAGAGTGACCACGAACCTCAACGGTGGTGACAAAAAGCCCCGTCTCTGGCCTGGGGGATCTGGGGTTGGCCCTGTCTCTCCTCCTGGCCAGGTTTGTGATTATTTAACCTCAGGAAGCCTCAGTTTCCTCCCTGTAAAGTGGGGGAGACAGATAATGCCCGCCTCCTGGGGTTTTGGTGAGGATTAAGTGAGAAAATGTGTGCGTGGCTCGCATCACTGAGCACCGTGAACGGCAGCCATGGTTGTTGGCGATTTAAAGGCCTGAGGCAGGCAGGTGAAATTGGTCCCTGGGCGCTTTGCCCATCGCTTTTCACAGTGTCTCGGATCTCTGTGTCCCCTCCTCAGAGGCCTCCCCAGGCCGTACTGTAAAGAGAAGGGATTTATCCTCCAGGCCTTTCCATCTCCCCTCTCCAGCTTCCGGTGCAGCTCCTCCTCCCTTTGCACCTGAAGTCAGGGTCCCTAAGGAAGTGCTCCTGGGGGACACCACGGGACAGCTGCGCAGGACAAAGGAAGGAGCCAGATAAGGGTGAAGCTCTGCATGCCAAGCCTGCATGGGGGTGGAGAGCAGTGAGGAGACTGGACCCGACCTGAGCTTTCAGATGCCCGCTCCCACCTACACTTGGCAGTGGGCAGCCAGGCCTTGGTTCAGGGCCCCGGAGAGCATCAATTCCCAGAGACTGCTGGCTCTTGACAGGTGCAGGCAAAGCAGGCTCCAAAGAAGGAAGAGAGAACTGCATTATAATTCACACACAAGGTATGAATAGTAACCGCCTAACGACCAGATTAGTTTACTAGCGTTTCACGACGTACATGCATCTCAAAATAAGACTCTCACCAATGCTCGTGGTCCACCTTCAGGCAGATGGCAGGGATCTTTGCGGCAGGAGGTCTAGGGGTTATGTGGGCCTTGCTGACACAGCTCATGTCCCAGGCTGCCTTTCACTTAGCCAGAGATGGGGGTAGACTTTAATTGGTCTTATAAAGTGCCTGGGCTCATGAACCCCTGCTATAAAGTGCCCGCCACCCCAGCCAAGAAGTTTGCAATGCAAATTGTCTTTCTTACTCTGGAGAAAGGGGCAGGGGGCAGAACCCAAGGATGCTTTGACTGTGCAATGCTGCCATCACAGAGCCGAAGGCTGGGCAGTGAGAGCTTAGCACGCACATTTGTCGAGTGGATGCTTGAGGGAATAAGAGGCAGCCCTCTGGAGGGACAGCATGTCCTGGGTTGTCACGTCTGGTCTTAACTTACTCGTCAGCTCTTGAGAAACTTCTGCTGTGAAACATTTCCTGCCTTCTTTATCCCTCCAAGAGAAATGGCCCTCTTTCTTTTGAATTCCCAGATTATTTACTTCTTTGCTTTAACTTTGCATTACTGTTTTGTAATCATGTGCTTCTATGGCTGTTTCTCATTAGATTGTGAGGGTCTTTATTTTATAAAGCAAAACTTGATTTATTTTTGTCCTTAACTCCAGGTTAGCCTGGTTCCAGGTAGGACAGTAAATGGTGATTAAACGCATGAATAAATGAACCAGATGACTAACCAGATGTCTGTTGATTTTAATTACAATAGGAATATGTGTGTATGTGTGTGTGTGTACTTAAAATTGCTTATCTTGATGATTGCTTTTACTCAAGGCAGATCTAGTCAAGGAAACAAACCAAACAGTAGATATACATGGAAAAGCAGCAAGTGAACACCAAATGGTCCAGGTTAAATAAGAGACTGGTCAGTTCCTCAGCCTTCCAACTCAGTGGAAGATGGGGTCCCTTGGACAGCAGCTCTTTTGATTGAGTCCAGATGGATGCTGCGTGAGTCGAAGAGAGAGTGAAGGTGGGGAGAGGGTCCTTCTGTTCCACAAGGTCGTGGCACGCCTCCATGACAGATGGTGACAGGGAGAGGGGACTTTATGTTTGTATACGTGTATGTAGTAGTTCTGTTCCTATGTTCATTCTTTTTACAGAGAGGGCTTATAACTTAAATCTGTTAAGCAGTCATTCTTAACCACTAGTGAGTTGAAAGACCTTGAAAATCTCAGAAAGATACGTAACTTCTCCCCTGAAAGATGCAAAGACACATTCATGCACTTCCTGCAGTCTCGGGCGTTCAGGAGCTTCCTTTGTGTAGAGATCTTGGTGTCGCAAGAGTAGTGCAACCCCCTCACACAGTAGGTGCTTAATATGTCCCATTGTGTTGAATCAACCAAGTGAAGAAGGATACTTGCCGAAGAAACAGTCTTGCAAAAGAGGGACAGGAGCCTGATCACGATAACATGATAACATGATTCAAGGTCTTAAAGGAAGTCTACCAAATTAACCAAACCGCCCATGGCCTGCCTTAACAGGCTTACTAATACTTTTGTATTTATAGAAGTATTACCGGAAGTTCAGTTTCCACTGAAGTGCCCCACGGTTAACCCATTAAACCTTATCTGTCCTCTGTTCCTTGCCATGAATGTGTTTATCAGCTTCTTCCTGGGAGGGGGAAAGGATTGAGATCATGGATATATAGCTAGTAAAGCAGTGTCTGGAGTAAGAGGGTTCTCTGCAGATGTGAGCTTAAAACAGAAAACAGAAGAGCAGATCAGATGGTGAAGGTGTTCAGAAGACAGAGGAGAGCAGGAAGGTTATGGGATGAGTGGCGTGGGCAGGGGGCCGGAGACAGGACTGCGAGCACCCCCCTCCCAGCTTGCTCCAGACCAAGTGGCCTTGCCTGCCTGAAGCCCTTAAGGTTACAGGAGGGCTGCAGCCGGGGAAACGAGGTGAAGTCCCTGACCAGCACCCAGTTGTGCCGTAGCTCGGTTTCGTATCTCAGAATGTGCAGGAGTGCAGCGGTGGCACCGAGTCTGAGTCATGGAGGACAAGTGGTGAATGGAGACGTTTGCTAAGAGATGCCAGCCTGGCCCCAGTGGAGTCAACTTGTCAGCTCTTTTCACTTGGGAAAAAGAAATGAAGGGAGGAGCCGCAGCTCCTGCCAAACCTACATGGCTGAAAAGCAGCTTAGAGCCGCAGGGCAGCACCCTCGGCAGCTGAGCTCAGCCGGGCGGGGCAGCAGGGAGGCCGCCTGGGCCGCTGGGGAAAAGCTGGCAGAGAGCGCAGCCCCTGCTGTGCCTGCACGGCTAGCCCCACCCAGGGCCGAGGGACGCCCCCAGGACGGCCTGACTCTGGAGTAGGGCTGTGGGTGGCCGCGCCGCCTTTCGAAGGCTGGGCAGCATGCAGGCCGCTTGCCTCTCTGGGCCTCAGTTTCCTCATCTGTAAAACAAGGATAATAATGTCTGCATTGGAGAGTTTCTGGAAAGATAGAACATGAGTCAGAAAACACAAGTGCTGCGGAAACTAAAAAACGACACCAGCTGTGATTATCGTGAAAAAGGAAGTAAACTGGGATTAACAGACACACATTACTACACAGAAAATAGATAAACTACCGAAATAGGGACCGCTGGTGATCCTGGAGGACGTCAAAGAGTCTCTTCCATTGTTTTGGTGGGTGGGAGTAAAAATGCAAGATTAAAAAAAAAATTTAGGCTGTGAAAGAGTTTGCTATCTAAGTTGTTATCCTTAAACCAGTCAGGAAGTGGGAATTGGGGTGACACGACGGCTGGGAGCCTGAAACGGGAATCTGAAGGCCTGGGTTCGAGGTTTGATTCCCTGACTAACTAGATTTGGGACCGACACATCCCTTGGTCTCTCTGAACTTCACTCCTCTTATTGGTCAAGCTCATTCCCACCTGGAGCTGCTGTTTACTGATGCTGCATCATGGGCCAGATACATTATGCTAAGTGTTCCCCTCACCCCCAAATATTATTAACGAACAGTTTAACATTGCAAAGCACATGTATATATATGTATCACATAGACGCAGTATTGTTACTATTTTGTGGGAAGAGAGCCATCCTTTTTTACAGTGGGAAAATAACGTTTCCATGGGTCTCAATTCAGAAGTTCTTTCTCAAGGCATCCAGGACAAGCCTTGGTTCTGGGAAGCTGAGCAGTCATGCCCGGAAGTACCTGGGGCCTTCGTCTTTACCAAGATGAAGGCAGCTTGATCGTCTCCCACTTTCTCTTAAAATAGTCTCCTCAATACTCACCTTTGTCAGTGCCTGTTTACACTGTTCCCTCCCAAAGCCACACCCCTCAGTGTCTTGAATGGGCGTTTCAAGCAGTCGTGTTTTGGGGCAGCACCAGAGACTGAGGACATGGCTGGCAGGGAAGTGCGGCCCGACAGCACCCTGTTCTCGCTCCGCCTGCCACAGCGTGGCCCTGCCAGTGGGGGCCCCAGGGTGTTGCCCCAGTGCCAGCCCAGAGTCTTTCCACTGGAGTTTCACTCTGGTTTGGGTCTGTGTTTTCCTTGTAATTGGCCATTGGTGCATCTCTGGGATGAGGCTGGAACCAGACTTGGACGTGGCCTGGGGGCTGGAAAGCAGACTGGGGACCTTTCTCATTCCACCCGCTGTGGGACACTAGCCCTTTGGGCCATGTTCCTTGTGGGTCCCACTCCAACACACTGAATAAACTTAGCCACCGAAGGACAGGCAGCACAGGTGGTAACCCACTGATTTTCCAACTCAAGAAAGGAGGACATTGTGCTGCAGACGTGATTTATTGACCTGGGTGAAGCTCTTTTAGTCATTGGTTCCGTTTCATCTGAAACACTACACATACACGGCACATAGTAGGTGCTTTGCACATGTTTACAGAGAGAATACATGGGTATTTCTCCTTAGTCCTTTCGCACTGAAAAGGGAGCTGGCACAAAGTAGGCCTTCAGTCAGTATTTGGCTCTTACTTCTTTCGTCCCTCAAGTGGTTCTTTCTTTGTTTTAACTGAACTATAGTTGATTTACAATGTTGTATTAGTGTCGGCAGAGCGATTCAGTTTTATATAATATGCGTTTTTTTCTCAGATTCTTTCCCATTATAGGTTATTATGAGACTTTTTTCAAAATAAGAAATGAAACAACGAGAACTTACCAAACGGTTTTGATGCCACACACCAAGCGCAAGAGGCGGCTCCAAAGATATAAAGACTTAAATATGGAAACGTCTGGGATGTTTTAAAGGCTTACAGGATCAGTTGTGGCATGAATACTTGAAACTGGGATGATCCCAAACCGTAGGTATGTGCAAGGCTCTCTGACTGATGTCACCTTCCCCGAGAGCGCTTCCCTGGCCACCCTGTGTGTGCACCTGCTCCCCCAACCCCTCCCCTCAACTCTGCTGAAGGTCATATATTCACTTGGTGGTTGTTTTCTCCCTTCGCCAAAACGTAAGATCCATGAGGACAGAAGCTTTGTCTTACTCACGGTGGAGTCCCCACCTTCTGGAAGGGACATGGAGAGACACTCAACACGTATTTGGTGAACGATTAAGTATCCTAGCCTCAAACCAGGGGGTGAGGAACAAGCAGGTAGGAGCGTGGGGAATCACAGAGTCCTCCAGATTCAGGGTCTAAACCACATTTCCGAAACAGCTGCTTCTGTCTGGAGAGGACAACAAATAATTCTGTCCCAGCAGAACGTTCTCCTGAAATACTCTCCTCAGCCCAGCTCTGTCATCCTTCAGTTTCCTTAGAATTCCACTCTGAAGGGGTTCATTTTTTAGTGTTACGCATCAACCTTTTCACTAGGCTCCTTCTTTTCTTGTAAAATCACCTTCATAGATGTCCAGTTTACATATAATGAAGTGCACCCATGTTAAAGGGTATGGTTCGTGGAGTTTCGACAAATGATACAGCCGTGTAACCACCACCACAGTGGAGGTCTGGAACGTTTTCCTCAGCCCCGAAGTCTGCAGGAAGCTCTCGGCCCCCGCCCTTGGCCCTGGACAATCCCTGATCTGTCTTCTCTCATCATAGATAAGTTCTGCCTGTTCTAGAACTTTGTAACTGGAAGCACACAGCCTGCGCTCTTCTATCCGTGTGCTCGGGCATGAGGTTTTTAAGACTCACCCATGTTGCGGTGTGTACCAGGTCCCTTTTACTGCTAAGTGGAATCGGTAGACATTTCTTTCTTTTTTTTTTTTGAAGTTTAATTAATTAATTAATTAATTTTTTGGTGGGGGGAGGTAGTTAGGTTTCTTTAGTATTTATTTATCCTTAGAGGAGTTAGCGGGGATTGAACCCAGGACCTCATGCATGCTAAGCATGTGCTCTACCACTTGAGCTATACCTTCCCCCCAACATTTCTTGTAATAGAAAATCCTCTCCGGAGAGGCCATAGGCCGTCCTTTCAGTCCTTTGACACTTTAGTCCAAATGGGTTTTCTGTGTTGAGCAGCATCTGGAGAGTAGAAGGGCATTTGGGGAGCTGGAAGTGAGGGAGAGGCCTGACGAGGGTAAGACGCTGGAGGACAACTTGGCCAGCTTCACCGTTTTCCTTGGGTTTCACGTACAGACTCGGGACGCTGCCTTCCTGCCTTCGGTGCCGGAGATTCACGAGTGAGCGAATGTATATTACCAAGTATCTCCCGGGCGCTAGACCTAGTTTTGTCTGATGCTCATGACAGCCCTGTGAACTAAAATGTTATGAACTTCCTTCAGATGAGGAAATAAACCGTGGAACTGATTATACGATTCAGGCCAGGTCTTCCTCACCCCAAGGGTCAATTCATACAAGCTCATTCCAAGATGAACCCCACTGCTCTCTGACTCCCTGCGCTGGGCTGAGCATAGTCCCAGAGAGACAGAGAGAGAGGTCACGGCAGATCCACTGGGCGGGTGCAGAGGCAGCTGGAATAGGAGGCTGGCAGCTGCGTTGGGTTCTCATCACTGAACCAGTCTGGGCACTTAATGGGATTCTCTAACCCAGCCCTGGGGTCACGGGTGGCAGCTCTCTGGTTTCAGCGTGGCGGCTCCCGCTCACAACTTTCCTTAAATGAAGACCGAGTATGAGCCCAATCTTAAAGTCAGTCATAGAAAAGGTGGGCAGGTGTGAGCTGTGCCCCTGGCATTTTTCATGGCCTGACATCACGATACAGAGGACAGGCAGGGGACAGCCGTAGCTGGTGGTTGGCCCATTGTGCGGACCACCAGTGCTGGTTCCCCACAGGTAGCATTCTGTGGCCTCGTGTCGTGTGTCCTGTGCACCCGTGTTTACCCTTCGCACCCTCCGCTTCTCGGCTTCCTCCTGCTGGAGGGGGGAGGACAAAACCGAGGCCATTTCAGGAGGAAGGCCTGGGACTCTGGTGGTGCCGGGCGGCCTCTTTTTTGCATTTCACAGACCTCAGCGGCACACGCAACATCATCTCTGTTTCACAGTGTGTCAGTTTCCTGGGGCTGCTAGCCAAGTGTCACAGACCAGAACCACAGAATTTTATTCTCTCTGGAGGCTAGAAGTCTGAAGTCCAGGGCTGGTTCCTTCTGAGCTCTGAGGGAGAAGCTTCTGGTGGCTGCTGTCCATCCTTGGTGCTCCTTGACTACAGACAGCATAACTCCAGCCTCTGCCTGTGTCTTCCCGGGCCCTCTGCTCTGGGTCTCTACCTCCTCTGGACCCGTGTGTCTCTCCATGTCCTCTTCTTAGAAGGACACATTGTTGGGTTTAGGGCCTCGGGTGGGGCTGCGCGTCTCACACCTCCCCTCAGGTTGGCGCCCTGCCTCGTGCTTCACTGCCTTTCTGCTTCCAGGATGAGTCTGGGACCCCACACTCCATCTGGCCACTGTCCGCTTGTCAAGGGTCCTCTGCCACTGCCCACACTTTGGTGCTCACACTGTATTAATGGGCGGGGCTGTTACAACCCCTGTAACTCCTCCTCCTCCACCTGAAAAGCTGTTACGTGTTATCCTTTAAGCCTTTCCTCCTCAGGGAGGGTGGGCTACCCTGAACACCCTGGCGTTTTGTGCCCAGCCATGGTCCTGTGTGTTCCTTTGACATAATGTGTAATACAATGCATGTTTTTGCTTCATTACACCCATCTCTCCTCCAAACTGAGCTCCTCTGAGGCAGGGTGTTTTTTTATTTTTAAATGGAGGTACTGGGGATTGAACCCAGGACCTTGTGCATGCTAGGCACATGCTGTACTTCTGCGCTACACCCTCCCTCTGGCAGTTTTCTTATGAGTCCCCAGCAGGTTAGACAGATCATCCACAGCTGCTAAATGGCAGGGAAAAAAGTGGAAGTTCCCTTCAGGGGCTGGGGACTGAGCAGCATCTTTCTCGCACTTGTATTATATTCCCTGCAATGCTTGGTGTGTAGTTGGCTCTCAAATGCTTTCCATAGGGTCTAGCGATTGGATAGAGAAGCCACAAGTAGCAGAAACCTGGCCGGAGCTGTGGTTCCCAGACACCAGCAGTTCCATTAGGGTGATGACCTGAGGAGTAAAACTCCCCTTTTATCCCCCAACTCAGGTGCTTCTTAAATGGGATTTAACTGAGGTCAGGGAGGGGCTACCTTCCATCTTGCTGGTGAAGAAGTGCGAGCAGAGAAAGGGGGAGCCCCCGAATGCCGAGGTGGCCTTGGTAAAGGGTCGGAACCCAGGCCCTGCTCCCAGCCGGCCGTATTCCTGCTTCTGTCCTGTAGTCAAGGGTGAGTGTCCTGGTGGCTATGGTTGGTGGGGGGTGGTGAGGGAGGTGTCGGCAGGGACTGGGTCCTGGGACCCCCAGACTGAGGCAGACCCAGGCCTGTCCTCGTGGAAAGGGCCCCCCCTTCCAGCCTTGCAGCTGAATGAAGGTCCTCTCCAGCCTCTCCTTTAGGGGGAAAAAGAACCCTTACCGTGAGACTCTCTTCTCTCATTTCCAGTCACGTGAGCATCCCTTCTGTGTCCCTCAGCAATGCTGCCTGTCCCTCAGAGCCAGGTCACGCTCAGGAGGCGAACTTGAGGTGAGTCATACCTGGGTCTCTAGACTCCATCTGTGGTCCTTCTCCTACTGATTTCCAAGGGCCTCAGCCTTGTTCTCTGGACCGTCAGCAAAAGAATTATTTTGTCTACTGGGTCCCTCCCTGGCTTCTGGACGGGAAGGGGCATCTCAGAATTACTCCGCTATCCCATCCTCCTCTGTCCGCCATGCCCCTGTGCCTCCTTAAACATTGTACCCTGGGTAATTCACCCCAGGCATGGCTGGCTTGGTGCTGGGCTGGTGTATCAAAGGGATGGGAGGAGAAAAGGAGGTTCAGAGGAGGGTAGAGGAGAGAGTGCTGAGAGGACAAGGTGGGAAGTCTCAAGTTAACAGAAAAGTGGAGAATAATGGACATGGTGACCAAAGAACGCTTCAAAACAAGCATTCCCACAAAGCTCTCCTGCACACAGCTCTGGACCCACCAGACAGACCTCAGTCCAGAACAAGGAACAGAAAAAACAAGATGCCTCTTGGGGAGAGGATGGGGGGGGGTGCGGGAAAAATCCCCAAAGTCATGACCCTTCTGTTTTTACTTCCTCCTCCGACTTGACATCTTTTTCTTTTTTTTTTTTGTAGTGTTTGAATTTTTTAAAAACATTTTTATTGAGTTATAGTCATTTTACAATGTTGTGTCAAATTCCAGTGTAGAGCACAATTTTTCAGTTATACATGAACATACATATATTCATTGTCACATTTTCTTTCACTGTGAGCTACCACAAGATCTTGTATATATTTCCCTGTGCTATACAGTATAATCTGACATCTTTTTCTTGATGTCATAAACCTCACCCTAGTCTTGGTGATCCAGACTCCTAAAATACTGGAGTTGGGAAGCCCTTAGAGATGGCCCTCTCCCGCGTGGCAGCCACTGGTCACACAGGACTTTTGAGCACTTGAACTGTGGCTGGTCCAAATCAGCCAGTGCTCTAAGTATAAAGCACACCCTGGACTTTTGAGAACCTAATCTGAAACAAAAGAATGTAAATTAGCTCCTTAATATTTCAGAAATGTTGATTACATGTTGAAAGGATAATGTCTGGGATCTCTTGGGTTCAATAAAATATATTATTAAAATTAATCCCATTTCTTTTTACGTCTTTTAATGTGGCTGCTAGAAAATTTAAATTACACATGTGGCTCTCCTTCGTGGCTTGAATGACATATTTATGGGACAAGGCTGAAGAGTTCAGCTTGCTCCTTTAACAGATTGGAAACTGAGGTCCACAGGGGAGACACGATTCAGCAGATGGCGCACACTGAAAAGCACTGTCACTTCCAGTCCCCAACAGTCACACCCACACCCACACACATACACACTCCTGGGGAGCAGGCAGACTTAAACCCCTGGGCTGCAAGCCTCAAGGGATGTGTTCCAAGACTCAAGACATTGGCTGTGGTTTCCTGGGACTGAAATAAAAACCTAACAAAGGTAAAGGCATTGTCTCTCAAAAGTCACCTTTAAAAAGCCTATTAGACTCTGGAAACTTCAGGTGTTAGGGGACCTGAGGAGAAAGCTGGGGAGCCCTAGGCCTGCCCACCCCCAGGTCCATTTACATATAGAGTACCCCAGCTTAGTTGACCAGCTGCCCTAACCAGCACCTCAAGGACACGCAGCGCCCCGCCCCCAAAGCAGCGGGGTGGAGTCTGGCCTGAGGCAGCCACCCCCGGATTGTTTGACCAGTCAATAAAGGCATGTTTCAGGGGGATTGGCTTGATCGTGGAAGAGGTGTGGGCAGCCCAGGGAGGGGGAACCAGATACCAAAGGCAAATTCCTTTATTTCATAATTTTATCTGGCGTCCGCGTTCTCCTCCACTTGCATTGCCGAGGCTTTAAAAGAGGTGGTTGGGAAAGCAGAGCGATAACGATCTCCCCGCCCCGGGGCAGCGCTAATGGCGCTCATCTGGGGACAGTTCCGAGGAGCGGAGTAGCGGAGCTGACCCTGGGCCCCGGGACGAGGTTCTCCTCGGCCTCTGCCTTGACTGGGGACCCTAGACGGTGGCCAGTTCCTCCTTTCCCGCGCCCGGCTTCCCCTGGGACCCAGGGAGCGACACAGGAGCTTCGAGCGGCCTGGCGCTCGCCCTTGGCCGACCGGGGTGCCCAGCGGGGAGGGCGGATGTGGCTCCCTCCCCGAGGTGACACCTTGCAAGGCGGACACTGAGCGGTCCCCTCTGATTCCTTTTTTCACCCGGTGTCCGGGGACTTCCCAAGCAGCCTGATGGGCCGGGCAGGCCGGGTGGGTCCCCTCCTCCCACCATCGCCACCACCACCTATTCCGAGGGTGACTGTGCTGCTGACGTCAGGCGACTTTTGGCTCATTCCCTGGCACGGGGACTTTATTTTCATAACAGCATGCAGTGCCGTGGAACTGGAATAGGCGTGTCCTCTCCCCCTGACCCTCTCCCGCCCCTTGTCCCTCTGCTCACCCCCTCGCTCCCAGGCTCCCTCCCTCCGGCGACAGCAGCCTTTATAACTGCTCGGCGCCGCGAGGGCGGGATCGCCGCCCGCGGGCTCCCGCAGCACCGAGGGGCTCCCGCGCTGCCTCCGTCGCGTGGGACGCAGCGCCAAGTTCACGCGCCAGAGCGAAGGCACCAGGGTAAGTGAGGCGCGCCGAGCCCCGAGCGCGCCCGGCTTCCGCACTGAAGTCCTCGGGAGGGGGGGGGGGGAGAGCGGGCCCCCGAGGGGCGGGGGGATAAAGAGGAGAGAAATCCTGGTGTGGACTGCAGCTGGCTCTGAGAAAAAACAGTCCCAAGAAAAGAATTCCTTTAGGTTATCCCAACTCAAACTTCCCCCGCTCTGGGCTTCCCGAGCTAAGATAGAGGCAGAGAGCAGAACGACAATCTGGATAGTTTCTGCTCAAACGCACTGAACAAACTCAGAGTAGGTGGAATCCTGGCCAGGCAGGTGAGTTGAGGGGTCAGCGGAGGGGAAGAGAAAAGAGAAAGATCTAGAGGAATGGCAGGGACTGAGGTGGGGTGCGGGAGGTGGGGTGCTTGGCAGGAGGAGGGAGGTGGCGACCACTGCTACTTCACTGAGGTACTGCAAAGTGTCCATTTATTTTGTTCTTCCATGACAAGCGTGCCCTTCTGAATTTTGGGAAGTAGATTCTAGAAGCCACCTCTTGACGTGAGTGTGGGCCCTCAGCTCCACAGCATGTCATCCTCTCATGTCCCTTGAGTTGCTCTGGACCCCAGGGTTGAATGTCCAGTAACAGATAGGCAACAACTAGATAGGACCCAGGGAATGGCCCCGAACTGTCCAAGATGGTCCCTTAAACATCCATGGAGGAAGGAAGGGGAAGACAGCTCAGAATCAAGGAATTTGAAGGACTTTCCATGCCCAGCTTCTTTCCAGGCTGATTTTTGCCTCAGAGGGTGTAAATGCCACACCTGTTGAAGGGTTTGGCTGAATCAGCCTCAGCTGTGGGCTCATTCCAGAAAAGGAATACTTGAGCCACTTCAGATACAATGGGCTTGGGCCTGGGGAGGGGCGAGGATGGGGGTCAGAACTCTGCCCCCTAGGTCTGTGTGCTAGGAAAGGGAAGAGGGAAGGAATGCAGAGTGGAGGGGAGGGCGGGAGAGGGTCAGCAGAGGTTATCTCCAGGAGATAGGCGCCACCTGGGGAGTGGAGAGGTGGGTGCTCCCAGGGCTGACGGGAATGAGCGGAACTCAGAAGGGCTAACATTCTTGGGGAGTGCTCTCAGCCTTGAGTCAGGAAGTCCAAGTTCTCATCAGCTCTGCAGGCCCTGTAGCTGTGTGCGGGCCAGAGCTAGGCCTTGAGTCCCTCCTAGTGGGTCTTGGAAAGGCCCCCAGCCCCCTCCCAGGGCTGAGATTCTAGCCCCTCTCCATCTGCGTGGGTCTCTTTGGGAGTCCTCTTTGGAATCTGCGTCTTTGTATTCCACTCCTCATTGGGAATTGATGACGACAGGGTGTAAAGAAGAGTTTTGACTGATTTTATTCTCCTTCTGGGGGCTTGTCTTCAGGTCCACTGCCATTTAAAAATCCACAGATTGAGCTGAGGAAATGATGTATTGGCTTTAAAAACAATGAATTGAATAGTGTTTTTGCTTGAGGAGTCTATAATTTTCTTAGTAGTTTGGTGTGTTTGTTTTGACTTATATTCTTACTTTGATTGCCTTGTGGTCAGAATATATAGTCTGTACATTTTTTATTTTAGACTTTGAGTTTTTTGTGTGTGGTCTAAAATATGCTTTTTGTAAATGTTCCATGATCACATCAATGGAAGAAATCATATAGAAAGGATTGGTAAGCTAGATTCCCGGCCAGAAACATCCCACAGCCTATTTTAATAAATAAAGTTTTATTGGAATTCAGTCAGGCTTATTGCCATGTATTATCTATGGCTGCTTTCAGATATAAACAAATGGCCTACAAAGCCTAAACTATTTACTATCTGGCCCTTTACAGAAAATGTTTGCTGATCACTGATATAGAGGATCTGAATTACATAATTAATAATAGAGATCTAATAAAATATGAAATAGATCATATTTTGATTAAAGTATTCATAGAACACTTATAAAAATTTACCATTTATTTTTCCTATTTCATCTGTTGAGGACTGATAAAGAAGTATTAAAGTCTGCTGTAACCATAATATTTCTTTTGATTTTTCCTTGTATCTCTAGTAGTTTTTATTTTGTGTATTTTGGTGCTATGTTGTTCAGTGCATAGAAGTTTATGATGGTCATGTCTTCAGTGTAGGGTATTCTTTTTTTTTCTTAATTATTATTTTAAAAAAGAGCTTTTTGGTCACTATAATAGCTTTTTGCCTTGACTAAACTTTGTGTGATTTTAATACTTCAACTCTTACTTAAGTTTCTCACCTTGAGCAAGTATTTACACTTGTACCTGAAACCTAATACTTGCTAAATAAACATCATCTGTTAGTATGGCTTTTTTTTTTTTTTTGCATTTATTTTCATCTTTTCCTTTGTTTTACTTTCAACTTTTTGACTTTTGTTGTTTTAGGTGAGGTTCTAATAGGTATAGTATGGTTCAAATTCAGTCTTTTCATAATAAAAAAGTTTCCATTACATTTATTGTAAGAATAGTTGCTTGCTGTTGTCATATAATTTTTGGCCATGCAGTCTCCTCTCTCCATCATCTCCCACATTAGATAGTCTATGTTGTATTTTTAGGTACACTTGAGCATAGGGTAGTACAATTCTTAGGGTTTGGAAATACAGGCTTGTAAGGAGAAATGACAAGTTTAGCCTGGGAACGTCAATATGGTACCTTTATATGTTGAAATAAAATACTTAAAAGGTGCCTTTGAGGCTTTGAGATAGTATACCAGGAGAGGACTTCACTTTATCCACCTATTTTCTGGAAATTTCATTTCTTAAAATTCTGGGCCTAAGAGATTTGGAAGTTTTGTTCAAACTCTTTAAGTTAAAAAAAGAAAAGTGATTTCCAGTATTTTATTTTTCTATTTCAGTAATTTATTTTATATTAATTTAAAGTTCACTTGCTTTGTTTAGAATAGAGGAAGATGCTAGTATCCCTCAAAGCAGAGCTACCCAAAAGTGAAGAAATTGGGATGAAGAGTGTGGTTATGCTTGTTTAGATCTGCCCGTGGTGGGAGAACGATTTATTTTCTCCCAGTTACTAGATAGAAACTCAACCCAGTGATATTATTCAGATGCTATTCATAAGCGGTTGCCTTGATGCATCACGTTTAGGTCATCAGAATTCAGATGGCTTACCCAGAAGAGGGGATCCTGGAGATTCCCCTGGAGACACTTTCCATCTATAACTAATCCTTCACTTAGCTCAGAGACACTTCTGTGCGACCCCACCCTCGTCTTTAACTTGGCCTGTATAAAAATATGAGGATTAGCATCAGCTCATATTCATCTCCAAAAATTCTTCCTCCCCATTACTCACACTTGCTAATAAATACATTGTTTTGAGTTATATTCAGTAGTCAGTCTTCATCCAAAATGTTTGCTCAGCAACCTCTGTGCAGAGCACATAGTGAAAAAGACACCAACAAATAGAAGATTTGCTCTATTTCCTCGAAAACTTGTTATCTGATAGGCGCTGATGTTATCAGTCAGAACTGGTGTCAATCTATAACATGTAACATACATATGGAATAACTTGAGCGTGGATGAATACTTAATTGTAAAAGCTATGAGGAGAACTACAAATTTAGAATGAGATGGGACTAATAATTTAAAAAACCCTCAAGAGAGAGGTAAATTTTGGACCAAGGTTCTGAAGAAATACGATAAATGGGTTGTGGCTAGGAGCAGGAGGGTCTTCCTGGCAAAGAGAATAATGCGTGAGCAGGAGTGACTTGGTGAGGGTTGGTCTTAGGCTCCAGTATCCTTCCGGATAGAAAATACTCTTGGCAGATTTGTTTGCCTCGCATAGATGTGGGGAAGGGAGTTAGGAAGGCAGGAAGAAGTGGGTGGGTGGGAGGACCATTTGGAGAAAAGCCTGGAAACTCAAACTGAGATCGAATCTGTTTTGATAGACAGAAAGGAGCTGATACGCTTTTTAACTTGAAGACCCCTTCCCAGGCTTCTCTTTTTGCTCCCCTTATAGCATTTAACTCTATTGAGCACTCTTTTTTTTGGGGGGGGGGAAGGAGTTTGCTCCTTGGCATCTGGGAAACCAGCCAAGCTTATTTCTGGTTTTGTTTTTATTTTATTTTATTTATTTACTTATTTTAGGGGGGAGTGATTAGGTTTATTTATTTATTTTTAATGGAGGTCCTGGGGATTGAACCCAGGACCTCGTGCAGGCTAAGCACATACCCTACCACTGAGCTATGCCCTTCCCCCGCCCTGGGCTTATTTCTTGGATTAAGCCCAGCAATTTCTTTTTAACATCCTTTTCTGACTCCTGCTGGGATGAGACGGTGTTCCCAGGGTTCTGTCCTTGGCCTTCTTGCTCCCGTATGAGCTGCCCGTGTGATCTGGTCTCCTCCAAAGCCTTGGGGTCCCTGCTATGGGCCCATGACCCCCAGCCTGTGCTCACAGCCCAGACCCCTTCTGAGCCTGAGGCTCAGCACGTCCACGTCCCCGTGCAGAGGAGTCAGCACAAGCGGGTGTCATGGAACCTGGCTTTTAAGAGCCATGTGGTCTTGGTAAGTTATTTAATGTCTGTGCCTCCGTTTCCGCCACTGTGAAAAGGGGGCATAACCAGAGGGCTTTTGTGAGGATTAAATGATACTGTGTGTGGTCCAGAGTAAACTCCCAGGAGACTTAGCGCTTGTCAATCCTGGGTTCCTCCATGAGCATGTCCCATATTCATCTTAGATTCAGCGAAGCCAAGCTGGGCATCTCTCACAAGCCTGGATTTCTAAACCCCATTTGCTGCTACCTGCCTAAGAATCTCCCACCTCTCCCTGCCTATTTTTCTAGCCTCATCTGCCTGGTCTCCTTTCTGAAGCCTTTTAAAAAAAACCCATTAGGTAAAGTGGGCCACTGTTTTCTGCATGCCGTCAGCATCTCCTGCACACTCTGTAACCTTACTTGTGTGTCACTGTGACTCTGCTGGTCCTCCCAGGAGCAGAAGCCACACTTTTGGTATGCGAGGTTTGTACACTTAATATAGTACCTGGCACAAAGTAGGCAAATGTTTGTTGATTGACAGGAAGATTGCACGCATGCAGGATTGCTTGCTTCGGAGATTTCTTAGAGATAGTTTAAATAGAGAGAGGCTGGAGTCGGAGAAAAGCTTCAGTGCCTGTAAGAGTGATTTAGAGATGAAACAAAAGATTAAATTCTAACTAGGACTACTCTTAAAGGGGTATGCTTTCTAACTATGTTATATTGGCTGTGTAACTTTATCTCTCCGAGAGTCAGCCTTCTCACCTACAAAATGGGTTGTAGGAATATTAAATGAGGTAATAGATGTCAAAACAAGTAAATAAGAGAATACATATAAAAACATAAACATGCGGCATCAAGCCTGGCTCACAAGAGGGCTCTGTATGTGGTAACAGTCGCCATTAGTTTTAGTTACGCTTATATTGTGACTATTGTTATTACTACTGATTGAATGCGGCAATTCCAGAGTAGAGAGAAAATTAAAATGCTACTCACAGATTTGCCTGGCTGGGCTGGTGGGATGGCTTAGCTTCAACTAGCACTTGAGTTTCTGGATGTCGTTCCCTGGCAGTCATGCTGAGAGGTCAGTAAAGCCCTCTTCTTTTCAGACGACAGAAGAAGATAAATCTCGCAAGGAGGAACGTAAGGTTATCGTTGGGCCAGGTCCAGGGTGGCAGGTAATTCACGCTCAGATCACCTGGGGAGGGAGGGCTGCACACAGCCAGCTGGGCAACCTTCTAGGCCTGGGCATAGGTAACTCGACACCTTCCCCACCTCTCTGGGAAAAGAGGGGTCTCCAAGGCTGGAAAGGAGAAGCTGGGAGACCCCTCCCAAACTGGCATGTGTCCTTGCACATCAATCAGTGGGTCAAGGTCACTCTAGGGCCAGTCCTGCTCCCGGACCCCTGCGGCTCTGTCCTGCTGGTGAGTGTCCCTCTCAGACCCTTCCACCTCACCTCCAGTCCTGGTTTGGGGTTTGGTGAGGAGTCTGTGGCACATAGTCTTTTAATGACAGGAGATGGGGTGAGAAGGAGGATGAAGGAGAGGGAGAAAGAGATTTGGAAATTGTCTACAAGGAGCTCCCCAGTGGGATGAACCTCGGAGCTGGAAATGGGCTCAGACTGCCTGGCTCAGCACCTGGCCCCCTTTTACAGAGGAGAGGATGGAGACTCCAGGAGACAGTACTGCACACAGAGGCCGCTGAAACCCCTCTTTCCTAAAGGCGTGGAGTCAGAGATGGCTTGGAACTGAGCCCAGTGACTCCCTCCCTCCCTCCCTGCCTCCCTCTCCTCTCCCTCTTCCCCCCACTTCTGGCTCTTCTTTTTCCTTCCCTCTCCCTTTCCTCCCTCTTTCGTTGTTTTAACCTTTTGGTCAGGCCCTGACTCATCCGAAAAGGGTTTAAGACATCGCCAAGGGATTTCGGGGTCTCTGTTGTGGGTGTCAGTGGATTACCGGACAGGGTGTGTGGGTCAGCAGCTGTAATAAGTGAAGGGGTTCTCACCCTTATGACTCAAAGTCCATTCTCAGGTCCCAAGCCAGAGGCTACATACACTAAAACCTCATCATCTTCCTCCAGAGCGCAGGGTTTAGTCATCCGGGAATTGGGTGGGAGCAAATGACTGGGTTGCAGTCTCCCTGCTTACTGGGAACACCTCAGGATCCATGCTCTGCCAGGAGACACCTGGAGTTCCTCAGATAGGAGTCCAGACGTGGCCAGAGCTCCTACATCAGACCCACATGAAGAGGACAGGAGCAACGGGGTTGGAACTGAGGATGCAGACGGGGCTCGTGAGGAAGCCTGGTGCCACTCACCCCACGTGTCTTGGGAGCAGCCCCTATTCTACCAGACTAGACTCCACTTCTGTCTGCAGGCTCACTCTTGCATCAGGCGCTGAGCTAGAGGCTGGGGAGAGACATTTAACAGCTCAGTGTCCACCTTCATTGAGCCTTTGAATCTAGCGGGGAACAGACTCACCAACAGGCACTGCAGGGCTGCGTGATCAGTGCTATGGCAGGAAACGTGGAGGCTCTCAGGGAGTTCATGGGATGCGTCTCTCACTAGACTAGGGCAGCCCGGGAAGCATCCTGGAAGAAGGGACCTCTAAGGGGATGGATCCTGGGGGTCGTGGGGGAGAAAGTCCATGCAGATGGGACAGCATGTTTGAAGTGAGATGGTGGGGTTGTCTGGAGGATACTAAGAAGCACGCATACTGGACCAGGAGGAGGGCGTGGGGAGGCATGATGCTGGAGAGGCAGGCAGGGGCTGGGGGTGTAGAGCCTTACGCCTTGTGCAGGTGATGGCTCTTTCTCTGGCTGCAAATAGAGTGACTCGAAGAGGGCAAACCTGGGGATGGAGTGCTCGAGCTTCTGAACTGGTCCAGGCAGAGATGATGGTGGGCTGACTTAGGGCTGGGAGAAGTGGACGTCCTCAGGAGACAATGCACATGTGGAGTTGATAGACCTGGGTGATGGGCCACTTTCCGTAGATCTTAGGTCTTAAGTTGGCTTTTATGCCACTGCCTTGGGTTCACAAACGGGGAGACCCTGGGATGCCTCCTGTCCCACTTCCTCATCTTCTCCACACACCCTCCTTTCCTGCCCGTTCTATGGCAGAAGGGCACACACAGCCAGTCTGTAAATACAGTCATTTCTTTACCAGGTAGGAATTTGAGGGTATGCATAACTCTGAGGAGTGGGAGCAGTTCACAGGGCAGGCTGTGCTTCTCAGCGGATTTAACCCAAGCTCAACACCTAAAGCAGCCCAAGTGCCTGTGTATTCACCCCCATTTCTAACTGGCAGGTCCCCCCCACAGCTTTAAAGGGGTTGTACTGTGTTGTGTTAAGACCTATGATAGAGTTAGAATCTGGGTTTGAATCCTGGCCCTTCCTCTTACTAGCAGTGTGACCCTGGGGCGTCCGCTACCTTGCTGTAATTGTAGGACAGGGAGAGTAATAAACTGAGCTGCAGGTTGAGGTGGTCGTGAGGGTTAGACAAGCCAGGTGTGCACAACCAGGCCTGATCCTGGTGAGAGTGAGTTATGAGACGTTCCCGCCCCTTCAGAGCAAGTCTGAGCGTCCATTGTTGCTTTCCTCCCCGCTTAGTCTTTGTAGGAGCAAGTTCCTTCTGGGCTGGGCCCCAGGTCTCTCCACTCTTGATTCTGGCTACAAATGACGTCCACGTGACCGCTGGCCTCGTGCCGTTTTCTCCTGCTCCAGCCCTTCCGTTCTTCTCCGAGGCTGTCGCTCTAGTTCCTGGCAGTTTCTATTCCCAAATGTTGATTTCTTCCCTTTTCGTCTTCCAACTCTGCTTTCTAGAAGTCCTCAGCTGCTCAGGACCCGGCCACCTTCCTGGTGGGTCACCTCGCAGCTTCTCAGGGCAGACCTGCTTGTTAGGGAGTTGGGTGAGTTATCTTTTCATCCAACAAAATGCAAAGGTTTTAGACCTTGCAGACCCGTTGCGCAGTCCCTGTCGTGCTGGGGAAGGGGTGGGGGAGGGCTAAGAGGGGTGAATTTAAAAGGATTATTCCAAAAAATTATAGTCACTCAGGTAAAAAAATATTTACTAAGCAGTTTTAAAAAAAGATGTTAGTGAGAGATTTGAGAAAGAGGAACCCTAACTGGATATTTGCTATTAAAGGGTTATTGTTAATTTTTAAAGTGGGATTAAGTTAAAAGAAAATTTTATCTTTTAGTATTTATGCATAGAATGATATGATGTCTGGAATTTGCTTAAAAAATACCTAGTCGTGGGAGGGTATATAGCTCAGTGGCAGAGCATGTGCTTGGCACGCACAAGGTCCTGGGTTCAATCCCAGCACCTCTGTAAAAAAAAAAAAAAAGTCCAGTGAATAGGTTGGGGACATAGATGAAGCAAAAGTGGCCACGTTATTTTTGAAACCAAATGATGAGTACGTGGGCCCCCAGTATTCTCGTCTCTTTATTTTTTAGTATACTTGAAAATTCCTGTAATAAAAACTTGAGCATTAAAAAAAAGTGTTTTAAAGATACTTCAGGGGCTGTTTCTCCATCTCCCCGGCATGGTTAGGGGCGGCAGGTGAAGTGAAACTGGGGGAAATGGGCTTTCTCTCCTCTCCATCCTCACTGCTTGTTGCTTGTGTTTTTACCTGAAAAACTGGGTTCGCCTCTTGGTGGGTATCGAGCCAAAAGGCGCAACCAGGCCAAAGAACGGGAGTAAGATTTATTTCGCGCAGCAAGAAAGGGGAACACCAGGCATCTTTCCCAAGTATTATCTCCCCATAGGACAAAACGGGAAGTTTTTTTTTGTTCCTTTTTATTTTTTCCTTTTATTTTATTGTTGTTGTTGTTTTTTATTTTTACAGATTTATTTATTCATTTATTTAACCGGGGTGCTGGGGATTGGACCCAGGACCTCCTGCATGCTAAGCATCTGCTCTACCACTGAGCTATACCTTCCCCCCAAAACTGGGGGCCTTTTAAGCGAAGGTTCATGCATATTCATGAAGGGGCTTGGGCGGTTGACAGAGTCCAGGCTTTAGTTGATTGAGGTCATGAGCTTTGGGAAAGGTCATCTTCCTCCCTTAGGGTCCAGTTGAACCGGTGGTTGAGTGCTTCAGGCTAACCCATCCCACTGAAGCAGACCTGGGAATCTTTATAATTGATGTATTATCTTCGTGATTGTTACTTCTCTTGTCTGATAACAGACAAGACTGTTCCTGCATTCTTTTGTTCCCTTAAGAACATTAATTACTGATACCTGTTCAAGGACAAGTAAGGTTTAGGCCCTGGGAGGAGGGGAGGGATAAATTAGGAGTTTGGGATTAGCAGATACAAACTACCATGTATGAGTAGAATTGATAAACAACAGGGTCCTACTGTACAGCACTGAGAACTGTATTCAATAGCTTGTGAGAACCTATAATGAAAAAGAATGTATATATGTATAGCTGGATCACTATGCTGTATACCAGAAACTAACACAGCATTGTAAATCGACTACACTTCAATAAAAGCACTCACACACAGACAACAAAAAAGCAAAATGGCTCAGGCCAAAAATGGCTTCTCTTATGCCAAGAAAGCCACGCCTGCTTCTCTTTCTCTGGAGACCCCTACCTTACCTGCTCACAGTGTGAGACCCTGGTCAGTGGGCGCCAGCAGTCCCCAGGACACAAGCCCTGGCTGCACTGCTGCACGGAAGTGAGGGGCCCAGAGGTCCCAGGAGCCCCCAGGACACAAGCGCTGGCTGCACTGCTGCATGGAAGTGAGGGCCCCAGAGGTCCCAGTTGGGGGCAGGAGGTCTCTGCCTTACCGTCCCTCTGGGCAGCGCGAGAACCATCCTTTAGGTGAAAATCTCGTCAGTCTCTCAAGATTTAGAGTCATCAGGTTCCTTTATGATAATCAGGTAATTACAACAACTACTTGTCATAAACAGCACTGACTTGAGGGGTGGGGAAGGCACAGGGAGGGGCAGGGACGGTGAGAGAAATACCTTTCCAGCAGGACACCGCCCTTGTGGTTAATCTGAGAGCGTGAGGTAGGGAGTGAAGAGAGTGCAGGAGCCTGGTCCTTCCGCTGACTGGGCTCTAGCCTTTCTGCAACTTCCGCATCACTAGGGGGTCCCCCTCCCTGTCCCACACTACTGAGGGCAAGGCCATCAGACTTTGTGTCCCTGGATTTCAGGCGTTGCCTGTACTTGAGTCGCATCTGCCTCTCTTTTTGCTCCTGTGTCTCGTCCTGCCCTGCGGAGATGGGACTTAAGCATTCTTTTCTCTGTGCTCTGCATGCGGTAAGGATGTCCAGGGTGTCACCTGCATGGGCTGGAGTGCAGGTGTCAGTCCCTTGGGTGAGGGAAGGCCACGGGAAGGCTGTGGCAGTGGTGGCAGAGGAGGTCCGTCTGTCTGTCTCTTCTACCACAGCAGGGAACACGTCTGACATCTGTTTCCTCCTTCACCGTTGAGCGTCTAGAATAGTGATTGACACGCAGAAGTGCTCAGTAAATACTGGTTGAATGAATGACTCTGTAATACAGAGTCAAGCTTGGAGAAGCAAATCTCATTACATTAGGAAGATAGATTTAAGCTATCAGTGATTTAAGTTACTTATATTATTTAAGTTATTTTATCTGAATACACCACACATATAGTATTCTAACATCTATCAAAAATTCATGTATGTATATGTATGTGTTATAATGCATGTGCGTGTTTGTGTGTATATATATGTGTGTGTGTGTATATATATATATGTGTGTGTGTGTGTGTGTGTGTGTGTATAATTTTTTCCTGATTGCTATTGAATAAAACTGCTGGGACGTGACCATCTCATCGAACTGGAATGATGATTTTGCATCTTTAAGGGAAGCAGGTGTTTAAATTTCGTCCACTTGCCCTGGACAGTCAGCTGGCGATGGTTTATTCTGTGTCCCCCCGTGCTGTGCTTGCCTTGTGGTTTGATCTTGAAGCTGTTTTTTCTGCTATAAGGGAAGAGGCAGGACTCTAGATATTTTGTGCTTTTTCCTGCTCCTCAGTCCCAGCTGCTCTTCTTGCTGACTTCTTTCTGCACATTCCCTCCCAGTTTGGCACTAGAAGCAGCTGAAAGCTTTCACTGATGCTTCTCTATGGAGGGGGTCTCAGTGAGACTTCCCATCTTCTAACCCCCACCCCACCGTATTGTTGTCAATTCAGAACTTTTCCCTGTTGAGTGAGCAATCCTATCAGGAAAAGAAAAACTAAAGCAAAAAATAAAAAAATAAAAAAGTCCATGCACAAATAGCTCACAATAAAACAAAAAGAATAGTGTCATAGAAACTTATAAACAGTAAAAAAAAAAATTCGGAAAACAAAATTATGGTTTTGTTGAGAAGCTGTTAAAACCACAGCCATCCTGAATTTCGACATCTTATCTGACGTTGACTTTGGAATTTGAGAACCATCTCTTTTGAGGAAATGTACAAAGTCCTTTCTCTTCCTGTTTCTCAACTTATCTTCCCACGTGTGCCCTGCATCTCTAGGAATTCGATTTCATGGGGTTTGGGAAATCAGCTGGGTCTAAAATTGACATGGAGGTTGCAGAAAGAAGGCAGCAGACCTGGGAGCTTAAGGACAGCTAGATAGGGAGTTCTTTCTTTCTTTCTTCCTTCCTTCCTTCCTTCCTTCCTTCTTTTCTTTCTTGGAAGGTAATTAGGTTTATTTATTTATTTTTAGAGGTTGTACTGGGGATTGAACCCAGGACCTTGTGTATACTAAGCATGTACTTTACCACTTGAGCTATATCCTCCCTCCTCCTTTTTTTATCTTTTGTTTTTGTGTGTGTGTGTGTGTGGGGGTAGGTAATTAGGTTTCTTTACGTATTTTTAAATTAATTTTTAATTTAATTTAATTTTTTAGTGGAGGTACTGGGGATTGAACCCAGGACCTTCTGCATGATAAGCACGCGCTCTGTTGCTGAACTACATCCTCCCCCTAAGCAGCTAATTAAGAGCTCGCCAAGCCAGGGAAGACTCCATCCACTGCTTTTTGGGATTAGCAGAGCCATCCTTATAAACCTTAATTAAGGAGGGGAAACCTTCTAATATGTTACAACAGAGTTGAAGAAGAGGACGCAGTGGCTGAGAAGGGAAGGCTGGCATCTGCAGAGAAATCTACAGATCAGATAACTTCTCTCATCCACAAGAACGAGAAGCTTACAAATAATGTCTGAGACAGGGCCAAATGTGGGAAAGAACTTGGGACGATAAATGATGATTTAAGGGCTAATGTCAAGGTTAGATATTACCATTGTCACCACTTCCTAAGAAGACACCAGCCCCAAATACCAGGAACCCTGGCAAGTTGTTTGTGACCTAGTTTTTGAGATGAGACTCTGAAACACCTCATCAGAGCCCTAGGCTCTCCAGCTTCAGGGTAAATGTTAATGTAGTTCAGTTGTGGGGAGGGAGGTCTGGAGGTCTGAGATGCGCCTTTCCTTCATCAGCCTTTAGCATTTACCATCACAGTTGGAGGAAAAGTTCGTATCTTGATCTCATGTTGTAAGTTCAGGGGCAAAACCCTGGCTAAATATACAGAGTTGGTTCCGAATCGTTCTTGGTCCTCTGTGCCTGCGTTGGGAGACTCACCTGCACCCCCAACCTTGCTTTCTTGCAGGACCAGAATGGCCACAACCCCTGATGGTTGCCGTTCGAGCCTGGAGTCCAGGTACCACAGGCTCTGTGATAAAAATGCAGCCTGGGGCATCGTCCTGGAGGCGCTGGCCGGGGTCGGGGCTGTGACCTCGGTGGCCTTCGTGATCACCCTCCTGGTCCTCATCTGCAAGGTGCAGGACCCCAGCAGGCGCAAGGTGCTCCCCACCCAGCTCCTCTTCCTCCTGGGCGTGCTGGGCATCTTCGGCCTCACCTTCGCCTTCATCATCCGACTCGACGGCGGCACTGGGCCCACGCGCTTCTTCCTATTCGGTGTCTTCTTTTCCCTCTGCTTCTCCTGCCTCCTGGTTCATGCCTTCAGCCTGACGCAGCTGGTCCGGGGGAGGAAGCCCCTCTCCCTGCTGGTGATGCTGGGCCTGGCCGTGGGCTTCAGCCTGGTGCAGGACGTCATTGCTGTCGAGTATGTGGTCCTCACCATGAACCGGACCAACGTCAACATCTTCGCTGAGCTCCCCGCTCCGCGGCGCAACGAAGACTTTGTCATGCTGCTCATCTACGTCCTCTTCCTGATGGCGCTGACCTTCCTCACGGCCTCTTGCATCTTCAGTGGCTCCTTCAGTGGCTGGAAGAGGCACGGGGCCCACATCTACCTCACCACGCTGCTCTCCATGGCCATCTGGGTGGCGTGGATCACCCTGCTCTTGGTCCCTACCCCTGGCCCCCAGTGGGATGACACCATCCTCAGTTCAGCCTTGGTTGCCAGTGGCTGGGTTTTCCTGTTGGCTTATATTTTACCTGAGTTCCGGCTGCTCACAAAGCAACGGGACCCCATGGACTATCCTATGGAGGATGCTTTGTGTCAACCTCAGTTCATGAAGAAGAGCTACGGTGTGGAGAACAGAGCTTACTCTCAAGAGGCAATCACTCAAGGTACAGAGCCTGGCTGGGGGGAGAATCCCCTGTGGAAAGATGGGGGAGAATCCTAGGATATTATAACTGTAAGGAGCACACACGATTATCCAGGGCACACTCCTCATAGAACAGATAACGTCCCCGAGGCTCGGGTCTTCTTACGATCATCCAGCTGGTCAGCGACAGGCAGAACTAGCAGCTGCCCTCGAGAATCTTTATCTAGTACCTTCTACATAAAACCATGCAGGTTTCTCTGAATCAAAATAAGATGGAGCAAAGGGAAGGAAAAGGAATGGTTAGAGAAGTTCCTAGAGACAAGCGGGTGAGGTGGTATTCTCTGTAAAAGACAACCAGGCAGTCCTTCCAGGAGTGTGGATCCTTTGCAGATCTGAGGGCATAAAGCCCAGCCGTGCAGTGACCACAGAGCTCAGAGCAGGGAGAAGTCTGTTTTATCGTTAATCAGTGGTAATCTTCGTAAAGGTACTGAAGATTTGGATTTAGCCCGAAGAGCTACATTTTACTGCACGTCTCTGGCCCACGGGGCGGGGAGGGGCAATTTTGCTCTTGCCTGGAGTTGTGGGTCACTGGGCTAAACCGATAGCCAGAAGCTGCCTTTGCTGAAACATATCTGTTCATCGGTCTCTAGGGTTTACATCGGTCTCTGGGCCAAATTAGGGGAGGGGAATAGGTTTGGGACAGGAGTGAGGGACCTCCAAGGCCAGGCTCCTGGCTCCAGCTAGCAAGTCCCTCTGCTCTTGAAGCCTGCTGTGCGAAACCTCCTGGTGTCTCTGCCACCGTGGTCCCTCTGCTGTGCACTTGGAAACTTGAGCGGGGGGGGGGGGGGCTGGAGGGGATATTTCACCCCCACCTCTCCTGTCCACGGCTTCACTCCATCACCTCACGCCCAGACTCCCTAACTCATCCTCCTTCCCTTAATCCTTCTATGGGCCACTGTCAGCTTACTCTCCCTAAAATACTTCTCTGGCCACCACCCCTTCCTGCTCACATATCTCACTGGCTCCCCCGTATCTACTGCCTTTACCGAATCCTCTATCCCCGGTGAGTGTTTTCACAGCCGGAACCCCACCACCACCACTGCGGCCGTGTTCTCAGTCCAAACAAACCAAGTCCCCACATTTCCCTGCCGGTGTGTCTGGGTTCAAGGCGTGTCCATCCTCTGCCTGACATGTCATTCCTCATTCTTGCTCTTGTCCAGAGTCAGATATTCCCGTCTCCCTTGCGCTCCGCCTGCATTTCTGTGGAACTTTGCGATGCTCTTTGATCAGAGTCTGTCTCACTGCACACTCAAGTGTAGCTGCCGTGTGCTCCAAGGGCATCCTCTGCGCAGGAGTCATTCTGGCTCATCCTTGTGTTCTTCACAATATCTTACATTCAGACAACATTTTAGGTATTTATGGAGTCAATTGGACAGGTAAATTTGGTGGGAAATAATAAACGGATTGCTTTAACTTGTATTCACAATGGGTGTATGTGTTGACTTGTTTGTTCCCGAGTTTTAATCCCTCTGATTTCCCCCAAATACATAGAAAACAAATTCCGTCCCTTCACAAAGAAAACAGTAACATTTCCCCCTCCTTGTTGGGCAGTGAAGGAAGTGAGTACCTCCCCAGTGAGACCCACCCTAGGTGTTCCTCTGGCCAGATCTATGTCTGAAAAGACTGGTTTCAAACGTGCTTTTGAGTGGTCCTAGGATGGGGAGGCCTCTGGAGAGGTTCTGGAAAGCATTTCCCTAGTGATGCTACGTGGATAGTTATTCATGCTTTCAACCAGTTTGGAGCTTGCTCTGGGCCTGCTGCTGGGCCTGAGGACACAGTCTCTTCCTGCGTGAAACTGACCATCTACTCGGGAGACAGAGGATGAAATGGATAATGGGTCACACTTTGATAAATGACTCCACTTGTCGGCGGGAGGTGAGCACAGGTCGGGGCACGAAGGAGGGGCCCTCAAGCTCATTTGCTCCTCTCTGTTTCAGGCACTGAAGAGACAGGCGACACGCTCTACGCCCCTTACTCCACCCACTTCCAGCTGCAGGTAAATGAGCTTCTCCTTTGTCGCCAGCAGTGTTAGCACCCCAGAAGCATTTGTCCTTTGGGAACAGATGCCGATGCCACCCCGATGGCCGCCAGAGGCCCCCTGGGAGTTACGTGTCTGCTCTCCTGCAATCTGCCTCGTGGGGGTTAGTGCAGGAGACGGGAGTGCAGGGCAGGGGAGGGTTTAGGAGAAGGGGAAGTAAACGACTCCTGCCCAGGTTGGAATGTGGTGGAAATGGCCAGGAATTGGAGCGGGTTTCACAGTCTGAATGCTTCCTTTTCAGAATCGAAACTCCCCGAAGGATTTCTCCATTCCGCGGGCCCAGACTCGAGCCAGCCCTTACAGTGACTACGAAGGAAGGAAAGATGTCAGTTAACGACACGTCCTGAAGGGACGGACGAGTGCAGCAAGTCAGCGGAGCCCGCTGGGGGTTTGTGGGATGCGGGCTGAGTCCCGAGCCTTCTCAGGAAGCTGTCCAGAGCCTTACAGGAGGCCCGGCCGCCATTCTTCTGTTTGGAGTTGAAGCAGGGTGCCTGTCTCCAGTTCTCAGCAGCACGTGGGTCTTTCCCTTCGCCCCACACTTAGGCTACGTCTCTCAAGGGGGAGTCTCAGGCCACTCGGGGTTATCCTACCGTCCCTGTCATTGTGTGTGTGACCAAGGCTCTGGTCATCTGACCACACACTGGCTCGTTCAGCCTCAGAAGCCAACTCGTCCAACTCAAGGCTGGTTCTGCGAGGATCGCTTGGCTCAGGGCAGAGCTGCACATCTGAGCACACACAGCAGAAGCCTGTCTCTCAGCCCACCCTGCCCACATCTACACTGGAAGCCGACTTACTGGCCTCTCCCTTGCCTGGACAGGAGAGGCTAAAAGTCACCCTAAATTTGCTCATCTCTGTGGTGCAGCCTAACATAGGGTCCCCAGTGCCAACTTCGCAGATCACCTCTCTCTTCTGGCACTGTCCCCAAACTTGTGTCAGCCCCCAAACTGCTCCCCCAGGATTCTCCCTCCAGACCTCACCAGCGCAGACACGCCCAGTGTCTCTCTGCCAGGAGGACACGTGCCCTGTCTTGCTCTAAGTTCCCGCCACTGATCCTTCTCCCATCCTCAGCCTCTGTAAATAGATTTACCCAGGTTCATCTCCTGCTTCCTGGAAGTGGGTATTGTCTACAAACCGGGGTGTGTTCCTTGTAAAATAAGTTATTCACTGTTCTTCACTGGAGATGCAATAAAGGTGTGAAGGCAACTTTATTTTTACTGTGGCTGCGGCAGGACGAGGGGTGGGCACTGGACTCATGGGGAGCCTCAGGCTCTTGTCTTCATGTGGGACCTGAAGTTCAAGGTTCAGTGCCACTGGGTGTGAACCTGACCTTTCTCCATGGGTTTCTCCTCCTCCTTATGTCGATGACATGTGTCTTCCCCAGTTTTTGAGGTGAGTGGTAAGGCTGAGGGGGGAGCCAGGAAGGGTCACAGACCTGAGGTTTTGCTCCAGGAAAACAGAGGCGTGGCCACCTTGGAATGGGGTTTGGCAGCCCAGGTCAGGCAGGGAGGAGACCTTAAAGCCCGTTTCACATTTCACCCGAGGTTTAATTGTAGGAGGGGACAGATCCAGATCCCTAATTTGACAGAATTGGTTCATGATCTCTCTCAGAAAAGACATGGTACCTAACAACTATCATTTACTTAATCCCAGAAACAGCTCTGTGGGATGGGGCCATAGAAAATTGCTTTTTTGGTGAAGAAGAAGAAGTAGAAGAAGAAAAAAAAAACCATGGAGACTGAATGCCACTTACAAGGTGGTGAGGGAGTTACCGCCTCAGGGCTCTGTTTCTCATCAAAAAGAAAACCCGGTGTGGGGAGGGGTGGGCTGAGGTTGGAGGTGAGTCCATGACACGCTGAATCAGGGACACTTACATTCCACGAAGGTTTGGTAGATTGTTTTCCACATGGCTTTGCACTAACATTAGCCTAGTTTTATACTGAAAAGGGGAATTAAACATAATGATTCAGATCCTTCTAGACTATTCAAGTCTTTCCAAAGAGGCCATAACCCAATGAGGTTTGTTGTGAGGAGAAAACAATACACTTTCTTGTATATCATCCATCACAGGCAGCGCGGGTGCTCAAGAAATATGTTTTTCCTTCCCTCTTCTCTCTCCCTCTCGGTCTCCGGCCTGTCAACCAAACAAAAGGGGCTGAGTGAAAGCCACAGAATTCTCTGGGTTTGCTTTCTGATTAAGCAAAGAATGTCCCAGGTCTTGTAACCCCATGAAAACCATCCTCAAGTCAACTTCTTCAAAAACAAGAGCGGACTTGGAAGTGGCACCCCCATTGCTGGAAGCTGGTTTCTAAGAAGTAATTCGCTGTGTCCTAGAAGGGACTCTCCTGTGGTCTTTGTTTTGATTGTCCTTAATAAATGGTGCTATCCCTACCAAAAAAAAAAAAAAAAAGTTTGTACAAGTTGACCAGCACCTCACTGAGTTCTTTTCCTTACCAGGTGTTAAAAGGATGTTCCCCATTCAAATAGCACTTGTCATCCCCACCCCCTTCACTCCCAACTGTTAACCTGGCTTCAGGTCACTGACTTCTGCACGTAATTAAACTCTTTCATTAAAATAGGGACATCTCAACAGGGACTGGAGGTTTTGGCATCTGAGAATCACTGTGCTCCTGGAGAAAGGATTTCCTGTAGCCCTTCCTGTAAGTCTCCCTCTTACACCTGCACCGAAAAAGAATGTGCAGACTTAGCGCAACCTGGTCCTTGAGTGAAGCTGGGATCGATGGCTGGGAACCAAAACGGCACCCCCCTTGAACCAAATGGGTGATAGTGAAACGAAGCTCAACCATCATCTTTCACTGTCAGATGAGGAATAGACCTAGTCTGGTCTCTGCCTCTTACTTTAGCTGCCATACCCCCAGGTTCCACTGGGTGGCGGTGAAGCCTCAGGCATCGACCCTCAGGGACTCAGCAAACATCTCCGGCTGCTCTCCTCCAAGCCCAGGAGGCAGGACTGCACTTACTCGGCGAGCTTGAGGCAAACGCGTCCCACCTTAAGAGTCTTGAAGGGGTGAACTGTTTGTGTCCTCCCTCCCACCATCCTTAAAGAATTCACTCTCCATCTCCTTTGCTGGAGTTTCATTGCCTTGCATCTTATTTTTGTGAGACTCTCTTAAGGTATTTCCAGCTCCTTTGCCTGCAATCTGGCGTCTTTACAGATATTAGTCTCATATGCTGTTGTTACTAATGTCGACGAGTATTTATGTGCTGAGAACATTGGCTTTTTGTCAGGAAATGTTTGCCAAAACAAAGACTGCAGCCTGGACCCGGAAATACAGCAGTAAATTCCCTACCCCAGCCCCACACATTCTGGGTTTTCTCCCTTCATTTCTTAGACTTGTCATCACTGCTGACAACTGAACAGCGCCCGGCTGATCTTTCCCTCCTTGTCCACTTCCTCCTGTTGCTACGGGATTTGCAGGTTTTACGCGGTCCCACCCCAACCTGAAGCGTGGGGTTATTTCAGAATTGGAGGTGGCAGCATCAGAACAGTCTTCCTCGGGTGTTGATTGCTGAGGTCCCAGATCTGGGAACTTGGCCTCCAGTGGGTAGCCTGCTGCCTTTGGAAATTCTATGGTCCGCCTTTGGTCATTTTCTGGAAGCCTTTCCATTGAGGCAGACTATGCTTTGCCTCCCTTGGCTGTAGGGTTTCCGGGTATGTAGAGGAGTGTGCGGGGTGGTGGATCAGTGCCTGACCCCGATTTCTGCACCCTCCTGATGGCTACCACTTCCTTGACCCTTCAGAGTGGGACACTCCAGTGCCTAGAATGTCCGTGTTTGAGAAGGTCACAGAGCTTCCTTCCTTGGTGTCCACAGGGAATTCGGGCCTAAACAACTTAATACAGCTGGGCTCGGATATCTGGTTCTGTCCTCTTTCTACTGTCAAAACTTGTGTGGTCAGTTTCAGACACTTTATTTTTCCCAAAGCAAGTGCTTGAGGAAAGAATCAAATAAAATGACCATGGTCAGCTTTTTCTCAAGGTGTCCCATCAACCAGAAATGCATGCCAGTCTGAAAACCCTTCCTCCATGGAGTGAAGAAATTGTACTATATAATCTGATACCTAGTTGAGGTTAATCCCAAGTAGGTTTTCACAAAACAGTTCGGTTTGGCCCTGAAGCCTTACACAGGGGCTTCTAATGGTTTCACCTATTGGGATTCTTAGAAAGTGATATAGGTATCTCAAGGCACACGGGGGTAAACGAACCCTGCTGTGTTCTGTCAGACATAACCAGTCTGGGGCTCTGGTCTTTGCACACCCTGCCTGCTCGGGGAACCAGCATCTCCCCACCCTCATCATCCATCTCGCTTACTGCCTCTCTCCTGTCTGGTTCTGCTCCTTCAAGTTAGAGTTCTTAATGTTTCCAATCACCCACTTCTGAGAGGAGTTCTCCATCAAGGCTTCCTTCCGGGTGCCCAGCCCTACACACCTCTCACTGGAGTCTTCCCCCAACTCTCCCCAACTTTCCCCCAGCATTTGCATCTCACCTCCAATGCTTTCTTAGTGAGGCCTCCCACCACCAGGCAGTTTCATGCTGGTTTCCCCTAGTTGCTAGTCTTCAGAGCACCAGTCTGTTTGCTTTAGAGCAGTTACTTGAAATTACCTTTATTTCTTGTTTTATTTGTTTTTCCTCCCACTATTCTGAGTATTTTAAGAACACAGAAGATTGTTCTGTTTCCTCCTGTATCCCCAGGGCCTAGCACAGTGCCTGCACACAGAGGAGAATTTGTCGCATGTTGCACTTTTGGGGAGAAAGGTAATTGTTTTGTTTGGCCCAGGCTAATCAGGATTGTGGTATCTCGAGCACCGGAGCACCGCTGTCAGATTCCCTCTGGGCGGCTCTGGCGTCTTCAGTGCCATGTATCTTTAAATAACTGTGATGAATTTCAGCTGATCAACCATGGGGGGGGGGGTGGTGTGTGGGTGTGGTGTGGGTGTGTGTGTGTGTGTGTGTGTGTGTGTGTGTGGTGGTGGGTGGTGGTGTGGTGTGTGTGTGTGTGTGTGTCCATATGAGAGCACTTAAATCCAACGTGATAAAAGCTATTCCCAAGCCTGAGGCTTGGAGGAAAGAAAGGAAATTCTTTGCTTTTCGAGCTGAGTGCCTGTCATCACGTCCAAGTTTCATCTCCCTGAGGCTTTTCTTTGTCAAGCTTGGGAAAGCGCAGTTTCCTAGGAGAGCTACACAAGAACAAACTTCAAATATGAAAAAAGAGAAAAGCATCCCCCAAGGCAAAAATCACAGAAGCATTTTAGATTGACCCCCACCCCCTGCCAAAGATCAATGGCAGTCTTTTTTTTTTTTTTTCCAAGTACATTAGTTTTCTAAACTGACTTGACCCAAATGGATGAGCAAGGACCTTTCAGACTGTTTAAACCAAACTAGAAATAGATGAGAGTGCTGGCAGAGAGGCCCGGGAAGGATTTATCTTCCTAAATTTCAAGGCAGCAAGCTGCTTCTGTGGCAACATTTTCTCTTAGGAACACTGGGTGTGTGTGTCCTGGATTGGGACTGGGTGGGAGCTGGCGAGGGCCCACTGGGGTGCAGCAGACATGGCGTAGGGGCGGGTGAGCTTTACAGTGGACAAAGGGCGGGAAGGCGCAGATTGGCAGCTGAGGTGCTCTCAGGGACAGGGCTGACTCTTTAAATCTTTCCATTGAGTATGTATGCCGTATCAGGCCAATCGCTTTCTGCCTTCCTGGGCCAAACTGGAAAACCTTGGACAGTCTTTGCTATTAACCAGAGCAAACAGGAAGCCTTCTCTGATCAACAGAGCAGCACTTCCCAAACTCACACTATTTTAGGAGTTGCATGGGAACTTGTTAAAAATGCAGAGTCCCAGGGCCCTCTCCTGGAGGTTCTGTTTTAGTAGATGTGGGTCCAGGTATGAAAAGCTGTATTGGAACAAGTAGCCCAGCTGATTCTTCTGACTGGGCAGGTTTGGGAAAGGCATTGGCCACATTTGTTCCTCATTTTCAAATCCACCTGTCTTCCAGGCCAGCCGCAGCAGCTGCCTTCCCAACCTTTGAGCTCAAGTCCATAGGAGGCATCTCAGTCTGTCCTCTTGGGTTTTTCATCCAGACCTACCGGTAGGGTTCTGCAAACAGTCCTCTCGCTCTGGAGGGATCTTGGTGGAGAAGTCCAAGTATTAAAGGTGCAACTAGATATGGAGGCAAAGGCAGCAGGAGAGAACACCCTTAGGGATGCAGCAGCCTTCTCCACCGCCAGGCAGCCTTGGGTCCCTCTCCGCATACCCCTGGTACCCTCACATCTCCCCCTGCAGCTCCTCCCTCTACCTCCAAGCTCATTCCCGAATCTCTCTCTCTGTCTTTGCTGGAACTTCACAGCCTTATAAATTCATCTGTGTGTTTCTACTTCCAATTCAACTGGTTCAAAACTACTCATTTGCTGTCCTCTCCACCTCCAGATCTGTTTCTCCTCCTGATCCCCCCATCTGGGTTTATCTGTTTTACAAAGTATCAGTGTCATCCTCTGAGTTACCCAGACCAGGGTCCTGACTTCTTCCATTTCCTCACTCCTTACATCTAAGCCTAAATAGCTGTTTAAAACAGTGGTTTGCAAGCCTGGCTGCAAAACAGAATCATCTGGAAAGATTTTAAAACATACCCCTGCCTGGGCGCCACTCCCAGAAATTCTGATTTAATTGGTCTGTGGTGAGGTCAGGCTATGGAGGGCTTTAAAAACTTCCCAACTGATTCTAACATGCAGCCAGCATCCCCTCCCCATCCCCTGTTCCACCCTTCCGCACAAGGCAAATCTGATCTGAGGGAGTCGGAGGTGGGGTGCCAGGGTGAGGAGCGGGAGGCTCTCACATTGGGCACAAAATTCAAGGAAGGGCCAAAACCCTCCGTCAAGATAAATTACAATATTAAAAAAAATCAAAATTAGTGTAAAAAGTCCATGATAAACAACACATTGAAATTTTATCAAAACAGGCTGTTGCGGTTTGTCTTACGAGCCTGCGTGGTTTCGCAAGAGGGACACTTGGTTTCAATCAGGCTGCGGTTCCCGGGCTGGTGTGGCTGTCAAGTCCCTCCCGTGGGTTTATACTGTTGACAGAGGCGTGTAAACAGATTGCGCAAGGAAGGGCTGTAGATTTTTTTTTTTTTTTTTTTTTTTTTTTTGACGGGAGAGCTTTTGTTAACTTTTTCCATTGGGTTCAAAGCACGGGAGGCTGTGTGATGAGCATGAACAGGGGTCCACACCGTGGCGCCGCCTCGGCGCCCAGTGCGGCTTGGCGCAGCGCGGGTGACCCGCCGCTGCTTCCGTGCCCTTCACACCCCCGTCCAGAGTCCTTTCGGGATGTAGGCCCTGTGTGAATCCCAGCTCTCCGGCCTCGTCTCCTCTTTCCGTGCGTTGATGCTCTGACAATAATGCGTGCCTTGCGTTTCTTCAGTGCGCCTTGGTTTCCCCAGCAGCCACGCCTTCACACGGGCACGTTTTCAGCCTTGCGAATCTGGGGCATTGCAGTCAGCTGCGTAGTTGTTGTTGTTGCACTGCACCAGGACGCCAGGCTGAGACGGTGAGTGGGGCTGGCATTCAGCCTTGCTCCACTTCCAAGCCCCGAGCCCTCAGCGTGATGCTGCATCCCCGGGGTGGGGGTGGGGGTGGGGGTGCCGGCACATTTTCTAATTCACCCGCCCAGAGGAGACATGTTTTTGTAACTTAGACAAAGACTCCCTGTTAGTGGCCGTTCTGAGTATCATTCCCAACATCTCTTGCCCCATGAATTCCTGCCTCCCATACAAGACCGAGCTCAAGCTTTGACCCCCGCTGTGAAGTCTTTCTTGCCCTTAGTCTCCCAGACAGAGTGACTCTGTTACCAGCTCACCCTTTGCCTGCTTTTATGATGGCAGCTAACTCAGTGAAGTATAATTATGTGATCAACTGCGGAGCCACAGTGCAGGCGGAGCAGTCTGGCATCCATCAGTCAGGAACAGGGTGGTTCTTTAATCAAAGGGTGCCTTTGAGGAGCAACAAGTGGTAAGGTTAAACGTTCAGATGGCTACTTCCTTGTTTTATTTCAGGGTACCAAACAGTTGAGTGGCCATGTCAGTCGGGCTGGGCGGGTCTAGCTGAGGTAACCACCTCAAATCTGGAAAGTTCTGCTTCTTGCTTACACAGCGTATTCAGCATGGAACCTAGATGGCTGGGTAACCACCACTTGAAGCACTGCGTGCCACCACGGTGGAGGGAAAAAGCTCCTGAGAGGCTTGCACCAACAATTAATTGCTTCTGCCTGGAACCGACTTTGGAAGTGACATCATTTCTGCTCCAAATTATTGGCCAGAATTAGTGTCATGGTCCCACCCAACCTCAAAAGGGACAGAAAGTGCAATCCTGCCATGTGCCTAGAAGGCAGGAGGGTTTGAAAACATTTGGCAAATAGCATCTATGACTACCAGAGTTGACACTTTCCATAAAATTGACTGATTTTTCTTATTCCCTAAATAGCCCCTTCTACCAGTTGTTTTGGTGTTCAGAAAGATGAGTTATCAACAGCAGAACATGGCAATGACAGCTGTATCTAAAACCCCCAAACGTAGTCTTTTTCTGGAAATCTGTCAGTGACATCTCTGCCCATAAATAAGGATTCTTTTGGGGTATGTGTCTTTTATTTTATAGACATAGTTAAGATTATATTGTAAAAAACGGTGGAATGATAGTGGCCCCAGTGCAGTTTTAGATGAAATTCTTAGGATCTTAGTAAAAATAGAAAAAAAAATTGCATATATATATATATATATATAAAATAAATTGCCTAATCCATCCAATAGATGACATGAAATTGACAGTGGATGTGAAAACCATTTGTAAATTGTAAAATGCTAACATGTAAGTTCTATTTAAAAATAAATTATTACTAGCCCAAAGGACCAGTCATCCCAAAGGTCTTTGTGTTCTAAGATCTTTTCCTGCTGTTGGTATCTTCTCATTTCTTTCCTGCAGATTTTCATTTGCTTTTAAAACAAACCTCTAATAGGAACAGAACCACGGAAATTCTTTTAATCTGAATCAGTTCTATATTCAAAACAGAAATGGAAAAGCTCAGTTTTTCCAGAAACGAATTGCCCTGGGTATGACGCCACTGAATCAGATGTTGAGGAATTTAAAAATGAGTTGCAGACAAAGTCTATACAATTTCTTCTACATACAAATAAAGTACAGGGGAAACTACAACAAAACACTCCCTTTGTAGCATATATTTTAAAAAGCCCACCTGCCTTCCCCCACCAATATATGCAAATCCTTAAACTCTTAAAAAACAGAAGAATAAGAGGTAAATTTCACATGAAAAAGGAATTTTCAAAGCACAGTGTGATCCTTTGGTGCATCTATACCATATAAAGAACATGCTACTGAGTTAAAAAAAAAAAGTCAGTTCCATAAATTGAAATACATTTGCAATATTATAACTTGTATATTTTCTTTATCTGTGTTTTACATCTTTTTAAATGGATAGCTTCCTCTGTATCTGCTTTAAGCATATATTTCATTAACAGTTAGTGGATAATAATAGATGCAGTTGAAATTCCTACCAGTTTAGTTTTTCTTGAACCTTATGATGATACAGAATTTGTGACTCAAGAACTTGTGACTATAATCATGTGAAATTCCTGTTGAAATGAAAAATTATGTCTGACCCCCAATGAAAGAATTCCGTGTAAAATACAGTGTGAATAAATCTCACAGCAAATGTCAAACATTTAGATGTGAATGGGTTTCTCCAAGAACATACAAAAGTCAATAAAATCCTCTTAATTTTCACATTAAAAAAAAAAGTCTGCCTGGAGGATTCTTTCCCAAACCCAGACTTGATTTAACCACATCCTAAATATGATTCAAGTTTTAATAGTTCCACTGTCTTTGTAAAAATCCAGAAAGACAGCCAATGGTATTATCAAAGCACACTTGGGAGTTCTTTGAGTGGTGGATGAGTTCAGTACCAGAGTCACTACTGAACTCACCTCTCTGATCTGACAGTTTGACCATCCTAGTCATACAACCCCTTTGATTTTCCTGAGACATTCTTTTTTTTTTCCCTGAGACATTCCTGAAGGCAGTCTGAGAAGGGCATTCTAATAATGTTTTAAGCAACAGTGCATCTTTGATGCCTCCTGAGGTAATCACTTTGAAGTCCTTTGATTAAATAAATTCTGATATATGTTAAAATGCTCACAGAGAAAAAAATGTGACAATGAATATATATATATGTTCATGTAAACTGAAAAATTGTGCTCTACACTGGAATTTGACACAACATTGTAAAATAATTATAAATCAATAAAAAATGTTTTAAAAATCTAAAAAAAAAATGCAAACTTTATTTAACTAATTTATCTTTGGAGAGTTGCAAACATGATCTCCCACAGGAGACCAGCAGTTTAAAACTGGATAAGCCATTAACACATTTTAAACAACTCCAAGAAAAAGTCTTTTCTTTACTCAGCTCTCAAGCTTGACTTCTCAGAAGTCAAGGTCTTCACTCCCATTTCATGTTGATTGAGAAGCACTTCCTTCAAATGCGAAATACAGAGGCTTTTTTACCACGGAAGCAAAAAAAGATTTTCTGGTTTATTTCTCGTGAATCATGTGCTTTCAAGATAGATGAGTTGGCTTATTCTGAGAAAGATGCTATAGAAGCATCTTGTTTACCATCTGATTTTGAAGAGACTCATTCTGCCATAAGTTAAGTTAGACTTGGTGTGTGCCAACCCTGTGTCACCACATCATCAGAGAAAGTTTCTGGGAAAAGGTAGATTTGGAACTGGTTATAGAAGGAGGAAAAGACTAAGGAGGCATGAATCTGGCCAATATAAAGTCAATATAATCCTCAGAAAAGGGAACCTTTATTTAAAAGAAGAAAGAAGGAATAATGGGTAGAGACAATGAGGAAACTTTAGCTTGACCAGACCACAGGTCGAAATAAGGCTTAAGTAGAAGACCCTTTAAGCTTATGGGCAGATCATGAAATTTAATGTGGAGGGAAACAAACCTTTGATGCTCTTTGAAACAGGAAAAAAAAAAAACAAAAAAAACAAACCCAAACATCAAGATGCAGGATATATTCGCTCTACCTGGACAGGTATTTAATTAGCACCATGTTCTAACTGAGCAAACCAGCCACGCTCCACCAGGAAGGTATTTTACAATGAAGTGTTTCACTGATACCCTTTCTTTTGGTAAATAAATAAAATCACATAAATAAAATCAGAAGAGGATGATCTAAATTACTCCAAAGAATAGACACATTTCACATTATGTAACCCATTATGTATAAGTGAATGAGTTTAGATCTTCAAATGGTACTTGTTGAATTGAAGTAATTGAGTGCAACATGCTAATCATAAAGGGTTTTATCTATTCTTGTAAGCGGTTCCTCGTGGATCCCCGTGGCTGAGGGGGGTTGTGGGGCGAGGGCAGGAGACGACAGGGTCCTCCCAATAGCTGACAACGTTCCAGCTCCATGAAACGGACCGAGGGGCTGTACTGGGTTCCCAGAGGGTGTTTTTGCTTCCTTCTGCCACGTGCCACCTTACAAATGAAGTCCACTCCTGAAACAGCCTGAGGGAGACACTTGCAGCCTCACAACCCCCCAAATCTAACTAATACGTGGTCTAAAATTTCGTCAAACTGTGCTGTAAATCTCAGAGGCAATTTGGTGCAAAGGAGTTCAATTTTACCTTTACTAACTTTAGGGAAAACATACTGGGAAACAACATTAGCCATCCTACGCGACATTAATGGGTTTATTGAAATTTGTCACCTGACACAACAGAAACATCTCTCACCTGCAAAACTAAACAAAACAAAATTATGTCGAAAGTGTCATTGTATCACTTTGGGGATAAAAACTAGGAGGATCAGTAACAGTGCTTTTCTTCCAGAGCAGGTGTAAGGTTGCACGTCTTGCTGCCCTCTCAAATTAGGTTCTTTTTTATTTTTATTATTTTTTTAAAATTGAAGTATAGTTGATTTATGATGTTGTCTTAATTTCTAGTGTACAGCATGGTGATTCATTTATACATATATTTCCTTTTCATATTTTTTCATTATAGGCCATTACAAAGTATTGAATATAGTTCTTTATTAAAACTATACAGAACCCAAATGAGGTTCTTTATGTGGTTGATTGAATAGTTTGCCACCTAATCGATAGGTCAGAGTTTTAATGTTTAAACATTTTCTGTCCATTTCTTATGACCAATAAGGGCAGGAGGTCAAACTCTTGGGTGACTTACCTCGGTGCTGGTTTGCGCTGAGAACAGTGCTCAGGGTACAGATTTCAAAAAGGAGCTGCTCATCTGAGTGAGGCAGAAAAATACAGGGAAATGTTGGAATGTTGTGTAGAGGGTGAGCCCTTGAACGGCAGCTGGAGACTGGATTCTAGTCAGTTCTGCCCCTGACAAGCCATATGATCCTGGGCAATTAAGTCGCTTTCCTCTTCTTAAAAGGAGATGTCGCAGAGGAAGAAGAGAATTAACACCTGTGTTGAAACTGCCTCCCTCACCCTTCAGCCTGGGTTTGCCATCTCATTAGCCCCATATGTGGAGAGTTAAATGTTACAGAAATGTTGCTTTTGCCCAAACAGCTCATTAAGTTCCCTGAAGTTCCCCTCCCACGGGACTGGGTTAATGATGGCTGTTACTGCTTGTGTGTAAGTTCACCTTCAGCCTAGAAACCTTGCCAATAAGCAGAGATAAGGATGGCAAAGTAAAAATAACTGCTAACGACTTGAAGTTTTACAAGAGCCTTGTGATCTGGCCCCTGCGAGCAAGCAGAAGAACAAAGAAATGCTGCTCTTCCCTTGAAGGCCACGTGGCTCCAAGAAGCCTGCCATCTGCCTTTATCCTTTAATCTTGAACCCTCCTGCTTCCCTTTTTCCCTGAGCATAAAAGAAGTCTGAATTCTTACTCCGAGTTAAGATGGTTCTTTACAACATTAGTCCTCTCTTCTCGGTTTGCTGGCTTTCTGAATAAAGTCACCCTTCCTTGCCTCAACACTTTGTCTCTGGACTTACTGGCCTGTCGTGGGGTGAGGAGTATGAGCTTGGACTTGGTAACAGAGGGAGCAGTGTTCCTGAAGTTCTATGCGGTGTGTTATCTCCCCCACAAGACACAAAAGCTCCATCAAAGCAGGGCTGTGTGTCTTGTCTGCCTACTGCTGAGTCGGAGAACAGTTCCTGGTACCTTGCAGGTGCTCAGAAGAGTCCCATCCATGCTGTACACTGGTCACTAAAAAGGTGTTTTTTCAATGTATGGAGTCTTGGCAAAAGTGCTTTCACATAGCAGGCGCCCAACACTCACTGGTCTGAATTACCACATTTGGTTCTCAGGGGTGCACGCCTTACTTGTTAATACAGAAACATAGGTGTGGAGAGGAGTGGCCTGCGAGTCTGAAGACTTGCTCCACTGCTAACTACTGTGCGACCTGGGGCAAGTCATTCCATTTCTCCAAGCTTCCCTTTTCTGGTCTGCGAGGTGGAAGGCTGAATTAGACCCTTAGAGCCCTTTGGGTGATATGCCTCTGACTCTGGTCCTGTATGCCAGGGTCTTACAGACCCTGGGTCTTACGGACAGATGAATCCGTTGGAAAGGATGTGGGGCTGCGTGAGGGGTGAGGGCAAAGTAATTAGGGCCGAGGCATCAGGACATTAGAAGCAACAAGACAGGTGGACTCTGCCTTCCATGTGCACAACCTGACACCCTTTGTGAGCATCACCTTGGGTGGCCCTTTCTTTGGTGTTATTGGTTCATCAAAGCAGGTCCCCGACCTCAGTCACATCTGCCGCCCTGCTCGCTGTCATGAGGGTGCTAACCCTGTGGGAGAAACCTGCCAGACTGCAGGTCCCTGAAATGCCCAATTGTGGGGGTCCTGAAGGTTCTGTTATACATTTTATTGCAAGTTCTGGGTCCATGATATTTAGGGGCCCTTAAGCAAAAATGACTAGAGGAGTGATCCAGTAGTAAGGTGCCACTGACACTTCTACTTCGTCACATTAGCATGACCCTAATTTCATCAAACCAAGGTCTTTAGGTCCTGTTAGTAAGAGGTGCCAACTTGTCCTAGCATTGTTAGGGAAGGGAATCTTTCAGTTATGTGAATGAAGAAAGAGACACATAGTCATGATAGGGTGGTCAGCAAGAATGTAATTATGCTTAAAAGGGCGGTCTCCTGATGAAGGGTCCAGATGGATGGAGAGGACCAGGAAGCAGGGAAGGAACGATGAGATGATGCTTTGTTGGCAGGTGGGCTCCCCAGGGCCACATCAGGATGGTTTTCTGGGTTTTCACTGCTCATGTTTCCTGTGGATTGTATAATTCTGCATCTTGCTGGGAGCTTAGTTTAGCCCGTGGGATGAAATACTCCTGGGGGGGATCAACAGTCTGGAAAGGAAGAAATGTCATCATCAACTTTCTGAGCCAACAGAGGGGCTGATACTTCCTAGAACTATGTCTGAGATATTATCATTTCACCATCATTTAATCCTTTGTTAAGGAAAAAAAAAAAGTTGAGCCTACCCATAATGGAAATACATTACTATCTTCCCTCTTAGCCATTAGCAAGAATCCTTTTGCAAGATTACTGGAAATTGAAAGTAATCCAAGAAATTCTTGGCAGGGAGAGTAAAGATTTTCTCATTGTGGAAATGCCTTCTGGAGGATTAATTACAGCAAATGATATAGGTATGTCTTGGTCTGTGTGCCATTCCAGGAATAGGCAAAGTCTCAGATAACAGATCAGAGGGATTCACCTAGTTCGAGTTGCCTAGCACGTTCAGTAAACAAAGAATCTGAGCATGGCTTTCCCTCTTGGGTCTTAGTAACTTAGTAAAATTAAAAAAAAAATTTTTTTAAAATGGAATTACTGGGAATTGAACCCAGGACTTCGCTCATGTTAAGCATATGCTCTATCACTGAGCTCTATCCCCACCTCCAGATTTGTGGGTCTTTAAGCCATTAGGGCACAAATGCAAGTCACCTCTAGTTCTCCTCGGCAGTGTCCCTCTGTTTTTGCCAGCAAGGATTAAAACTGGTACACCCATCTGGGTGTCCAGATGATGGTGACAGACCTCGCCCTGTTCTGGAGGCAGCCTGGATTGCCTGAGCTAGACAGTGACTCAGAGAGGCAGCCAGTATGGCCCAGGGGATAACATTTAGACAACTGAGACTAAAAACAGATCCGAGACTCACACGTGTTTTCAGTTCCCCGTTGTCCCCAAGGCAAAAAGTGGTGAGCTTGCTCCTCTTCACCCTACACAGACCCTTCAAGCTGCCTTTTCTTTCAGGGACTTTGACCTGCATCAGAATATACTGTTGGTGCCACGGGGGACTGGGAGGGGCTCGGGTAGAGGCAAAGGCAGGATTTCCCTTTATCGCACTGCCCCAGGCTGGATGGAATCTGGATGGCTCAAGCTCCATGTGCCTGTAGGGATGACCCTGTCTCTCCTCTCTGAGGTCAGGAAAGCCATTGGAAATGAAGCCTGGCAGTTCTCCAAAGGAAGGAGCTCTTGGTGTGTCCCTCCCTGGAGCGCAGAAACAAGCACGTTTACCTGCAGCTGAGTGAGGGTACCATATGGAGTTAATGCTACATCCTCCTCAGCTCCATCACTGTCTCGGGCTGAAAGCCAAAGGAGGGAGGGGCTGGGTTAGTGTCGGAGATTCAGCTGGAAACAGCACGTGAGGAATACATGACTCAGTGGCTTGCAAAGAGACTCCCGACCCTTTAAAAAGAAATTTTCCACTAAGGCTGCTTAAAAAAAAAAAAATCTATGGTTTAAAAAAGAGTCTTTTGAAAGCTTCTGAGGAAGGTTGCATACGGATAGCGTGTGTGTTCAGGAGAAGCACATCTGTTTTAGTAACTGAAGAAGCTGAAGGTTCACCATCACTTTCTAGAGAAAAAGCATCAAGGCCTTTGCTCCTACAGGACCTCAGGCACCGCACTGTCTTTAACAGTAAAATAAAAGGCGTTAATTAGATCATCTCTAAAGTCCCTTTAGGCTTGATACTCTGCAAGCTTTGGTTCAATTGTAAAACTGGACATAATTTAAAAATCCCTCAAGACCGCTTTATACTGTCGTAGAATAATCCCACGTGGTTGTTTACTGTCTGTCTCCTCAAGAAGACTGTAAGCTCTGTGAAGACAAGAGCTGTCTGTCTCTAAGGCCCTTGTTTGATACAAATTTGTGATTTGCTGGTCTTGGGGGCAGCGGTGCTGAGCGCGGGGAAGGGGGAGCCGCGCTGCTCTGCCCGCTTACTTGTTATCTCTGTAACCTGGGGCCAAGTCCTTAATCTTCTGTTGCCTTTGTTTCCTCATGAGAATGAAAGAGGGATGGTGATGCTCATGAGTCAATCTGTTTCACTGGGTTGCTTTGAAGATTAAATCTATTAATATCTCTACTGCCCTTGGAATCGGGCACGATGTATAGAAAACACCACAGAGCTGTCCTTCATCTGTTATTAGTGGTGGTGGAGTCAGCGGTATAGTTATCATCGATGCTTTGACATCCTCTTCCTAGTGGGATTTTTTAGAGGGACTGGATTTTGTGAAAATAAAATCTTGACTTCCTAGCAGAATGAGCTAAATCTTTTTTTAACTTTGTTTCTTCTGGCATAAGACTCCTTCACACACAGGCTCTTGGTAACTAACATTCCTCCAACATTCTCATCAGACCAGATCACAAATTAGAAAAGCCTAAATCTCCAGCTTGAGTTATTGTTCATGAATTTACCAAAAAGCTGAGTGTTCCCCTCCCCCCCGCATTAATCCTGCCACTACCTCCTGGTATGAAATCTGAGTTAAGTAAGACCTTACATGTATCCACAGCAGAGGCAGGGCCATAACAACCACCATTTAAATCCAAGGAGCCTGAGCTCCTAGAGGAGGAGGACTTGGTTTGATCTCAAGGTTGGGAAGAAGCGGAGCTGAGCCTCAAAGCCAGGGTGTGTTGTGCAAACTTTCTGCTTCCCTGCGCTGCCCAGGGATCTCCTGATCCTGCACGTTGATGGATGGCATTACCCCAGCCTTGTCTGTCCTCACACCGAGCACATCCTGCCTCGACTCACTGTCTTCCTCTCCACTTTATGCCAGTTCTCCCTCTGTGACCTGTAGCTCTTCAGGGTGACAAAAAAGAGATATTATAGCTTGTCCTTGTGAAAGAACAACAACAACAAAAAATGACACTGCCTGGGACCATTTAAATTGGGTTTCTCCCAGTCAGGTGGGCACCCTGAAGAAAAAAAAATGCTGAGAATTGTCAAAAAGGGCTATGTTTGGCAAAAGTTGTTATTTACTGTAAGGAAAAAGGTCTGAAGGGCCTGTGTTTGCAAGAATTTTTTTCTCTTGTTTCACATCATTTTATAGTCATCGACCTACTTGACATTGCGTAGTCTCATTATTTCTGTCTTAGTTCCTTCAAAAAGAATCATGCTAGGTTGGTCTATACCCATTTAAACGCTGGATAGAAAAAATGCCCACAATAACATGGTAGTTTAAAATATACATGGGTTTTGCACTCAGCAAACTTGATATCACAACATTCTAATTAATCTAAAAGAGGTAAAGTAGGCAATGATTAGAACAGGAGCTTTCCCTTCATAGAAAAAAGATTCACGATGGCCACCCTATACTTAAGATCTTTGCAAATTATGTCACATTCAAAATTCTCAGTTAACAAAGCAACTGATTTTAAAAGTTCAATCAATCCACAGTTTTTTTAGGAACACATTTATAACACATGGCAAAGGATATTTATACTCTTTTGTTTGGTGTCTTGTAGGCACATGCCTGATTGCATTTTCTTTCTCCATCAAGATGTTTTTATATCTTGAAACTAAGTGCATAAGCCAACTTGGAGATATAAAGCCTAACCTTTCAAAAGACTTCCCAGGAAATGGAGTCCTTGATCCCTTTTGCTGATCTATTTCTGTGTGTATCAACCCTTATTTTCATATTTAATCTAAATACTTCGTGCTTTGGCGCATCTTTAGTTGGAAACAGAAAACAGCAGGACCACAGCCTCTTGGAGAGAGGTCTTCATACTTGTGAAATTCCCTGCTAATCCCCTCTTGTCTTACTCTTATTTCAGCTGAATACTTCTGATCTCACAACCCAGTGGTAAATCAAACAATTATGTGACTGGAGTCACAGCTATAAATCGGAATAATCATGTGACAAAGCCACGTCTCATGGACCAGAACAAAATGCTGTGCTTTAGTATGGAATTTAGAGAAAGCCTGAGTGTCTATGAGAAAGGCACAGGAAGCTTAAGGAACACCATCTCAGTTTCATCGTCTTAACCTTCCCACGTAGGTCCGCTGTTATGACCCCGTAATCATCTTTGTGGGTTTCCACTGAGCCTCTGCAAGTTCTCACTTCTTCTTACTTCTCATTAGTGGATCGCAGAGCTGCAGTGGGTATTCTTGCGGGAGCCTGACCGGTGCTGAATACAACGGCCAGATTGCTCACACTGACCACACGTCTGTTGACGCAGTACTGTGAGTGTTTCTTGAGCAAACAAAGACAGTGGTGAGCTGCTGTCCCACTGTCAGCTCATGACCTTCAGGAATGCTGAGGATTTTCCAGGTTATGGTTATTATACTGTACTTGTGTGGCTCTTACCTATTTTGTTTCTCTTGATACATCTTTCCTAGCTAGGTGTACTCCTGTACTTTTTCTTGAGTTTTAATCATTTAAAAAAATTTTTGACACTTGTATTTATTCCAAAATCCAATAAATTTTGATTCCATGCTCTAAAGCTTACATTTCTGGTTATTCTGCCTGGTTTTGGAGAGCAATCTCTATGTTCTTTTCTACACTTTTTTTCCCCCCACAAAATATCAGGCTATATTGACAATGACTGTCACTGTCAGAAATGAACTTTCCCGCTCAGAAATGGGTTTTCTAATTGTTTTCTGAAAGTGTCATCACTTCCTCTTCACAGAAGGCTGCTAATTGGATTTTGGTAGTTCTTACCTCCAGAGAACTTGAATTATTTAGGGGAAAGTGGGTTAAAAAAAAAAAAGAAGTAGGTTTTCTAACAAAGCTCCAGTAATAAGGATAGGAATAAGGAAATACTGTGTTCTTGAAAGCCCTTGCTCTTCTGCTAAGACACTCCTTAGGATATTTTAAACACTTGTCAAAAAACAAAACCCCCCGAAAAACCTAAAAATAAAGCTACAAATTATCAAACTGTAAAAAAAAAAAAAAAAAAAATCAGTGGCCTAATCTTTTTAGAGTATGGGATATTGATCATTGTAAGTCCCAGCGTGTTCTGGGTTTTATGAAACTCTAAGAACGTCTCTCTCTCTCGCTCTCTCTGACTTTTGTTTCCTAGAAACATATAACAGCAATAAAGCAAACAGAAGAAATTTTATCCTATCTTTTGGTGAGAACTATGAGAAGTAGTTTCAAGAAAGATTGACTCTGCAATTCTGCCATGAACCTCAGTGATCTGATGATGTATCATTAAAAGCAATGAAAAACTCTTATACAAAGGATGCACAGTGTCAGTTGAATTAATGGCTGCCCCTCTCTGAACAGGATTTAATTTGAATGTGTAATTAGCCATAGATTACAGCTCAGAAAAGTGTATGACTTAAAAGGAAAGGTTCTATTAATTTTTTTGAGCCTGGTGAACATAATGTGTGCTATACAATATATAAAATAACATCATCTTTGCACATTAGAAATAAATTGTGAGAAATCAGATGCCTATAAAGACACAAAAATTGATGTAAAACTATGATGTTGGGTTATGAATAATAGGCCAGATGTTTCAGAAAGGAATTAATGAATTTTGTCATATTTCCAGGTAATTGGAATTAGCCACTAATTCCCCTGGGTTATTGGGGTCCAAGCGTCCTTGTTCCCATGCATAATCTATTTTATTCCTTAACAATGTATAGGCAGGTGGCTTGGCCTTACATAAGGATACAAATCTGACCCAGAACTTCTTATGAAAATGTCACATAAGCAAGTTCTTTATTTCTGTTAATGATTACCCATCCAAGCCTTTGCTCAGAATTCTGACTTAATGGCTCTTCCTTTCACTATTTGTAAACTTGAAGGCTTTCAAGGACTGAATAGTTGGAGAAGTGGAAATCCAGACGTTATTGGGCTTTGTGACTTTAATGAGGTGACGAATCCTACGAATCAGTTTAGAGTGGTGTTTGGGCAAATTAGCTTTGAGACTTAAATTTTCAAAATACAAGTCACTGTCGCCAGGGTTGACTTTGCACTTGATGGCCAAGACATCTGGACTTAGCATGATGTGCCATGCAATGGCGGAGTCCAAGCCTAGTTTGGGGCTGGTGAACTCATTTTATAGTGGGTGCCTTTCTTTATCCAGCAGGAGCACTCAGAGCCACACCCTCTTTATTTAGGGCCTTTGACTCCTTTCTGTCTTGGCCTCTCCCCACAAATCTCTGTGATTTGGAAGAGCTGATTTTTAAAGAAAGTTTAACCTTGACTTTGAGTGTCTTCATCTACATACTTGAGTATCTCTTCGCTCACCTAAGTTCTGACCATCCCCCTTTTGTCCCCTCTTGGTTCATCCTCTTGCCCTGATTTTGCTCCTGTTTCTCTCACAGGAGAGCCTCCCTGCATCCCCCGGGAAGTACCTCTTGAGAGCTCCTGGTTCTCCACTCTGAAGCTGTGTTGGTAAGTTGGCACCGGGCAGGCATCGCCTTGCAGAGGGCAGTCCTGCTTACGCAATCTGTAGAGGATGCCCAGCTCCGGGATGACATACAGCAGCAGGAACACCCACGCGTTGGTGACCAGGGCAATGCAGATGACGGGGTCGTCCCACTGGGGCTGCCGCTGGAGCTGCGAGTTGCCTCTTATGAGCATGGAGATCCACACCACCCAGATAATAATGGAGATGAGCACTGTGACGAAGATGAGCCGTCCATGCTGCTTCCAGTTCTCACAGGGGCCACAGAAGGTGGCCTTGGAGACAGAGAACGTGAGGGCCATTAGGAAGAGGACGTAAATCAGGAGGACCACAAAGTCCACATTGAGCTGATAGGGTGTCATAAACAGAAACCCCATACTTCTGGTCATGATGAGAGTCACGTACTCAGTGGCAATGATTGTCTGCAACAGGCTGACACCAATGGCAATGCACAGAATTGTGGTCCAAGAGAAGGAGACTCCACACCGGACCAGCTTCACCAGGTTGGAGGCATGAGCCAAGAGGCATGAGAAACAGACTGCAAAGAGGACCCCGAAGAGCAAGTAGCGTACGGGGGCCGTCTGCTGATTGAACTGGGTGATGAAGGCAAAAGCAAGGCTAAAAAGCCCCAGCACCCCCAGGAGGAAGAGGAACTGGGTGGGTAGGACGTTCCATTGGCTGCAGTCTTGAACCCTTCGCATGAGGAGGAGAAATGTCAGGAGTAGGATGATTGTAACCGCTATGCCAATTGCTGCCAGGGACTGCAGAACAATGACCCATGCTCCCTCGGTGTCACAGAGGAAGTAATGGTCCCCTGTGGACTCCTGGCACTCCTCATACATGGTGATTTGTAGGTGGACCTCACAGGAACAGTCTTCTGTTCGCCCGCAAAAAAAAAAAAAAAAAAAAAAAAAAGATAAGACCAACATGACTTTACATCCACCCACAAGGATGCCTGCTGGGTAGTCCTGTGCAGGACACTCTGATGTCTCTGAAGACATCTGAAAATACTGAATGAAATAGCTCAAAACTATCAAACCCTTAAAACTAGCCCAGCTCCATCCTGCTGGGCAAATGAAAACAGTCTTTGCTTGGGGACTCTGGATAATTCACCCATTTCCTTGTTACAATTTCCACCAAGGCTTTTTGAATCCTAAGGCTGAATCTTTTTCATGACATTTGCATGATTGCTGGGTCTCTAGGTGTATCAGGCTCCCGGACAAGGGTTGTCAACATTAATGGACCATTTGATCATTCAAGACATGGTGCATGGCTTGCAGAGACAGGCAGATGATTTTTCCCAGTCATTTTAATGAATGTTCCTTCTTTTAATTCAGGTCAATCCAGTGCAAACCATTCCTGTTAGATACCCACTGTTGGCCCGTCAAAGAACTTTACAAAATTGTCTCTGCCTTCAATTAACTTTTTGGACAGTTTAGCACCAAACTTTATGTCTTGACTGGTGTTGTCTAGGAAAAAAAAAATCACACCTATCCATTCAGAAAAAAGTACCTTACAGTTGAATGCCCCTAGCTCTATGCCCCTCGGTCATTTCCAAGCTGGCTGGCTGGAGTGATCGAGGCTGACAGCTGAGGACCTGGCCCCTTCATTCCGACTTACCTCCTCGGTGTCCACGCCGGGAGCTGAGACTGTAGTGGCTGCGAGGTTGTGACTCCAATGAGTAAGACAGAGACAATCTCAGCGTCTTTAATCTCTCCCCAGGTGGGCGGAAGGATGGAGGCCCTCACTCACGTTCCTGCAGTGCCTATAAAAAGAACAGGAAGGACAGAAAGACACACCTACCCCAGTTTCCCAACAGCTTTCCTACGTTTCTTTTGCTGAGAACAATTATTTTTCATTTTACTGCTAACCAGCAGCACCTTCGCCTCAAGGCGATCCTAAAGGGGGGTGAATTTAGGAAAGACTGCTTCTCTCCCACAGGCTCCCATGTGATCAGAGGCTGCAGGAGGCCCTCCACTGGCCTCACGGGAGGACACTTCATTCTTCTTCTGAACTTCTCCCTCAAAAGCCTTCTCCGGAGTCTTCCCTACAACTTGGTTTGGATCATAAGATCCAAAAGAGCCTCCATTCCAAAGGAATGAGGGCTTTCCTGGGCCATAAAGGAGGGTTATATGCATTTAAAGGGCCAGGGGTTGGCAGCATGGTGAGTAAGGGGAAATCCGTCTCTTTCCTCTGCCACTTTCTTTTTGTCTCCTTTGGAAGTCCCTCCTCAGACTTTGGCCACCCATCAGGTGTGAACCCCCACCTGGACCAGTTCTTCCTGGTGGTGCTGAAGCCTCTGGTATAATTCCCGCTCTCCTCGCCCCCCACCCCCCATCAGAATGCACTTTTTCTGGTTCCTGTTGCATCGAGGCATTCCCAGCGCCGAAGATGGAAGAACTGGCAACACAAAGTTCCCGCTGGTACTGGTATAACACAGCCCTCTCCTCCAGCGGTGGCACTGACGGAGCACGCAGCAGTAGCCCGTCTGTACCGGCCGCAGGCCGCCCCCAGCCCCCTTCAAATTTACTTACCCCTTGGTCCTCTTCCTGGATATTGGCATTTGGACAGAGGACTTCTGAAGACCCTTAATCAGTACCTGCTGGCCTGGTTCCAGGTCCCTCTGTGATCTGGCCTCTTCCACGTCCAGCCATGCTTCTTTCAGGACTCCTGGCCCTGTGTTTTATTCAGGTTGGTTTTCCTGCTGCCTCATGTGGAGACAAGCTCCCATCTGCTCGCCTTCTCTTAGATGTGGCCTCGGCCCTGAGTTTTTTGTTTTATTCCCATGGATCCTGTTTCTTACCCAAGTACTTGCCCTCCCTCTGTGGTTGAATTCACCTTACCTCCTCTGTGAGCTTCCTGCTTTCTCTGATCCCTCTGGCTCCCACTGACCACTCCTCCCGGGAAATCTACCACTCCTAGGGTCTGCACTGTTCCACACAAATGATGGAAATAGTATTTTCTGCCATTTTATTTGCATTGCTCAATTTATTCATGAATATAAGCAACACATGGATGTAAAATAATAAATAATAAGTGTATCAATAATTTTATTTGCGATTGTCTTACCCCTTGATTAGATTTGTAGTTGGTTGGGGGTCAGGGTCCACCTTTTTGGTCCCCATGGCACATGGACCTGAGTGGAGCACCTGCTAGGTGATGGATGGGCTGATTAATTGAAGGATTCTAATGATAGAATTTCAGGCCATGTGAAGGTGCTTTTTAGCAGCGTGGTTTTCCAACAAATGCTTTTTAATGGAAACCACCTGCAAAGAAATCAGAATCTTAACAAACCCTGGGCAAATGCATTCTGAAGTTGTGTTCTGTCATTAGAGACTCCTGAACTTTGAAAAGCCATTTTTTTTTTCCCCTTCTGGATAAGACTGTTCTAGGGAGAAGAGTCCTCCCCTTTCCTTGCTTTGGGCATAATCACCATCTGTCTGGAGCTGTAAAAGCTCATCTAAAGTTTACATGAAGGGTAGAGAGATTTTCCAGATGATGAAATGTGACATCCAGGAGAATTCACTCAGAGACCCTAGTGAGTGGTGAAACTGCTGTTAGTTGACGAACAGGAGGAATTCCCCATTTAATTCTTCCAAGAGGACTATTTTGGTTACCCCGTCCCTCCTCCCACCCCTTCTGATGACCTTCAGTCATGGTCATTCTTCACTGTTTTGAGGTTTTAGTTCCTGGCGTGCTGGTCTTCTAAGGAGATTCCTCCTGACCTCCTGATGGCTTGAGGCAGGTGAATTAATGGGTTAATGACCACAGAGCCCTTTGAGCACCTTAGATAAAAGAACTGTCTCAGGTACTAATTATTGTTATTTTAAAACCTGTGGTTATAGAATGAGCCTGTCTGCTCTAGGCCTTAAGGAAATGCGAGCTCCCATTGCCCGCACACATGCAAATTACTCACACCTCCTGCCTTTTGTCTTTTGTGTGGCGACAACATCACACCAAACAGCTCAGATACTTTGATGAATCAAAGTATGTTAATTCTGACAAATCCATTAAAAGTGGAGATAAAACAGTCAAGAGGCCAAATGTCTTTCGCCAAACATGTATTTGAGTTGTTTTCTTCTCCCAGAAACAGAGCCGGAGAGAATGTTAGAGGTGACCTAGTCTGACCCTTTTATTAATGATTAATAATAAGGAAGCCAGCATTATAAGATGAGGAAGTTAACAATAAGGAAGCAGAGGACCAGAGAGATGAAGGGATGTACCCCAGGTGTGGGATGTTAAGGGAGAGGGCCTGCGTTGCCTGACTCCTGATCCCATTCTTGCTGCTTCCCTGACACTTCCCAACTCGTGGGGACAGACCCGAAGAGAGACAAGCCCTTAGACAAGACACGTGGGTCATGACTGGAAATAAAAAAGGATGGATTAGGAGAGCGCATCACATACCCTTCATCCTGCAGCTGTGCTGGCAACTGTATGAGGACCGGCTCTATGAGATGGGGTGTGTTGGCCAGGAACATCATTGGCTCTCTTGCTCATTGGCCTCTCCAGGGCTGGCTTCATGCGGGAGCCACAAGTGCGGTGGGTCAGGGCCCAACATGCAGAAGCGTCCTGTGCTTGGGGTCTAATGTGCTGCCGTCACCATCTGGAAGTTCTTAATAATTTAATCTTTGAATCTGTGTTTTCTAAGTGAAGTCAGATGGGACAGTGGAGCAGGTACCGGGGGCTTGGAGCCTCGGCTCATGCACGACCCTGCCTCCCGTCCATTGTCTCTGTGTCTCATGGCCTCCCGGTCTTCCTGGGACAGGTTCTCAGGCACTCCCTCCATACCACCCTTTGGTGCCCCGGGTCACCTGCTTTCTCCATTTCTGCCCCTGTCCCAGCTGGGCTCCCCTGTCTGACATGGGTTGGGGTGGTGGGCCCTTGGAAAGGGAGGATTGACTTATGTCCATCAGGGTCCTGCGTTTTCATTATGCAGCTGGCTCTGGGCATCTCCTTCAATTTTCTGTTATGTGATGGCTAACTTGATCAATTTCCTATCAGGATGTTAAGACTGTGCAGTTTAATTGTATATTATTACCATGTGTAGCTAGTTGTGAAGAACCGCAATGTTTTATTTGGGTTAGCAAATTGTCAAGATTCTCAACTGAGGATGATTTATGAATATTCAGGTACTGGGGGCTTGGAGCCTCGGCTCATGGAAAGGAAGTTACCTGACTATTTTCCAGTTTGTGGCTATTATAACCTTAACATTTTTTTTCCATTTTAAAACATTTGTTTATTTATTTATTATTGAAGTAGAATTGATTTACAATGTTTTGTTAGTTTTTGGTGTACAGTGTAGTGATTCAGTTATACAGATATATATATTCTTTGTCATTATAGGTTCTTATAAGCTATTGAGTATAGTTCCCTGTGCTATATAGTAGGACCTTGTTGTTATTATATCATTTTAATTGAACTAATAATATACATTGCTCTTATATGGATTTTTTTTATCATTATTAGAAGAGAACAGATGATGGGAAATATACAGAAATACGTTCAAGTTCAGCTGCTGGATCTGGAAATGTAAACACAACAATGTTGAGAAAAATGTTGACTAATAAAAACTTTTATTTTATTTGAGCTGCTTTCTGAAAAAGAAGTAGACGCAAGACCTTATAATGAAGATTGTTTAAATATGATTTAATAAAACATGCAAAGCTTAACAAAAACGAGAAACTTGATATATAATTTGTAATGAAATTTTTACAAATGAAAACTGAAAATCTTCAAAATTAAAAACACACCCAGAAAATAACAGGATATTCTGTTGATAAGTCCTTCACATGTTTATGAAGGAAAAATATGTAAATTTATCAATTATTTCTAAGTTGTTATCTACTATTAATGAAAGAGCCTTATAATCATCTATTTAGCAATATATTAGGAGACAAAAAGAGAAAATGGGTCACAGCTGCTAAAAATTATTCTTCCTGGATGTATGGAATAGTACATATGATTTTTGATGATAAAATGATAAATCAGCTGACAAATTAAAAATTATACCTCTTAGTATCCCATAATATCTCATCATATCCATACTACTGCAGAACATAAAGAAGCAATGTTTTAATGCAATTATAGTATGATCTAGGGGTTGTGATTCAGCTTGATAAAAACACTAATATAAATTGCCAACACTTTTTGTTAGATCTGGTATGAGTGACAAAATGATTTTTATAGAGGATTTCTTGTGCTGTTTAAATTTAATTACACTCACAACTGGATTAGATATGATCTCCAAGTTGGAAAGTATTGTTTTTTCTAAAAAAAAAAATTTTTTTTAGGGAGGAGGTAATTAGGTTTATTTATTTATTATTTTTTTAATGGAGGTACTGGGGAATCGAACCAGGACCTCATGCATGCTAAGCACGTGCTCTACCACTGAGCTATACCCTCCCTGCCAGAAATATATATTGTTAATTCACTATTATTTAAACCAGAAGAATTGTAAAGGAATTATAAGCTTAGACAATAAATATGACCAGAAAATACGACTGAGTTAGTAAAAATTGTTTGAAATGACTAACAACCATAGTTTATTCATCATGAAACTTTGGTACCACCTCACTTGGCAACTATTTTGGGACATGATATTTGGATAATAAAAATGCACGTTTAACTGATTTTTGGACAATCTTAACTACAGTTTTGGAAGAAAATCATGATGTATTTTACCATGTCAGACACTATCAAGGATTCCAAAGGACGTGGCAGTTTTACGAGATGGCTGTAATTCATCAAGAGATGGAATCGAATTCCCTTCTGCCTGAATCTCAGCTGCCCTTAGTGATTCTCTCGTAACCAATAAAATGGGGTGGGGGTGATGATGTGCGAATTCTGCCGAGGCTAGGTCAAAAGAGGACTTGCAGCGTCAGCTTTGGTCCCTTGGAATACTCGGTCTCTGGATGCTGTCTCCTGAGACACAGCTGCCTTGTTCTGAGAATCCCAAGTCACACAAGGGACCACATGTAGGTCCTCCCAACAGCACCGGCCTTCCCGCCGTCATGGCCACAGCACCACACGTGGGAATGGAAAAGCCAGCTGGGAAGTGGATTCTCTTGTTCCAGCAGTTCAGCTGAACCTTCGCTAAACAGAATTTATGTACATGTCAAATGCAAGGCTTACTTGCATTGCTATGAGTTTCCTTCAAGTTAATTTCCAGAGTTCTAAAACAACCTCGTCAAAGCCAAAGGTGTGCATCCCTATAGGATCAGATAATCCCAGAGGCACCAGCCTTCTGTCAAAAGGATGCTCATGCCAAAATCTTAAAATTTTCCTTATAAGCAGAATTATTCTAGCCGCTGAATATTCCCAACATGACTGCAACACATAGATGGGAAAATTATGAAATCAGTTTGAATGAAATAAAGTTAGAGATATCTATTGTTCCATCTCACTTTTCTCTCAAAGTCACAATCATTGCTTTTTAGAGGAAAACATGAAGCTTGAAAGAAAAACATTTGAATAAAAGATCTATTTGCTTTTCAAACTCTGAATCAATAACTGAATTAAACTTGATGAACAATGAAGAGGATACAGGACTGCATTTAATTCATAGACTGAAGAATGATTAAAAGACATAATGTTTATCATCTGGATTAATATTAAAGAAAAATTTCCAGTGCTACATAGAGAGTATTTCTATGTTACCAATCACAACAACCTATTTGGGTGAATTTTTAGGGTTCAGTTTCGGTTAGATTTAAAAACCGGGTCTGATGATTTACCAGATGTACCTTCTGCTTTGTTCTCAGTCCATGGGGATGAATTTACACACAGGTAAGCTAAATACGTATCATGTCTTAATTTTTGTTCCTGTATTGTTTATTTTGAATTTTCATATTCTATAGACATATCAATAAAATACTATGCAATATTATCTCTGTTATGCTTTTATTTTACCATTGGTATTAATGGGAAATATAATTTCATAAAACATTTTTACACATGTGTGTGTGCATGCATGCAAATGCTTGTACTGGGTTCAGAGGTAAAATGTATTTCTGATTGTGGGTTGGGGTTAAAAAAAAAAAGCTTAAAAAAAATCAGTCTCAGCAAGTGAGTGCTGGCTCACACTCTGACTTGGGTCTGGATATTTGCCTTGAACTTGCTCCTTGTCTTGATCCCTCTGAATTTAATAATTATTTCCTCTTCCCTGTGGGTATATTTACATAAAGGAAAAACAATTTTTGTGATAATTTGGCCTGGGCTGAGTTAAAGAGTTTTGAAAGCAAAATGATGGTATAAACCAAACCAAATGTTAAGTGAGAAAGACTGCTTAATCTAACAATACTATGAATTTTAAAGGATTTTTGTATCTTAATTATCAACATACAAAGTATTACATTAAATTCAAATGTTAGTTTTACATATTAAAGTAGGCAATTTATTTACTCCTAGAGCCTCTCCTGAGAATTATATTGTTGGCATGAATTCATTCATTAGCTCATTTATTCTTCTAATGACTTTTTTTGAGCACCTATTTTGTGCCAGCCACCATGCCTGCACTTGAGATGTTACCGAGTCCAAGTTCGTACTGCTTGCTGCACAACAGGCCAATAAATCGAGAGATGAGTTATTCGGGCAAGGAATAGCGACGTTATTTGGAAAGCCAGCAGACTGAGAAAGTCGTGGATTTGTGTCCCAAGGAACCATTTTCCCTGAGGTAGAATGCAGGCTTCTTTTATATTAAAAGGGGAGGGAGTAAAGTCCTGGTTCAGGCCAGACTCTGGAGGGGATGCGTTAATTTCTTCCTTCCTGCAGCCATTCCCAGGTGAGCCTGGTCAGGATGCTTCCTGTGAGCTAAACAAAGGTATTTTAGTTTAATGCTCACTACCTGGCAGGCAGGGTTCTCAGAGATGGGTATAATTTAAGCTTATTAGCAACATCCCTTTAGTGATTAACCTGCAATAGAATACAAAGTTTCTTCCCTATTACAATATCACATCACGCGAGACTTGGTTACAAGTCTCAAGTTGCTTACAGTCTGGGGTGGGTAGAGGGTAAGCAGGTAATGAAAACAGTAAATATTCTGTGCGTACACTAGCAAGGGGGTCAGAGAAGACCTTTCAGAGAAAGAGATATTGAAGCTGAGTGAAGCTTTGTGAAATGAGGGGTAAGAGAGCTCTAGACAGAGGAAGGAGCCTGCACAATGGCCAGCGGGACCACGGCGAGTAGGTGAGTGTAGAGGGAGCGGCAATGGTTGCGGGGGCTGGGGAGCCCCAGGCTTTATATTTTAAGGAGTACAGATGTTATTCTAAGAGTAATTTTATTTTAGGCGGAGGGTACAGCTCGGTGGTAGAGTGCATGCGTAGCATGCACGAGGTCCTGGGTTCAATCCCCAGTGCCTCCACTGAAATAAATAAATGAACCTTGTATGCTCAACTTCCTGCTGGCCTGGTAGATGTGTACCAAGCTGGATGGCAAACAGGCAGACAGGCCAGCCCCCTCCATCCTCATTTCCCAGCCTGCTTTCAGCAGTTGCATGAGTTGGAGAACACATTCCTTCCTTTATTCACCCCACAACCATCCACTGAGCTTTTGCTGTGTCCTGGTATTCTGCTGGGAGCTGAGTACAAAAATGAACAACTCTAAATATCAGTACTCAGGAAAGTCACATTTAATTGGTGAGACATGCTGACCAATACTTGAGATTTATATGCTCTGAGGTATGTGTAACTTGAAGAACAAGTTAATACTTCTACCTCCCTTCCTACCAGCAAGAGACCCCTGAAAGAGACTAGATCTTATCAATTCTTTTATGAGCCCTTTCAAGTGATTATTTCAAAGCTTCTGTTTATTTTGCATTCTTTTTTGTTGAAGTATAGTCAGTTTACAATGTTGTGTCAACTTTTGATGTACAGCATAATGCTTCAGTCATACATACACATACACATACATATATTCCTTTTCTTGTTCTTTTTCATTATAGGTTATTGTAAGATATTGAATATAGTTCTCTGTGCTACACAGGATAAACTTGTTGTTTATCTATTTTATATATAATAGTATCTGCAAATCTCGAACTTCCAACTTATCCCTCCCCACCCCCCTGAAGCTTTTATGTTTTTGTGTCACTGTGAGAGGGAGAGTTCAGTGTATGTCTGAGCAACGAACCCATTTCTTACTTTCACATGCATGAGGGTCACATTTTGAAAGGAGATTGGACACACAGGAAAATTAAGTCAGGAAGAGAGATGGACTGGAAGTGAATCCTTGGGAGTCACCAGGACGTGGATGGTCGCTGAATCCGTGGGCATCATCTGAACTGACATGGATGGGCTCATCTTGGGAGAGTGTGCAGAGCAATGCGATGCAGTAATAAGAGGACAGAATATGTCCCCCCCCCACCCACTCAGAGAACCCTGACATTTAAGGGCTGGGAGGGAGACAGAAGCCAATGAAGGAAGTAGGGGAGTGGTCTCAGGTAACTGCACCTGGAAACTGATGGGTCACAGATGCCAAAGGAGGAACTCAAGTGGGAGGGAGAGGTGTGAGTGTCAACAGGTACCGGGGAGCATCCAACCTGGTGAGGACCAAAGTGTGCCTGCTGGAGTTGGCGGATGAAGATCAACTTCAGAGAAAGTACCTGCCTGTGAGTGGAGTGATGGAGAGGAAAAGAACTGGACGCTTCGTGGGGAAAGGAATTGGTAGGGCAATTTGTGGAGGAAATGAGAGAATGGAGGTGGAAAGCAAGATGGGACTGAGGAAAGGTTTTTTCTTTGTTTAAATTGGAGAGTGTGAGTGAGCATGATTATACAGTAAGAGGCAAGTGCCAGGGAAGAGGGAAAGACTGAAATCATGAGGACAGAGTAAATGAGACTGGAATTCTGAAGGAAGTGAGAGATCTAGTCTCCGGCACAGGTGAGAGGACTGACCTTGGATGGGAGGTGGGATACCTCATCCTCCCAGAGAGGTAAGGAGGCAAGGATGGTGTTCGCCACTGCCCACCGAGCTGCTTCTCCTAAGAATAAAACCGAACCCCAAGCCCTCCTTCCTCCATGGAGCCCTGCAGGTACATCCGAGAGCTAGAGAGTCCTCTTGATTCTTAGAATGGCTGAGGCTCCACTGGGCTCTGCCTCTGGTTTAGGTGCCTCTGTTCATAGAACCCACTCTGCTTACACCACAAACGCCCTGCGTGAGCCCGCAGTCTGGCAGCCTGTAAGAAAGCGCTCTGAGGGTTACAAACATGCATGACATATTCAGAAGCACATATGTTGGAGGTGGTGGTGGGGGGAAAGGGTATTGGGTAAAGGCAGCCAAAAGGCGCAAACTTCCAGTTACAAGATAAGTAAGTGCTAGGGATGTAATGCACAACGGGATATAATTAACACTGATGCCTGTTATATATGAAAGCTGTTAAGAGAGTAAATCCTAAGTTATCAGAGGGAAAAACATTTTCTTCTCTTTCTTCAATGTTGTTTCCATATGAGATGATGGTTGTTCACTAAACTTACCGTGGTGATCATGTCCTGCTGCGCATAAGTCAGATCACGGTGCTGCACATCTTACACAGTGCTGTGTGTCAATTATTTCTCACTGAAACTGGAGGGAAAAAAGTACGTATATCGTAGACATTATTTCAGGAGGGACAGTCATCCTTGTGTTTGTTTTGGTGGCAGAAGAACTTCTTTTAGCTGAATTTTAGTCTCTAGAGGGAGAGAAGACAGGCAGGGATGTTGGTGTGGCAGGTGGCACACAGGTTGCGGCTGGGTATCTGTGCTGTTTCTGGAGTTTTAAATTCATGGGTTTTGTTCATCTTCATTGCAGGCAGCGGTATATGCCCCACAGACAGGGATTATGTCACTGCCACTTTGGTTGAGCCTCAGAATAAATTAGCCAGGAAGGAGGGAGCATCCACCCAGTGCACTCACTTGTAGAGTCACATTCTGCCTCATTTCCTTTCTTGCCAGACAAGGAAAACAGATGTTGAACAGAGTGTTTAGTAGTATTGGGTCTGGGAGTGAAACTGCCCGGATTCAGATTCTGGCTCTGTCAGGTACCATCTGTGGAGCCGGGAGTGTGTTCATGAACCTCCCCGGGCGGCCCCAGTTCATCTGTAAATTGGGTAGCGATGGCCGTGCCTGTGATGGCCTCGCCTGTGATGGCCTCGTGGGATTGTTGCGTCTAATAAGGAAAGTCATTCGTTTCATGAGTTTGCATAGTGCTTGGGACACGGTGAATGCTTAATACATATTAGCTTTTATTTAAAAAAATTCAAACTAGTCCACATCCGTTAGAGCTAGCACCTGCTGTACACATACCCTTATGCTGTGGGGGTGACGTGGGGACTACAAATCACAAAGGCAGACGGGTGCAACTGCAGGGATCAGGGAAGAAGCCAGACTCCTGAGCTGGGGTTCAGGATGGGTAGAGGTTGGGTAGGGAGGCTGGGGAGGGGGGTATTCGTGGTGTGGGGCAGTGTGGGCGAAGGCCTGGAGCAGGAGAGCGGGGAGCATCTTCAGGGAACCGGCATCTATTCTTGCTTGTGCTGCTGGAGGATGAGGAACTCATGATTCTGCATGTGTGCATATTGCTTGGGTCAGTCTCTTAATTCCTAGAGAATGATGGTTGCTATAGAAACCAAATACTTCTACAGGAAAAACCTAGAGCTAGTCAAGAACATAGATTTAAAGGCAAAATCCGTGGCACTCAACCAAATAAATACCCAGCAATGTGGCATCCTATGAAGCTTTAATGACTGTTGCTCAAGATCAAAGTAACATTACTCAAGAGTGGAGAAGCCAGATACAAATGAAGGCGGTCTTCCTGAAATAGGCGATGACCAACTCCTTGAGCCCAGCCCAGTGTTCCATTGTGTTTATACACAATCACCCGATGGCCCGTCAGCACCCACGTAAGCAGGAGTGTGTGGAATTAAGCTGTGGTACGTGCAGGACAAAGTTTATTGGGTGGTGCTCACAAAACATAAAAAGATATTCATGGCACCGGAAGATGGTTTGCGGTGGGAGGTAGAGCATCCTGATGTACGCAGTTCCAGAGAGGCTGCAGCCTTAAAAGGCTGTCATCCCAAGCGTTACACGTAGAACATAGTTTGAATATTTGCCAATATCTCTACTCTACTGTTTACTGTTTTCCAACTTGATTATACAACCGTCTAAAATATTAGCCATATGTTCTACTCCAGACCCTAGGGAGAGGAGGTATGGGGTAGGACCAGAGGATCTTTTCTTCAACTTCTATTCTGGGAAAAAGATTGACAAGAAAGTGGGCTGGAATTGGATAAAAAGATTGCTTTAATAGTCTGTAGGCTGGCAATTAGTGACCTTGGTTTCTGTTGTTCTATTTTTCATTATTTAATCCAGAGTGAGGATAAACAACTTACTTCCCTGGCTTTAGACCCTTTCTTACTTCACTGTATCGACACCATCCTGTCATCTCTGTGTCCTGACAGTGGGGAGGAGACAGGAGACTGAAAGCTCACCCTTGTCCATCTGACGATGCTCCACTGCTGGGGGTTATTAAAGGGGAGAAAGGGGAGGGGGTGGAAGCAGGAGACACTGGGAAGAGAGGCAGCAAAGTGCTCCCGAGTCATGTGCATTGGCTCAGAAGTGAGAATGTAGAACTAGGACCTTTAAGATCCTCTGCAATCTGGCTTCCACCCATCTCTCCAGCTGCCTCTCACTTCTCACCTTCCCAAGTCCTTGACTCCAGGTGTACACACCTCATCATCATCCCTTTGCAGAACCCCCTGGAGATCAGCTACCCCAAAGCCATCCTGAAAAATTATTCTCCTCTGCTCTCCCCACGATAGAGGCTGGAAAGCCAAACACATACGCTTTCCCCATCATCACTGCAGGTATGGGTGGCTCCTAGTGTTTAGCTCTGGCCCCTTAGATATAAGTGGAAATCTGCTGGGGCAACTTCTGGGAAAGCTTCTGCTTCCTCATAAAATGGGACAGATAGAACTTATACAGCTTTTTCTCCTCTCCTCTTTTCCTGTCCTGAACATGGATGAGATGGCAGGTGCTTGCAGCCATCTTGCCACCATGAGGGAAAGAGCAAGGCAAGTACAGAGACATAAACATTAAGCCACTGAACCTATCTCCAGATGTCCTACTCCATGAGAAAGTAGAATTTTATTAGTTTAACCTATTGTTGGTTTAGTTTTCTGTGGCAGCTTAGTTCATTCTTAAATGATAATGTGACCCTGAACTGGGTGCTGGGGACATAATGGAGAACAAAGCAGGTCTGGGCCTCTTTCTTATCAAACTTATCATTTTATGAGAGATGAAAAAAAAAGAAGGAAATGAGGAAGCCCCAAAATTACAAATGGTGGGACCCTCAGCCAAAATGAACATTGATTCTTTCGCTTCTGTCCTCTTCACTTAATGAAACTGAACCCCAGCTTTTTCTAATCTCATTTCATCACCCTGAATAAACCCTATGGGATCCTCCAGCCTCCAGGGTTGTGCATCAGGGTGCTGTGACTTTTCTTCTTGGTCTATTTTTGTGATCTCTGGAAACTTTCACGGCCCACAGCTGCAGATAGGTTCCCCATCTTCTTGTTTTGAGGGGTGGGCGGGGAGGGTAATTAGGTTAAAATTTTTTATTACTTTTTTTAGTGGAGGTGCTGGGGACTGAACCCAGGACCTCGTGCATGCGAGGCATGTGCTCTACCCTCCCCGCCATCTTCTCATCATGGAATCACCACAACAGTCTCTGTAAATGTGGTGGTGCATGTCCTCTTATCCCAGGATCTTCGGGTTTATATTCTGAAGGACTTTGGAACTCTAAACGTAGGATTCCAGCAGCAGTGAACACCATCAATCGTATCTAGAAGACTGTGGGAATCCTGGAAATAATTATACTTAGGGTTTGTCTCAGCTGTTTAAGTCAAAGATCTTTATTTTTAGTTTCTTTTTAAAGAAATCTTTTACAAGAATCACAGATGAGAGATCACACATAAATCACATTTCCCCCTTGATAACAAAATGGTAGTTTCAGTGATTCATAAAAATCAGTTTTTAGTGATCCAGAGAGCTAAGGAAATGCTGCTGGGGTTTTCTGGTCTACCACAGAATTTTCTGTCATTTAGAAGGACGCATGTCTATTTTGGGTGTATTATTTCCCACCATGAGAAAAAGAGCCTCAGTATCTGGAATATATTGATTTTGGAAAATTGGCAGTGATCAGTTGGCTCTGAAGGAAAGTCGGTTACAACGGAGCTGCATGGGAAGGTCTGCTCCCTCCTGGAATACGTGGTCACAGAAGTAGGCATCCAGGAAGCTCCGGCTCAGTGAATTCCTCATGTCTTCACCAGCCAGATCTCGTTGCGACGACCGTAGGGCTTCATGGGAGGGTCATACCCGGTGCAGAAGTAGATGTCACTCTTGTAGCTGGCTGTGCCCTCCAGGGCCGTGCGCAGCTGGGCGGCGCGTGCTACGTAGTCCGCTTCCTTGGCATAACCACCGAACTGCCTGCGGGCACAGAGCAAGGGGAAGAAAGGATGCGGTCTCTGAGAGAAGGGGCAGCTTTCAAAAAAGAAGCCACTCCCCACTCTTGTTATGACGAGCATGCTACAGTGGGACGATTCCCTTCCTACAGGGTGGACTGAACCTCACTGAGTTTCAGAGACTCGTTGGTAATACTGGGATACACTTTCTTTTTCCTTTAAGGTGGCTGGGGGCATTAAAGACAATCATGGATGTAAAAAGCTCTAACGCAGAGCCTGAAACGCTGTACAGTTCTATCTGTGGGCTCTGCACCCGCACAGTCAACCAACTGCAGATGGAAAATATCTGGGAAAAAAAAATTCGAGAAAGTTCCAAAAAGCAAAACTTAAATTTGCCATGCACCATCAACTATTTGCAGGGTGTTTATAGTGATAGGGATTATAAGTAATCTAGAGATGATCTGAAGTTCGCAGGAGGTATGTAAATTATATGCAAATATCATGCCATTTTATATAAGCGACTTGCGCATCCTTGGATTTTGGTTTCTGCGGGGGGGGGGGGGGGGTCCTGGAACCAGTCTGGAACCAGGTGAGCTTCCCTTCCTTTTCTGAAATTTCCCAAAGAGACAATAGGCTGACTTTTCCCAGGGCCATGCCTTCACCCTTTTCTCTAGCTCCCTCTGCTGCCCTGGCTGCTTGTCTTCCCTGCCTCCAGCTGGGGAAGGAGGAGGATCTGGGGAGTTAGGGCAGAGCTGTAGCTAACGTTTCTCCCACAGCAGAGCAGTTCTAAGGCGTGAGCCAGTCCCAGCAGTGACAAGCAGAAGCTTTGTTAAAAAACAGAGCTACCAAAGGCAGCGACCCAAGGAAGTCTTGGGAGGGCCCCTGGGCAAACTTTAATCACGCCCCGAATAAAGACATCACTTCTAATAAATCCCTTCTCCTGCTCAAGTTGCGAAAGACTTCTTTTTCTAGTAAGTAAAGAGATTTTTCCTAAATCAGCCTTTTCTCTTGATGACAGAAGGTGGGGGACTGAGATGCAATAAAGCTTGTCTTTTCAAGATTATTCTCTCCTTCCATCATCTGCCTAGGCTCCAAAATTCATCCTGTGACCTACCCTAAATGCATCACTCTAAATCTGGGTTGCACTAAAATCTTTATTAGAGTCAAATACAGCCCCATTTCTAATGAGCTTTATGACTCAAAGGTCTGAATCTGCACCAAGCGAAGATCAGGCCAGATGCATTATTTTTGGTGGGGTTCTCTGACTCATGCTTAGCTCTTTCATAAGTGATTAGTCATGCTCGTTAAGCATTCAGCGTGTTGATTACAGGGCTATTGACTCAAAAATCCCCAGGATTTCATCTTGAAGGGATTGGTAATTCTAATGTCTAGACAAAAGCTACAGAACCTGGACAGAGCTGAGACCAATCTGGGATGCAGGAGGCTTGGTTCTTCAAGTCTATCAAAGAAAGATTCTAAGGCAGGTGGAGAAAGTTGAGTTCTAGCTTCATTAATGGCTCCATAATCACTCACTCATATGATAAAATCTGAAGCACCTATTAAGGGCACAGTGGTGGAAATTCAAACGGGAAAAGTGGACTGACTGGGGCCACATTGGGAAGGGCCTTGAAGGCCATGCCAAGTAAGGACTCTGAGTCTGACCCTAGAAAGGTGGACTGACATGATCAGACTGGTTTTTGGAGATATTCCTCTGGTGGCAGTGGAGGGATGGGGGAAATGGAGTCACGGGAGGCCAGGAAATGCTGAGTATGAGACAATGAAGGCCTAGACAGAGGTAAGTTTGAGAGGTGGGTGGGTGTGGACGGGAAGCCGCGGAGGGGGAGTAGGTGATAGACGGGGAGTCGAGGGTTCTCCAGGGCTTCCAGTTAAGTCTCTGAATGGAAACTGACGCTGCCAGTCAGAACGGGGACTCTAGGCTGAAGAGTCACTTTGGAGAGGAGGGGTGGGGTGAGTCCATCGTCTGGTTTGGGGGCACGGTGGCATGAAGGTGCTTCTGTGAAGTACACTCACGCATCATTTACTGTGCCCCTAAGTGTGTGCCAGGCACTGTGAAATCTCCTTAGACTTGGGAGGGAACTGGACTCAGAAATATGACTGAGGAAGGAGATGGGCCCAGCAACAGAGACTTGGGAGTCACCCGTGGGTAGGTGCTGGCTCTGGTCACGGCCAGGAGGGAGATGCGGCTGGGGCAGTGAGCACACAGGGGTCAGCAGGCTGTGCTCCGGGATCCGAGTCCCCAGGCTGTGGGTGGAGGAAGAGGATTCAGCAAAGAAGGAGTTGTCTGAGGACAAGGAGACCTGGCAGAGAGTGAGACGGAGAACATCACCATTCAGGGATTCTTAAATTTATCATCATCAAGAGGAAAAAAAATTCCTTGACTTTTTATATTTATTCCCAGGCTGACTGAGATGCTCGAAATGAGGATAAAAATGTCCCTATTGCTTCATCAAGGAAGCCTTCTACCGGAAAACAAGCAAAGCTTGGTGAGCTAGGGGACAGATAGATGTGTTCCCCGGCTGCCAGTCGAACCAGCTCACCCTAACTTCCATCACAGAACAGCATGAACAAGCCAGAAACCCAGACCCTTCCAGGCCCAGAGCCCCAAGATGTGAAGGAGGCTCAGCTCTGGCTGCCCCCCTGGCTGGTGCTCATGGACAAGCTGTCTCGTCTCCCCAGCCTCAGGCTCCTCCCTGTACACGGAGGATACCAACGCGGTGCCCACAGATCTCAGAACCCGTGAGCACGTCTGAGTGTGAGTTAAGGATTGCTCATAAAGCGCTCTGAGCTCCTCAGAGGAAAAAGAGACGTCTATACATTATTTTCGTAAGTGTGTTAACAAGTCTCTAATCTCCATCTTCAAAGCAGCTCTGGGGGGGGGGGGGGCGGGGGGCATCGCATTGTCTCTCACCCAACGTCAGAGCCAGAGCGCAGTATTCCCAGCCAAGAATTTGGTTACCATGGGAACCGAGGAAGGACTCACATGCCCCGGATTCCAGAAATAAGAAAGGAACTGACTAAATGCGTCTGGAAGAGTTGGGTTGGGGGGAGTGGGATGAGGCAGGCTAACAGATGGAGACTTTGGTCCAAGGTCCAAAAAAATCGTAACATGTTATCTTTCAGGGAGTGTCTGGAACAGGCACGTGGTAAGGAAGAAAAGAAACGGGCTGACTGAGCCGGACCATCCAACTTGGCCTAAAACTTTAACACAGATTTGTGGCAAGTCTGCTATGCATGCAGCTCTGCGCTTGGCAAGAGGAGCAGAAGAAGAGCTGATAATTCCATGTCAATAGGAAAGAAGCTTAACGCCATATGTCATTTCATTCAATCAGACTGAACCAGGCTTACTGAGTTGAGCATCACTGCGCAGGAAACACACGCTGGGCAGCACTGAGCCGTGAAGGTGACAGGGAAACCCTTCTACCCCGGCGATGGCTAACTGCAGTTGTCGGGACGGAACACCCATGAGGACTATCAGGGCAGAAGAAAACACTAGAATGGAGGCATAGATGGAATGCTCTGGGGGCGGGGAATCGGGAGTGATTGCTTCTGACTTAGAACGTGAAGGGAAGGATGTTATGGAGGATGCGGTATCAAGCAGTTACCTACTGAGCATCTCTTCTTGATGCTGGTGATGATCACCATGACGAAAATGCCTGCCCGCACGGAGCTTCCAAGGAGCAGAGACTGGGGAGGGGTTGAGAGGAGCCAGGTGAGTGTGAGTGAAGGTCTGGGAGTGGATACTGTACATGTGTGTGTTTGAGAGGGGCTTTGGGAGGTGGAGGTGGGCTGCTCTGAGTCCAGGCGGACCCCCTGGAGCGGGGCTATGTTGCGGAGGGCAGTAAATGTTATAAGGCACTTTAGTAGGCTCCACTGCCTGGTCAAATATTTGGGGACCCAAACTAAAGTCTACCCATTTTAATACTCGATCGGGCTTGGTCCCAAGCTCCACATGTGCCCAGGGCAGACGCAGGCCGAGGCCCACAACCAGAGCAGAACAGCAGGGGTAAGTGGTGGGATCGGTCCTGTGCTTTAGGGCTGGTGGTGACGAAAGGACGACTGAGAAGGGGCAGAGGTGGAAGAATTAGAAACACTCAGGAGGAGGCCATGGCAACGGTTCAGGTAAGAGGTGATGAAGACCGCAGCTGTGCGGATGGAGAGGAAGGCACAGACAGGAGGGGACGAGGACTCGGGCCACACGGATGTGGAAGATGAAGTCAGGATGGCATCTGAACGGGACGGGTAGGAAGGCGGGGACCTTTAGGAAGACGGAACACTGGGGACCAGATGTGGGAGGGAATCTGAGTTCCATTCAGACACAATGATCTGGGAGACACCCCGAGGAGGTTTACGAGCAATGCCTCCTGGGGAGCTTGGGGGAAAAGGCAGCAGCACTAGCTGTGTTGACTTGGGTTCATCCACCCAAAAGTGATGACGGAAGCCCCTTCCAAGTATCAGTCTATAAAAGACCGGAGGGATAACCGAGCAGTTGGTTGGTAGGGGGATGAATGGTAATGAATCAGGTTTTGTTAAAACCATCCAACCTCTCCTGCTGTTGGTCTCTGGTGAATGGGACAGAGGAGTCCAAGCTGTAACCTAAGTGGCCTTTGGAGAACACAGAGGGAGGCTGGTGGACCGGAATGGAGCCACTCCTTGAAGGGTGAAGATAATTCTAACACCTCTTGTGAATACTGACAGAATTCTGGTCATGTCGGCCTTCTATTCATTTAAAAAGTACTACATACTGCTAATCAGTGTGTAAACCCTTCGTGGACATCCCTTCACGAGGTCGTAAAAAAGGAAGACTGAATGAAGGATGCCAGGCTTCCATTTTACAGTGAATTCTGTCATCGACTGCACTTACTGCGTCCTGAAACAGTACTTCTGCCTTCTGCCTCCTCATTGACTCTGCCTTCCACAGAAAGGTACTTTTAAATACACACTTGACTGCGCAGTGACACCAAGTGGCTAGTTGAGGAATGATCGGATGTTAACAGGTTAAAAGAGAACAACTCACTGAGCCAGGCTAGATGGCATATTTATCACTTTCCTCTGCTTAGGCTGCAGCAAAGAAAACTTCTGCAGACCTGGCTGGAATAGTACCTTTTAAAGAGATCCCCTTTCCCACCATAAGGAGGTTACTGGAGGTCATGTCAAAAGGACCAAGAAACCAACTTGAAGAGGTTCCCACAGGCCAAAGATGGGACAATTTGAGCATCAATAAGAATGATAACTGGAAAGAACTGAGACACATCAATTATGTCTGAATTCATACGTTTATACTGATACTCAAAAAGACAGAGATCAACGCTTCTTCCCCCTGGAGGATGTTAAGCAATGGAGTCATTATTCTGAAAATGGATAAAGAGAAGGTTTCCAGCTGAAGAGAAGGTATCCAGCTTTTCCTCTACGACTCTCTCTCAGGGAAACCAAATAGTAGACAAGGGAACTTTACCAAAGGATTTGCAGCTAATTAATGAAAAAGGAAAAATAGAGAATATTATCATTTGACAACCGCTAAGGAAACAAGGCATCTGGGTAATCGTACTCTGCGGCCACCAACATCACAGAAACGGGCAGGCAGATGTTATGAGCCCCTGATGGGCAAAACTGTCTGTGAAATATCTTTGCCCCAAACTCAAACTTGAATCTGATCACGCCTCTAGTTCCAACTACTAATTTCAGGCAGTACGGGGGGTGAGGGGGGTGGGGGGGGGGCAGAGAAACATGTTAAAATGCCACAGAAAGATAATCAGCAAAATTCAGACTGTGGGGAACACCAAGACAAATGATCCACAAACTGCAAGGAAAAAGGGAAAAAGCATGGTGGTGAGGAAATCTACCGATTAATAAAAGCTTAGGAGATGTACCAACCAATTGCAATGGATGGATCTTATTTGGGTCCAGATTCAAACAAACTGTAAGAACAAATTATTGGAGAATCAGAGAACACTGAACACTGGATATTTTAAATTATTATGACATTAATGAATTGCTGTTAAAAGTTTAGGAATAATAAAGTATTATGATTATATTTTTAAAAAGTCTTTGGTAGTCACATTGAAATATTTAGGAATGAAATAATACAATGTCTGGAATTCACCTAAAAATAATTTAGGGTAGGGACTGGGTGGAAGTCGTGAGGGTACACATGACACAAAATTCACCTGGAGTTAATTATCACTGAAGGTGAGGGATGGGTACACAGGGTCTCATTATCTTATTCTATCATTTTATATGTTTGAAAATTTCCATACTAAAAAGTTAAAGGCTAGAGAGAAAAATTGTACCAAGTTATTATCCTGGGTTTGGAAAAAGAAATGACTACAAACTAGTCCCTTCTGCTTGAAGTCTTATGCAAACTGGTTTAATCACGTCAAGCTCCTTTCTTACAAAATAAGAAGGAACAAAGGGAAAGAATAATGACTGAAATTTACTACAGGTCACAGACATTAAGTAGTTTATAAATAGTATCTTAGTAAATACTGAAAGTTACTCTCTAGCAATAATCCTGTGAGGTAGGTTATATTATCATCACTTAACAGATGGGGAAACTAAGTCTCAAAGCAGCTGAGTAACTTTCCAAGTGTCCTCCAGGATTCAAACTCAAATATACTTGTTCACTGTATAACACCAGGGTGCCTCCCAAGACACAGGAGAGAGGATGGAAAGGACAGGACAGAGCAGAACTAGGATGACACAGCTGAGACACCTCGGGGTGCAAGATTTAAGGAGGCGCTCACTCTCAGGGCCAACGTTGCATATACTTGGACAACTGTGAGAGTGAGTGCCTCCTTAAATTTTGCACAATGGGCGTCCTACTTCCCCACCCTAGTCCCTGCCCTGGGAAAAGATAGTCTTGACAGTCTTTAGGTGGAACCTGCTTTCTCTGCAGCCTCTGCGGTGAAGGCTGGAAAGGCTGTGCAAGGACAGAATAGAAGAGTTGGAGGCTCCAGTGCTAGCTGCCCAGCTGCAGTACACGCACTGTCCTCTGGGGGGCTCTGCACCACCTGGCCTAGGACTTGCCTGGAGCAGCCAAGCTCTCACTCTCAGCATCATCAGTGTTAACTCTAGAGGAAGCTGCACCCTTGGGTGCAGAGCTGGAGCGGGGCAGCCAAACAGTAACCAAGTTTGGAGGCCCCTAAGAGTGGACAAAATCTGTCCAGTGCGAGATTGTTCATATTTATATTTTTCATGAGGCTGTTCTAGAGCAGAACCAAACCCCAACCTACGGCTCCTCCTGGTGAAGATCCTGGTCTCCGCCCGTCCGTGGTCCTGTGCCTGTCACACGGGAGGACTTCAACAAACGGGGAGTTACTGATTATCTAGAAGGGACTTGGCTTCTGAGGGGAGATTGGGGCCCAAAGAATAAAAGTCTGCAACCATTTGTACCTGTTACTCTCTACAGTCAAGGGAACCTGACCCCAAATGAGGCCCTGGAAACAGGACTAGAATAATAGGATACATGTGTGCTCTGCTCTGAGGACCACAGACCATGAGCCACTGAGAGGGTGGCAGTCCAGCTCTGGCAAACGCTCCCTGCCCTTCTTGCATTCATGGAGAGCATGAGGTAAAAATGAGGTACCTCCAGCTCTTTATGCTTCCCGTATATTTATGACCCCCAACTACGCTGTCTCCCAGAACCCTGCTGTTAATGCAGGTGTTCAGCTTAAGCTGAGGGGATACCCTCTATATCTAAGTCAATTTGGCAGCTGGCTAAGGCATTTATTCAGAAACAGTGCAAATGTTTGTGTGCTGTGGGCAGAAGAAATTGAAGCGAGAAACTGTCAGGACTCAATATTTCTTACTTAATTCATCAAAATATGAATTTAGAAAGAGAAATTTAAAAAGTAATCCCATTTACAATTGCATCAAAAAGAACAAAATACCTAGGAAGAAAATTTAACCAAGGAGGTGAAAAAATGGTACACTGAAAACTCTAAGACATTAATGGAAAATCTGAAGAAGAAATGAAAAGATATTCCATGCTCATAGATTGGAAGAATTAATTTTGTTCAAATGTCCATACTACCCAAAGCAATCTATAGATTTAATGCAATCTCTATCAAAATTCCAATGGAATTTTTTTTACAGTAATAGAAAACCAAACCTAAATTTTGTATGGAACTATGGAAGACCCCAAATAGCCAAAGCAATCTGGAGAAAGAAGAACAAAGCTGAAAGCATCACATTTCCTGCTTTCAAACTATGTTACAAAGCTATCATAATCAAAACACTATGGTAATGGAATAAAAACAGATACATAGATCAATGGACCAGAATAGAAAGCCCAGAAATAAATCTATGTGTATATGGTCAACTAATTTACAACAAAGCAAAGAATGTACAATGGGAAAAGAGTAGTCTCTTTAATAAACGGTGTTGGGAAAACTAGATGGCCACGTGCAAAAGCCTGAAACTGGACCATGATCTTACACCACACACAAAAATCAACTCAAAATGGATTAAACAGTTAAGCCTAAGACCTGAAACTGTAAAGTTCCTAGAAGAAACCATAGAGGGTAACCTCCCTGACACTGGTCTTGGCAATGAGTTTTTGTATTTGACACCAAAAACACAGGCAATAAAAGCAAAAACAAATAAGTGACTACACCAAACTAAAAAGCTTCTGCACAGCAAAGGAAACCATCAACAAAATCAAAAGGTGACCTACCAAATGGGACAAAATACTTGCAAATAATGTATCCGTAATGGGTTAATCCAAAATATACATACTAAAAAAAAAAAAAAAACCTCATACAACTGTAGAGTTAAAAAAAAAAAAACAACCTAAAAAATCTGATTTAAAAAATGGGCAGAGGATATAAATAGACATTTTTCCACAGAAGATACACAGATGGCCAACCGATATATGAAGAGGTGCTGGACATCACTAATCATCAGGGAAATGCAAATCAAAGCCATAACGAGATATCACCTCCCCCCTGTCAGAATGACTATTTATCTTAAAGACAAGAAGTAACAAGTGTTGACGAGGATGTGGAGAAAAGGTAACCCTTGTGCACTGCTGGTAAGAATGTAAACTGGGGCAGCCACTATGGGAACAGTATGGAAGTTCCTCAAAAAACTAAAAACAGAACTATCATATGATCCAACAATTCCCCTACTGGGTATATATCTGAAGGAAATGAAATCATTAGCTTGAAGAGATATCATCACCCCTATGTTCACTGCAGCATTATTTACAATAGCCAAGATGTAGAAATAACCTCAGGGTCCACAGACAGAAGAATGGATAAAGAAGACATGGTGTATACATATGATGAAATATTGTTCAGCCATAAAAAGAAGGAAATCTTGCCATTTGCAACAACATGGATAGATCTTGAGAGCATTATGCTAAATGAAGTAAGTCAGACATAGAAAGGGAAATAATATAATTTCACTTATACATGGAATTAAAAAAAAACTGAACTCTGGTGGTTGCCAGAGGGTGGGGTGGTGGGGGGTGGGAGAAATGGGTGAAGGTGGTCAAAAGGTAGAAACATCCAGCTATAAGATAAATTAGTTCTGGGGATGTAATGTACAGCAAGGTGACTACAGTGAACATTGCTGTATTGTATACTTGAAAGTTACTCAGAGATTGGATCTTAACATTCCTCATCTCAAGAAAAAAATCTGTAACTTTGTTAAATAAAGGATGTTAACTAAATTGCAGTAATCATTTCATAATCTATACACATACCAAAGCATTATGTTGTACACATTAAACTCATGCAATCTTATGGGCCAATTATCTCTCAAAACTGGAAAAAATAAATTTAACACAAATGCTCACTGCAGATAATTCAAAAAGTGGTTACGGAAACCCAAGTGCCACCCTCAGATGTCTAAAGAATGGTCTCCTTACATGGAATAGACAGTGATGCTGTCCCTCTCTTCAATCTTAATGCTGTTGTCGCTGGGGACCGGTGGGCTGCTTTGAAACGCGTTTGGGATCCGGAACCAGACTTTTAATTTCTTCTGCAGGGAGCCGTCCTTGTCGGGGAACACGGCGAAGGAAATAGGGACTGTCATCCCCATCCCAATCCCTGAAAGCACAAAACCCCACAGAGTGAGGTGGGTGTCAGACGGAGCCCACTCAGGCCTGCGGAAGGTCTGTTAGCCTCATTCTTCTTCTAAGACGATACTTTTTTGTTCTTGAAATTGATACTCAACATTTCAAGCATGAAACTGTATAGTCAGACACACACAAAACACTTCTGATTTGTGTATAATGTGTGTATAATAGAGGCAGGAGTATAGGAATTCACACTTCCAGAAAAAATTATTTGGTAATATATCAAGACTGCACATATATCTAATATGACATAACATATATAATATAATATAATATAATATAATATAATATAATATAATATATATAATAATATCTAATTACTTCCTACTTAATTGTCAATTTTAAGGAAATAATCCAAAATATGGAAAAATTTATAAGTAATAGGATTTCCTTACAGGAGAATTTATTATTGTGAAAAACTGAGATTAACATAGATGTTCAAATAGGAATATGTCTAAAGTATAGGCACATTATGCAACATAATTTAGCTATTAATGATTATGCTTGACTATTTAGCTACAGTGGCAAATAATTATGAAATAAGTAACAGAAGCAGGATAGATTATGTAAATACTATGGTTACATTAAAAAAATGGATTAAAAAGCCCTTAAAAAATACAACAAATGATTATATCAGAAAAGATGGATTAGGGGTGCTGTTTTGTTGTTTTCAAAACTTTTTAATGAGTTTTATAATCTTTATACATATTTTCTGCTAAAGAAAATGTTGTAACAGTGCTAAGAAAGAAAAGATTTCCTCTTGACCTACTGGTTGACTTACCTCCAAAGCCTGGTTACTTTGGTCCTGGTAAATATTACTAAGGTTAATACCAATTTCTAACTTTCTCAAGTATCAGCTTAAGAAATATCCTAAAAATTAAACACATCATCTCTTTTTTCACCTTGCGTTCTGACCCATTTCGGGTTTGCACTGATTCCAAAGTGCAGTCCAAATTAGAGAGCTTCAGAGTTAAATTCGTGTTTAAATATGGTTTACATGCTAACAGGTACACTGAAACTTCAGGCTTCTTACCTTAAAAACAGGGAGGCAGCCAGCACTGACTGCCACATCTTTAAGAGTAGGGCAACCTAAGGATTCTCAGGCTCTTTATTTGCCAGAACAGAGCCAGGGACCCACCAAACCCATCACTCACTGATCCTCAGTATCCTGCAGAATCCGAGCTATCGGGGGGGGGGGGGGCTGACTCTGGAGATTTCCAGCCTGGGGGCTGAAGTCTCAAGTCAGAAGCTGGCCTTGTTCTGTGGCTTCGCTTATCGTGGGCACACCTGACCCAGTCCACCAATCCAAAGGCACAATATGCACTGTACGGTTAACAGACAAACAAGCAAACAAATGAACAGATAGAGCACATGTCTCCACACCTGGGGGAGATGCATGAATGCAGTGCTGCTGAGCGCGGATACCACAAAGGGGGAGGATGGCAGGAAGTCACTGGGTCTCCCCAGAGTCTCCTTGCTCACACAGCATGGCAAGTTCACATGTCCCTGAAAGAGGCAGTGACAGGTGCCTTGTGGCTTCTCCCCGTGTGGCCCATCGATGAAGTGAGACTGCAACACTGGTCTATGAGACCAGAGCCAACCCTCCAGGGACACTCACCCTTGTCGTTGGTGCCTCCCACATACTTCATGACTTTGGGCATTGCTTCCCGTAGAGCCTCATCCACAGGCTTATCTGTCACCTCCACTGTGGCAAACTTCCCGCCTTCACAGTCCCTTTCCTCATAGGAGACATCTTCCTAGAGACAGCAAATACACAGCGCTTAAGAGATGCAAGGCAGCAACCTGTGATGACTCTAAAGGCAGGAGAAGTCCAGTTACAAGAGGTACAAACTTCTAAGGAACTTTCCATAATGAGCCTGGGTATGGTGACAGCAGAAGAGACAGACTGCATATGAAGGACCAAGAGAAATAGATTCTTGGATTTCTTACAGATGTAGAGACAGCAGAAAAAACTTCATATAATCAATATTCTGAGAGAAATCATAGAAGACACGGCATCTCAAACCACCCAGAACATCCCCAGAATGCTATAAAAATAGAACATTCTGAGATCAAAGAGCTCTGGGAAATTAAAAATACAACAGAAATGAAAAATTCAGCAGAAAGGTTGAAAGATAAAGTGGAAGAAAATATCCCAGAAAGTTGAGTAAAAAGGCAGAGAAGCAAAAAAGAGAAGAGAAAATCAGAGGGTCAAGCCAAAGGGTCCAACGTCTGAATAATAAGAGATCTAGGAAAAAAAGAAGAAATTGCAAGAGAGGAAACAAAGAAACGCAACAATCCCACAAAACTCTAAAGCCCCAAGATTAGTGTCAATCTAGTAGCAGGACTTATTCAAGACGGATCAGAGTCGTTCTGTTCACATTGTACCTCCAGACGCGATTCCTCTCCCCAACCCGTCCCACTAAGTCACACCCCCACTCTCCTGACCACTCAGCTGCACCGTCACTGCCCCCCAAATCCTTCCTCCCTGGCAGCGATCCCCTCTATGCATTGAGTCTCTGTCCCAAGGTCATTATCCTTTCCCTATGGACCCACACAGCTCTCCTTCACCCCCTTTTCCTCCTCCTCACCATTTGATGTCTCACGGGATGCAATTTTGTATTCCTGAACGTACTATAAGGCCGCGCTTTTCCAACTTAAAAAAAAAAAATCACAATCCATAGCAAGAAATATGTTTTTACATCATGTCCCATCCTGAACATACATGTTTGAAGCAAAGTTTCACAAAGTTATATTTTACCTTTATGGATGGGACGCATTCTGATACTTGCCTTTTCTTTCTGTCCTGTTTTTTTCTGTTCTACTCAAGTGAAATTTATTCTAGTCCACTAAAAGAAAAAATAAAACACTCGCTCTATATTGATTTTACTATCTGGTCATGGAACACTAGTGCAGTTTGAAAAATATGCTATAAAGTCTTTGTGGACAGGAACTATCCATAAAGCTTTATATGTTAGGTGCTCAAGGTATTGCTTTAAATAAATCATGTTGATTGATTGATTGGTTGATTAAGGAGCTGCCTCTCTCACTAATGATTATAAAAAAACAGACACGTCATAGAGGAGCTGGCTGCCCCAGGCTGGTCAAACAGGCCTCCTGTGACGTCTTAGACTGAATACTCAACTTCCAAGGGGACATAATGAATCTCTACAGGGCTGCGAGTGGCCTATGGAGTCCGAAAAAGTACATTTAATATTATCATTTTATATCTCGAATACAAAAATTGCTATTGTTTTTGTAATGCAAAATTAGAGGAGAGGAGTGAGAAAGGGGTCAGGGAAATCTGAAAGCAAAGCTTGAGTGCCAATTTCATAAACTTCCCTTCCCATGGGACAGGGGAAACTGCGTCAGAGCAAGGGTCAAGAGGCCACAGAGCGGTCTGGACTCTGGGGCACCGCACCTCCTAATTCCGAGGATTGCTGTGAGGCCCTCCCCTCGGCGAGCCTGACACTTCCAAAGAGCCTTCCACCGCAAACTGTGTTCTGTAAACTTGGGGTATTTTGCTTTTTCTGGCTCCATCTGTCACAGCAGAGACCAGACAGCCTTCATTTGAGGTCCCACCGAGTCTTGCCACCAACAATATTTTAAATTTCAGAAATGCCACTCTCTGAGTCACAGAATTTCAGCCTCAAAGAGGTTTTAAGATTCACCCAAACTAACTCTACCAAAGAGGAAACGAAGAACCAGAGAGACTGAGTTGCCCAAGACCACACAGCCGCTAAATGACGAAACTGGAGCCAGAATTCCAACCCCCAAACTCTGGTCTAACGCTCTCACGAGGCTTTACGCCCCATGGGGATGAAGGGAGCGCTTTTTAACCTCTTCCTTTGGCTACTGAGGTCATTGTTTCTGATAGACATTTGTACTCCCGTGTCAAACTCAGATCAGGGCACCACAGGTCATCCAGTGCAGCCTCTTTTCTTACAGATGGAGAAACCAATGACCAACGCTCCCTGGAGACAGACTTTGCTGGCTCTTTTCTTTGTTTTATCTCCTTCTTTTATTCATTCAACCAACAACTATGGAGCATCTACTGTGTACAGAGCGCTGTGCCAGGTGCAGTGATACAGAGATGAAAGACACGGCCCCGACACCAGGGGAGGCATGGTCTGACGGAGGGGGCCGGGAAAACAGGTTACAATCTGACGGTATGTTTAAAAGGAGAGGAGTTCCGGGGCCGCACAGGAGCACAGAAGAGGACTACCCAGGTTAGTCTGGCGGGGCACAGGGATGTGTTTACGTGTTTGGATAGTTCAAGCTGACTTTGAGGTGCTTACAGATCATCCAACTGCATATTCAGTCACTGATGCATTGATTCACTGAATAAATACCTATTGAGAACCTCTGCTGGGTGCTACAGATTTGGAGACTAATATGATATGGGCAGTTGGATGGTGAGAAGAATTACACAGTTATGATATGATGCAGTAAACATCTGGTAGCTTACTACATCATATAATAGTTATCAGTAAGCTCTGACGGTTTACGGAGGGTGATGCCAGGTATCGGGCACCACAGGGGTAAGAGGAAAGAGCTGAAGAACAGTATGATGATGGTGAAAAACTCAAGTGGTTCATTGTAGCTGCAGCAAGGACTATCCAGGAGGCCTGAGACTCTGGCAGGGGCCAGATTTCCAAAGACCTGAAGGCTGTCATAGGGAGATGGATTTTGCAACCCTTAGTCCAATGACCTGACAGCAAGTCAGTTTCCTTTACCCCAAATTAGTTCAACTGACTTTTGCGATCTCAGTATAGGATTCTGCATCCTGTATGTACAGAATAGATAAACAATAGGTTCCTACTGTATAGCACAGGGAACTATATTCAGTGGCTTGTAGAACCTGTAATGAAAAAGAATATGTGTATATATACATATGTATAACTGAATCACTATGCTGTACACCAGAAACTAATACAACATTATAAATTTTAAATCAACTATACTTCAATTAAAAAATAAGTAAATAAATAAAGGAGTTTGCAAGTGTGTCTGAGTCTTGCGGGAGTGTTCCAGCTGGTTCCCCAGGCAGAAAGTCCACAGCCAGGAAGGAAACGCTGCCAAGAAAGGAACGTAGTTTGATTCCGAGAGCTAAGGCCCCGGTGATAAGTCTACCATCCTTCAAGGCGTAACTTTACCTCCGCTTCCTGAATGGTCCCTCCTTCCTCTGAACTTCAAAGACAGGTAACACTAGAGCCAGAAGGGCACTCACATATCCATCAGTTCATCTGCCCCTGTTGTAGGTGAGCAAACTGCCCAGTGTGCAGCTGGACACACGGGTGTGGAGCTCAGCCGGTGACTGGCACAGTTGGGACCATCAACCTAAGGGGTCACTAAAGCTATGAATGAGGCTGAGATTGCCCAGGGAACATACACAGAGCACTCTACATAAATTCATCATGTTAATCAATCATCTGTCTAAAAGCAGTCATTTTACCGTTTTCTTAACCTAACCCAGGTGATCCAGGCACCCCTTTCCTTGACAGCCACGCCAGAGCTCCTCCTCCCCGGTTTTTCATTATTTCCTTCAATGCCATGATCATTCTTGCGTCTTCTTCTGCCTAGGGTCTTCCTTTCCTGTCTCTGCCCGAGAAACCCCTACTCATCCAACAAGTCCTAACCTAAAAGTCACTTCCTCACAGAGGATCCCAGTATAAAACAAGTTCCCATGGTATTTTTTTTATAAGCCCTTCTACTTTCACAACACAGTATATTGTAATTATAGTTACAAAGGAATTATTATGGAATGATTATAATGGAATAATGTGTTTAACCTCCATCTGCAACCATAAGCCCCATGGGGTCAGGGGCTGTCAATCATTTACCAAGACGGATTCATTCATTCAATCCCTCCAACAACCCTGTGAAGAACTAAAGGTTTTCATCTTCATTTTCGGATGAAACTGGAGAACGAGAGGTTAAGTGACACACCCAAGGTGCAGTAACAAGTGGTGGAGCCAGGATTCAAGCCAGGCCGTGTGGGGTCCTAATCAATGCGAATGGACTGAGAACAAATCCCATAAAGATGTCAGTTATTAATATCAGCCCTGCTCGGAGCACCCACAAGGCCCACCCAGTCCCACACAGAGAGCTGTCTGTCGTCCTCCCTCCCCAAGCCATGCCAAAGGTACCTGATAAGGTCCGCAGCTGCCTGGGCCTCCCCACCAGGTGTCTGCAATCAGCCCTGAACATCTGGTGAGCCTGAATTTGAGCTACACAGGGGACACTATCCGTTTGCCCAGGGATGTAGATAACGGTTTCTGACCCAAACTCTTTCCAGGGTGAGAGAGAGCATTTCTGAAAGAGCCTCTCTTCAAAATAAGAACACCCTGAATTTATATATTTTTTAAAAAAGGTTTGCAAGCATCTTTGAATATTTCATTCTGCCATTCTCGTCTTCCAGTCGAGGAATTTCAGGGTTCAGAGTGGCTGAGAGGTTAAGTAAGTAACTTACCCCAAATTACCTGGAAAACGAAGGGAAAGCTACAATCAAGCGTTAGGTGTTTTGTTGAACAACTTATAATTGGTTCTCTCGTTTAAATTCCAAAACAATCTTATAAGATGTGACATTATCTTCTCTCCTGATTGGCATCAGAGAGGTAAAGTTGCCGTGACCACGGAGCTAGTAAGAGTGGAGCTGAGGTGAGTTCTGACGTAACGGTATTACTACATTTGTAGGGTGTATTAGTTTACAAAACATTTTCATGTTTGTAAAAAAATTTTAATATTTCTAGCAACTCTGGGAGTAGGTGGGAAAGAGACTTCCATACCTCTTCTACCGCTGCAGGAACTAAGGTTCTTTCAGGTTAAATGCTTTTGCTTCAGCCCGGTAACAATATCCCAGATGGCCCCATATTCTTATCAAACGTTGAGGGAAGATGCTTATCAGGGAGCTACATTTATCCTTAGAGACACCAAATCAGTGGCTGGTGACACTCTACTAATAAGTGGTTAGCTGGAAACAGAAACTACTAGAGTAGTTTTGAACAGAGGCAACTGGTTTTGGGGATTTTTGGTGGGGAGGGGAGAGGTAATTAGGTTTATTTAATTTTTTTTAACGGAGGTACTGGGGATTGAACCCAGGACCCAGTGCATGCTAGGCATGTGCTGTACCCTCCCCTCCCCCCAGAGGCACTTTGCTTCAAGGAATTGATTTCACAGATAATAAAAGAACTGAGATGCTCACCAGGAGACAGTGAAGCCACCCAGAGGTTAGTAAGGACACTACAGAGGTAGAGGAGGGTTATCTGTTACCTGAGCTCAGATACCTGGATCACTTGGTGAAAATCAGACCCATGGTGGCCTGTCCATCAAGAGCTGGAGCCAAATAGAAGCTCCTGGTTCCAGAGGACTGATAGGGCGGAGAAGGAGAGGAACAAATACCCTGGCCTCCCTTCTTCCCGCCCTCCAATCTCCCACTGGTGCCTCCCACTGGGCAAACTTCCTTGGGAGCCCGCTGACATCTCTGCCTGGGAAACAGCCAGCAGGAGTCGGCCCTCACTCCACCCTGAGACACAGAGCAGGGCAGGGGACGAGTGAGGAAGGGATCTGGGGGCAGAAGGGCAGCAGACCAGCCAGGACTCTCAGCCTGCTTTGCAAATGGTCGTTAACGCCAAAGATGAGGAAGTGAGCCCCATTCTGCTACGGAAAGGAACATTCTCTGTGAGCTGTAGGTAACACGGGGAGTCTTCCAGGGTCAAGGCCAACAAACACCCTAGAGATCACTGGGCCGAGTCCACAGACTGGTATGCACACGTGAATGGTACCACCGTAGATACATCCTCTGGCCCACAGTGTCTAAAAACATCTGGAATCAGTTGCCAACAGTTAAAACTGACACAGTGGCCCTACACAAAATCACGGCCTCACTCCTAACACTCTCTAGTCCTTCTTCCCCTTCCCTGCTTTTTTTTTTTAAATCACAACACTGATCATCACCTGATGTGATGTCTTTGACTTATTTATGCGTTCATTAGTTGCTAAAACATAAGCTCCATGAAGACAGGGATGTTTGCCAGTTTTGTTCGCTGCTTTATCCCCATGGCCTATAAGAGTGCCTGGCCCACACCTGGCACTCAACAGTTATTTACTGAGTGAATCAATGTTAACTTGAGAGATTTCACATGAAGAATCTGGACTGCTGGTTTTCCTTAAAAAGCTGGCAACCTGGGCTCACATCACAGCATGACAACTGCCTGGAGTTACCCTCTGGAGGTGGGGACCTGAGTTCTCTCTCTCCAACGTGCCTCAGTCCCCACCTTGCCTTATAGTCTAAAACTGCCAACTTCACTCATTTTCATTATGTGCCCGGCTGCTTGTAGGCATTGAAATAGGTCATCTTTGATCAGGGTTAAACTGCTCATTCTACACACGGCTAAGGGAAGAGATGCAGACAGATGAAGTGACAGGCCTCTGGCTACAGCTGCCTCAAGAGTCCAGACTCTAGATGAGGGCTTTTGTGTGACAGTCATTGTAACAGGTACCCAAAACTTGGCCCCCAGACAACACAGTCCTTTAACAAAGAAGCACTAGGCAGGGAGCTGGGCATACAGCACGAGGTGCACAAAGTACCTGCCCGCAAGGAGGTTAGCATCTAAGGGAGATTGCTTGTCTTCAGGGGGTTTGTCCAATTTGCCTGAGTTAGCACAGATGTCAATTTGGGGGAAAACAGCAGTCATGCCCTCCTCACGCATTCTGTATTCTAGGCACCCAGTTCTGGACATTCTATTGGCTAGCAAGCCATTTTACAGCTCTGGGCCTCTGCACACACTTTTCTTGTTTCTGTGCACTCCTGCACATCCCTGCTGCCCAGCCGAAGGCACTTTGTCTGTGAAGGCCCCACCATCACCCGCTGGCTGAACGGACTGCTCCTTCCTTCCCCTTTGCGCCCGGCCTTGCAGTTATGCGTACGCGGCGCGGATCACGTTCTTGTACACTCAGTTCTCCACTAAGGAAAGTCTGGGTGTGTCCTAAAGACAAGCACTTTTTCCGTCTTTTCTGCAACCGAAGGCCTCTCAACAAACACTCAGCGTGTTTGGAATGTTTAAATGGACGAACTGCATTCAACAGGCACGGTGCATCTCGCTAAGCTGGGGTTGTCCCTCTTCCCCGGCCCAAGTGCTGGGCGTCGGAGCCCAAGGCAGAAGCCTGAACGCACAGTCCGGGGCACACTTCTGCCCCCACTTGCCCCCCAGGACCCGCTCCTGCCGCGATCAGGGTGCGGTGGGCGCACGCCTCTTCCGGTCCTCGGCAGCCCGGCGGGCCTACCTTGCCCCCTTTGCTCAGGACCTGCCAAGGCCACGTCTCTACGCTCCCGAACAGCGAGTTCCTGATCATGCCCAACATGGTGTAGCCGAGGCGCTCCGGACGCACGGGCGGACGCGGGGTGGCCGGGGCAGCGGGCGCGAGCGGGGCGACCGCGCGACCCGGGGAGGGCGGGCGGGGCTTCCTGGGCTCCGCCCCCGCGGAACGCGCTCGGGGAGGCGGGCCCGGAGGGACGATGCGGGAGGGGCGGGGCCGGGGCGGGGCCGGGGCGGGGCCAGGGCCGCGCCGGCCCGCAGCCGCTGGGCGGCGGTGTCGGGTGAGGAAGCGGGTGGTCTTCCGCTTGCCTCGCCTCCGAGGCTAAATCTGACCTGTTCGCCGGGGAGCCTGGAAACGATTCTCCGGGGTGTGGGGTTTAGGCAGCGGTGAACACACCCCCGCCCCGTTCTCTCCCGCGCCGCGTCCTCAGGGACATGGGATCCAAACTGCTGAGCCTCCGGATTCCTGGCGCGCTTTTCCTGCCTCCACCCTCAGGCTCTGGCCCCAGAAGGTAATGCACAGGCCGGGCTCACAGTCTTTATAGCCCCCCGCCCCTGGGGACCCCTGACTGCCGCATGTCCACCCACAGACGTTCTAGTTTGCTCCACCCCCCCAACTGGAAGAGTGAAATAGCACCCTCACTAGTTTTCTACTTAGCACTTTCTTTCTCCAGTCCGTTTTAATCACAGATTCTCCGTCAGTTTTCTGAATCACAGCTTTGCTCATTCACTTCTCTTGAAAACCTTCTAACCGATATTATTACCATTTATTGAGTGCCTGCCCTCCCTGCTGAGTATTTTACAAGCATTCTCTCTCCTCCTCACACCACTAAACGTGAGTATTTTATGGTCATTTTACAAAGGAGGAACCCGAAATTCAAAGTATTTATGCCTTTCCCAGTAAAGTGACTTTAAAATAACATAGTGACTGTCCCAAGGGCAAAAACCAGGGTGCGGCTTGGCCAGGATTTGAATCCGTGACTGTGGTGTGTCCATCATGCTTTTATTTTGTCCAACAGGCACCCTGTCACCCTGACCTTTTACAGGTCTACATACACCCTCTGGATGCTTCTGCCTCTGTGCCACACGGATGCCTCCATCAAGATGTCCTCCCCTTCTAACTCACCCCCTGAAATTGGACTTCTCTGAAAGTACAACTTTCACTGTGTCTCCAGGAACACTGTGTGGTCTTTCTGGCTGAACTCACATACCATTTTTGTTTATTCAAATGTTCTGTCCCCAGGAGAATTCTTTCTGCAGGTTTGCCCAGCGGTCACACTATCTGCAGTTGTTAACCTATTTGTTAGCCTAATTTGTGCAGGCTGCTCCGAATCTGCACCGAGGAACCTCTTGCTGTGCTGAGTCTTGGGAAAGAAGACCTTGAACCTGAGCCAGGCAGGATGGATCAATAACGGTGAGGCTGATGACCTCTAATTTTGTAGTAACAGATACTAACTTCATTACCTACGGATATAGAAATTTACTTTTTGACAAATATTTGTTGATTGCTATAAAATAAATGGCCGTTTAATTATTTTATATTTTCTTGACTCCAGCATGCCATTGATTATAAGAGGCATTGTTACTTTATGTGCTGTTAATAGAGAGAAAACAAATGCTAACAAGTAAACTATGATGTTCAATTGATTTTACAGCATCCAGAGACATTAAAATGTGAAGTAGCATGCAGTTTACAATTCATAAGAAATTGTATGTTGCTTTGTAAGAGGCTCTGAGTATTTTTGCCTCTCACAGCCATGTGCCTTGATAAAAAACTAAGCTCTTAAAGGGCAAAGATCTATTTTTCCTTAACTTTTTCCTCACTTACCTCACCCAGGGGTTGCTTAATAATTGTGTTAAATGATTAACAAAACTGTTCTTGCTATTAGATCTAATCATCTATTTTAGTTACTAAACTTTTGCAATTTACTAGGTATGATTGAATAATGTCCAGTGTGTATGTGTGTGTGTGTTTTAGTGTCTAGCATTCCATCCTACGCCAAGAACTCTTTTTTTAGAAGGGGGAAGGAAAAAGTACATAATTCTTATTGGAAACTTAAAGGTTGATCAGAATCAGCAATTTTGGGGAAAAAGAGGAATCCAAAGAGAGGAACTTGATTGGCGTGTCCCTTACTTAGTTGTAACATCAGCTGTTTCTTTCTGATGACATTAGTCTATGTTAAAATCACAGAGTGGAAGAAGGATCGAGTTCTCCTTTACATCTGCATGGATGGATTCTCCCCTGTTTTGAAAAATTTCCCTTCCATCTTATCCTGTTGAGAACAAGGTTTTAATTCCCCCATTCTAAGTATTCAGCGCCTGGATATCATCTCGAGCTCTCTGTGTCTCCCGGTCTAGCATACTTACGTCCCGTACCCACACATGCCCCAGTTCCTGTTGATACATGTTGGCCAGGTGTTCAGATTCACAGAGTGCGAATGCTTCCAGAGCAGGAATTCCCCACTTGGGTTGTGCTGTGACTTGTCCCCTGTCATTGGCTCCAAGGCAGAGAGGGAAGATGGAATCAGATCTGGAGGAGAACAAGCACCGTTTTATGAAATACCTGCCTTGGGTGTGGTCTCTTGGGAGCCTCCATTTGAATAAAGGCTGTTCTCCTTTAGCAAGGGGTAGGGAGCTGCATTTGCCAGCCTGGAAGATGCAGAGGTATCGGAATTCAAGGTTGCTAGGCTCATGCACCCAGATACCCCCATCTTAGGTCTCTGATTCTCACTGCATCATATCGGGTTCTTAACCTGGACATGAGACCTGTTCAGTGCTGTTTAGTATTGTTCAGTGTTCTTTGAGCTCTGCTAGCCTAGCAGTTAAACCCTGGACTTACTTTTCAGCCCCTGTGGCTACAGGAACGTCTTTAAACACTACCATGGAGGTTTTCTCACTTCCATGGTATGTCTAGAGCTATCTGGTTAACCTGAGCCCCCTCCTTTTTTTTTTTTTTTTTTCTTTTTCTTCAAGGCTTTTAAGGCCATGAACAAAAGTCAGCCAAATCCATAGTATTTCTTACTTATCACCAGTAATGGAGTCCTTACCCATGTCTGACCTGGAAGTGACCCAGATCCAGACTCATTCTGAGGGGCTGCCTTCTGCTACCAATTGTTTTAGCGTTGGTTCTTCAAAAAGGCAGAGCCTGAGACAAAGACTTGCATGATGATCATTGTTTTGGAAAATGATCCTCCAAGGAACAGAAAAGGGAGAATGAATGAAGCAGGAAAGGAGGAGAAGATACCCTAAGAGCACCTCCCTGAGTTGACCCCATTGTAGGAACTAGAGGCTTATCCTGCTAGGGACACCCCAGGAAGTCACGTAAGTGCATGGAAGAGTTGCTGCTTGAAAGAGAAGAAAGGAATATTTATCACTGACTCCTGTTCTTGTACCAGGATTGCCCCATGGGGTATTAACTCTCCTGCATTTCCAGTTTTTAGAAAAATTATTTGGTTCTTTAGTATCCTCTAAAGGTGATCAATGAGGATTTTTTAAAAAGTATCATTGTAAACTTGGGATATTAACATATTTTATATGTTTTGCTCTACTGCAGTCATTATTCTTATTGATAAAATGTCATCTTTGGCTATTGGGAACCCCTTCAAACTGTTGCACTTTTGACCACTGGGAGTTCCTTCAAACTGGTTCCTGTGGGCTTTTCAACATGACCCCGGTGGACTTTAATAGCTTCCTTGTTTCTAGTGTGACTAGGTATCTCAGGCTCATTCCTGCTCCAGGCGGGAATCCATCCCTTCTCTCAAGGAGCCCTGGTTCCTTTTCATAGGAAATGGTATTTAGAGAATACTGTCTGGGCACTAGGGGTCCCCATTGGGTTAGTCATTGCTTCCAGGCCTTCTCCCTGCACAGAGCTAGAAACATACACTCTTGTATGAAAAGGAAAAATACCTCATAAGTTAATATTCATATTTCCAATTCAAATAAAAGAGCACATTCTTAAAACCTAAGTTCTTTGATTTTATATTTGTATCTCTTTATTCTTACTTATTAGCATAATTACTTAATTTGCTTTAGCTAATTCTATGTGTACACATGATAGTTTCAAACATCCTTAACAAATTGCTTATTTGCTCTATCTATTATATATGTGTATAATAGTTTTATACTTTTGTTATTAGCAATATGACCCCTGAATACAATTTAAGATTACTTTGCGATTCTATTTTTCCTTTAGACTATACTCCACAAAGAAGGTACAAATTGTTGTATTTTGAAGTTACTGAATTAATTCTTCTCTACATAGTTAAGTCACCAACTTGATATATTTGATTCTTTGTTTTCAATTTTCATGGATTAATGTTTTCCTAGCTTGAGTTAACTTTTATAATTATGTAAACCATCTACATGGTTTCTAAGTTAAAAGCTATAAAAACAAAGTATATTCAGAGACATTTAGCTTCTAACCCTGTTTCCTCTAACCTGCTTGCTTCTTCCTTCCTCCTAAAAGTAACCATTTCTCATTGCATTTTAACTTGTTCTTCCATTTTTGAAAATATATGCATTTGCTCATTTTTGCCTTCCTTTTTAGGTAAAGGTAGAATACTACACACTTATCCTGCACCTTGCTTTTTTCACTTAGCTACGCATCATGGAATTCACTCCATAGTGGTACATACGAATCTTCCTTTTTGCTACAGCCGGATAGTTCTCCATTGTATGAATTTTTCCAGATATAAATGGAAGACAGCACCAACAGGTTTGGAATCAGTCACCAGAAGAATAGAATTATCACTTACTGTAATGGGGAACAGAGCAAAAGGAATAGGTTATGGGGGGGAATATCAAGAGTTTGGCTGAGGACACATTTCCTTTGAGATGCCTATTAGACATCCAAGGAGAGTTATGAGTAGACATTTTCGGATAGATGAGTCCAGAGTTCAAGGGCAAGGTCCAGGCTGGGCATATCATTTGGAACTTAATAGCCAGGGACTATGGGAAGGGGTGGAGGAGTCAGTGCTCCAGGCTGGTCAGTTTGCCCCTTTTTCATTAATTTCTAACTGTAGCTGAGATTTGGGTTGCCCCCCAAACCCCTAGTTCACTAATTTCCCTGGTGGACCAGAAGGCAATCATTGCCTCAAAGTGGAGTAGGGAAGAGGTGAGAGGAAATGTAAGCTAATTTTCGCTAACCTGTTTCTCCCAGCCAGTCTTCTGCCCCAGGCTGCAGCCAACCCTTTCAGGTGCACTGCCTCTGCCTCCCCAGAAGTTTCTTATTGTCGGTGTCATTAGTTCCTGGAATTCATGTTCTCTTGAAGCTTTTCCTTGTTCAATTCTGGGGAAGGGAGCCAGTAATCTGTGCCAGTTTTCCACTTTCGCAGGAACCAGAAATTCTATTTGAGTTTTAAAATTAAACAAGGGAAAGGAATATTTATTTTTTTAAGAGGAAAAAATATGGGGGAACTTGGGTTTATCTTCTCTTTCAAATATCCTGTGAAAACATCCCAAAGAGATTGAACCTGGTGAGAGTCAAGTTGAGGAAAAGAGGGATTCAGCAAAGCTGGGAACTGAAAACAGGCAAGGAAATAAAAAAATGGACTCTTTATGAAGAAACGTCATAATATAAGAACTCTGATGTTCTACTGTGGGTAAACATGTGTAATGTCTCCTTAGGAGATATTTCCCTAGTCTGTTGTATGCGTGGGCAAGATATCAAAGTTCGTCACAGACTATTTCATAGGAAAGTTATAATAAACCTTAGATATGATCGCCATTAAAATAACAGGAGGGGTAGATTATAAAATGAAACTATGATACACTTTAAAGTTAATAAAATTAAGTAGATATTAGAAACTAATTTCAGTGGAAATAAACATCGACATTCTATATAATTTCTCTTGATTGACTCTATGTCCTTAGTGTATTTTCTTTTTCCTTTTCTGTTGCTGTTCTGGTGACAGCTTTAAAATTTTTTAAAAAGGAATATATGCTTCTGGTCCGCTAGAACAAGTGAATATGGAGTCAAAAGTGAACGTTCTGTAACAGTCCTCTCCCTTCATGAACGCAACACAACACACCTCCCAGAGAGAACCACTCTTGACGATTTTGTGTTTATCTTTCCTGTCTTAGTCCGTTTGGACTGCTATAACTAAAATACTACAGATTGGGTGGCTTGTTATAAGAAATTCATTTCTTACAGTTCTGGAGGCTGGAAAGTCCAGGATCAAGGCACATTCTGTGTCTGGTGACGGCTGTCTATTTGTCATGTCCACGTGTAACAAAGAGGCGAGGGAGTTCTGTGGGGCTCTTTTATGAGAGCCCTAATCTCAAGGCCTTTCAAGTCCTTGCCTCCAAATACCATCATGTTGGGGATTACGTTTCAACATATAAATTTTGGGGGAACCCAAATATTCAGTCTGTTGCACCCCTTTATATACATTAAATATTTTTACATGTGCACACACGTGCACACAACAGATCATTATAGATTTATTTCAGGAGCTTATGGTGGGCATGTTCCTCTATTAGTACATTTAGATCTATGCCATTGTTTTAAGTAGCTGAAATTCAGTTTTGTACATATATTAATAAATTACAATTTTATTTCATTGAAATGACACACAAAAAGATCAAATTGAAATGAATCATACTTATTCATTTAAAATTAAAACATTATAAATATAAACTGAGTGAGTGGCGCCATATTCATTGGTCCCAGTTGTATCTCTTCTCCAAGCTGCCAGTTTGTAATTTTTGTCCGTTCACTAAAAGAGGTAACAAATTCACAGATCTGTAAAGCTAAGGTGTGGAAAGCAATACGTTTTTGTAACAGAAGCAAATAGAATCTTGCATCCCCTATCTTCAAGACTGGGAAGGAAAATACAGTCAACAATTTTTCAGATAAGAGAATAGAGATGCAAGATTAAAATTAAGGCTAAAGAAAGAATTTGTAAAGGATCCTATGGGACAGGCTGAAAAACTTCATGCCAAAATCCTTTCTCTCAAGTGCTTTCTCTTATTTAAGGTTGGCCTAGTAAAGAAGAAAGGAGCTCCGTTCTTACAAATGAGAGCAAGACCTCGGGTCTTTAAGTTTAACACAGAAAAAGAAACGAGGAGAGAGTTCTGTGATGTCCTAGGTCAAAGCAGCTCCAGGAATATCCTCTTCTCTAGAGAATCCATTCTTGCTCTTCAACAGGCATTTTCAGCTTTTAGAGTCCGTGTCTAAGGTCTTTAAAGATTCAAAGCCCAAGCAGTGCAAGAACACACTTCTGAGGGGAAGGAGGAATTAAGTCCATAAAAAACCTTCTCTGTAAGGAATGTGAGGCTTGGTTGCTGAAGGAGAAATTATCGTCAACGGAAACCTCTTGCACTGGGAGACAAAACGTCATGTACTTAAGGGAAAGAGAAGGGAGTGGGTAGAGAAAAATGTCTTTGATAGAAAGGAGGAAATAACTTCAAGCGAACTCTCTTAAGAACCCTGCCTCAGTACTTCAGACATTTCAAGGGTTGCCACGTGGAACGGCGATCAGACCTTGTTTACTGTGGCTTTGGGAGGGAAAATTAGATTGCTGGGTGGTGGTCACGGGTAGCAGCCACAAAATTACCCAGCCGAGAATTTCTGCTGCACACCATGAGCTCTCAGGAGCCGATAATGTCCAAGCAGAGATGAAGTGACTGAGGATTACAGAAGCAATTCCTACTCAGGGGGGATTAGATTTGCTGACCTCTGAGATTCCCTTCCAACACTGAGATCCAGTGCTATTAAAGGAAACAAACACACACACTCAAATCCCCTTCAGCAGAGCTGACAGGACACAGATGTGGGAGTGAGATGGAGCGGCTCTGTTGCCATGGAGACGATTGGTGGGGGTGGGGTGGGGGCAGGGAGGACCTCAGGAAATATTTCTGGCAGGGTGTCATCAATATAAACAGTTTGATTTCAAATGTATTTTGATTTTTCAGAATTCATTAGCATGTGGGTGGAGGCAGAGTCAGAGAGCTCCCCTAAGGAAAGATACAAGAGCTCGCGGGGCACACTCCACCTGAGTGGTCCACATCCTGGAGGGAACTTGGAGCATGTTGAGGAAGACACTTCAGAGCCTGGGATGCCCTGAGGCATGAGGCCCCCAGCAGAAGCCCGTTTTGCCCTGGTGTGAAGGCCCTTTAGTCTGAAATTGTCAGTCCAGATTTACATAGAAGTCATGAAATTAGAGTTGGTAGATGAACATCTGAGGCAAATACATTGGGTGTAATTAAAGAAGATTTTTTTTTTATCTATGATTCCATTTTAAACTAGATTTTTGGCCAATTTTTTTCCTTTATTTTTTCATTTAAATTAAAACTTCAAGAGGGGAGGGTATAGCTCAAGTGGTAGACTGCATGTTTAGTATGCATGAGGTCCTGGGTTCAATCCCCAGTACCTCCACCAAAAATAAATAGATAAATAAACCTAATTGCCTTCCTCCCCCACAAAAGAAATTACAAAAACAAAAAACAAAAAAACCCCGAAAAAACCTTAAGAACATGTAGTTTACCATGTACCAGAAACAGGAAGAGATGATATATCATCAGTGAGATTAATGTTTTAAAATCTAGATAATTATATAATGCAAGGCAGATCGAAGATTAAATTGTTATTCCGCTTGGAAAGAATTATATAATATAAAGCCAAAGGGTCATGAAATCAAAGTCTTCAGCATCTAATATTTTTAGCCCTAGTTTCAAGGTAAAAGAAAAAAGATGCACCCAGATTTTTCTCAATAAAAGAACTTGATCATTAAGGATTGAAGGCTGAGGAAAAAAGGAATTTGTATTGTGAAAGAACAAGTTAATATTACATGAACTGTCCTCTATCAGAAATCTACTTGTCTTAAGGATTTTATTAGTGAAGGAGAGAGTAGTTTGATTGAAATAAAAATCTCTGGAATAAGACAACAGAGTTTCAGAGCTTTAAGGCCAAGGTATCAAAGAGAAACACACACACACAAAAAACCATTTTTCATAGGAATGAGAAATTAGCTTCATGTACAGTCTCCCAAATGAAGGAATAAAATCTTACCTCTGAGGGCAGTAAAATGAAAATGAAGTCTTCATGATGGTAATAAGAAAACAGCTTCATGTAAATCTCTCCAAGAATCCTACTAATAATCTTTAAACCTACCAACAAAGCAAAAACCAAAACCAAAACCAAACAAAAAACAACAGAAATCCAAGGTCTTTAAGGCAAAAGAGAGAATGAGGAATAAATTTGTCTACTGTCATGAAGAGTAAGCTCAGGCCATATCATCTCTCTAAGAAATCCTCCTTGGTTTTATTTTTAGGCTCTTCCAAAATTAGGGCAAGTGGCCTTTTTCAGCTAGACTGTCCCTTGATGCTTTTGATCTTAAGATGGAAATTTCAGACCCCAAGAGCCAGAGGCCATCAGAGGGTTTCCCATCATCTCTCTGACCTTTGCGGCTCCTGTCCTCTGCCTGAGGATGTCTTCCTTAAAGTTCCCAGTGGTCTTCGGCCCAGACTCTGTGTCTCTGTCGGTCAGGACATGGACAAGAGAGAGAGCAACTGAGTGCATATGTGACCTGGTGACAATTCCAAGGAGTTAGATTGTTTTTCGCTCCACTACTCTGCTCAGAGCAGTTACTGTGGGCTCATGGAGATATCCTCTACTTCATTTGGGTCACCAAGGGCCAAGTTTATTTCTGTCCTCTTAGAAACATGAAAACATACAAGCATACGGTTTTTCCATAAAGAAGGGCTTTTAATGGTGGAGTTGTAAAAAATCCTGACCCTTGTGTCTGATGTATAGCCTGGCTTCTGGGAAGGGGTTGATGAATCTTGCAGTACCTTGTTTAGGAACAACAATTAGGGATGGTCTGTTAATTCCATCTGCTTCCCACGAGAAGAAAGAATCACCGCGAGGCTGGAGTAGGGTCTCGGGCTCCACACTGAGGTAACTGCAGCTCCTCTGGTGGGTGTTAAACACTGGATTAGAGAAGAAGAAAGTAGCTTGAGGGAGAATCTCCCTAAGATGGGACAGAAAGAAGAGAAAATAATACTGAGGAAACAGACCATATAAAAGGGAACAAATCTCTCAAGCCAAGACATGTGAAAGGAATATTAAAGATTGTGGAAGTTTTGGGGGGCCAGTAAATTAATCCCCATCTCCCCTGCATAGCCTTGATTGACCGGAGAATAGACTGAAGAGATGGACAGATAGAGATGAAAATATCAGCTTTGCTATTGCAAGAAAGCTAGACTGAATGACAGTGCTTAGATCTGCGGTTGAAAGGGCTTGCAAATTCTCTCTTTGAATTAGAGAGACTTCCTCAGTCTGGCATAGCAGGAAAACTGCAGGATCCCTAAGCCACAGCAAAGAGTAGAGCAAACTGCATGCTCTGAAAGCAGACATCACTCCTAATCATTTCCTTCCTTGATCTCTCTGCAGCACCTAAACAACTGATTAAACACTGGCCCCCTCACCCTCAAATACTTTTTCCTTTTGGTTTCCCGGACACCAGATTCTCCTGGTCATCCTTTGATCTCACTGGCCATTCCTCCTGGTTCCGCTGCAGGTTCTCAGGAACTGTGCCTGCTGGAATGTTGCTGGCAGGGCTCACTCTCCCCTCCCCTTCCCTCCTCTCCTCTTTCACCCTCACTTTTTTAGTGATCTCGGTCCAATGTGGGCTATATGCTAATGCCCTGCACATTTACATTTCCACCTAGGACTTCTCCCTGAACTCCAGATTCTTATATCCAGCTGCCTAGTCTCCATTTCCACATGCACATCCAAGTGGATGTCCAATTTAGCACATCCCAACCAACCAAACCCCTGATGTCCCGTTTCCAGCCTGCTCTCTGTCTCCCCTGCTCCGGTTTTCTAATTGCTCAGGCCAAAGCCTCAAAGCCTCCTTTGTTCTTCTTTCCCCAACACTTCACATTCCATTCATCAGCAATTCCCAAGGGGCTCTACCTTCAAAATAAAGGAGGAGTCATCACTTCTACCCACCTCCCTCCACCCTTGTCTGAGCCACCATCACTTTTGAGCTGGATTACTGCAGTGACCAAGAGCTAGTTATCACCTCTGCCATCCCACAGTCTAGTCTCCAAACTGATTAAAGGGATCCCTTTAAAATCTAAATCTTTTAAAATCAACTCTTCTGTTCCCCCTTCCCCAAATTTCAAAGGATTCCTATTTAACCTAGACCAAAAGCCCAAGTGTTTACTTACACCCGCAAAGGCTGCATAACCCGTCTCTGCTCTGGCCATATCTGAGCTCACCTTTTACTAATTTCCCGCCTAGAACCATCCTTTCCAGCCATATTCTTGCTGGTCCTCAAACAGTCCAGGCAGGCTTCTGCCTCAGGGGCTTTTCATTTGCTATTCACTCTGCCTCCATAAATCTTTGTTCAAATGTCACCCTCTTACTGCCTTCTCTAGCGATCCTATTAAAAATTGGATGCTCCTCCCCCATTGCCAGCAACTTCCACACTTCATTTCCCCTTCCCTATCCTATTTTTCTCCATAACATTTATTACCATCTGATACACTATATATTTATCTACCTTCTCTCCTGCCTGGCTCCACTATTTTGTTTAATCTTACATCCCAGAATCTAGAATAGGGCCCAGAAGTAGCAGTCACTCAAATATTGAATGAATGAATCATTTAAAAAGTGAATGAATGAATGAGTCCCAAAGGAGAAGCAGCTATGTTAACATTCCCTCCTCCCTTTTTCTGAACTCACCAACCAGAAAACTCACTTCTTCCGTGATGCTCTAGAGGAAATGCCTCCATATGGAAATCTGGGACTGGGGAATAAGTGTTCCCCAAAAAGTGATGGGGGAAAATATAAAAACCCATTCCAGGGGGGTAGGGTATAGCTCTAGTGGTAGAGTGCATGCTTAGTATTCAGGAGATCCTGGGTTCAATCCCCAGCACCTCCTCCAAAGATAAATAAATAAATAAACCTAATTATCTTCCTCCCTCCGCCAAAAAATACCAAACCAAACCAAAACAAAAACCCATTCCAAAACATCTCCTCAAATAAGACCAGTGATGGCTTTTAAGACTGGGGAAGTGGAGGAAAGGTTAGCCTCATGCAAAATCTTCCAAGTGAACAACCAAACTCAGGATTTTAAGATGAACTCAGACAAAGAAATAAAATGAGACAGTTGTGTTAGGAAGGAGAAAATACCTTTATGCAAAATCTCATCTCTAAGCACCCACCTGTGGTCTTTAAGACTAGGGTAAGGGAATAAAAATAGCAATTACTCAGATGAAAGAATAAAATTTCCAGGTCTTGAAGACTAAAATAAAAAAAGAATATTTATGATAAGAAAGAAGAGGGAAAGAGTTTATTTCCCTACATTGCGTGATCAGGAGGTGCTGATGATCAAGTGGAGGACTCCAAGGCCCCAGGGATGAAGAAGCCTTAGGCAGAGAAGCTGGGTCCCTGAAGGACCTGAAGAAACAGAGTCTCAGGGCTGCCTAGCCTCACCCTCACCTTGACCACGACATGAGCAGAAATGAACTCATTCTTTCAAACCATTGAACTTTTGAAGTTGTTTATTACAGCAGTAACCCTGCCCCGACTGCCTCAGTGGGTAAAAATAAAACCTCAGTTTAATGAAAATACTGCATTTGACCTTAAAGATGAGGCAGCGTAGTGTTTAGTTTTCTAATAAAGTGTAACCTAAAAAGAAGAGGGAGACAGCCTTTCTCAGTTGTCAGACTCTGAACAGTTTTGACATTTCAACAACTAACACATGAAGTGGCATTGACTGATGGGAGATATAGGGAGAAGTCGCAGGCTTTGAAAGAAGGCAGAGATGGCCATGAGGCTTGGCAGTCCCAGTGGTGCCGAGAGGGAGGGGTGGCAGCCGCTGGGAGCACAGTGGTACTGGTCCCAAAGGGAAGTGGTGAAAGCTAGTTGGAGGGTCAGGACCAGTAGAAGTGGCCGCAGTGTCTAGGGAATGGTGAATATTAGAGTCAGCTTTGCTCATGAGCCCACGTAGGACACTTGGAGATTTTTAAACAATGCTTGGGATATCACAAAGGTAGTAAGAGCTGGTAAATATGGGTTCCCTCTACAAGGTACTGGAACCTCGGAAGGTGGGGGAAGACCACTCCCTAACCCCAACCCTAACCCTAACCCTAACCCTAACTGCAGGTCCATGTAGGGAGATCAGAAGAGGCTCTTCTGGCTTCCGTTGTGACACACAGAAATAGTATTTCTTCTCTTCATAGTGGGTACAGCCCTCAGGCAGGGGATATCCACTGGCTTCCCTCCACGGCCACCCTCTGGGAGGTAAACCAGGTTGGGAGGTCAGGGAGCCCGGTGCCCTCTGCGGGTGTCTGGGCAGCGGGGGTGCTCAGTCAGCCCGGTGACTGGAGAGGAATAGCAGGTGTTCTCTAGGTAAAAGGCAAGGATCCAGATTCGTTTGGTGGTCACTTTGAATTTTTTCCTTTCATTGAAGAAAAGTGCATTAAGTGTGAAAAATACTGTTCTAAGCTGTGGTTCCTGTGTTAAAATGGAAAAAAAAAAAGTGGAAGGGACAGGAGAGACTTCTGAGGGGGCAAGAGAGTCAAAGAGGAGGAAAAGGTCAAGGAACAGGGGGGAGGGATTCCACAGCATCTGCTCCTCCTGAAAATCATTTGGGCAAAGCTGGGGTGATGATGGGGAGTGGGGGGAAGCCATAAAGATTACGTTAAAAAAGGCTGAGGGGCAATCCCACTTCTGTGCATATATTGGGAGAAAATTATAATCTGAAAAGACACATGCACTCCAGTATTCATAGCAGCACTATTTACAATAGCCAAGATATGGAAACAACCTAAATGTCCATTGATGGATGAATGGATAGACAATGGAAAATTACTTAGCTATAAAAAAAGAATGAAATAATGCCATTTGCAGCAACATGGATGGACCTAGAGATTACCATATTAAGTGAAGGAAGTCAAAGAAAGACAAATATCATATGATACCACTTATATGTGGACTCTAAAAAAAATACAAACTTTATTTACAAATCAGAAATAGACTCACAGACATAGAAAACAAACTAAAGGGGAAAAGGGTGGGGAGGGATAAATTAGGAATTTGGGATTAACAGACACACACTACTATATGTAAAATAGATAAACAACAAGGACCTACTGTATAGCACAGGGAACTATATTCAGTTTCTTGTAATAAGCTATAATGGAAAAGACTCTGAAAATATATGTATATATGTATGTATGTGTATAACTGAATCGCCTTGCTGCACACCTGAAACTAACCCTGTAAATCAACTACACGTCAATAAAAAAAAAAAAAAAAAAAAAAAAAAAAAAAAAAAAAAAAAAAAAAAGCTGAGGAGCTACAGATACCACATCTATGGGACGCATACACATTTACACAGTTTATGTGCACACACGTCAGTGTGTGTACCCACATGGGTGCTTTGGGTGATGATGCAGTTTGAAGCAAAGATTTAATCAAACTTCGTACAATTTTATTTTACTTTCATCACATAAGGGACTTTCTTAGGCTACACCCTCTCACTAAGAAAAGTGGACAGATTTTCTCCTTCCCTTGTCTCCTGTGTAACCTGGATGTTTCAATCCACCAGCACCCCCTCCTAAAAATGCAAGTTTCTTTCCTTCTACAACAAAAAACAGATCCAACTCACCTTAAAGGTTATTTTTCTCATTCTTTGTATCTCAAGAATGTGTTCCAGTTAAACTGGTATCAGGCAAGCCTCTACTGGTGTATTGTGACCGGTAATATTGCTTCTCTTAGATGACCCACATAGATGTAAAAGGTGGTTTTTAATTATAGCTCCAGCGAAGTGGCAAACAGTAAAAATTTCAGGTACTGTAGAACGCTGAAAGAATAAACAAATACATCACTAGCCCATTAAATTGTTAGTTATTATTTGTTATTAAGTTATTAAATTGTGAAAAAAATAAATTATTAATAAAAAAGAAATGCCCACACTGACAAAACACTAGGAGTCAGGCACTGTTCTAAGTGCTTTGCGTGTGTCCATTTAATTCTCAGAACTACTCTGTGGAATAGGAACTATTTCACCCCCTATTTGCAGAGGAGGAAATTGAGGCGGAGAGAGATTAAGCAACGCGCCTAGATCTGGCAGCTAGTAAGCGGTGGAGTTCGGCTATGAACTCGTGGCCTGGCTCCAGAGTCTGCCGGAGTAAGCGACATTTTTGCGTGGGGAAAAGGGTGGTGGGGATGGCTGTTAGAATCTCTGGGATTATACCCACAGGATATTCCTATGACAATTTCTCGTGGGGATGAGGCGGTCCAAGCGCTAAGTAGCTTGCAGATTTTGTTTGACACCAAGAAGTCGCGTCACTTTTATGGATCTCAGTTTTCTCTTCAGTAAAACAAGGAGCCCCTAAGGTCTATTCCTGTGTTAAGATAAGTAATACCTTCAGCATTCCTGGACCAAAATGCCGATCTCTTGGTGCCTGTGGGGAAGAAGCAGGTATATTCTTGCTTCCTTAGACCCTTCAAACTAGAAGCTGCGGGGTAGGGTGCCGAGTTGGTAACCTGGAAAGAACTGGTAACAGGAAACCTCAACCTTTACCTAAGAAACATACAGAAACACACTAGGTGCTTACTGTGTGCTGTGCGTTTTAAACAGATTATATAACTTCATCCTCACAGTTCGCTTGTGAAGTAGGTGGTATAGTCTCCATTTAAAAAAAAGAATCATACCAAGTGACTTGTCCAAGATGGCCCAGTTAGTAAGGGATGAGGCAGGACTCAGAGCCCGTCTGTCTCACTGCAAAGCCTACGCGCATTTCACAACCCTCGCCTCCTTTATATCTGTTATCTCCCTCCATTCTCACTGCAAGCCTATATGGGGCGTACTATTTCCCCATTTCACTGAGGAGGAGAGTGAGGCTCAGAATGGTGACGCGCCGCGCGCCGTAAGGGGTCTGTCCCCAGGGGGCGGAGAAGAGCCGTACGAGCGCGCACGTGGGCGATGATGCAGCAGCCCCGGCACCTCCCGCGCGCCCTGCCTCGCCGCCCCGCTCCCACCTTTCCAGGTCCCAGTCCCCCGCACCCCGACTCCGAACTACACTTCCCGGCAGGACACGAGCGCACGCACGCGCACCCGGGCCTCCACCATGGCGACCGTGCTGTCCAGGGCGCTCAAGCTCCCGGGTAAGAAGCCGCAGCCTGGCGCCCACGCCGCCCCCGCCGGGCCTGGGGAGCTGGGCAGGCGAGGCTCCGCGGGGCGAGGCGGAGCCGGGCCTAGCCCCAACCCGGGCGGAGCTGCAGGCGCGCGGAGGCGAGGCGACGCAGCCCCGCGGGCTGGGGTCCACGCGCCACCAAGGGACAGGAGAGGCGCCTGGCGGGTTGAGGGGTCGCCGGCCGGCGCGAACCGGGGAGACACGGAGGGAAGGGCCGCTGGAGGCACGCCGGTATGGTGGCCCGGCGCTGCGGCGGCGGCCAATGTCAGAGCGCGCGTCGCCGCTGTCCCCAGGGGAGGGCGATGAGATTAGCATCCTTTCCCTAGCGCCGCGAAGGAGGTACCGCAGGGTCTCCAGCTCCTTCTGTTTTCGGCTGGACCTGAGTGGTGGCAGGGGGCGGCAGGATGGCGAGTGACCCTTTGCAGCAGCCTCGCCACTTAATGACAGTACTGATGTTGCCATGAGGTATGTGGGACAGACATTTCCCCTTCTTAAAAAAATGAGGTATTTGGCAGATTGACTTGTCCAGGGTCGCATAAGCAGTATTGGAAAATCCTGGACTTAAATGCCAGGGGTTTTCTGTCTCTAAGATCCTGGGATTTTGGTTCCACTTGGTCAGCCTTTGGCTCTCGAGCCTGAGCATTTATGAGGGAAATGATACGGCACCTGCAATTTGCAGATAATGGATGGAATATTCTTTAAGGAGGCACTAGTGGAGATGGCAGCTAATTCAGTACTTTGGCAGCAGCTCCAAGTTTTTTGTTTTTTTTTCCTCTTAAACCTTCCGAATGGAACTATGCTGCTAGAAACTTGGTATTTTAATAAAATTATGTTTGTTTGGCACAAATAAATTTTAGACGTTAAGGCTTTTTAAAAAAAATTACGGTTTTACCTAAATAAGTTTTACACATTAAACTATAAATATTTGCTTGCTGATAACTTAAGGTGTTACTGGGAAAAGCAGTTACTTTCAGTTTATGGTTAGAAAGGGCTAGTTGGGTGACTAGTAGATATTCAGGCATAAGGCTGCAGGGGAGGAGGTGACAGGGTCCTTGTTCTCAAGAGCTTCTGGTCTGCTACATTGTGCCACGGCTGACACTGGGTTGGATATGAATTTGATATGAATTTGCATTTCTACCCCCAGACTTCATGACTTCAAACATTTTATTCCCACATGGGCTCATTTGAACATCGGAAGAAATGTTGATAACGTCTATCTTGGAATACACACGTAACACTGGAATGAAATGGGGGACATGTTCCTTTACCTGTGGGATTAATTTTGAAGATAGTAGCCTTGTGTCTCTTCAGTGTAGGATGATGCCTTCCCCAAGGGGTAAGGAGCTGTCAGGCATATTTAGCTTTCTTTTTTTTCTTTTAGATTCCTTGCTCCCTCCCCCCCCCCCCCCACCTTCCCAGCAAGGTAATTGTTATCCCAGAGGCTGGGAATGCAATGGAAAAAAACAAATCCTGCTTTCGAAACTGTTGAGCTCTTTTGCATGCTGAAGCTTTGGCATCATTACTCCTGGGGTATTCAGTTGCAGTAACTTGGTCAGCTGGCAGGGTGGGGGAAGCACAGTACCGTCCTTGGGCCGGTGTTTGGACAACAGTGAGGCCCTGAGCACTCAGGTGTGCTTGATACTTTTAGGCCCAGATACAAAGGCCATATGTTCTTTTATGTGATGTGGGTTTTTTTTTTCTCACTTGTGCTTTTGCTTTTCTCCCTCTTGCCCTTTCTCTCCTCCACCCCAAATACAATTTTTAGCTTTCATATTAGGTAGAAGTTGCTTTCTGATAGCTCTTTCTGGATACCTTGTACTTGGGACTGCCAGGCTGCTGTCCTGTTTGTTACCTTAGTTAACATCCTCACTGTTTTTTTTTAAGTTGAAGTATAACCGACATATAACGTTATATTATTTCCAGATGTACAACCTAACGAGTTGGTCTTTGTAGATACTGATCACCACAATGACATCTATTTTTAAGTGTAAGGAAGCACAATAGAATGGTCACTAAGAGCATGAGACGCACTTGGGTTAAGTCCACTCTTTATCAGATCAGTTACTTATTCTCTTTAAGCTTTAGTTTCTTCATATGTAATAATATTATTATGAGACATTCATTATATGCCACCTGCTCTGCTACATATTTACCTCCTAGGGTTATTCGGCAGAGTAAAAGAGATGGATGTTCTTAGGAAGTTTGGAAGTTGGAAATTCTTAGGTGACCTTTGACGCATGTCAGTTACTCAGTAAGTGTTAGCCATTGTCGCCATCATCATTAGCACCCTGATCATTTACAAATGTGCTTCCTGGAGGAAGGCCTGATGTCATAGTGCGCTCATGACAGGTATTCATCAACCCGGTTAAGAAAGATATGTTGCCGGGAATGTATTTCCGTCTTGTACCCCCAACTGAGCTCAAGATGGAAAGATGTTTGGCTCACACACATAGAGTGAGGTTAATTAGTAACAGAAAGACAATGTGACATTCATAAAGCAGCCTCCGGGACAACTTATCTCTTAAGAATATGTATTTTGGTCCATTAAAAAGTTTAAAGGTCAGACGCGGAAGGGACTATCAGAGCATAATATTATTGTAATGGTTTGTTTTATCATGTGTAACTTGGAATGATTCTGGGCCCCTGGATAAACGAATTCCTGGTGGGAACTATTTACCTTAGTTGCAGTAGAGTGTGCTGGACCGTCTATGTAAAGGGTAGTACACGTCATAGGGTTGTGTGTATCGTAGCATGGTTTCCTGAGAGCATGTGGGGGTGGTACGGCTGCATCTCCTCCCTACTGTGTTTCCCTCTATGCCGTTTTGGGAATGCTGTTTAACCAGCATCCCCGGTCTCCCGGAGAGGAAAAGTGATAGCTATGGAGAGCCTGTTTATATTGATGTATTCTGAAACTAGTGTCCTCTCCTTATTCTCTGAAAACCTTTCATTGACTAAAAGTGCGGGTGGTGGCTGAAATCAGCAGAGAAGAGGGTGTGCAAGTTCCCTGAGCTTTGAAGCACGGATTTGCTGTCTGTTCCTCAGCCTGAGTATAGCTTTAGGCCAAGTTGGTGCACTATATACTCCCCCCTCTTTCTGTGAATAGATAGGACAAAATATGTACATAGGACTTCTCTAATTAAAACTTGCAGTCTGTAGAGGGGGAGGGTATATATAGCTCAGTGGTAGATTGCACACCTGACATGCCCAAGGTCCTGGGTTCAGTCCCCAGTACCTCCATTAAAGATAAACAGATAAATAAAAACCTAATTACCCCCCCCAAAGTAAAAAATAAATTGAAAAAAAAACTTACAGTCTGTAGTAATTCAGCTGAGGTTTGTGTTTGCCATATCTGGAAAAATATATATTAATAGTGCAAAAGTCAATATTTATCTTCCTCAAGAGTTTGGGCAGGAACTGGTCCTAGTCTTCTGTGATTTAAAGAAAGACTCAGGGGTATGATAGTGTCTGCGTTCTTGCATGCTTGCTCCGTACGTCTGAAATGTCGTGTCTGGGCCAGTTCTTGGACTCTGCAGCCCCCTGCTCTTTCTCTGAGGATTTTTCCATATTGCTGCACTACCCTTTAGTAACGGATGTTATTGTGGGGAAGGGAGGCTGATTTTTGTCTGCATCACTAGTGACTTGATTCTTTTTCCCTTGGCCTGGCTGCTCATCTGATGTTTGCCTTGTCCTGGAAGTCCAGTGCCTTTCCTAGGATATGTTTCAATGTCGATTATTCTGTCTCAGTTTTTCTTGGTACTTGGTGTACCCTCTATTCTGCACTTTTAGGTCTTGCTTTATTGCAGGGACCTTTTTTGGTCTATCTTTTAGATATTTTTGGTTCCATTTTCTTTTCTGTTCTCTTCTTCCCTCCCGCAGATATTGAATCACTTTTGTTCTCTGTATCCATCCCTTTCTTTCTAGTCTTCTTAAAAGCCTTGATCTGTTTCCATGAGTAGCACACGTATAGTCAGTGCAGATTTCAAGCCCGACTGCCTGGGTTGGAATCCTTGTACTATCACTTCCGTGCTGTTTAACTCTGGGCCAGTTACTTAAACTTCCAAACCTCAGTTTCCTCATCTTTAAATTGGAGCCAATAAGGCATCTACCTCAAAGGGTTGCTGTGATGATTTACTGAGATAAGACGGTGGAAGAGCTTGGAATCGAGCATAGTTATGTGCTGAAAGCTGCCAGCCATCGTTATTTGCATTCCATCCTGCTTGATTTTCACAGTCAGTCCTTCACGTCTGTCTCTGATGCTGTTTTCAGCCGTTTGGGTCCCTTGTGCTGATCCCAATAAGGATTGCCTTTCTGATATTGTTTTATTATTTTCTTCCATTGTTTTCCTCAGCCCTCCTTGTCTGCTCTTCATCTTCGCCAATGGATTGTCATCTTTTCTTAGAAATATTGTATTTTTTCCTATGAGCGCTTTTTTCAGAGAAGGCTATTTCTTGCATTTCTTGGACCCCATGAGGAAGCATCTGTTCCTTATTTCTTCCATTTTGTGGTGTAATTTATCCAGCGTTTGTTCTGTAGCTGATTTTGCTTGCTGTGTTTTGTTGTAACTTCTTTCTTGAATATTTGTAGAACTTCGTAGTATCTTCTGGACTGAGTACTAATGATGGCTCCTTTCTGATTATTATTCCTGTTTAAATGGACGGTCGTCTTACAGCCGGCTGCTGGCTGACCTGTGGGCAGAGGCTGGGTGGGGTTGGGCAGCTGGAATCTGGAATCTGCCCTAGGTCTGCCAGCTCAGATCTGTTCCCACTGGTGCTCTTCCCCGGAGGTGCTTCTTTCCTGGCTGGCATTTGTCACAGGGCCTGAGAGTGCCGATTTAGCGTTTCCTTCTCTTTGTTTCTTGTGCTAGTTATCAGCTTATTGCCCCTGAGCTCCAGATTTACTTTCGTTGCCTGATCTGTGAAAGTGGACCTGGATCCTCTCAATACCAAGTTACCCTTCCTCGGATACAATTGCTCCATCCTAGGGTACCGTTTAGATTTCCCAGATTCATATTTACTCTCCTGTCACTGTTTAATAATTCTTTTTATGTTAGACTGTCCTCATTGAAGCTGTCTCATTTCTGTCTCTTGGCAGAATCCGCGCTGTCCCAAAGCTCGTCGCTTTGGGAACCGACAGGGCCGCACGCTGCCAGCCTGCTTCTTGTGCAGAGAGAAGCTTGTGCTTGCACTCCGTCAGTCTTAACCTCGCTGTTGACTCTCTGAATGCTGAATGGGACTCATGGGTGCTTCTGGGACCCCAGTCTTTGTCTTTCCACGCAAGAGATTACTGGCTTGGCTCTATATCCGTGGAACAAAAGAGGTAGCTTAACATGTGGACCCTAATCAACTTGCCTGAGGTTGAATCCTGGCTCTTCTTGTTAGTTTTGTGATCTCAGGCAACTTACCTCTCTGTAATTTCATCTTCTGGTGGATAAAATGGGGATAATAATAATACCTACCTCCTAGGGTTGTTATGAAGATTAAATGAGTTAATACGTATGAGTGCTTGGACCAGTGCCTGTACAGTAGGGTCTCGGTGTATTCCCAGTTATCATCGTCAGCATCACTATTAATTCTGTGAATTCTGCTCATCGCTGGCGACCTGAGATGTAAGTGCCTGTTCTTACCGTGCTTCTCCAATTGGATACAAGTTTCACTGCATTTGGCAACAATTTTTCATATATTGTAGTTTAGGAGTGTGGCTGTTTCCTTTTTTTTTCCCCTACTTTTATTTCTTTTTCGCCCTTCCTGGTTTTAGGAAGAGACTGACAGAAAGGCCTTCCTTTGCCATCTTTAACTACAAAAGCATATAATCATTTCAGAGGGACCAATTCAGCAGCGGCTTTGCTTTTCAAAGAATGCTTGCGATTTATTTGTATAGACCTGTTAAAGATTTTACAAGTTTCTCTAGCACATGCAGTCAAGTTTTCTTCCTCCTGTGATAGTATATCATATAATAAAAATGTGTTTCCTCTAACTGTTTTGCTAGCCAGTATTTCAGTAATGATTTCAGGTTGACAAAGGTGCGGTTTTCGGCTACGTTGTTGCAAGGTGGAAACTGACTAGCAAGACTGAATTCCATAAACAGTCCACACTAAATTTTCCACTTGATGCTAAACATTGTACAATTATGGGGTGGCTTTAGTGTGTGTAGAAAGTGCTTGTGAGGTTTAGTTGAATCAGTTATGTGATTACCAAGAAAGCTGGCTTGACATGATAAGATGCTCAACATTGCTCATATGTTTTTTCCACATTGCTAGCTATTAGAGAAATGCAAATCAAAACTGCAGTGAGGTAGTTCACCTCACAGTGGTCAGAATGGCCATCATTTAAAAGTCTACAAATAGTCATGCATATGTATGTATATGCATGACTGGGACAGTACGCTGTACACCAGAAATGGACACATTGTAACTAACTATACTTCAATAAAATAAGTAAATAAATACATAAAAAAACTACAGGTAATAAATGTGAAATTTGACATTTCTTTTCACCCTTTTAGTTAGCTGAGTTGTATTTCCTTTTTTTATATTTCTTCTTAACAAAAGATTTAACAATAAACTATTGTTTACCTGGTAAGCTATTGCTGATGTAAACTCTACACTAGCAATAGCTTACCAGGTAATTTCCAAAAGCAGGAACTTTTTTCTCGGTTTTTACTTGGCTATAGCCTGAAATAAAGGCATAAAGTCATCCAGTCACTGGCAGTGAGGGCCAAGGGTGGCTTGGGACTAGATGTGTCCAACCTCCCGCTGTAACATCTGCCTCTTGCCACCCCAAGCAAAGATGCGGTCTAAGTTAAACCAGGGTGCTTGTTATGTAAACCAGCCTCAAGACAGCCCTCCACCTCCACATTCCTGCTGGGTCCCACCTCCCGGAATGCAGGCTCAGAATAGCAATTTTCAAGGTAACCACTGTTTACAGAAACACATCCTGAAAGGGCATTTGACTCACAGGAAGGTTCTCAGAAGTTTTCAGTAAGACATCTCCAGGTGACATTCAGCATTTGACCTTCTAAGTGGTTTCCATAGAAACAGCTGGGAAGCCACAAATATTGGACCGTGAGGAGCAGTGTACAGAGAACAGTTGTCCTAAAAATTTAGAGACGTCCCAGGAAAGACTGGAACATCACCGATCTAAGAAAATCAAAGGAAATAGACACATGAAGGTTGATGGAAGAGCCATGGTCTTTTTCATTTGTGCGATTTAAATTAAGAGAGGTTTTTTTTTTTTCAACTAAGAAGCTATTTGAAATTTGCCACCTTCTCTGTTTCTTTTCCAATTTTCTTAAACTCATGAAAGCAACAGTTCTCAAACACTATGATTTTCTTTTTTTCCCCCATTCTTTCCCCCACCCTTTCCCTGGCATCTATTTTATAGATGGCTACCAAGGTCCAAGCTTGTCAACCTAGATTTGCCTTTCTGTTCTATTCTGTGTGTTCTCCTAGGTGTGGACAGTTGGTGTGTGTCTTCCTCCTCCAAGTACTCCTTGACTATCTGTCCTTCTGTCTTTTCAGGGAAGAAGAGCCCAGACCTGGGGGAGTATGACCCCCTCACACAGGCTGACAGTGACGAGAGTGAAGATGACCTAGTGCTTAACCTGCAGCAGAAGAACGGAGGGGTCAAGAACGGGAAGAGTCCTCTGGGTGAAGCCCCAGAGCCTGACTCAGACACCGAGGTCACAGGGGCTGCAAAGCCGCACCTGTCGGAGGTCACCACAGAGGGGTACCCCTTGGAACCCCTAGGGGGCCTGGAGCAGAAGGCGGCCTCCTCCCTCGTGTCCTACGTGCGCACGTCTGTCTTCCTGCTGATGCTGGTGATCTCCATGGTGCTGGTGCTCGTGTGTGCTTTCCTGATCCCCTGTCCCCCCCGAGATCTGCACAGCACGTGGAGCCGCCACCTGGGCCCCCAGGGAGGTGAGTGGCGGGATTTTCAACTCCCAGTCTGTAAAACTTCGTGATCGTGCATGTGTAATTCCCTAAAGCTTCCAATTACACAGAAAAGTCTTTACAAATTAATGGGTGTCATCTAGCATTTCTCCCCCTGGGCATGGAGGTGGTTAGGAAGTTAAGATTTGAAATAGGACAAAAAAAAAAAAAAAAAGGATTGGGACAGCTCGGAAAACTTGGGAAGGGGACTGTGTGGGATTTCTCCTGGTGAAGGTCTTAATTAGAGGCAGAGAGGACAGAACATCGTTGGCTGGGCTCCTGTGGGGCAGGCAATGCTGTGTCAGCAGAGAGCAAAGCTGAGGGAAAGGCTGTCACCTGAGAGAAGCAAGGCTCGAGTCCTGGCCAGGCCAGCGGCCAGGGCTCCTGTCCGGCCCTCCGGTGTTTGTTGATTGTAGAAGCCTGACTTTAAATTGAATTTTCAACTAATTTCTTTTCAAGGAAAAAAAGAGTTGCTTCCTTGCAGGAACTTTTCTTTCTTGCTTCTAATGGCTGGGATGGTGCTACCCAAGTAATTCTAGCTGTTTTGTCTCATTTTGGAGGACATTGCTTTATTCTTATTTTTATTTTTAATTGAGTGAAAGAGTCTTTAAATTTTACAGTGCTTTACAATTTTCAAAAGTTTCACACACATGATTTCATATAATCCCATCATCCCCCTTTTTTTTAATCCCCTGCCCCTATTGTGCCTTCCCCCCCACCCAGGTAACCACCAGTTTGTTTTCTTTCTCTGTGAGTCTACTTCTTTCTAGCTTGTTGTGTTTTTTAGAGTCCACATATAAGTGACATCATACAGTATTCGCCTTTCTCTGTCTGACGTATTTCACTCAGCATATAATGTCCTCGAAGTCCATCCATGTTGCAGCAAATGGCAAATTTTCATCCTTTTTTATGGCTGAGGAGTATTCCATTGTGTGTGTTTTATATATATATCACATCCTCTTTATCTAGTCATCTGTTAAAGGACATTTTGGTTGCGGAGCAGGTTTCTTTAAAACAACTTGCTCTGGGTCAGGAATGGGGATCACATCCAAACCGTCAGCGCTGAATGGTCCTGTCCCTTGTAAACTGCACTGGTCCCAAATACGGTGCTTTGGCTATTCTGAGTTAAAGGTATTTCAACAACAGCAGGTGCAAGAGAGCCTCTCTGACCTTCGATTGTTCCTGAAAGCAGGAGATGAAACCCCCAGGTGAAAGCTGCCTTCCTTACACCAGGAGAAAAGAACACGCTTATCACCAGAGATGAGGGCTTGCGGCCGAGAGAAATCTGTACAAACAGGCCTTGTTAGAATAACTCTCATCTTCCTGTAGTTCCCTCATAGATTTTAGTTACTTTTCCACAGTCACCACTCTTTTTGTTTTTTTAAAAAATGTTTAAAGTTTTTAATTAAAAAAAAATTTTAACCTCTTTAATTGAAGGATAGCCAGTTTACGATGTTGTGTCAATTTCTGGTATATAGCATAATGTTTCAGTCATACATATATTCTTTTTTCATATTCTTTTTCATTATAGTTATTACAAGCTATTGACTATCGTTCCCTGTGCTCTACAGTAGGTCCTCGTTTATCTATTCTGTATATAGTAGTTTGTGTCTGCTAATCTCAAACTCCCTATTAATCCCTCCCCGCCTTTCCTCCCTGGTAACCATAAGTTTGTTTCCTATGTCTGTGAGTCTCTGTTTTGTAAACAAGTTCGTGTCATTTTTTTAGATTCCGCATGTAAGTGCCATCATATGATATTTGTCTTTCTCTTTCTGACTCACTTCACTTAGTATGATCATCTCTAGGTCCATGTGACTTGCTCTTTTGTTTAGCGTAAGGTTTATCCATATTAATGTACCATCACTGGGGTTTACTGGGTTTCACCACTGTCTCGTTTTCTGTGGTATGAATATCCCATGATTTATGGATCCATTTTACTGTTGATGAGTCTTTAGGTGGCTTCCATTAAAAAAAAACAAAAATAAAAAAACCCATAATGCTGCTAAGAAGATTCTTGTACCTATTTCCTGATGGAGTGTGTAAGAATTTCTCTGGGGCATAAAGCTGGGATTGAAACTGCTGGGTTGTACGCCTTGTGCATGTTCAATCATAGTAGTTTGTGTTAAATTATCTTCCATGGTGGTTGTACCAGTTTACATTTCCATTAGCCATGTGTGAGTTCTCTCCAAATCTGGCAAGCATCTTCTAACTCAGCACGGTTTGGGGGTGTGTGTGTGTGGGGGGGCGTGACAGTCCCTACCTTGTCACTGCAAGGTGGAGATGGAATTCCGGGCTCCCTGCCCGACCTTCTCTGACATGGTGCTGGTGGGGTGAGGGGTGCCCTGTTACAGCCGGACGAGGGTTTCCACCTGGCCTTTGCTGTGGGAGTGGGGCGGGGCCACCTCTTTATCTGTGGTGTCTGGTTGGAGTAGAGCAGTTATTATCGAAAACTCTTCTGTCTTGCTAGGCTGCACCTTCCCTGTCGTCTGGCTGGGGAACCAGCTTCTCTGGGGCCTCTGTACGTCCCAGTTGGCATTCCCGGGGGGCCGGCTTTTGCAGCACCCTGTCTGGGATGTGCGAAGTCCGAGAACACCCAGGGGGGTCATCGGCTTGCCCTTCCTTGGGTCTCGCTGTCCCTAGCCGGTCTGCCTTATCTCCATCTTCCGGAGTCTTCTTCTGTTTGTTTTACTTTTAATGCCCAGGATTCTAGCTGTACTTAGAGGCAGAGGCAGAACTGGGTCTATCGGTTTCATCTGGGAGCTGGAAGCCTGCCTGGTGTTTTGGGAACATGCTCTCTCCAGCCTGGAACAGAGGACTGGCCGGTGACATTGTGTTTCCTCTGTGTCTCTCAGGTGGGGACCTGTCCCCACTGGAACTGGCTGACGTGAACGGAGATGGCCTGCGGGACGTGCTTCTCTCCTTCGTCACGTCGAGGAACCGGAGCGCAGCTGGTAAGGGACGTGTCTCTCGGAGGCCACTGCTGGAGAGGCTCCTTGATGGGAGGGTGTGAGCTAAGAGAACACGTCGGGGTTGCCTCCTGGGGGGCCTGCAGGGCAGAGAAAGCCCTCGTGGACCTCTCCTGCACGCTGAACCTCATCAGGAAGCTTCTGCAGGTGCCTCACACCCATCTCAAGAAGTCACGGAGAGCGAGAGCTGGGCGACACTGATAGTGGCTGCCCCAGGGCAGTGACAGCCTGAGACTGGGGAGGAAGTTTTTGCCCGCACTCCTGCACTGACCAGCGCTGGCACTTAGGTTTCTTGAGTTTTCTCCCTGTCAGTTTTCCCTGGCCTCTTTGTAGTCAGTGTAGACTATGCCACCTTCCCATCCCTGGCAGGAAGCGTCTGCTCATGTTCCAACACATCTTTACACATGTACATCTTGGCCAGGGGTTTGCCTTGTATCCCATCTGTTGACTCCTCCATCCCTGCCCTCTGTCCTGCTCCCGGCGGGACGGGAGGCTGACCTGTATGCCTCATGTCTGCAGATTCTCTGCATGTCTGAAGAGTCAGTAGGGTCGTTAAGGAGGAAGGGACAGTACAGTATATTAATCAGAGCATCCCTGGGAAGGCATAGACTTGTCATGTACATCACTGCTTCTGAAAACAAGGTCTGGAAGAGCGAGCCAGGTTGCCACTTGTTTTAGGTTGTATGTTTAATTAGTAGTTCTGAGGAATAGGTACAGTGACACTCTAACACCTGCATTCCCTTGTCCTTATGAGTTGTCGCTGGGAGCGGAACGTGGAGGTGTGTGAGATGGGCCACAGCCCTATCCTGGAAGTGAGTGTAAAAGCGGCAGGAGAGAAGCTTATTACTCTTAGGTGTTAGTTGAGTGACTTAAGGGGATTATTTGCTTAAGAGGTGAGCTACTCTCATCCTTCACCAGCTATCCTTGGGCCTGGCTATTAAGTTTGCCCAAGTGTTCTTTCCCGACTGAGGCCAGATCAGCGCATTCCATGGAATTCTAGACCTACCGATCATTGCTCAGTGTCATCTTCAGGTTTCCTTTTTTTTTTTTTTTTTTTTTTAAGATTTTTTCCTGCTCTCGGGGAGCATTTGCCACAATGATCAGAATTCAGGTATTTTGCCCCCTGCTCTACACACGTTCTAGATCAGTCTCAATTTCCTGAGCATACCTTTCCGTCCTGGTATTTTTTTTCTTCTTAACGATGACTTTTCCATATTCTTGAGTTTGCTCCTTTTATTCAGAGAACAATTGGCTGCTGTATGTGCTTGGGGCTTCGCAAAGCACTGAGGAGGCAGGAATGAATGTGACAGGCTCTGGCCTTAAGGATTTCCCTGTTTAGTAGGGGCTAAAGTGACAGGCATGCAAACAGATGTGTTGGCAGAGGTGTGAGGGGGATGGAGCTTGCGAGGCTGCCTGGAGGAGGTCACAGTATCTCATCTTCTGTGAGAGGCGCTTTGCGCAGATATGACAGGTACTCCGTTTGCAGACTTGTTGCCAGAAATATAGGAGGGAGCTCAGCCCACAGCTCTGAGTTGCTGCCTTATGTCCATTTCCTTTTGGTTTCCTGGCCTCCTTATCTCTCCCTCTTGTCTCCCCCTCCCCTTGCTTGTCTCTCGTGTGCTTTTAGGTGTCTCAAGGCCACCTGCTGTCCTTGTGTGCCTTTCGGGGATGAACGGCAGCACACTCTGGTCTAGTCCCCTCCCCGAGGAGGCCCGAGATATCACCTGCTTGGATCTGATGCCAGGAAGCGTGGCCGGAACCATCTGCCTCGTGACAGGGACACACAAGATGTTCAGTGCTTTCAATGCAACATCAGGTAAAGATCCTGCTTCAAGGAGCCCTAATCTCGGATTAGAATAATCTGCTGGGGAAGGGGCCGCTCCACTCTCACATGCTGGAAAGTCTGATTTACTGCTCCGGAAGGTGGCTGTTAAGGGAAATAAGAGAAAGGGTTGGAATAGATTGAGTAATAAATCCACGTTGCAACCTGTTTGGTGATCGGATGGGGCTGCACTGAGTTATCCAAACAAACTACCCTGAGGCCGTTGGTTTCCAAAGAGTCTCCCTACTCTGTTCTTTGTACAAAAGACAGTTGAGCTTTGTCTCTTCCCAGTTGACACACTTGGGTCCACGTGTAAACTTGGGCTTTAACCACTGAAGATTATGCCAGTGAAGAATCTAAGGTTTGTCCAGGCATGCTGATTTGGCCTCTTATTGTGTTGAATTCAGATATGTGACAAAAGGAACAGAAAAGAATCAGTTACCAAGAAGGCTCCTCGCAGAGCCTCGCATACATGCCGACGTGCTTGTTGACCTTTGATTTGGATGAGGCTGCAGAAATGGCCTCCTTCCTAGTTGTAGAGGTTGGAGTTTGGTAGTGGGGTTCTTCTGAGTGGGAAAAAAAAATAATTTACACGTGCATTAACTCTAGAACTGAAGTCATCTTGAAGACCTTTCATGGTCTCCCCACTTCTGTGAACGCATGGTAGAAGGGAGCGTTGGTCTTCTGTTTGGTGCCCCAGAAAGGTTCCTTAATAGCTAACAAATCAGTTCCTCCATCCATCCCAGACAAGTGGGCTCTTCTCTCTTGGAGAGACATCGGCACGTCTGTTTTATCTAAAGAAACCCTAGGTGTGAAGTTGTTACGTGGGCTTGTTGGCCAGGTGCTTGAGGACTTCCGCTCGCACGCCCTGTGCCCTTCCCCCACACTCAGATAAAAACTGAAGGAAAAGGTGAGTAGGAGTTGCTGTCTGTCATTCTGCCCACTGAGTCTCTTTTCTGGCCTGGGAACATTACATCGGCCCCCTCCAGAGGTAGAAAACCCTGATTGTGATCAGCCTCTCTGTCCTTCCCTAGGGAAAGCCATTTGGACTTTAAACCCAAACGACTTGTCCAATGGGACCCTGGCTGCCCCTGGCGTGGTGCTGCCGGACGTGGATGAAGATGGCGTTAGAGATCTTGTGGTCCTGGCCATTGGGGAACTGCAGGTATGATCCACGTTACATAGTCCTTGTTTCTTACACGAATGCTTCAACTTTAGTCCATTCCTAATATCATTATTAGAAAGGCTGCTTGAAACCTTCTCATTATAAGGGCTTAGACTGAAATAAATTCTCTCTGAGAGATGAGGTGAATCAATTACCATTATGAATCCATTTTCCTGGTTCCTTTGACTGGCACGGTGGCGCTTTGGAGCCAGAGAGGTCTGCATTTGAATTTCTGCTCTACTGCCCTGTGGCCTTGGGCCAGCCACAGAGCCTGCCTCCGCCCTGGTTACTTCATATTAGAGCAGGGCTCTTGCCCCAGTTGCAGGAAACAAATTATGAAAAATGAGAGCTCACGGATTTGAAGTGCCTAGTGCCTGTTTTGCACCAAGTGTGCACATAGTTTTACTATATATATTTAACTTTTTTTTCTTTTTCTTTTTTCTTTTTTAAATGGAGGTCCTGGGGTTTATACCCGGGACCTTGTGCATGCCAAGCACGCGCTCTACCACTGAGCTATACACGCCCTCCATATATTTAACTTTTACTGCAGTGCTAAAGCAATGTGACAGGCTGACAGAAAGTTCATAAAATAGATACAGAAAGAATGATAAGTCAAACAAGTAATAACAACGGTGACCAAAGAAAGAGTTGTAGCTGACTGCAGACTTCAGTTCTAAGACAGTGGTCCCTAAATGATGTGCCCCAGTTGTGCCCTGCTGGAACTCCAGTTCCTGGAACTAGTAATTCTCTGCCCAAATAAAATTACAGTAGCTCCCCTCCCCCGCCCTCAATCACAGGAAAATGTTAATGAACAGAATGATCTCAACTCTAAGTTTTCATTCCTGAAGCTTTTCTCAGGAGCTTCTGTCAAACTTTCTCTCAGCCATTTTCTCTCAGACTTCCTAGGGTGAATCTGCCCAGAAAGGCATGTGGACAAAAGAATTGAACAATTGGCCAAGAATATTTGTGGAAACATGTGGATACAGATCATTTTGCCTCACTGGGTAGCTTATTTTAATTTCACTAGACCTTGTGTTTCCCGTGGTGATTTTTATGATGCATGGGTGGAGCAGAGTTACAAAATCTACAAGTAAAATTATTTAGAGCAGAATTAGATCTGTCAGTATTTTTTGGTTTTCCTGCCGAGAACAGCATAAATGAACTCAAAGTGCTCCACAGGCCATAAGTTGGAGGAGCCTGGCTTTGGTACCTCATGAGATACTTTATGTTTGTGAGATGTGGGAAGAGAAGATGGATCACGGAGTCAGTTTCTGGAGATTAGTCACTTTTAGAAGTTCTTTCTGGTGGTTGTTCTTCAACTGGCCGGATGGTCTCAAGGTAGATGGAACCAAAACTTCCAGAATTATTTACAGAATCTTTGTTAGTTGCAGTCACTGTGAATAAAGAGCCTGGCTCCAGGGAACAGTTTAAGGATTACCTCCATCAACAGGTGATTCTCAGAAGGTCCCAAAGTGGAACGTATAGGGAGTTTCTTTTTAAAGGAATTATGGCAAACAGAGGCACAGCAAGACGTTGAACACGTGTGCGTGTCCTGAAAAACCTTGGCCTTGACACCCCACCTGGCTTCTTAACTAGGCAGCGCTGGTGGACAGGATAATGGTTCAGTTGTGATTCAGGGACCCTCCATGGCGAGGGGGCTCTGTTAGAGGAATGACTTCTCACCTGCTCCTACTCTCTGCCTTTTTCGGGGTTGGGAGGGGAGATGGACTAGTGTCTGCTGTGCCTGGAAAGTGATAGACAGTACTAGAAAAATCTGGGAAAAGTGGTGGGTTTAGAGCAATAGCTTCTTCTTTACACTCGCCCTTTTGACCTCAAGCAGCAACAAAGAAACTGAGGGATGTGTTTGCTCCGAGCTGCAGAGATGGAAGACTCTCTCTTCCCAAGGAATGAAACATATTAGGGCTGTGATGTGGAGTGACAGCGTTCTTAGATCTGGGTTTGGAGTGAGGTGGGCTGAGAACACCTGGTTGGGTTAGAGAATGAATCTGGTCTAGAACATCAGTGGGAAGGGACCTTAAAAGCCATGTGGTTGAGCCTCTCGCACCTTCTACAGTCTCTGATAGGTTGTTCCAGGTACATCGGCACTCATTCCCCCAGTACTCAGGCTGGTGGGAGAGTCACTAATTTGTGGCACAGTCCATTTTGCTTTTGATCTGCTCTAGAAAAATCTATGTTATTGTTGAGAAATCTGCTTTCTCAGAGCTTCCATTCACTGGCCAGCTTTAGCCCTGTAGAAGTATTCTGAATGAATCTAATCCTCTTTCCACGTGAAAGGCCTTTAGCTGTAAGCCTCAGCACTCTGAACCTGCTACTCTCAAGGGCTCCCCAGTTTCTCCTCCTGTTCCACATGCAGCGTGATTCGGACCCCTCTCTTTCTTGATTTCTTTCTCTTTTCACTCAGTGGGTCTGTATTTCTCTTCTAATACGGTACCCATAAATGAAAACAGTGTTCTGTTTCTAATACAACCAGTTATATCAGCTTAAGGAAATTGTTACTTCTTTTGACATAGACTGTATTTCCACAGATGCAGGCAAGAATTGTGATAACCTTTCTAAGATTCAAGTTTTGTTTCTAATCAGTTAAAATACCCACATCTTTTTTTTCCTACTTCTTTCATTTTTTTTTCCTTCCAGTTTTATTGAGCTATAATTGACATACAGCACTGTATGAGTTTAAGGTTACAGCATAATGGTTTGACTTAACATATGTCATGGAATGGTTACCACAGTAAGTTTAGTGAACATGCGTTATTTCATACTGATACAAAATTAAAGAAATAGAAAATATTTTTTCGTTGTGATGAGAATGCTTAGGATTTACTCTCTTAAATGACATACAGCGGCATTAATTATGTTTATCATGATGTGCATTACATCTCTAGTACTTGTTTATCTTATAACTGGAAGTTTGTACTTTTTGATTGCCTTCCAATGCCCCTTCTCCCCACCCCCGCCTCTGGTAACCACAAATCTGATCTCTTTTTCTATGAGTTTTTTTTGGAGTATAATTGACCTATAAGACCGTGTCAGTTCCTGGTCCACAGCATACTAATTTGATATTTCTATACATTTCAAAATGATCTCCATGAAAAGTCTAGTTAGCATAAAATACCCACGTCTTTTAATTAATGGCCCAATTCCTTCTTCCAGATTTTTGACCCATCTTCCAGCCTAAGAGTTTTTGAATTTTGAGTTTATCATACAGCAGATTGCTGTCTCTGTCAGCTTTGTGATAAGCTCAAATTCTGTTTATTCAGGTCTTTGATAAGAATGATTAATAGGAATAAGACAGTGGCAGGGTGCTGTGACATTCCACTCAGAACCTCCTTCTGGTTTGGTACTGGCCCTTTTGCAGGGTACACGGAAAACCACCTCTCTTTATCTTGTCTGTAAGAATTAGGGGGTGATAAACTCTGTCAAAAGCTTTATTGAAGTTAAGTTATTGATAGAGTCCTTATATTTCTCAACCAGTGACTATGTTCCCAAAAGAAAATCCTCTAGAGCAGGGGTTGCGAAGCTATGGTCTGCAGGTCAGATTTGGCCCACTGCTTGTTTTTGTAAATAAAGTTTTACTGGGACACAATCACGCCTATTCATTTATGTATACGCTGTGGTTGCTTTCACACTAGGGCGGCAGAGTAGTGTAGTCGGTATGGAAACCCTCTGGCTGGGAAAATGTTAAATATTTACCGCCTGGCCCATCACCAAAAAGGTTTGCTGATCTCTGCTTGAGGGTAAGGTTGATCGTGGCCAGGGCAGACGCGTGTGTTATGATGGAAGCACTTTGCCTGCGCTGATTCCCGCTGGGGCCAGTAGGGGGTTTGAGAGTGATGACCGGGGTGAGGGGTCCGTTGTCCTCTGTTTAGCTCTAGGCTAGAATTCTGGGCCTCGGACACTGCTCTTCAGCAACAGCTTCGGAGACATTGCCCCAGCTGCCATCCCGATGCTCTTTGCATGTACTGAACAAGGGATGGGACATTCGCCTCACTTCCTCACTTCCAGGGAAACTGAGTGAAGCGGGCTCGGCTTGGTGCTGTCCAACTTTGGGAGGTGTTTCTGAACTCTCAGCTAACGAGGAAGCAGTGATGTGATTAGGAGGAGAAACGATGTGACTAGGCAACAATAGGGCTCCAATGAACTCAACCCCCTTCTTTCACTTCGTCAGCCAGATCTGTGCTTTCTGCTGGTGTCCGGCCGGACAGGGAGGCCCGTGGGCCGCCCTGTGAAGTATAACATCGTGGGAGTGGGGAACCTGATCGGTCCTCAGGTCTACATCACCACAAACGGGGCCATCTACATCCTGTTTGGCTTTGGTAAGAAGCAAGGCTCGTTTTTGCCACTGTCCTCATCGGTGTGTGTGGTGAGGCCTCCCCGTGCGTCAGAGAAAGTTGCTGACACCTGCCCTCTGTCACCTCCTCTCCCCCATGCGCCCTGCTGCAGGGCGTTAACTCTGCTGTCCCCACCTGCCTTCTCCAAAGAGAAGTCTGTCCAGCATCCACTTAATCACTTCCCCACTGGCTCCGTGCTGGGCCACACCAGGCAGGCTGTGTCAGACCCTCCGTCCGCTCAGGCTCTGCGTCTCTCCCTCACATCCTCCCCCTGGGGAGTGTTCTGTCCAGTTCAACTTCTCGCTGTTGGTTCTTCCTGCACCCTAGGAAATATCCAGGCTGTCGCCCTGCGGGACATTTTTATTCAGGCCCAAAATCGAGACAGCTCACCACCTTCTCTGCATATCGAGGAACCCGAATGGGAGAAGCGAAGATCCGTCAACCTGTCTGAGCTCATTGACGTTTTCAGGTAGGGCAGCTATCTGGCCCCGCCCCGGTGTGACGGGGAGTCTTAGTGTTTGATGGGGCTGGTAAGCATGTGGGTGGAGGCTTGGGAGGAGAACAGTGCTGGGGGAGAGAACGCCTTCCTATCTGGTTAAGGGGAGTTAGAGATGCTCTTCTCTTGAGGGAGTGTAGAGTGTGTGCTTAGCATGCATGAGGTCCTGGGTTCAATCCCTAGTCCCTCCATTAAAAAATTAAGTCAATAAACCTAATTACCTTCTCCCCTAAAAAAAGCATTAAAAAAAGAAAAAAAAAAAAAAAAGAAATGCTCTTCTCTTGCTAACAGAATTTGTTGACATCTACATGTGGGTGCCCTGACATGTGGTCACTCTGCACGGAGGTGGCCAGTAAGGATATTTGTTTAGCGTGGGAGTCGGAGCAGGGCAGGTGAGACTGGGGAACCTCGGGTAGGGAGATAGATTTATTTAACATTACTGCTTGTAAAACCGTGCTCAAGGCTCTGCTCTGCTCTTTTTTTTTTGTTTGTTTCTGCCCTACTCTTTGCTTATATTTTTCTCTTAATTGAAGAATCGTTTTGGCGGCTGCAAGGATGGCACCCGTGAAATCTTTTTTTTCCCCCGTGTTTATTTCTTAACTAAAAGTAGGATGCTGTTCGTCAGATGCCGTGGATTTTCCCCGTTGAACCCCAGGCGGGGTTAGTAATTGTCTTCGTTCTTTTCTACCAAAGCTTGAAAGCATTTGCTAGCATTTTCTTAGGCAGTCTCGTATTGTGTCAGTGCATTTGACAGATGTCAGTGGAGTGGTCCCAGGTGTGCAGAGGAGGAGATAATCTGATGGAGTCTGCGGCAGGAGCTGCTGTCCAAGCCTAGCGACAGCTTCAAGCCTCCTGTCCCGACCTCCGTCTCCTTCCCTGCCATGATCCTTGCCTCTGTTATCTTTCCCGGAGCGTCCAGTTCGAGAAGAATTTTCCTGTCAATTCCTTTGGAACTTTCATGACCTTTTCAGGGCTCCTTGGTTTCTAGAGAAATGAAGAAATCGAGATTCAGCTGAAACAACAGTGTGACGCCCTTGACGAGACACTGGTGGGGGGTGAACGCAAGGTGTTCCGCACAAACACGAACACATAGAGGAGAAGCCGGCATTAGCAGGGTGGCGTCTCACCCAAGCCTGGGACTAAATGTTGGCGTCTTGTTTACTTCAGTGACGGCGTCGAGCTCCTCCAGATGGTGAAGGCCCCAGATTCCAACTGCAGCAACCTCCTGATTACAACCAGACAAGGCCTCGTCCTGCTTCGGGGGCAAAACCTTACACCTTCCTGGACCTTGAGCCTCCAAGGCCTGCGCAGGTCGGCGGTGGCCCCTCTCACGTTTGTGGCTTTGTTTTTCAGCTTGCCCATGTTTAAAGCCGGCCCAGCATGGCTGCTTGATATCCGGGGCCAGTGCAGTAGAGGGGAGGGGAGGAGTGCCTGGTCCCCTCTTTCTCTCATCTACCTGTGATCTCTCACTTGTTCTCGTTTGCAGCCAGCCTACTCCGGGGTACTTCACGGACGATGAGACGCTAGACTTCCTTCTGCAGATACCAAATGGAGTTGGGATGAAAAAGGTAAAACTTGGGGGCTCAAAATCCGTCAAAACACATATCAGGGATGTACTTTGTGTCCTGCCCAGTGCTTGGCATTGTGAGAAGTAGAAAGAACTGAAAATACGGTCCCTCCTTTAAAGAACTCCAAGTCTAGCCGAATTATCTATGAAAGGAAAAGTCACAGTGCCTGGGCTAAAACTGACAGCATCGGAAGTTTTTGTAGCCACCCTCCTTCCTGTGCAGGGGCTCCTTCTGGATCCTCAACTTACAATCAGGCAGAGTAATGAGACCCTACCTTCCCAGGGTCATTGTGACAGTTAAAAGAAATCATACGCGTGAGTGGGTAAGATGTTTTAGTGCAGTGTCTCCAGACTTCTTTTCTCCCCGAGACTAACAAAGGGACTCTTGACCTGCTGCCTGCTTCTCCCTTTGTTCGCTCAGAGGAGTTTGTCTCTTGGTGAGACAGAGTCTGATCTCGGGCAGAGAAGGGCAGGCTTCCGGAGGATGGTGGTGGGGGTACCGTTGAAGGAGCTGCGGGTCTCCCCCTCCCTGCAGGACAGAGACACAACAGAGGCGCAATAATGACAGAGCAAGGGAGGGACGCAGTAAAGACACCGGGGCTGGAGGTGGCAGGGGAGTTTTCTTGGGGATTTGTGCAAATGAGAGGCTCTCGAACTCTGAGGTGTGAGTTCTTCGGGGTGAAAAGGAGGTATAAGTGCTGCTAGGGATTATGAATTCAGCCTCCTTAACTGTCCCTTCAGAGGTGCGACTCAGGAGTGACTCTCCTGAGGCTTTTACATTCTTTTAACTTCGAGGCTACCGTGGGGCCGAGGTCCACATGCCGTGACACGTGACAGAGTCAAACGTGGAATGCTTTTAGCACAGGGGACAGGACAGGGCTGTCACCTCCTTGGGTCCCCTGAGTGGTGTGTCGCCTGAGGGAGGGAGTAGGAGTGAGGTGCTGCTTTTAGGACCTTGGCTGAGAGTGGCTGCCCTGCCCAGGACAGTCCTAAACCTGAAACTGTCACAGTCACTTCCTGTCCCTGAGCCTCCAGTTCCTCATCTGTAAGATGAGAGAGGGCCTAGATGGTTTGCAGCGTCCCTTCCCACTGGAGAATTCTGCAGTCCTTTAAACTCCAGGACCCCAGCTGTTACGTAACGCTGTCTGAACACCCAATTGTTCACTTCTAATAAGTTAGTGTTAACACCGGTTAACATACATGTTACATGAATGTCCGGGGGTCTTTTTTGTTTTTGTGCATGTGTTTTCTCAGCCCGCTGCCTTTCTGAGGGTGGGAGGCCCGTCTTCTCTTTGCAGGTGATGGTGGTGGATGGGGACTCCGGCCTGGTCACGTGGAGTTACAGCGTTTCGTGCCACGGGAAGGAAACACCGACCACCTCAGCCGCTACTGTGGACCAGAAGTCGGTCTTCCTCTTCTGGGCTGAAGGGCTGTCAGCTGCGTCTCCCAGTTCCGTGAGTGAGCCTGGGAGGGTCCCTTTGTCACTGTCCTGCAGAGCTGCCCGGGCCCAGGGGTTGGGCTGGTGGTTTAGACCAGCCGCACTTCTGAATGGTTTTGTGTGGAGACAAAACGGCCCTTGTGGGCAGGACCATGCTTCCTCCTGAGCTGTGATTCCCCAACTTTGCCTTTTAGCCAAGCAGTGAAAGCTGACAGCAGCCCCCAGCTACTGGCTCCCGACAGTGGGAGGCATAGATAAAGGATAGAATATTCAAGTCCAGATTTTAAAGATGCTTCATCTGTGCGGCAGGTGTTGAAGAGAAATAACCGTGTCTGGTCTGGGATGGGCGAGGAGCAGGGGGCGAAGTTTCAAGGAGGCTGAGGCTAGGCTTTGAGGCGAATAAAGCTAAGATTTCAGAAATAGGTGTGGGGGCAGGGTGGCAAAGCAGTGGAGGTTTTGGGGACACTGGGCTGAAGATGAGAGTTCACCTGGAGGATGATGGAGGGAGGGTCTGGTGCATAGAAGGCAGATCTGAGACCTGTGGTGTTTTAACGGGGCTGATGAATCAGGGTGCCGCCTATGGTAGGTGCCTGGGAGCTCTGAGTAAGACCCACCCTGATTTAGTTCAGTTAAGCACATGTTGACCAGCACCTCCCTGGTGCCAGGAGCCTCAGGATAAGCTGGGAGCAGTGCTGCCCTCTAGAGGAGCAGACAGCCGGTGCCGGATGATGGGGGAGCCCGAGGGAGGGAGAGTCCTGACTTCATCGACCACGTGCTCTGGGACCTGCCACTTAACTTTCCTGAGCCTCGTGCTCTTTCTCTGTTAATGAAGATGCTGATGTAGTCCTTCGTTTTAGGGTCAGATTGACATAAATGATTGTCCTAACTCTGCAGTTCCCTGCCATGTGACTGTGGGCGAGCTACCCAACATTTAACATCCTGGTTTCCTCACTTAATATGAGAGGATCAGACCAGGTGACTCTCAAGTGTAAGTGGCTATAAATAACCACAAAGTAAAGGTGTGTTACAAATGCTCTGATAGTGATAAATTTAATAAGAAGTGTAGGTGGAAACACAGCAGGAGGGGGTATTCGTTTTTCGGGGGCAGTTGGGGAGCTTTTCACGAAAGAGGTGGCATCAAATCAGGTGGGGGACCTCCGGACGAGGAGTGTTTGAATAGGGGGAAACAGGCTCCGGGGGATGGTCAGATGGTTAAGGGGCAGTCAGATTGGCAAAGGTCAGACGGGGCTGAGCGAAGCATGTGCTTGGGTAACCACAGACGTTCTTGAAGCCTGGGGTGCACAGGCAAATCATCACAGGAGGCGGCTGGGAAGGGAAGATTTGGGTGAAATGGCTTAAGACCTTGGCTTTTGTGCTAGGGGGTTTGGGCTCCATTCTGTAGGCAGTGAGGAAGGAATTTGGCTGTTTTGTTTGTCACGTTGGCTGATCCGGAAATCTGCCAGTCGTGCCTGGGATCCTAAGGTGTATGGGAAAGCTCTCTTCTGCTTTGTGGCCACGTGGTGGGAATGGGGCTGCCAGCTTCCCACCCACGTGTCCCCTCACTCAGCGGACCTCCTCCCATGCTGACACTACGGGAGCAGGGCTGATACTCAGTCCACTAGAGGAAGCTTAGGATGGTCCTGAGCGGAGCCGCCACTTACACACCTGTGTGTGAAACTCCTGAGCTTTAATGCCGTGCGTGTCTGCTGAACATCATCCCTGCACAGGAGTCGCACGGTAAAGGAAGTTCCCATGTGTGTTTCTTCTGCTGTCGGGAGTTGGGAGGCTGACATGCAGACCTTGGAATTTTTGTTTTATAATTAATGACTTTTGTCTGGTCAACATCCTGTTTATTTCAGGAACTGATAAGATTTTTGTGATGTTTGGCTTGCCACTTGCAATTGGCTCTAATATCCAGTGAAAGCAAATGTCCTTGGCACACTCTGTTTTCTGCCCAGATTTTGAAGAACCAGTTTCTGATGCTTTTGTAGACGCCATACTGGGAGGACTCCCCATCCAGTTTCTCTCCTGGGACAAGCCCCTTTCCTTTCTTCCTTTCTTTTTTTCTTATAAGAGGGAAAGCATTGCCTAGCTCTAGGGGTTTAAAGAAGTTGATGCTTAGTCAGTGTTTTGAGCTTTTTGAAATAATATGTCTCTCATCCATGCGAGCCTCTCTCAAACACACCCTTGTAGCCAGGCCTTCGCGTCGGAGGGAACGAGTCATCACAGCTCTCTCCGCCGCCCTTTCACCTGAGCGACGTTGTACGTGGAGGGCGGGCTGACCTTTGCTCTCACTGTTTCTCGTTGTCAGGATGGCATCCTAGGAACTGAGCCACCCAGCCTTCACCACCTTTACCTCCTCCACCCGGCTTTTCCCTCCATTCTTCTGGATCTGGCCAATGCCACCGGCACGGTGACAGCTTCAGAGGGTGAGCCCCAGGGACGGTGGTGGCGGTGCAGGGGGTCTATGGGGGGTGAGTCCCAGGGACGGTGTGTGTGTGGAGGGGCGGTCTGTGAGTGTGCTGAAAACCAAGGGGCAGGGTGGTCCCATTCCCAATGGCTTGAGGTGCCAGTGATTCAGCAGCTATTGTCTGAGCATCAGCCCCACGCCAGGCACCGCGTCCACTGCTGGGAATACCAACCAGACTGGTTTCTTGACCCTGCGGGAGCTTCAGACCTGGAATCCACAGCTGGGGACATAACAGAGGTGGTGTGTTTCCTCAGGGTGTTCTTTTAGGCTCAGTACAAACTTTCTTTGATCTAAAGTGCACGTGCTCATGGTATAGAGACTGGAGCCAGGAGAAAAAGGGAGAAAGAGAAATTGCCTATAATCTGACCTTGTATACCCCCAGTTAGCATGCTGGAAGGATTCTGCTTTACATATGCATCTGAATAACATCACAGAGCAGAACTGGGATCACACAGTAAAGACCTAAAACGCAAAGCCCTGGATACTCAGCGCCTGCGGCTGGTCTGGGATGGTCCGAGGGCTCCTCCTCGGAGGTTCCTTGCCTCACGTTGGCCCCAGGGAATCTGCTTTTCCTGCTGGGGTGGGGGGACCAGGCTGGCCACATTTCCTTTCTTGACTTCTTTTCCATATTCACTTGCCAGTCAAAGACCTGCTCTCTCCTTGCAAAGTCGGTTACCTTGAAGTTGAAGCTGGTGCCTGTGACTCCGGGGTCACGGGACTGGAAGAAGCGCTAATCTGGAACTTGCCGGCACTGCCGCCCCCTGGCTTTGTGTGTGGCGGGGGCCGGGGTGGGGGAGGTCAGCTCGCAAAACCTTGAGACTGATCTAAATGAGCTCTTTTTCCATTTTACCATACATTATTATTCAGGGAACATTAAGTCGTGGTAATTAAGAATTGAGACCTTTTCATTACAACACCTGGTTTACACATGAGGCAAAATAAACAGTGGCTAGGAACATAGCTTCTCTGAGCAGGTGCTGACGCTGCAGGGATTCTCAGAATTTCTCACTTTTCCACCGAACTGTCACTGTCACCACAGTTAGCCTGTCCTCACTTCCTTAGAAATGGCTTTGGAGAAGCACGGGTACAGAGAACGAGACTTTGCTCCTCTGCTGGCACCTAGCCACTCACCCCCATGCACCCACTGTCTAGTCAGTGCCTAGCATTGATTAGATGCTCAGTAAACTTCTTGTATGAGTTAGCGAAGGAGTGAATGAAAGAAGCATTCCAGGCGCTGAATCAGACCACTCCCCTGTGAGTGAAGTTTTCGGTCCCCATTAACTGGTCATTTTTGTCCGTCCTCAGTTGGAATCAACGACCTCTGGAAAGATGCCTTTTATGTGACCAGGACAACAGGGCCAAGCTCTGAAGGCCGTCCGGCACCCCTGGTGGTCAGCAAGCTTAGTCTGCGCCGGGCGCTGATGGAGGGCCAGGTGGTCCAGCTAAAGGAGACCACCCCCAAAACTGGCCGCGGGGAGCTGCGAAGGTTCCTCTCTAGGATAAAATTTCGTCGATTCTCCCTTCCAGGTGAACAGCTTGTGAAAGCAATGTTTGGTCACTGTTGAGGGTTTAGGACAAATACTCCTGACTCCAAGTTGGCTCTTTAGGAGGGAGTGGGACGGGAGCCTTCCTGAGTAGCCGGGTACCAGGAGACAGTTGTCTTGGGTCAGTGTCAGGTTATCAGGGAGCCTCACGACCATTAAGGGACGGCACTCAGCTGTTTTCAGCTGGAAATGGTACCATCTCCCTCTGGGGACATTTGGAAGTTGGGGTCATGGCTTTTATTGTTCCTCCTGGTCTTTTCTGGGTGGGGGACGGTGATGCCGGCCTCGTGCAGGACTTGTGGGAGTTACATACCGTGAAGAATTATCTTACTCAAAATGCAACCTCCCCCCACCCCCAGTACTCTGGTTAAGTTCACTGTTCAAGAGCTTATCATGGAAAAGAGTCTCTGGGCCTTTCTGGAGGGACACTTACGAACTGCTGAGGCTGGACCAAAAAAGGACAGGAAAATAGAGGGGTGGTCTGACCTCTAGGGCTCCTCCACGTCTCTCCCAGAAAAAAATGAAAGTCACTGATGCCTGCACCTTTCCCCTAGATCTAGTCTGGCGGACTCTTCAGTTTGAGAAGCTGGTGTAAACTCAGTTCTTTGGGGAGAAGGAGGACTCCTGCCACCTCACTCCACCACCTCTGCGTGACAGGCCCCGCTTTGGAAGACACTGGGAGTCCTTTGATGAGGGCATGATCCGTTTGGCTGGGGCATCTGACCTGCCTTTCCCATCCCCGCATTAACTCCCTCCGGGCACGCCCTGTGGATAGTTTGGAAACGTGAATCTTATTAAGTGTGTTTTTTTTTTTTTTTTTTTTTTTTTGTCGGTCTAATTTATAAACCCTTGCTGGGAAATTCCAGTGAAGTTCTTCCTTGGAACATTTTGTGGTTCGTTTTGCCCTGTGTGTGTATTTTTTAGTGTAGTGGTGAAATCCTTTCTCGATTAGCATGTCCTGAGCTCCAGGGACCTCGTTTCTTGTCCGTCTGATACGCATCTGGTTGGTTTGGTCCTCTTGAGACTCCCAGATAGCCTACCTCTGACTTGGAGGGCCCCCCAGCATTTCTCCCCTATTCTCCCCAACCTGTACCTTGGCTTCCCCCACCCCGACCGTAGCAGCAGTGAGAGAGATTGACAGTGGGGGATGGAGTGAGCCATCCTCACCTTGCGTCTCCTGTCCCCTCATGTTCCGTCTCTAGTACTTAGTGACTGTAAGAATTAACCCTATTCCTATCAGAAGGGGAGCAAGAGAAATATAAACGACTCACCTCTGACAAGGTCCCTGTGTGACGATGTGGTCTGGATTATCCTGCCAGCACTTGTGTACATGCCGTCCTCAACTTAGAGGAAAACTCAAGTCAGGAACGGCTGAGGTCGACACCCTCGGCCCCCTTCATCTCCAGTCTGCTTTCTCAGCATCTTCTCCTGTCGGGCGTCCTCCTTCCCACCCCGCACTTTGCTCTCTTTTATTCAGGGATAATTGTGATTTGCTGGAACGAGAGCAAAGCTGTTTCTGGACTTCTGTCTCAGGCTCCTTGGGTCCGGCACGCAGCCCTCCTGCCCTGCTCCCCTCCTCCCTTGTAGGGCCTTTGCGGGAGAGTATTTTGAGAAAATGGCTCTGTAAATACCATAACTTTTATAAGTGGTTAAGTCCTTTTGAATTGTCTCCAGTGCTGACGTCTCCCTTCCCCTATGTGAGTATGCTGCTTTATCAAGTTCTTCTTTAAACTTCTAGGTCATTGTTTATAATGCAGAAAAAAGTCCCATGTGAACCTGGGGAGAACCACTTCTCTTCTCGAATAATTTTGCTAGATCATCCCCGAGTGCGCTTGGGGTCTCTCTTTACTCGAGCCTGTATCTTTTGAGCTTGTGTTAATAGATACCAGAAAATTTAGAGATTCCAGAAAATTGGGACCCCCAATTTAAAGGGAGACGTGTGAATTGGTCACTGGGAGGCATTGTGACGTAACGGGAGGTTGGTAGCCCGCGCTCCAAGCAGGCCTGGTGCCCAGCCGGCAGCGTGGCCATGCTGGGTTCCTGGGCACCCCTCCCTGCCTTAAGCCCCTGAAAGCAAACTTGGTTTCAACACTATGGGAGGCACGTGTGGGCCCAGCTTATTGTGAACTTGGAGGAGCAGTTAGGAGACACCCAAGAGCACGGGACTGATTCCAGATTCACGTCTAGGATCTGCCTGAGTAGAAGGGCATCTGGTCTAATAGAGAATTCTGAGGACTCACTTACAATCGATGAATGCCTGAAACTTGGGCGGTGGTCCTGCGGCCTGGGTGGGCCACCTGGCTCTCTACCATGTGGAGGCTTTCTGGAAAGCCAGCCCCTTTAGGCAGGCATCAAATGCAAAGCTATTTCCTGAGGATTTGGTCTGAGCGGGATTGTTTGGGGTAGGGCTGTATTTACGTTGGGTGAGTCCCAGAAATACATGAGAAGCTCAAAAACAATGTCCCTCAATTCTCTGTGGTGTGTTTGCAAACTGACATAGATTATTTGGACTGTGGTAAGTTTGAATCTCTTGTAGCTAAACGTAGGACACAGGCTGTAGGTTTCCTCTCCTTGCAGCCGATGCAGAGGGTGTAAATGGTGGCCGAAGACTGTGAAATCTTCATCTGATTGGCGTATATGCTGGTCTCTTGTCAAATGCGTTTCTAAACTTCCTTCTCCTTGCAGGCAGCCTCCCAGCCAGACATGTGAGATAGGAAGTGTCCCTCCTGCCCGCGTTCCCTGCGCAGGTTGCCAGCAAAGCCAGCAGGACCACTGCTTAGAGTCATGGCTTGTGCAAGGGCAAGGGTGTTCCTTCTCCCAGTCTCTCCTCTTCCCTTCCCTTCCAAACCCTCTGCCTTGGACCACATCCTCCCCACCCCGCAGAGGGTCTCTGCTCCCCTTCTAGTGTGGTCTGGTGGTCGCACCCTCTTGAATGTGGATCGCTGTCCTTACTGCCCACATGAGGGGAGAGCCAGCTGGTATGTTGTCAGGAAGCATTATTTAAAATGTGAATTGTTGCGGAACAAATAAACACCGTGTATAGGAACCTACTTGTATGCCATTCTCATTCTTCCAGTCATCAAAGATGGCTTGTTTCCCCTGATGGAAAAGAGAAAGGGCGAGAGGATGGGGTCCAGAGAGGAGGGTACGCCGAAGCCTGCTCCCTGGGGAGGCCTCCCTTGGCTTCCCACTGCGGAACCGTCATCCTGTCTGCGTGGCCTCAGTGGGCCGTTTCTGGGAGTGGCGTGCTGCAGGACCCTTCTCATGGGTACTGCTCTCCCGATGGCTCCATGGACGATATGGAATTAGTGTAATGTCGTATGGGTACCACTGTGGGGATGCAGGACCCCGTAGCAGGCGGGGTGGACGACACCTGTTCTACATGTCAGGCTCCCAGCAGTGCTTTCGTCTTCCATTGGGTGACTTCCAGGAAGGTTCAAGTGCGCCACGGAAGTGGAGGCACCGTCAGCTCCCCACCTCCATTCTTTCAAACCTCAGACAGATGACCAGGTTGATCGGCCCCTAAAGGGCAGGAACTGTATCTCACTCGTCTTTTACCTCTCAGAACCCAGCACAGAACAAACAACCAGTAAAGGCGAGAAGGGACTTCTGCCCGAGTGAGAGGTGGCGGGTGGCGAGGACCAAGCTGTGACAGAAAAGGGAGCGAGGATGCCCAGCACCCAGGGGCATGACCCCTCGGCCTCAGGCTTAAATACCCTGGTTCTTAACCTCTGAAAACCACACTCCAGAAACAGCCTTTGGCTTAAGCATGTATTGATACCAAAGCAGCATGTAAGGTAGGGCTCAGCCTGCTCTCCCAGCCCACTGACTCCTAACACGGTTCTTCCTTGACAGATGCCCTTGCCACCTCTTCCCTGGGCCCCCGGCTTGTCCCCGGTTGAAATCCTGTGTCGCGTAGCTCTGAGTAGAAGTCAACTCCCTCGGAGACTGAGCGGATGGGCTGGGGGTGGTGCGGGGGGCAGTCGGTCACAGGGCCCCCCAGCTGGGCTGCGCCCGCCGGCTGCTGCAGGAAGCACTGGTGGTGGTGCGACAGGCAGCGCGGGGGGCCCTTGAAGCTTTTACTGTGCTTGCACTTGAACTCCAGCACCAGCCTGGTGTAGGTGTTGAAGGTGGTGACTGCTGATGCCATGCAGCAGGTGAAGGAAACCCAGGCTGTGCTAGGGACAGACAGACAGACGATGGAAAGTGAGACTGACATTCTTAGGGGTTTGAAAGAAAAACACTGATTCCTTCCTACTCATCAACTAGGCTGATGCCTCTTAGGGATTTGGGGACCCGAGGGCACTGCCTTCCACCACGTTGCAGGTAGAGAGCTGCGGGCAAGAAGACCTCATTTGGTCTGTCTTAGGGCAAGTTCTGAATGTTTTGTAGTAAAAGACAAGGACTCATAGAATGTTCAGGCCAGACTAGGCATTGAACAGCTTCGTTTTCACTGAATTGTAGTTGTGCCGTGTTCTTTTATACCTGGTGTGCCTATTTTGTGCGTGTGTGTGTGTGTACATGTGTGTATACAGTTTTTTCGGCTACTTGTTTCCGAAGCTGCAGTTACCCTTACCCTAACCCTCACATAATCTCCAAGGTTCCACAGACCCGTAGCTCCACTGTACACAGTGGACATAGCCCAGTGCACTGCCTCCCTGCTTCCCTGGCCACACACACACCCCCTCCCTGCCAAAGATTTCGCTCCACTCAGATGCCTCTTCCATCTTCCTTTGTTTTGAGCTTAGCAGTCTTAGGGTCTACAAGGTTGAAGGTCATTCAGAAAACCTTTACTACACACCTGGAGGTATTATTATTGGTTGTGCTAGTGGAATTTGCACATGGAAACAATGTGGTTCTTGGCTCAAGGGGGTTTATAAAGGATGGAAGAGATGCTGGAGATGAAAAGAAGTTGGATGGATTCAACAAAGGAAAACAAGTCACCAGGCAACTGTATCAGTCACACTCCTAAAAGCTTGGAAGGTCAACCCCCTAAGTCTCCCACGATTGCGGGAAGCCTGGGAGACCAGGAGCTGTGGAGGTCGGGGAGGGATTTCACGAGGCCAATGATGGTCAAGGCCGCGAGCTGCTGCTGCGTGTTCCCGTCTGCTGCCTCTGACAGCCAGGATGCCTCTGATGGGAGTGCTGAAGTCTGAGCCCTGCAGTTGTAATGCCACGAATGGCTTGAAAATGGACAAAGGGTAGGAAAGAATGGGTCTGGAAAATGAGACGAACTGATGTGGTGGCTGGTGGAGTGATCCAAGACCCCTGAATCAAACAGCACATCTTACACCATGAGAAAAGGAGATGGGATCTCGTGCCAGACGTATTGTAGGTTTCCGATTGCCTCTTCAGCCCGGAAGCTCGAGCCCAGGGCTGTCTTCCCAGCTTGCAAGGTGCTCGGCACTTAGCCCAGACAGCTCTTGGAAGTCCACATCAGCCTCTGTGCCGTGCACGGGGTGTTCCCCAGGGGAGGTGGTGAGGAACTCAGACTAAGATGTTTTCCTTGAGTGTGTGTCACGGTTGCTGCTTCCCTCTTTCTATAAGAAATTGAAACTAACTGACCCCCTGGTTCTTTAAGGGTTCATGAAGGACCAGGAGGGGAAGTAAGTTTCATTTCTAACACAGTCTGGTGGAGTGAGAATGGAGGAAGGAAGAAGTTACTCTTTGTTACAGGAGGAGTGAGCCATTCCCAGGAATGGAATTCAATCCACATTTCAAGGCTCATTCTTCATTTCTCTGCCTCCCAATACCTGGGAACATAAAATCTATAAAATGGAGAGCATCACTTCCATAAGCCAGACAAAATCATTTCCCAAGGGCAGCACACATATCAGGTGGAGAAGCGGTTTGGGCTTTATCAGCAGAAACGCTGCACAAAGCCCTCACAAAAGAAGCCAGAAGAATCCACTCTACCTCCTCAGAAGGTGGGGAAAGAATGGGTGTGGCCTGATGGTCCTGCCCTCTGTGTGGCTGACAGGCTTCTAGGATGAGGGAGGAAGAGAAGGCACAAGGACACAGAGCAAGCATCCTGTTGCAGGTAGCCAGTTGCATGAAGGTGGATTGGGAAAGGGGAGAAAAGCTGAGGAGATGGTGAGCACTTACTAGAAGGCCCAGCCATACTTCCAAGCATGGGGCCTCCAGTCTTCTGGACCCAAATTGGCTGTTGCCTGGAAGACTTGTGAGTACATCATATGGCCCACCATCCCCAGGAGGCCTACAAAGGAAACAGGAAGGCAGCATCCTTAGAGAAAGGCTGGCAGTGGCATCTACAGGGAAAATGATCTTGGAGCAACCTTCTCAATTGGCATCAGGTACAACATATGTCAAGATGTTCCATTACCCATATGACCCCACATCTCCAGGGGGACAACTCTGCAATAGGGGGGCTTCTCCCTGAAGGTGGGTTTGCAATAGGTTCCCCAGACGTTAGGTTGCAAGCTGTGGGAAAGTTTCTGAGTCAGTGCTGCACCCAGGGCTCCTGCTCGCTTTCCTTGTTCCCACTCACACCCCTAACATGACCTTCAGCGTCTACGTGCATCTCTCAGTTTATCCACCAGAGTCTGCAGAAGCTGTGTGTACATCATGACCAAAAAGTAAAACCAAACTGTAATGAGAAAACTTGCAAATAAAAAGAACCTAGAGAGAAATCAGTTTGCAAGGTCTGTGATGATCGAATATAAAATCTCACAGGTTATTTCCATTTAAAACAGACGACACCTGTGATGTATCTCCTGGTGCCCTTCTTTGGGCTCCTCCTTCCTCCCCTTAGGACAGAGACTCCAGCCTCGTGGCTCGTGCTTCAAAGGCAGCAGAGGACACCCCTCGTCCAGCCCTGGAGATGCTCACCTGACAAGACGGAGGATACAGCTGCAAAGGCGCTCAGCTTGAGCCCGCAGCCCGGGTTCCCCGTGAATAGCAAGTCCGTCAGTAGCAGGAGGAAGCTGATGAGTTCAAGTCCGATGCAGGCGAACTGGGCTCCCAGTGATAACCAGAGGATCTCTGTCAGAAACCAGAGGAAGATTAACCCTCACCCTGACAGTTAGATGACTGAACCAGCAGTGAACAGATGATGCCTGTGAAAAGTGGAGAGCCTCATAGCACCAGAGGAGAAGACAAAGGGAAAGCAGCTGGGACAGCCCTTGAACTGGGGCTCTTGGCTATCACCCCACAGCTCTCACTCTGCCCAGCACCCGGAGATGTAGTCAAGGCACGTGATTGCCTGTGAATACTCTTAGGGAGATTGGAGAAGAAATCATCCAATGTTCACACAATCTTGCAGGGAACATCACTTTGTTATTTGTCATTTTTGCTTTTTTTTTTTAATTGAATTTTGAAACAATCCATTTTCTTTTCTTTCTCCGTCCTTCCCTCCCCGCTCTCCTTGACTCCCTTCCTTCTATGTTACCAAAAAAATTATTGAGGGGGAAGAAAAAAGGAAAAACCCGAGCTTTTCCCAGGGTTACTTAGCAACAGGACAAGGTTGGAGCTGTTGGTGGATTTCTGTTTGTGAACGTTATTTGTCCCCGCAGTTCCTTTTTTGCATCCCTGAGTATGAGTGAGAGTCAGCCTAGAAGGAGTCTGTGTCCCTCTGTGAGGCTCAGAAGAAGAGGAAAGCAGGAGATCCCAGTACAGTTTAGATCCCAACTCAATGGCAACTAAATTTGTTATCAAACCCACATACTTGCCACAAGCCCCAAGGGAGGATGGGAGAGGAAAGCCTTCTCCATCAACCGCTTCCCTCCAAATCGGAGAGTGGGGTGACGTGAGCCTTGCAACGTGGCAAATTCCAGTAGTCCTTTCTCACCTCTCTCGGTTGGTGGTGTGAGTTCAAGGAAGCTTCGACACCTCTCCCCTGAAACAGACAAAGGGCAAGGTCACGAGGTGCTACTTGGGATGAGGGATGAAGACCTCCCCAGATCCCATCGCAGGTGCCTCTCCATCTGCCCCACCCAGGCCTGCCCAGCAGTTGGGAGGCCGGCGACCCATGTCTCTTCACAAGCAGGGAAGAATGCATGGATGGATGAACAAAATGGCAAAAGTCAACCAAGATGAATTTCTCTCTCAGGTCCTGATGATGAAGAGGACATTTCCCTGAGAGTTACACCTGGGGATGTCCCTAGCATTCACCAGCACCTTTGGCGGCTGCTGTACCACTGGCCCAAGTGGTTCTGAATTGCTTCTGGGTCTGGAGTTGAAGTAGTGCTAAGTTGCATGATAATGACTTAAAAATGTAAATACACTCGAATTTATAATCCTCTCTCTTCTCTTTAGCCCAAATCGGGAGAAGCAGCAGGTTGCAAATTGTACGTGTTTCTGGGCTTTAGAGAAACTTCATGACCAGGGGATCTTTGAATGCTCTGAGCAGGGAGGAGGAGGTGTCCTCAGCCCGACCACCCCCTGCTCAAGGACGACCCTGAGCTGATGTGCCCACACAGTGTCCGCTTTGTGAGCGGCCGCGGACCTGGGAGGGTCTGTCTGCAGCTCCTCCAGGGCGAACTTCCACCACCTAGTTGTCCCCTCTGAGCTCTCTACATTTTCAATGGTAACAATAATATTCAGAAAGAGAAAACCCTTTTGGGGGCTTTAAAGACGATCTACTCTGATCCTTTCCTCTAGCAAATGAGAAAATCGAAGCCCGAAGGAATGAAGTTGTTCCTATAAGGTCACAGCTGGGCAAAGCCCAGGCTTTTTCTATAAAATTCTCCTTGCTTTGTCTCTAAACGGCAACTTGAGCTAGCGGGAATGGAAAGTCCTTTTAGAAGTCTAAATGAAACCCTTTCAGGGTAATGCTATTTTAAACCAGAGAGTCTATTAGACGATCAGGAGGTGAAATGTCAGATGGACTTTGGACCTTATTACGAGGGAGTCTGATGGGGAAGGGACACAGTGCAGGGGGACGGGGATGCTGAGGCTGGGGTGAGTCCAGGGGGTGAGAGTGAGGGCTATACACGTCCCACTATGTTTTTTTGCCTACATGAGATCCCAAGGGCAGGGGGTTGGGGGTGGGGGTAAGAAATCAGGCATCTGGGGTGAGGCGGTTACCTGGTTCTTCCACAGTTTCCTCACAGGATAGCCACATGCCGCTGCGGAAGGCATGGAAGGTGAAGCGGTCATCCCCAGCCTCCCAGCTGTATTGCACCACCTCCTGGGGTGATGAGTTGGTGCTGCCCCCATCCAAGGGCAGTGGCATGTCAAAGCACTTGGCTGCCAGACCTTTCCCGCACAGGGGCTTGGGCACCTTCTGTGTGCCCACAAACCAGTAGTTGCTGAGCAGGGATGCTGTGGAGAGGCTGAGTGATAGCACGCTGAGGAGGGCAGATAGGCATGTCCGTTGGTCAGAGAAGCCCTTCGGGAGTTCCATCTGTAACAGACAAACACAAGCAGAGCGCCTGAATTCGGAGCCTCCTCGGAGATCCCGACGCCCTTCCACGAGCCCCTAAGCTCTGGGCCACTTTCCTCCAACGTGATGAGCACAACCAGCCCTCGGAGTTTTCTCCAAGTAGCCGTGGGGAAGCTCGGCTCCAGGAGTGGCCCAGAATAGGCACCTCAGCGATGATGTTGATTTAAGCTGGACCTTATTACATTAAAACGCTTATCGAGGATAATCTTGATAAGCATCAGATAATAACCTCAGTCGGAATGTTAGTAAGCCACTGAGCTAGTCTGGATCTGGATGAGAAGAAGAATTGGGAGCATTCCAAATGCTCCTGCTGGTATTTTTTGCTTTTTTCTTCATTGGAAGGTAGCAGCACTGACGTACGGAGGTATTTGTTACTGGAACAATGTAAAGATTTGGTGTCCACCTCTCTGCATTCTTCAGAGAGGAGTGAAGGGGAATATATCCTATCAACGAATGTTAAGTGGGTCACCCTGGGTGGAGCAGATAGAGTAACTGGGGCCTTGAGGATACAAGACGGCAGTGGACCAACTGGGGTGCAGGGATGCTGCAGCCCTTGGAGAGGAGGTGGAGCTGTGGGTTCTAAGAGAGGTGGCCATCTGGTCCAGCTTTCATTCCCTGCCCCTGAGATGATAGAATCTAAAATATGAGGAGGCTGCATTGTGCCCATGGGGCCTGGACACCGAGTGCTGTGGTCATGGAGTCACAGGGAGGGTGCCCTTGGCAGGTGGAGAGGGAACCTGGAGGGGTGGCCCCAGAGCCTGATGCACCAGCAATGCCTGACTCCTTGCCGAGGAGGAGGGGGGACACAGTGTGTGGCAGCAGATGAACGTGACCGGTGTGGCTCTGGCTGCAGCTCCTGACCTCATCATTTTTAGCCTAAGACAAGAGGAGGGCAAGCTGAAAATGTTCAATATTGGATGTTTCGACTTCGGTGAGTGGTGGCTTGGAGCCAGATTTAATCTGATTTGGAAAAATAAAGAAATCTGACAGGTCTCATGCTGTGCATTACGGAGCAGTTTGTGCCATTACATTAATAGACACTGAACGAAGAAGCAGCCCGCAATCAGTTGCTGACAGACACTTCTTAAAGTAAAACATCTTGAGCCTTCCAGGGGATCCCTTGTATCAGAATTAATCAGACCCAAATCTGCTTAGCTTAAGAGATAGAAATAAGACCATAGCTAAATGAGGCAGGCCCATAAATCTGCCTCTCTCATCATCCCCAGCTTAACGTTCTCCACATTAAATAGGGACTTTATCTTAGAAACATAATGGTTTGTTCTTCAGAATTTCCAGGGACTAAAACAATGCATACCACAGACAAAGTGCAGGGTTTTTTTTTTTTTAATGGCAATAAAAAAAAAATAGCAGATTCATATGTATATAGACGCCAATAAACAAAACATATGATAAAGCAGCTTCTGAAAAGCAATTTGCTAACATGATTTTTTTTTAAGCCTTCAACAAATTAAGACCACCAAGAATTGTCAGTTCATGTAAGACTCTGGGTGACCTCAGTAAGGATGCAAAAGCCAAGGCATCTATCTGGAAGCATCTATCTATTGCCAGATATGGAAGTCATATGTTGCCCCTTCCCCTGCAAAAAGAATGTTTTCATCCTGTTTTTAGTTATGAAAATCCTATTGGTTTTTGTCATTGTTCTGTTCTGTGAGTTAGTTATCCTTTATTTTTATATCCATTGCTTGAATAGGAAATGGACTTGTGGGTAAAATATCTTCATCAATCATTCTGCACAAAGATTGAACTAAGGATTTAGGCAATTCTACATTTCCAGCAACTTTTTTTTTCAATCACATATGACTTGGAAATTTGTCTACTATCACATCATGTCAGGGTCGCCCTCAAGCCATTTCAAGTTAGACGTATGTGTAAGTTATTCTTCAGGTTACTCAGAAATAAGAATAATGAACTCCCACACCATGGCACAGCCACTTTGTAGCAGCCCTAAGGTGATAACCAGTTGAAGAGGTGATTTGAGAAGCCAAGAATGAAAAGGAGCTTGGAATGAGGCACAGAGGCTGTTTCCAGAAGGAGCGTCCACTAAGGACAGATCTCAGGAAACTCATTCAAGACTCATCTTGAGGGCTGTGGGGATAGCTCAGTGATAGAGCACATGCTTAGCATGCAGGAGGTCCTGGGTTCAATCCCCAGTATTTCCATTAAAAAAATTAAAACACTATAAAAATTATTTTAAAGAAAAGAATCATCTTGATAATTGAATGAGAATTCATTCAAGAGCCTTTTCAAGAACTATCTCCAACACCCACAGTGCCAAGCCCTTCCGCACATGTATTACTCCTCCCCCCCAAAATGCCTTTTCTCCCCAGGATTCAGGTACTTCCTGAATTGAAGAACAATCTAATCTGGCAATGGTTTCCTGAAGGTGATCACAAAGAAGTAGCAGCCACAAGAAAAGCTCTATTTTTGCACGTGCTGACAAGCCCCAAGCCAATGTGACTCTACCGTCTAGAAAACGGACAGAGTGTGGCTTCCCTGACACAGGCTCAGGTCACTAGGAAGTCCATAGGTGCCGAAATGTCAGTAATTTGTCCCTCAACATAGGTTAACCGAAAAACTCAGAATTAACGTAGGCTAGTAAGGACAACGCATCAATGAGATTAGCCCAGCTCCTAAAAGAATCAGGTGCACAATAGCTGCGGACTGTATGTTCTGAGCAATAAGAGAGGGAAGCCAGTTACCTTGGCCATGGTCAGTGTCTTGCAGCGTCTTGTCTGGGAGGACTGCCGTTGGCATCTGCGCCTCAAATCCCTTTGGTTCAATGTTGAAAGAAGGAAAACTGCCTTTCCACCCTTCTCCCTCCCTTCCACCCCTCCCCTTCTATCTTGTATTTTTTGGAGTGCCTCATGATTAAATGCTGCCTTGCAGGGAACTTGGGCATTTAATAATTCACAGCGCAGTCATGGCCCAGCTGTTTTGGAAGATTACACTGGAGCACTTGCCAGTGGGGATCTGGGATTAAGCACAAAGAAGCAAGGACCTGCATATGCAGAGGGAAGTTTCTTTAGAAAGTACCTGATGATTTCATTTCCATCTCACTGCCATTCCCTAGGTAACTGGTGAGAATGGACTGGGCTTGATTTTACAGCAGGCGAAATATTACAGAGTCACCATTGCTCCAAATGGTCTCATTCCCTTTAATAAACTCTTTAATCTGCAATGTCCAGGCCTCAGAAAGCCATGGATGTGAAAAGGCTTCCTGGTGCCATGGGTGGTCTCCACCCTCTAGTTAGTGTCATGAGTAAGGATGATGACAATGTCCTGAGGCCATCAGAGAGTGTTAGGTAGGGATGAGGGTGAGAATGCGGATGGAGGAGGATCAGGGAAATAAATCCCGGGGTCAGCAGTGCTATGGCGATATACCATTTCTCTCCCAATCTTCGGAATAAAAATTTTGTTTTTAAAAAAGCATTTCTAGGTAGGGAGGGCATATCTCAGTGGTAGAGTGGATGCTTAGCATGCACAATCCCCAATACCTCTATTAAAAAATAATATAATAATTTTTTAAAAAGCATTTCTAAAACTTAAAAAGAAAAACAAACCCTAATCTGGCAAATCAACAAGGGTTTGATTGCATGTTTTCTTGCCTCCAGTCCCCTAGAAGTACAAATTGTGCTTTCTGTTCTCAAAAATTGTACCAATTAATTGGGATGACGAGGAGGGAGACAATTCTGCAGCTGTTTTGATTCCCTGAACACCTGTGGACCTCATCCTCCGCAGCTGCTCTTCCTGCTTCCCGGAATGTCTTCAGTCTCTTTTCTTAGGAAATGTTTCTTTTTCTCCCTAAGAACAGTTCCCTCCTCCCTGTCCTTGTCACACCATACCTCGCGACGTGTTCTATATTCCATTCTAATTATTTGTCTAGATTGTAAAGTCCTCAGAGACCTCTCCTTTATTTGAGAGCTGTAGTTCAAAAATCTGATTGAGCAGGAGAACAATCTCTGCAGCTTTGGAAGATGTGCAGATTCCTGGGCTCCATCCTGAGCTGCCATAGTAGTTCTGGGGTGGGAGTTGGGGGCAGGAATCTGTAATTTTAGAAAGCGTTTAGCATACACCCAGGGAGAGACTTTTGGCTTCTGGTTCTGCGTGTAAGTCACTTGGAAATTGCCACTCCGCCCTAGCAACAAGTAAAAAGCTGAATGGACCGAGAAATATAGAGCCAGGGAATTAACATACCATAAAGTAACACCTGTTTGACTCCCTCTGGCTTACTTTGAATGGAAGCCTCTCTAGCCTGCCCTGGCCTTCCCCAACCTTTTCCAGATTTCCCACCAACCAAGTCGTGGTCTTCTGCTTGCATTTGTGCAGCTGATTTAGGGAATCAAAGGCAGGGCCCCTCAGACCAGATGAATTAGTCCACATTCCAGCCAAATGAGTCTCTTTGTATCTTGCTTCTCTCACCCAGTATGTTCTCTCCTCTTAACAGCACATTTGACACATGTGGTTTATGTCCAGGCTTGACTTTTTTTTTTAAGGATATATATATTTGAAGTTAGTCGATTTACAATGTTGTGTAAATTTATGGTGTACAGAATAGTGATTCATTTAAGGTGTGATTTCTGTATCACCCAAACAATCCTGTATTCATGGTGACAGAATTCCCTCTCCTTTGGGAGAAAGAAGGAATTTTGCGGTCACTCTTCGCCTTTGAATTGGCTGTCGGTTTCGAGGCTGCAGTCTTCATCTCAACGCTAGGTGGCACTATCTTGTCATATGTTTCCTCTTCAGCCACAGGCTTCCCCCATCGGTCAGCAAAGGTGGGTGGAGGTGGCTACTCCGCCCTGCATGATGGAGCGCTTTCTCCTTCCCTCGGCCTCTGCCCCACACACTCATCTATAGAACCGACCTGCGTCAGCCTGATGGAATTCAGGGCTCAGAGTGAACTCTGGGGCCATCCAGCTTTTCCCTTGAGGACATCTTGTAAGATTGTTTCCTGTGGCACATATTTTGTGGCCAGTTTTAGTTTTCAGTGACTCAATCGATCCCCAAATACTTCCCATGGGAAATACAACTCCACAGTACCCGAAAATAGTTAGCCAGTGTTTCCTGATGAGTTCCGTGCACATTTTTCAGGACTTCATCGTATCCTCCTCATTCCCTTTCCACCCCAGAACAGTGAACAATTCTTTTCCCTTCTCTCCGCTTCCACCCTTCAAATACTTGGAGACACTTCTCACATCCCGCCTGAGTCACTGTTTGGCACCGTCCTCTGCCTTTGGTTTTTATGGCCTGTGCTTATAAACTGCGCCCCCTATGCCTGAATGGCCCGAAATATGCCTTCTCCGGGCAAAGGATAGGAGGGGCAAAGTCTCAGTTGGGCTGTATGAGCAGGCCTAGAAGTGGACTTAGAGTGAATTTGTCCCCTACTTACTCTGGCCCCTTCCAAGTCCCTGTTACCTAATTTGTACTTGTCACTTTATATTATCTTTCTGAAAGAGGGCCTCCGCATTATATTCTTTCAGGCTTTCCCAAAGCCTGTATCTACCCCTTAAGATGCTGAGCATTTGGTATGCATGCTTGGCTGGCTGGCTCCTCACTGTGATCAGTTTTGAGACCCCCCTCGCTCCCCTCCCCTCCCTAAGGACCCTGGGCCACAATGTCTAATTTCCTCTTTTTGATAAAACATGAGTTTCTCTGCCTGGCCACAAAAATTGGGAACCCAGCATCCCACTCACTTCCTTTCATTGTAATTTGGACATGTTAATTTTTTTCCCTTCTCTTTCCTCTCTTAGAACAGAAAAAGTAATTGCTAGTCAATGCCACATAAATATAATTTGGTTAGGCTCTGAAGCTCATGATTCAACACAGACGGGAAGATTCCACATCTCAAAGCAATACTTAACTTTGGTGTGTTGGGCTGGATGTCCCCCACAGGAAGCAACACTTATGACATCACAGAGCCAAGGGCTGGGACTAACTTATACTTGCTGAAGTCCTCAGTCCCACCACTCTGCACTGTACAAAACCACACTTACCAGGTATGAATAAAGAGAAACTGAGTTCAGACACCCACACATACTTTGTAAATAGGAATTCCATTTGTTTCATGACTACCCTGTAGATTAGAGGTGATTACAACAGTGGGTAGGAAGGCTGAGATGTGGAGCCAGAGAAGACTGCGGCATACCACTTCCCTCAGGTCCACGCCCAGGGCTACGAAATCCAGTGGGGTTTTTTCATGTATCTTTTCTGTCATCTTCTCCCAAGAAAGGTTTGTTTGCCCTCCCTGATAGCAGTATCTCTGTCCTTCTCCCAGGAGTCAGATTTCTGACCCCGGCTGGATTAACTAACTCCTCTCTGTTACTTAGTAGACAAAAGGCTGGAATGGAGTGGAAATGCTTCGGTTGTCACTGGCTCTGATCCACACCGCCCTGTTCTCCATTCCTGCAAGTTCTACTATGTCTCTCTCATGTAACTTGTCACATGGTTTAACCTGGTTGTTGTGCTCTCTTGACTTCAAGTGTCTAGATACAGTAGCAACTGTGTTTTATTCATTGTTGATCCTCAGAGCCTAGCCTGGCCTATCATCCATGAAAGAATGAATGGAATGAATGAATGAAGTCTGTGATGGAAACCAGGCTCATGAATACAATTAGGAAGCCTATGGGTGAAGATAAGATGTGAAGGAAGAAAAGTCTCTAAATAGCCTTCAACTGTAAAGGAGATACAGTCCTCCTAATTCACATACGTAAAGGCAGTGAGAAACTAAAAAGAGGGTCTGTAGGTCTACATACCCACCCTACGCCTTTTTGCACAGATGTACCGAGTTCCATCAAACAGATTCTCTGCCAATACATTTCCTCCCACCTGTGGAAACATTCCTGCTGTTTGACGAGCAAAGCCCAGAAAACAGCAATGATCTCATGAACGAGGATTATCTTCAGTTCACAGAGACCAGGGTACAATAAGATTGCTCACAAGCCAGTGACAGATTGGAAATGTTATGTCCTTTCCCAAGCTCTGTGGTCCCCTACTGGCTCGAGCCCTTTTGGTTGACATATCTTGAACCATTCAAGATTTTGCAGCTTTAATTTCAATTTTTACTGCAATGCTCCACATTTGACTCATTCACTAATGAAGATAACCAAGCTTCACATAGGCTACTTTGACATCTGCCCCTCAGCTCTAAAATGACCGTGCTGAGTGTCCAAACATTACCACTATAGAACACTGAGCTCTGGGATTTCCTGGCTTCAGTTTAATTTCACATGTAACCATGTTTTTCGTTCACATGACCCCAGATGCTCACAGAATAGAAATGACTCTTGTCTTCCTAACATGGGTCTCAAGTTCTGGAGTTCTGGGAACAGTCCTACTTCTGCGCAGTGGGAAGGACCAAAGAAAAGAATTTGGGGACCTCTCCTCTCTGTGGCTTTTCCCTTTCCGCTTTTTAATGGAATTGTTTGAGGGCTTTTGCTAATGCAGTCATTTCCAGGAGAGGAAGCCGCCTTTCTTCCATGCCCCAAGCAGCTGGAGTGAATCAGAGGGGACAGCCACATCTGCACATCCTGTGGGGCAATCGCTCACGCGGGGGTGACGGAGCCCTCGCCCCGGGACTAGGGGTGGGTGAGGACTCTCGGGAACCGACCGGCGGGCCGGGGCCTACAGAAGTGGCCTCTAGAGGGGCCTTAGGGCCGCGGGCAGGCGGGCTGGTGGGCGGAGCTGGGCCGTTTCTATCCCGCGTGCGCCCCCTTCGTCCGTTCCAGTCCTGCCAGCGGAGCCCGAGCGCAGTGAGTCCACGCGGCCCCCCCGCGGCCCCCCTCGCTGCGCGAGTAACACTCCAGCCGGCGGTTTACTACGGCGCCCGGTCGCCTAGCAGCGGGCGCGCGTTGCCATGGCGACGCGTCGGAGCGTGTTTTGAATTGTTTGGCGACGCCCCGCCCAGCGGCCGAGCGCCAGGACGTCCCCAGTGGGTGGGGCCGGGGTTGGAGCCCTTGTGCTGCCCCGTCTTCCAGTTGGGGCGGGAACGGCGTGTCGGGGGCCCCCCCAGGTGGGGATGGCGGGGCGCCCCGGGCCGTGGCCCCAGCCAGGCTGGACGGAGGGACTTCGGAGACCCCGTCTATCCCACAAATTCCTCATCCCCGGGCCGGTGGGCCGAGGGTCGGGCGGTGCGGGGCGCCGGGGCGCCCGGCGTTTCCCCGCCCCCCATGAAGGTACGGGTCCCCGGCTCCTGCTCTGACGTAAGGCCGTGCCTTTGCCTCATTTCATGGGTCTTAGAGGCGAAACTTCGGGGCGACGAGCCCTCAGCAGGTCGGGGGGCTCGTCACTACTCCACCCACGACGGGACTAAAAGATTTTGGCCAAGTTCCCTAACCTCCCCGAGCGACTGTTTTCTCAGAGGCGCATTAGAAAGAGTTTGTCCCTCACGGTTCTGCTGTGAAGATCGAATAGGGGTGGCGTGAACCGGGAGAGGAAGGGGAACGAACCCGCACGAGTCCCCGACAGCTCGCCATTCTCTCCACAGACCTTAATCCCCGCCGGCAGCCCGAAGGAGGGGCGGCCGCTGCGCTCCCGCTCCCGCCGGGAGGAATCAGATCCCAGTGTCTGACTTGCTCAGGGTCACCAGGCTCGTAAACGTGGGGTCAGTATTGGGAACCTCCTGAGTCATGGCCAGTAAAGGGGAGGCAGGGTCACCTTAACCATCGCACAGACTGCAGGCCCGGTCGTGGAAGCGCACTTCACGGGGATATACTGGTAAACGGACTCTTCCGCATTTCCTCTGTATCTCTCCTCATAAACCAGTACTTAAAAGAGATGTAATTGTGGCTGCCCTTCCTGACGTATCCCTACCCACTACTCAAGGTTCTCCTATTTATGATCTGTTTCCTTTGGGCAGCTTCTGAACTAGGGAAGCAGGCTGAGCCCATGCTCTTGGGGGCTCTTCAGAACCACCAGCTTTTCTCTGTAGCCCCAGAAGTGTCCCTTTCTGAGAACCTGTCTTATTGTTCCTTCTGTAATCCCTAATGTCCAGCCACTGAACAGCGCACCACGTTGCTCTGTGTGTGTGTGTGATTTCTCTGGCTAGTTGTAAAGCTTCACTTTTCCCTCCTGTCAAAGGCAAGATATAGAATGAACAATATTTGATTTTTTTTTTTAAGTAACCCTTTGAGCTGAAAGTTGATAGTTCCCAACTTTCTCAAAACAGGAGGCAAGTCACTTCCAGATGTGGGTTCTACCCTAAACAAGCCAAGACATCTTTGCTGGCTGTGAGGATCTTCCTGAGTCTGGAAGGATCTCTACAGATGCTCCCAGATTCTCTGAGACCAGAAAGAGCCTAGGGTTATGCTGGCCTTAGTTCCAGCAGATTTCCAACTGGAGCTGGCTTTCAGGAGGACCATGGGGCTGCCTCAGCCACTCTCAGTTCACTAGAGTGATACATGTCCTCATTGCTGCCACCACCACTGGGCTTTCTACCAGGAACCAGACTTTGTAACAGGAATCATACAGATGGAGAGGACAAAAGAAGATCTAGAGGACACTAAGCTGCTAGAGGACCTGAGAGCAGAGAGGAAAAGTAAGATGAGGCAAAGGAGGAAAAAATGGAAGTTTTAATGGAAGATGATGAAAAAACAAGAAGCCAAGGTAGGAACATCACCGGGTTTATCAGTCAGACCTGGGCTTGAGTAACACATTTTTATTCCATTTCAGATAATCCTATGGTATGTTCTCAAGCTCCTTACCTTTGGTATGTGAAATAAACTGATGAATTTGTATAACCCATATTACAAATCTAAATGCACCTGAGATAGTCATGAGATTTCAAAAACCAAGGTACCTACCTTCTGGGTGAGACAAACATTTTGAGCTAGTTGATAGGAATTGCTCATTCACTTTTGAAGTTCTCAGGCAAAGGTGTTTCAGTGTCTCTTCTGCTCTGTCTTAATCGGTTGCGTGGAATGGGTGTCTGTTGTAAAGACGAGTCAGGGCCCCTCTTGCCAGCAGAGGGGTCAGGTGGTGTAAGGTGGGCTGGAGAGGATGGAGAGGATGTCTTGCTGCTTGGACACCTGTGTAGGTGGGTCTGGCTGACACAGGAGGCTGCCTCTGTGACATCACAGTGGTGGGCTGGGGACTCCCTGATGCTCCCCCAGTCTCCTCCCCCCACCCTCAGAAGGATGGGGCCATGCTGGGGTACCTCCTGGAGGCCTGGATGTCTTCTGCGTCATCTGGATCAGTGCCTCTCTTACTGTGCAGAGAAATTACCTGAGCATCTGATGGTAAACCATCAGATCCTGAAGGTCAGGGATAGCTCCCATGTGATGCTGACCAGACCACGCAGGGTTGTAAGACCCTAGACCAGTGCTGTCAAAGAAAAATGTGACATGAACCACAGACATAATTTAAAATTTTCTAGAAGCCACATTAGAAAAAGTAAAATGGACACACTGTAATACAACAATGATATCTTATGCAGTGCTATCCATCGTTAAGGTAAAATACAGTCCCTCCCCCAAACAATAAAGTTGGGTTCAATGGAAGAATAATTTACCCTGCTTCCATTTTTAAATTTTAAATGAAAATGAAATAAAATTAGAGATTCAGTGCCTCAGCTACACTCGCCATCTTAGAGGGCCCAGGAGCCGCATGTGGCTGCTGGACAGCACAGCTCTAGACCATTCCCAGAAAAGGGAGTGATCTGCGGAAATTGCCACTCCAGAGGCCTGCATCTGGCAACGTAGTAGATGTTCGCTAATATTATTTCAATAAGCACTTAAGAGGATTTGGGGGCTGTTAACACTAAGACATAACTCTGAGGCTTGAAAAGAGTTTTCCAACTGAGGGTCTCGCTGGGGGCTTTCTGCCCCATGAAACAGCACGCTCAGCCCACCTGTAAGCTTTTTTTTTTTAATTTATTTTTATTGAAGTATAGTTGATTTACAAGGTTGTGTTAGTTTCAGGTGTACAGCAAAGTGATTCGTTATTCAGTTATATATATATTCTTTTTCAGATAATTTTCATTATAGGTTATTACAAGCTACTGAATATAGTTCCCCATGCTAGACAGCAGGTCCTTGTGGTTTGTCCATGTTATATATAGTAGTGTGTATCTGTTAATCCCAAACTCCTAATTTATCCCTGTCCTCCACCTGTTTCTCCTTTGGTAACCGTAAGTTTGTTTTCTATGTCTGTAAGTCTGTTCTGTTTTGTAAATAAGTTCATTTGTCTCATTTTTTTAGATTCCATATGTAAATGATATCATATGATATTTGTCTTTCTCTGTCTGACTTACTTCACTTAGTATAATTAGGTCCATCCATGATGCTGCAAAGGCATTATTTCATTCTTTTTTATGGCTGAGTAATATTCATATATATATACATATATACACACCACATCTTCTTTATCCAGTCATCTGTCGATGGACATTAGGTTGCTTAGGTCTTGGCTATTGTAAATAGTGCTGCTGTGAATTTCGGGGTGCATGTGTCTTTTTGAATTACAGTGTCTTCTGGATATAAGCCCAGGAGTGGAACTGCTAGATCATAATCCATCTCTGAGCTTTTACCAGGGTGCTCCTCACTGGGAGTCCTCCTTCTTCCTTGTTACCCCACCTAAATTCTGTACAACCCTCAGGGCACGTGATTCCAGCCTCAGTTCAGCCAAAAGTCTTCCCTTGCTATTTGGGCCCTTATTTCTCTCCTTTCCCTTAAAAAACAAAATAAGAGAGATTTCTCTGAGCTAATATCAAATGCTTTCCAAGAAATACTCACTGAAAAAATGGGAAGTACAGTAGAGGGTATATAGTATGGCATGTTTTGTGTAAGAACAATGTATCTTATTGTTACTAAAGGTCACACAGGAAAGGTAAATCAGAGAACAATAAACTTGATGATTTACTCGAGGGAGGGGATGGATGTGATTCAGAAGGGAGTGACACTTCTCTGAGAATAATATTTTCTATATAGTTTGACTTTTGGAGGCATGTTAATCTTCTCCATATTGAAAAATAAAATTAAAACAAGATGGGAAGCCGAATGAATCCAATTGTATTTCAACCACACTGAAGGGGAAAAAGCAAAAGGAAGGACAAATCTAAATAACTCTTGAACACATTGTTTGCCCGTTTACTTTCTGTCTTGGCTGAGACTGAGTGGCAGAGAATTGCAACCAACTCCTGAACTCTTTCTATATATTCTTATTTGTCTGGTGGTAGATGTGTCAAGCAATTTTGAAACTATTTTAGATGTATCGTGTCAATGGGCAAATGAAGAAATGTGTTCATGCTGTTGGGAGTGAGAATTCCCATATGGGAAAAGGACATCAAACTATGGAAATGGGGAAGGCAAGAAGGAACCCTGTAAGGGTGGATTAGAATTAAAGGCATCAGTGTGAACTCATGATTTTATATATATGTTTCCGTACGGATACATATACACACATTTGCATGCATACGTGTACATATATACATACACATGTGCACATAAATATGTATACATGTATATATATTTGTGTGTATATGTGTATTATATTTGTATTTACACGTGTAAGTACATGTATTTTTTTCTAGTTTTGTCTACTGAAAGATCCTAGAAGCAAAGTCTCCCCAGTAGCAATGAGCACCTAGCACTCAAATCTTGGCCTCTAATTCCAAGAGCTTTTCAAAGAAATGGCCAATTCCAAAGGAAGGATCATGTAGGTACGTGATGAACTTGGAACATTTTGCCAGAAAGAAAAGAAATGCTTGGAAAAAAAAAATGATGAGGGACATTCACAAGGACCACCTTGAAGGGATTTCTACTGGTTAAATCATACAATTTGAATACCAAGACAATTAAGTATGGCATTGAATGATAAATGATTGGAAAAAACAGAAATTAATAAGCCCCTACTGAGAAATATATAGGCAGTAGATAAACAAATAAACAAATACATAACATTCTATTTAAAAATTGGGGCTGTATTCTTCAAAAATGTCAATGTCATTGGCAATGTCAATGTCAAAAGGTAGAGAAAAGCTTAAGGGAATTAAGGAGACATGACAACTAAATGCAGTACCTGATCCTAGGCTGGATTTTGTACTGAAGGAGGGAAAAAAAACTAAAAATAAAGGGCTTTATTGAGTCAATTGATATAATTGGAAATCTGATAATTGATTAAATAAAAGTAATGTTCAGTGCTAAATTTACTAAAATTGATAACTGCACTAAAGTTTTGTAAGAAAATATCCTTAATCATAAAAAATAATAAAAGTATTTAGGAGCAAAAGGCCCTGTGTAAGCAATTTATTATCAGAAGGTTTAGAAACATTTATTTATGAGACAGAGAGAAAGAATGGGCTAGAACACACCTGATAAAGCAAATGAGGTAAAACTGTAACAATAGCTAAATTTGGGGAAAGGGTAGATGACTATTCTTTGTATTATTCTTATTTTTGCAGTTTTCCCATGAATTTTAACTTATTTCTGCTCCCCCTACCCCAAATACTAAAAGTGTCTAGAGACTTTTTGTCAGTAGACATTTAGTGACTATGTTCAGGGAATAGATTTGACCTCATGGGCATCGGAGCTGGCATTGGATCCTTTTGGGACCAGGGCTTTTGTCCCCATGTGGCTCCTGGTCTTCATTCTTACTGATCTCTTGTTTATTCTGTTACTGTGTATAAAGGAAAGTGGAACCGAGGTTTCTTCTAGTTCGCCTGGTTTGTTCCCAAGGGGCAAAGAAGAAACCTTACTCATCTCAGAAATCCCCATGGTGCCAGAGGCACAGGTACTTGCTTGGTTATCCTTTGCTGACTTGAAATGGATTGAATGAGCCCAACTTGTTCTAGTAAATAAAACTTTTGTGTGATGGTCTGGAGGAAAACCTCTTCAAAGTCAAGGGGAATAGTCTAGTCAGTGGCATCTCCAAGATCTCTCTTTGTGGATCTGGTGAGAGGGGTGGGTGCAGTGTCTAGCAGATAAAGTGGTTGTGGTAGGCTCAAAATCCCCCCCCCCCCAAAAGAGAATATTCACCTCCTAATTTTTGGAACCTGTGAATGTTACCTAAAATGCCAAAAAAGGACTTTGTAGATATGATAACATTGAGGGTCTTGAGATAAGGAGATAACCATGCATCCTCAGGGTAAGCCCTAAATGCAGTCACGTGTATCCTTATAAGAGGGAGCAGAGGGAGCTTAGACACACAGAAGAGGAGATAACAATGTGGCCATGGAGGCAGAGGCTGGAGTGAAGTCCCACAGGCCAAGGAATGCTGGAAGAGGCAGGGAAGGCGTCTCCCCTGAGCCTCCAGAAGAAGCATGGCACCGCTGACATCTTAATTTTTGCCCAGTGAAACAACTTTCAGACTTTTGGCCTCCAGGAATGCGAGAAAGTAAATTTCTGTTGCTTTAAGCTATCAAGTTTTGTGTCAATTTGTTCGAGGAGCCTTAGGAAACTAACACAGTGGTAGAAACTGAAATTACTTCCACTTCCGTCCTCACTTCTAGCTCATACACTTCCTTTCAGGAAGGTGTGCCCTCGCTGAGCCTTATTGCTTTTAATTTATAACATAGAAAAATAGAATATGTAGGCATAGTGGGAGTAAGGGAGCAAAGGTCTAAAAATACAACCTCTTCATGCAAGGCTTTCCTCCCTCTAATATGTAAAAGTAGATGGTTCCCAACCTTGCCTTCTCTCCCTGATCCATCCAGACATCACAGGCACAACATGATCCAAATCGACTATTTGAATAACCCTACCTCTTGTCTATTTCTTTCTTAAATCAGTGTTTGACTGAGAAAAGATCTAATTCAGAGTTTAAAAAAAATCGAATTGCATGTCCTGATTACTCATACTCTCCTTAATAAAATTTAACGGACTTAAACTCCTCATCATCATTAATTTTGTTCATTGTCTCACTTAATCCCCATAATGCAGCCAGGTAGGTTTATTAATATTATTTTACTGATGAGGATGACCTTGAGGATATGACTTTACAGATGATGACCCATGACTTTCTGATAAGTTACGGCAGGAATACAGTTCTAAGGGAAGTTCTGTGCAAGCAGGAGTGCCACGGCCTGGACACACATTTTGCTGCTGGGGTGACTAACAAGTATGGCAGAAGTTCAGAGATGGAATCTTTATGGAGGGAAACTGAGAATGGACAGGGCTTGCGGAGAGGAATTCCAGTGGAATTTGGAGTTGGCTGAGTCATCAGTGATTCCATCATAACTGCTAGTTTTAAGTGGATAAGTGCTCAAGAAAGTCTGCTCAAGGTTCCAACCATTTCTGGCATCATGTGGCTTTGAGAGTGTCCAGAATAGGAGTTTTCTTAAATGTAGGTCATTTCTAGCTTGGCTTTGAAGATTCCAGACCTTCTGCATTCTCTATTGGGTAAAAGGGTAGAATTTTAACGTTTAGAGGCAATACTGCCCATGTAGCAAAGAACAGTTAAAAATGAGTGGTTAAAAATGCAGCTGATACTTCAGTCTCAAAGCTAATTGCAATATTCTGGCTTTCCTTCTTGATTTAAGTAGTTGCTGATACTGTATAAAGATCATAGAATGGCTTGTAGGTAGCATGCAAGTTGCAGGGTTAGGGCCAAAACTCTTATGTAAGTCATTGAAACTTTAAATAAATCAATTTCCTCATCTTCAAAATGGGGTTAATAAAACCTTTCCTACTTCATGAGGATGTCATATAGCTAAAATGAGGAAATGTGAACTTTTCAAGAGCTTTGGATTTAAGCAGATCTTGGTTCAAATCTACTTTTTCTGGTTACAGAACTTGGAGCTAGTTTATTCAGAATCTTTCTAGTCTAGTCCTCAGGTTCTGTGTCTGAAGAGTGGAAATAATAACAGGTACTTCATAGGGTCTTGGAGGCAATTACATGAGGTAACAAGTATAAAGCACTATTAAAATGCCAGGCACAGAGTAAGCATATCATTAATGGAAGTTGTTATTACCTGAGTCATAATTGACACTCAAGGAATTTACAAGGTTAAAAGGAACTGTCCAGTATCTTAGTAGTAGTAGTAGTGGTAAGTGTAAGGCTTGCAAAATCTAAGCCTGCCTTTGAAATATGCAAACATGTTTTTATTTACTAGCGACCGTGAACAAGGCAAATGTGCTGTTCAAGCAGTTAGCTTTAGACATAGAAGTACAGCCAAACCCAGTGATTTTTCCCCAGTCGAGACATTGTCCGCCTATATTCAGATTTCATGTTCTCCTATGAATCCTGGCATTTTGTGAAGCAGTTTGTTCCACGTGTAACTTGATACCGTCTTCTCTTACTTCCTAAGACTGTAAATTCCTGGAGAATAAAAGTAGCATTTTCTTGTGGCCATAGAGCCTGGTGGGGCTTGGTGAGGACTGCATGGATGTTCAGTATTTTAAGTACTCGCTGGTGCTGGAGCGCAGCAGGAAGGGTTCACGTGCGCACCCAGTGTGATTCTGGGGCGGTGTGTTGGGGGAGTCAGCTGGGAGAAACTAATGATTTGCAGGGATTGGGAGCCTCTCACCCATGAAAGCGCACACGCTTGGCTCCCTGAGTCTTACATCCACAGCAGATGAATGAAAGTAAATTCTGAAGCAAAGCCCAGAGGATTGGTTATGTCTCCTCTTTTCTGAAGTACTGCCTTTTATCAACTTGGACACTAAAGTCGAGGCTCTGACACTCCCTAGCCATGGAACCTGGAGTATGTCATTAAGTCACTTTGAGCCTTGGGATTTTTATTTTTGAAGCGGGGTGATAATATCAGTTCTGTTTGCTTCACGGGGTTGTCCTGAGCACCGAAGAGGAGGCGTACATGAAAGGCCTGTTATGCAGAACTGTGTACACACAGGTACTATTATGATGTCACCCCACTACAGGCATGGGTCTTTATTGGTGGCTTCTTGCCCAGAGATGACAATCAGTTACATATGAAGCACCAAGTACTTCACTGGCTTTCAGGAGGGGTCGCTGTACGGAGCACCTCAGGGGCCGTGCCCCCTCGGAGGCCCTCGTCCTACAGCTCACAGACAGTGCTGTCAGTTTCTCCAGAGCAACCTGGACCCAAACCTGGCTCTCTGGCAGCAGGAGGAGATGTGCACGAATATGTTCCCCCAGCTCCAGCACTCATGTGTCGGCACTGACTCCTCACGGTTCTGCCGGGAGCTGCCTGTGGCTGAGGGCAGGCATTTAGGCAGCAGTTGGCTATTTTGGAGGTTGCTTTTGAGGACTCCGGAACAGGATCTCCTTGTGAGAAGGTAACCAGTCCTCAACTGTTCTGGCTTCTTGGTGCTTCCAGAGTTTTCTATGAAAATTTCTACCCTGATACCTCCCCAGGCCATTCCACATTTTGCTGGACTTCTTCCAGATTCTTTGCTTTAATTCTGGGTGTTGGGTGATCCACTTGTACACGTGGTCCACAGAGCATGAGGCCTGACCTAGCTAATGACAAAGATCAGTTGCTGATGCCTCATAGATCTATCTACATCTCTTCAGGTTACCATGCATCACCTTATTTTTTGAGGAGATTTCCAGAAGGGAGGGGGCCACCTGAGGTTGCTTTTGCCCTCCTGTTGGTAATCATAAGACACGAGTAGAAACAGAGGTATTTGACCCCCTGGAAAAGTCTAGTTTCCCTGCTTACATTTCTCATTGGTTCTGTTCCTTTTTTTTGTTGTTTTTAAAATTCTTTTGTTGTCTTTGTTTTGGGGGGGTAATTAGGTTTATTTATCTATTTAATGGAGATACTGGGGATTGAACCCAGGACATTATGCATGCTAAGCACGTGCTCTATCACCGAGCTACACCCTCCCCCAGCTCTTTTCCTTTTTACAAACTCTTCAAAATGCTCATGGACAAATTCCCTTCCTGCTACTCTCTCTGCTACTCTCTCCATTTCCTCACTTTTACCTGGAGGAAGACGCTTCCAGGGCAATTACAAGCTCTTTTAGAATTTAATCCTGGAATCACTGAACTTCAGAGTTAGAAGGGGTCTTGGAGACATCTGTCCTAAAAGTTTCATGTGGACACAGATGTGACCCTGAGGCTCAAAGAGATGTGGTGATTTAGTTAAAGTCGCACAACCAAGCCAGGGACGAGGTGACTCTCCGTCACGTGCTTCGTGTCCTCTCCCACTGCATGGGGCTGACATTCCTCTTGCAATAATCGAAGCATCATAAACTAGGGGGAAACTTGAGAGAGCTTCTGCTCTAGCCCTCTGATTGAAGCCGCTTCGACCTGGCATCCCGACGGTATGGAATCTATTTACTTCCTCCCTGAGGTCTTTTGGAAGTCTCATTCTCTCTCTCGCTCTCCTTGCTTTTTTTTGCTTAATTCCTCCCTCCCTATAAACTGTAGTTAAAAATTACTATCTTAGTCCCTAGGCTTGTGATGTATTTTCTTAAAAAAAAAAAAAGCACAAAGCAAAACAAACCGCACTGCAGCAAGATGATTGCTTCTAGAAAACTGTTTTCCATCAGACACGTATGGACACCACACTGGTCCCTGCTCGTCCCTTCTGCTCTTTCCTCTCATTTGTTGTGAACTTAGATTCTTTCACTGAGTTCCCTAGACCCCAAAAGAACACTCTGTTCAGTGAGCCCGGTCTGTCCTCCGCCCTGCGGGCCACATGTCATTGGATTCCAAGCCAAACAGTGTTTTCCTGCCTTTTCCATTCAACACAACATTCCTGGGTTGTTTCCTCTGCTGGCAGGGCACTCACAAATAGAGGAAGACGGAGAAGCCCGTGAAGGCACAGGCTCAATTACCACAGTGGAAATGATGGAAAAGTTGAAACAAAGTGTAATCCTTGTAGCTACAGATCGATCATAGGATTATCTCCAAAAATCTGGTATGTGTAAATTTGAAAATTATGTGCTTGGAAATGTTTTGAAACCTACCCGAGTTATCCGGGAGCCAAGGGGCTGTGTTCCCTCCTTTTGGCGACCAGTCATTTAGACTGAAACCGTGACTCTTTTGGAGACTTTTAAGTGTTACCAGAACAAGTTCATGTGTCTAACACACCAGGAGGCCAAACTGAAACATCAGAGTTTGGGGCAGAGAAAAGTTTATTGCAGGGCCAAGCAAGGAGGAGAGGCAGCTCATGCTCTAAAAAGCTCCAAACTCCCTGATGGTTTTCACAGAACAGTTTTTATAGGCAAAATTGGGGATGAAGGCTGCAGGATGTGTGACTTTCTTCTGATTGGTTAGTGGTGAGGTAATAGGATGGTGTTCCAGGAATCTTGTGCTCAGCCTGAAGTTACCATCCTCCACCTGGGTGGGGGCCTTAGTTCTTGCAGAAGAACTTAAGGTATTGTTATGTACATCCCATGGGGATGAAGCTGGACCCTGCCCCATCCCTGCACTATTGTGTCTTGACTGTTCCTCCCCTGTTTCTGCATCCCCTCCCTTCCCAGATTAGTAACTGTTTGAATCTGCCCTTTGGAACTCAGGGTAGGTCTAGGAGGCTCAAGCCTTTTCTCTGCAAATAAGAAAAGGGGCATGGAGAGGCTTTTGCACCTGGGAGGGCCCCATAGGGACGCTCTTGGTTCCAGTGAGTGTTAGTCTCTGGACAGCTCTAGCTGAAATGAGCTTCCTTGTCTTTGTGTGGATTCTAGGCACTGGGACCTTCCAGCAGGACTGCATCCTTTTTCCCAAAAGAACGGATCTGATATTGGAGGATAGTGCTCCTGTCTTCTGAGTCTTTTCTTCCCCAGGCTAAATCTCTATAGTTCCTTCAGCAGTTCCTCATTTGGTGTCCGTTGCCTGGTCTTCCGGCTCCCGGGCTGCTCTGCGGAAAGAGCTCTACTTTGTATTTGCAGGCAGCCCTCCTCCCTCCCGCCTGTAGCTGTTAGGCCGCTCAACCTGGCCTGACGCGGCAGCTTCTTAGACAGACCCGAGGATCTGACGCTCAGCGGGTATCCTGTTGCGTCCTTGAGCGTCCTTCAATGGCTTTCTTGGACACAGTGGGTAGGCATGCATCAGTGACGAGACCAGAGGTACAGAAGGAGGAGCAAGGGCAGGATATGGGGGCTCCAAGCCCACCTGAGCCGGTCAAGTCTTTTACGAAATGGACAGGATGAAAAAGCTTTGACTGACTTTCTGTCTAGAGCTTAGTTGCCGGACTCAGACCACTTGGGTTCAAATCCTGTCTTGTCTAGCTTGTAAGTTTTTTAATTGTAATTTTTAAATTTTTTGATGTACAATGTCAGTTTCTGGTGTTTATAAGATGTTTAAACTTGAGCAAGTTACTTAATCTCTCTGTGCCTCAGTTTCCTCACCTGGAAAATGGAGATGCATACCACTGCTGTCAGGCTGCAATTCAAGGTGCTGAGGACGGCGCCTAGTGACGTCTCACTGGTGCTGTTATTGTTACGAGTGTTATCACTCCTTCCCCTCTTTTCTTGGTGCTGACGGTCACCCCTGGAGAGCTTTTCTGAAGCAACAAAAACTACAGCACACCCCTCCCGTCCAGCCGTGCTTCAGGCAGGAGGTTCACCTTTGCCCCCAGATTGCAGGTGTCTGTGGGAGGATAATAACGCAGAAAGCCTGTCATTAATCCCTTTCAGGCTCCTGGGGCCTTTCATCCTAAAGAATTCCAAGGCCCTTGAATAAAAGAAGCAAAAACACTCATTAAAATGTGGACATTTGTATGGCAGGTACAAGAACCTAAAATTGCTATCTGAAGTTTTGCTATTCTTATCTAAAATTGTTATCTGAGGTTTCGGCTTTAAGAGCTTATTCTGAGTAATCTTTACATTCCAAAACTCAACCCAGAATCTCCATTCTTTCTTCCCTTGCCTTCTGGCAAACCAGAGACAAGGGCTCTGAGCACTCTTCCCAGCAATGTTTCCTCACTTGAGAGAAGAGGATGGCACAGAACGAAAGGGGAAAAAGGCAGTAACACCAGATTCCTGCAAAATAGCATCACAAAAGGCAAAGAGGACTGGAGCTTTCATCTCCAGGTCTCACAGTTATTTACACCTGATCTGATACCTGCTGCCAGACATAATTGTACTTAACTTATAGCGAGTATTTTGACTTGCCCAAGGTTAGAGTTTCACCTCTTATGCATCAACAACAATGATATATTGGTTTGTGAGATCAGTCCCATTGTTTTGGATTTTTAATTAACTCTGCAGTCCTCTTCAGACAAGGATGTGCTGGAGGTCTGCTCTGGTCTTGGCTCTGGGCAACATGGTCGGCCTGGCTGCCTGCGTGGGAGTGGCTGCATTGTTGAGAAGAAATTTTTCTTTGCTCTTCTAGGTTCTTCTGGTTGGTCTGAGAATGAAATTGACATGAAACAGATAAACAGGAGAAAATGAAACAAAAGTCGAATACATGTATCCATGGGAGAGACCCAGGAAAGCTGAGTAACTCACCAAAATGTTGGCTGAAGCCCTCCCCTTAAACACCATCTCCAGCTGAAGACAAAAGAGAATGTTGGAGGTAGTGGTTTGGGATTTCCAAGGGGAGAGAAGCAATTCACATGGAATTAGAAAAACAAATGTTTGGTAAATGAATGCTCGCTGGGCTTTGCAGAGACAGTGGGACACAGAGTGAACTCTGATCTCAGGTCCTGCTAAGTTTTCCCTGCCACACCTAGCCCATATTCTTTTTTAAAATTATTTAAATTATTTTTATTTTTTATTTCTTTTTATTGAAGTATAGTTGATAAATACCTAATCCCATAGTCTTTGCAGATACCTCTGGTGATAGGTCTCCTCCAGAAACAAGCCCTCTATCTAAATTCTCTTAGGCAGTTAAGGGGAAGGTCAATGTTCCCAAGACTTCGGTTTCCTAAAAACAGTCAGCCTAAATTAATCCTCAGGCCAACGAGGCACATTTTGGGGTGGCACATTTTGCTACCTTGCAGCATAGTGAGTAATTTATCACAGGCACAGCTGTGGAAGGCTGCCTTTCAGTCCATTCACTAGCCTTCACGTTGCAAACCCCTCACGCTCTGGTGAAAGAAAGAGATGGTAAAATTCCATTTCCTGATGGCCCATGTGAATAGTCTGTGTGTCATCTGCCTAGGGATACCTGAACCTACCCAGAAGATTAGGATCTGTTAATCTGGTGGATCTCATTGCAGCACAGACTTTCAAAGACCTGTGTCCTCATCTCCAGTGGCAACAGATGCCTGGGTCCCTGTTGCCCCCTCCCCTACACATGGCTGGTGGGATGGAGTTAGCATTTGATGAAGTGGTCTGTTGTCTCTGTCCCTGCCCTCTTAGGTTTGGTGGCATATTCTTATCCCTAATTTCCGGTTTATTTAGGGAAAAGGAAAGAGAGAAGTGAACTAACATTCAGTGAATGCTTATCATGAATCAGACACATTACACACATGGTTTCACTTAATTTCACAGGTTGTAAAGTTACCTGAGAATATTGTCTTTTGATTTTGTTTTGTGTTTTGTTTTTAAATCCAAGTTAAAGAACATGGTGGGCGATACGTGTTTTAGACTAGAACATAGGAGATCAAGAGACAGGAAGATTCTCTTTGTAACCTCTTCAATTCTTTCTACTCACAGGTGATGAAAATGTGGATATGTCAGATTCTAACTCGGATAGATTTCCACATTTGGGCCCTTTTGGGGAGGGCAAATCCTCATTTGCAGATTTGTGAAATGATAGATTCATATTACTTTGTGGTCTTTTGTACCCAATGGCAGTAGAATTTTGGATTTGTACAGGTGGCTCTGTAGAAACAGCGCAGCATCTTAGCATAACTCATTGAGATAACATTTTCAGCACTTGGTAAATGATGTGTTTGAGATGCATGGCTCTTAGTGTTTGAGGTCATGACCAAGGCACCTCTGCCCACCTTGCAGGACAAGTATCTTGGAGAAAATAAACTGCCTGGATACCCTGAACATATATAATGATGACAGTAGCATAATAACTATTTGTACTATCAGCTTAATTTTGGTTTTTATTGCTTTGGTCTTGCTTTTGCTCATAAGAGTTATTGCTTGCTGACCATGATAGCTCAGAACTTAATTCCATTAATTAATATCTTTTTTGAATAGATGACATGCTTTGTGGCTCAGAGATCCCAGGAACAGGGTAAAGATGTGGCTTCTGAGATTTGACCCAGCCTGTTTCCTGTGGGTGGGCAGATGGCCTGTTCCACATGATGAGCTGCTAGAAAGAACTGCTATGAATTACCGCATTCTGCTTCGCATCTATAAATACGTAAGTCTGTGCTTAATAATATATTTGATGCAAATATGCAATGAACACATGAACTAAATGAGCCTTTCAGATAAGTTCAATGGGCTTACCATCCCACAGACAGTTTTTATCAGCCTGCCCTCTCTCAAGGCTAGAAAGCCTGTATCACAGAGACAGTAAAACTTATTAAAAACAATTAACATTCTTTCCTATTGACTTTTCTTAAGCTTCTCCTGGTAATAGGTAGGTAGAATGATGACACATGAGACTCATCAATTTACAGGTATTTACTGGGCATCTTATCATAAAGCTAAGTGTAGATACGTGATCCAGAAGAGGTGGGAGATATCATCCCCACCCTCCAACACGAATAATCAAGTCTGGGAGTGAAAAATAACAATCAAGAAGTAAGTGTGAAAGTGTTTGACAGTGTGTATACATTGTATGAGTAACCTCTGTCCTGGAGTACGTGGAAAGGTCATCACGGAGGTGAAGAAATGAGCTGGGATTTGAAAAAGTTGTAGAATTTGCATTAGGAATAATGACGTTAATGGCTCATATTAGCATTTGCAATGAGTTCTTTTTATGATCCCTGTACCACCTCTCTGAGTGGAGGTGGAAGGGAGGAATAGAATTTGTTGAGTTAATATGCTAAGTGGACCAGATGACACCTGCATGTGATGTGGATTTCATTACAGAAAAAGAATCTTTAAAAAACATTTTATTTATGTATTTATTTTACAGTATCATATATTTTAAATTGAAATATTATCGAATATAAATTGAATATTATATGTTATAGGTATACAGTATAGTGATTCATACATGTTTAAAGGTTATACTCCATTTATAGTTATTATAAAATATTGGCTATATTCCCCATGTTGTACAGTACATCCTTGCAGCGTATTTTATACCTGATAGTCTGTCCCTCTTACTCCTCCACCTCCATCCTGCCCCTCCCCCTTCCTTCTCCCCACTGGTAACCGCTATTTCTTTCTCTACATCTACCTGTGAGTCTGTTTTTTCAGAAAAAGAATCTTGAGTTTAGGGATCCCAAATCTTTTATAATAGGGGGTAAGCCTTCTTGATTTTTGTTCCAAAGGGAGACTCTATCTTCCAAGGCTGTTTTTCGTACCATTGTCTTTGAAAAGATAAATCTGGAACAAAGTGTAGTCAGTGCCTCTCACGAGACATGCAAACTTAGGAGACGCCCAGGGAGAGTTGTCTCCCAGAAGCGTCTCAAGGGTACCCCGCTGGTGAGCGTCAGGGCGAGGATTAGAAGCAAAGCTGCCAAGATCCTTGTAGTGACCGCACTTGTTCCCTGTCCGAGGTACCAGACTCAGATTTGTCCCAACACCTGGTCCTCGTCCTATTTGGAGAGCTTTGTTGCTGGTCTGGCTCACATAATGCTCCTGCATCAGTGATTGAGCTTCTTCTTTGTCCCTCGGAGCCAAGTCCCAGTCTTGGGCTCCACTGTGGTGGTGTTTCTTGCCTTGTTCCTCATGGCTGAAGTGCCTGCTCTGGAACTCCACCCAGTTCCACAGCCCCAGGGATTCGCCTGCCACTTCCTGGGCCACTCTTGGCCAGCATCATGTCTGGATCTCTGTGTCTTCTATTCCGCTGTTCTTGGTCCAGTTGTCACAGTTGCAAGAGCTCCTTGACAGTGACCTGCCTGCCAAGACCTTTATCCTGTCACTCTCTCTACCGAGGCTACTCCGAAGACCCAGTTGGACCTGAGGTCTCCTCTCCTATAACGCCTCTTGTGTGTGTGCTCCGTGTGTGACCCTGCTCAGTGTGTTTTGTTTCTGGGTCATCATCCAGTTGCTTGCTTGATTTCATTCCAGTGAGAGAGGGAGGGGGTGTTGGGGAGATCAAGGATGAACAACATGAGCAGAGTGCTGCAGGCGGGTGGTGGTACTGGGCTAGCCCAGAGGCCAGTCTGATTAGAGCCAAGGGGAAGAGTGGCACGGAAGAGACTCTGGATGACAGGCTGAGGAACACCAGTGAAATCATAAAGCGTCACGAGACTTCGCGGTACCGTGTGCAGACTGATGGAGAGAGCATGGATTTGGGGATCTAACAGACCTGGGTTTGCATCCTGGATCTGCTACGTACTAGAGCATGACCTTGGAACTTTTGCTCTGTGTCTGAGTTTCTCATCTGTAACACCTATGTCATGGGGCTGTGATGAGAGTTGTTGATAACATACGTACAACACCTAGCACCGTGACTTCAGTTTGCAAATGCTCAACAAATGGCAGCTGCTATACATCTATCATTATGGAATGTTTACCCGAGATACAACTTAGAGCTTATTTAATCTAATCCTCTTATTTTATTTTAATTAATGAATTGATTAAACTGAAGTGTAGTTGATTTACTATAATGTGTTAGTTTCAGGTGTATAGTGATTCAGTATTTTTGCAGATTATAGTCTATTATTACAAGATAATGGGTATAATTCCCTGTGCTCTACAGTATATCCCTGCTGCTGATCTATTTTAATTATAGTATTTTGTATGATCTAACCCTCTTATTTTAGACACAGGAAAAAAATGAAGCATAGAGCGCTCAGAACAGTGACCTGTTTGCCCTGCCTTGCCAGCTAGTGACAGCATCTTACTCACTGGACACTTATTATTCATCACCAGAGCCTGAGAGTGTGCAGTCTGACATTTGTCACTCGGTGTCTGTGCTGCAAGCAGCTAGGAGCGTCTTCTGGAAACACAGCCTGTGGGTTTGATTCTGGCTCACCCTGTGCTGGCAAACTTTCCTTCCTTGGCTGTAGACGATCTAGATGTAAACCAGTGAAGTGCTCCTGTGACATAGCCAGCCTCCTGACGCTTGAGTCTCACCACCTCCCTCCCATTGCTCAAAACTGCCGCCACTTAGAGCCACTTCGTCCAGCTAACCCCTACTCGTTTTATAGGGCTCAGCTTAGGCACCACTTTCTCCGTGGAGCCTTCCCGGATGCACCAGCGAGGCGAGGTGGCCTGTCACATGCTCCCGTGGAGGAGAACACGGGGTTCATGTTCCGTATGACATCCCCAGCACCCGCCGTTCCTGCTGGGTGATCTCTGTAAGTGCAGGAGTTGGTTGGCCTTGTTTTCTGGGACATCTTGGTGGAGAGTAGATGTTTACTGAATGTTGGTTAAATGATGAAATAAAGTTTGCTAATGGCAGTCATCAGTTCTAGAATTTTGGAGTTGCTGCTTGGAATGTAAAAACTACTCTAATGTTGGGAAGATAATAGTCTTAGAATAAGGGAGAGTTTTTCCCAAGAAAGGCGGTTGGAAAAGTGATAGTGATATGTATATATTTGTGTAATATGTATTATATGTACACACACACAAGCACATTGCATTGCCATTACTTTTGCCATTTCATCTTGCAGTGACACTTCATCATGGACTTACTTGGCCTGAGGACTGGCATTTGCAAACTGCTGTGCTAAAAGTCACAGCCATTAATTAACTGTAGCAATTTTCATTGCTCCACATTGCTGAGGGAAGCAAATTTCACAGTCCCAATGGTTTTCATGACCAGTGCACCAAGTATACATCCATCTTTTATTTCCTCCTGGTCCAGTGTTCACCCCTAATTCTACTTTTCCTTTTTCTTAATGAAAACCCCACCTTGACACGGTGGCTTACTTAGTTCCTGCGGCCATGCACCGTGTCCAGATGGGAGGTAGCAGCAGGTGCAGAAAAGGGCCCCTCCTCTGGGAAGTGTCATTCAACCAGAAGAGAACATGCCCTTCTAGCAGCTGAAATCTCTTCCTGGATTTGTGGTGTCCTCACATGGGCCTGATCCTGCCCCAGGGTGAGAACAAGGAAAGTGTGCTTAGCAAATGGGCCACAGGGACACCATGTCCAGTGGTGCCAGCTGCCCCCTGCCAGGGATTGCCCAGCTGAGGGACCAAGCCATGCATCCAGATGGGGCCTGGCTCTGCTAGGGAGACAAGGCCACGTGTTTGTATGTCACACAGAGGTGAAAGGCTGGAGGTGATGGTGAGTCAGTGGGTCCATGGAGTGTCTTGGTTTCGGGGATGTGGGCTTTGCAGTCAGGGAGACATGGGGGTAGAGCTCTGCTCCGCCACTTTGTGACTTTAGGCAGGTTTGTAAGCCTCAGTTTCCTTATCTGTAAAATAAGGATAATGACAATGTCTATTTCATGAGGTTGTTGGGAGGATTAAATGAGACAGTGCAGGCAGAAGGCTCAGCAGAGTGGCAGGGCCGTGTCTCGTGCCTCCTAAATGCTGCCTCCGTGATCATCGGCAGGGCCGTCCAGGAAGTGCTCGGGGACAGAGAACTCTCATTGTCTTTGCTCTCTTCTCTCTACCTCACTGCCCTCTCCCAAGCCCTGGCACCCCTTGATGTCCCCATCATTCTTGTTCGCTAAAACCAGAAACCCAGATACTATCCTAGCAGCCTCTCTCTTCCCACCTCACCTCTACCATCTAAGAAAGTCTATCAGTCCTGCAGACTCAGTCTCCATTCGCACTGCTCTTCCTCCTGCTGCTTGGCCAAGAACAGCGTAATTCCTCTCTTAGGTGATGGCAGCTGGCCACCAGGCTGAATCCCATTCCCAACCTTTCAGAAGTGCAAATCTGAGCTCAGGGACTCTTGCTTAAGACTATCTCTGTTTACATGCGAGATAAAATCCAAAGTTCTTTGGGACTAATTATGGCTCTGCAGGACCTGGCCTGTCTCTTCCTGCTCCTACCCCTGTTCCTGTGTCCCAGAGACACGACCCCCTCTGTGCACGCTCAACAGCCTAATGGGGTTTTCTATCTCTGAGCCTTAAACACGTTCCCCCTTTCTGGAATGCTAATGAGGAGGAGGAGGGGGACGAAGCAGAGGAGGAGGGTAAGAAGAATAACAGCCTCCACATCCTGGGAATTTACAGTGCCATCCTCAGTGCTCAGTGCTCTACATTCACTGTCTGCCTTTCCCCTACCCATCAAATATAATTATGGTAATTTTAAAAGTATCTTTGTATTTATTCACATGAGTGCTTCCTGTGTCATCCAGAGGGCTTGACTTTGCCGGATTCTCTTACCTATAGGAGGAGCATGTGTGGTAGCCAGTGTGGAACCTCCTACTCACTTTTTTGCCTTTTAAATAGACTTTATTTTTTAGAGCAATTTTAGGTTTATAGCAAAATTGAGTGGAAGGGACAGAGAGTTCCCATATATTCCTGCTTCCCCTTTACAGTCTCCCCCACTATCAATGGCCCACACCAGAATGGGACATGTATTATAATTGATAAACCAACCTGGGTATGTATCACCTGGAGTCCATACTTTACATTAGGGTTCATTCTTGGTGATGTGCACTCTGTGAGTTTTGACACATGTACAATGACATGTATCCACTACTGTAGAATCACACAGTATAGTTTCACTGCCCTAAAAGATCCTGTGTGTTCTGCCTATTCATCCTTCCCTGCTACCAACCTCTGGCAATCTTTTTACTCTCTCTATATTTACCATATCCAGTATATCATATATCATACATATCATATCCAGTATCATATCATATCATACACATCATATCCAGTATATCGTATTGTATCATACAGCATGTAGGATTTTCAGGTTGGCTTCTTTCATTTAGTGATATGCATTTAAAGTTCCTCTATGTCTTTTCATAGCTTGATAGCTCATTTCTTTTTAGCACTGCGTAATATTCTGTTTTCTGGACGTACCACAGTTGGTTTATCCATTTACCTCCCGAGGGACAGCTTGATTGTCTCAAAGTTTTGGCAATTAGGAATAAAGCTGCTACAAACATCTGTGTGCAGGTGCCGGGTGGACATCAATTCAGCTCCTTTGGGTGAATACCAAGGACTGTGATTGCTGGGTTATTTGGTCAAATATGTTTAGTTTTACAAGGAACTGCCAAACTGTCATCCAAAGTGGCTGTACCATTTTGCATTCCCACCAGCAATGAAGGAGACTTCTTTTTGCTCCACATCCTCTACAGCATTTGGTGTTATCACTGTTTTTGATTTGCACCATTCTAACAGTTGTGTAGTGGTATCTTGTTGCTGTTTTAACTTGCATTTCCCCAGTGACATATGATGTGGAGTGTCTTTTCATATGCTTATTTGCCATCTGTGTATCTTCTTTGAGGAGGTGTCCAATCAGATGTTTTGCCAATTTTTTAATCAGGTTGTTGTTTTCTTATTGTTGAGTTTTAAGAATTCTTTGTATATTTTAGATAAGTCCTGTATCAGATATGTCTTCTGCAAATATTTTCTCCAAGGCTTTGGCTAATCTCCTCATTCCCTTGAGTTCCTACTCATTTTTAAAGCACAACTCAGAGCTCACCTTCCGTGACATTGGGCCCGTCTTTTCCCTTCCCCAGCGGTTGATCTCTGTTGACTTTGTGTTGTCACAGTACCTTTCACAAACATCCATCGTATTGTAAATATTTACCCAGCAGACTGAGATTCTTGGGGAGAGGGTCATGCCACTCATTTTTGTATTTCCAGAGCAAAGCTCAGTGTCTGGCATTAATTAAGTACCCCATACATGTGAGTTGAGTGAACTGAAGTGTAAAATAAGGGCAAATGTGACCAGGGCACCGCTGCCTCCCTCAAAAGCACGGGGGGATTTTTCCTTCAGCAGAGGTAGCAAGACACGTGCTCTGGGAATGGCATCCTGGTACTGGCTACATGACATCCTCACCTGGACACAGGTATTTTTGCCAGAGTCCAGATGCAAGCCATCCAATCCCCACCAGAGAAGCTGTAAGCAGATAGGTTAGGGGGTCCCCGGAGAAAGAGAACCAGGAATGGCTTTCTTGACATAAGAGAAGCCGTTTTGTTCTAAGCCATTAGTGGTCTAGCCTGGCCTCAATGCTTGCCCTTGAGCAGGTCTCAGTAATTAATGATCCTAAGGGAACAAAGGAATGCAGGAACAGAGAAAAGGCAGTTGGTCAATAGTGCATGCTACAGCAGAGTCCTCCTCAAGGGCTGCACATAATAATATATCGTTGAGTTCTGCTAGAACTAAGGCCCCTGTTCAGGTGGAGGATGGAGGGATGATGTTTACCCTCCTGACTTCAATCAACTGAAGCTTGGACTCTGTCGACCTTTGCCCTAATTCTGTGCTGAATTCTCCTCTGCTCAAACCCTTTCATGAGTATGCATATTCTTAGCTTAAAACTTCCCCAGTTTTGCTGTTTGGGGAGATACTCCTTTAGAAAAGATCCCCAGTTTTCTCCTTACTTGCTGTGAGTAATAACCCTTCCTTCTCCTGGGCTTTGGCTTGGTTATGTCTTTTGGCTCGACACCCAGCAAGAGACGAACCCAGTTTGCAGGTAACAGAGCCACAGGTGGGCAAGAAGCTGAATGTCCTTCCCACTCGTGACAAGAACGTTTGTAAAATGCTCTGAGGCTCTTCGTGGGCATGGGGCCTGTTCGCCATGGACACATAATCTTTCAGAGAGTGTATCCCAACTCAACTCTTGTGCTCCTCTGTCCATGTCTGCGTCTCTCTGCAGAGCTAGAACCTTCACTTTGAAAGAATGATCTACCTTTCTGTCTGCCTCCAGACAGTCTCTTCCGGCTTGCTGACTGGAGCTGTACGCCCAAGTACGTCTCTCTTTCCTTTGGCTTGCAGTGTTTTTGTAAAATTCTCCTCTTCTGACCCATCTACTCTTTGGCATTTAGCTCAGAATATGTTCCATTATGTATAAGGACGCTTTCCTCTCAATGGAGCTTCTATTGGGACCAGGCTTTGCATCCAGAGTTGGGTTAAGCCCTAGGGGCAGTGCTTGGGAGAAGAAAGAACTTTCACATGGTTTATAGGCTTGTGACCATTTGGCTTAATAGACATGAATGCTGAGACATTCAGAGAAAAAGTAAAGAAAAATCCTGTAAAAGATCACCAGATGTTTGGTCTGCAAGACTTCAGGCTTTTGATGTAAGGAAAAATATGTGGATTCTTGACCGAATTTTGCAACCTTCACTGGGTGTTTTAGGGATATTCAGATAATAGTCTTTATTAGCATCTTGGACCAATTTAGGTAATTTAAGAAGTTACAAAAAGTATTGCATGCTCGTCGTAAAAAGTCCCAATGACATGGGAGTCTATAGGGTAGAAGATTAAATGTCTTTTTAGTGTCTTCTTCCCTCCCTCCATTTTCACTCTTTTCCTAGGATGAATAAGAGAATGATTACGTATCCTTTTGGACATTTTTTCTGTGCATTTGCATACATTCATAGTTCTAGTATTATTTTTTATGTAAGTGTTCATTTTATACAATTCACTTTGCAATATTCGTTTTTTTGATGAACAGTAGACCTTGGAGATCTCATGTCAGGGCACCCAGAACTACCTCACTCTTCTCCACTGCTACCCAGGGTTCTGTACCATAGACTCACTGTCAGTCATTCAAACATTTCCCCAGGGATGGGTATTTGGGCTGTTTCTTTTCTTTTTTTTCCCCTTTTCTTTCTTTCTTTCTTTTTTTCTCTTTCTCTTTTCTATTTTCAACAACAACAAAAAATCAATAAATATTCTTACAGGTGTATTTTTTCCCCGTCTGTGTGTATTTCTGTTGAATGTTATCAAGCTTTATAAATTGTGGCTGATTCCATGTGAGACTGAACATCCTTTTTTAAATTTTTGGTCCATTTGTTTTTCTTTATTTCAAAGTGTCTACTAATTTGCTTTGTTTACTGTTCTTAGGAGTTATATGTATTTTTTTATTCATTTTCAGGGGCTTTTCCCCAACAGTTTATTATGAAAAATTTCCAACATATAGAAGAGTTAAAAGAACTATGCAGTAGACATTGATATACATCCACCATCTAGAACTGATAATTAGCATTTTGCCGTATTTACTTTTATCACATATCTTTCTATCTGTCCATCCCTTTATTCATTTATCAATCCACCTTATTTTTGTACATTTCAAAGTCAGCTGTTAATATCAGTACACGAAGTCCTCCAAATGCTTATCAGCAACTTTAGTATCTGTTTACGTCCTTTTTATTTTTTGAAGTAAAATTTATGTACAGTAAAATACACAAATCTTAAGGAACTTTTTATATATTGAGTAGTAACGTTTCCCCTTATATGTATACTGCAAGTATTTTCTTCCAATCTGCTTCTTAAAGTTTGTTATGATGTCGTTCACATACAGAAATGGAAAATTTACATGATCACTCTATCAATAATTTTCTTTATTCTTCTAAGTTTTACGTTTACTTAGGAAGACTTCTCCCATCCTAATATTATTTTTTAAATTTCATATTTTTCAGTGCTTTGGTAGTTCTATTTTAAATTTTTAAAATCCACATTAAATTGTATTTTTGCGTAAGGAGGGATATAATCTAGCTTCTACAATGAGGATACCAGTTGTCCCAAAGCTACTCTTTTTTTTTTTTTTTTTTTTAGAATTCTCTCGTGTAGTCTTTGACTGAGTTTTCTCCAAACCTTAGAAGAAAGTGAAAGAGTGAAGAAAGAAAAGGCAGTAAGAAAGCGGAACATAGTGCAGAAGGGGATGGAAAGAGAGTAGATGAGATTTTGGAGTGAAGATTCTAAGGGTCTCACTAAAATTTTCTGCAACAATTGAATGGAATGATTTTTGGCAGAAAACAGTGAACATGCAAGGTTAGTTTTCAAAAGTATCTCTGAAATAATATTATTTCCTAACTTAACATGGCAAGAGGATTCAGAGCTTTGGAATTTACAATTTCCGTATCTTTTTAGCAGAGATATCTGTGAATGAGTTGGAGTCCAGATATGAAGTTTGTAATATAAAAATGTCAGCATTAGTGAGTAATGAGTCTGTATCCATGGAAATGAGAGAGTGAAAGAGGACACAGCCAAGAGCAGGCAAGTGAAGGATCTGGTCCACACCTTGCAGATTTCCTTCTGAGGCTGGGACAATGGAGCCTTTTGGCCAGGGAGTATGACCTAGGGTTTGAGAAACAAGGGAGCAAAAGCAATTTGGATGTGCAGTTATTTTGAGAACACCTCTAGTCTTGGAGATGTTACTCCTATGCAGAGAGAGAATCAATTGGAGTGAATCATAGAAATAGAAGAAGAACTTATTTGTGAGGATATGTTAAGATCATATATGCAAAGGCATTTTGTAAATTGCACATGTAACACAAAAGTATATTTTTTTCTATTATCATAAGGAAAGAAAAAAGTTTAATTTTTTTGTTTGTTTTTTTCATGATAAACACTTGCAGGCATCAAGAGAAGTATATTTAGGGGTTCACATGCCTCATGCTTGTGAACACAGTATCTATTTATTTAGGATCTACTCAGAAGATAATATTGTACCATATGACTTAGCCATTCTCCTCCTAGGTATTTGCCCAAGATAAATAAAAGGACATATTCATGTAAAGACGTGTACATGAATGTCCAGAGCAGCTTAAGTCATAGTAGTTCCAAACTGGAAACAACCCAAACGTCCATCAATAAGTGAAGAGATAAACAAATGTGGTATATCCATACAATGGAATACTATTAAGCAATAAAAAGGAATGAAGTATAGTACACTCAACAACATGGAATAAATCTCAAAATAATTACACTGAATGAAAGAATCCAGGCAAAAGAGAGCACAGGTTTTTTGATTCTATTAATATCAAATTCTAGAAAATGCAGACTATGGGGGAAGGGGAGACAGTGAGGGATTCCAAAAGGGCAAAGTTTGAGGAGTGATAGCTAAGTTCATTATCTTGATTGGGGTAATGTCTTCATGGATATATATGTATGTCAAAACATTTCAAATTGTATAATTTAAACAGTGTATTGTATGTCAGTTATACCTCAATATAGCAGTTAAAAAAGATAATTTTGGAAGATAGCTATTCACTTTGAAAAACATAATCATTTCTAAAACATTCAAAATTTAAAATTTTAAGCAAGCACAATTTATTACTGCATTGAATCCATAATTTGATTTAGAAAAACTTAGTTTATACCACATATTTTTGGAATTTAAAATTTTCAAAGAATTTTTCTTAAAAAAATTGTTATTTATTTATCTTTTTTTAACTTTTTTTTTTCCTCCCAAATGGAGGTACTGGGGATTGAATCCAGGACCTCATACATGCTAAGCATGTGTCCTACCACTGAGCTATACCGTCCCCACCAAAGAATTTTTCTTAGAGTTGAAGGAGTTTGTGTTGATTGCCTATGAGATGAAAAATGAGTCAGAGGGAAACATAAGAGGTTTATAAAGGCATCTGTTCATCATGACACTCATAAAAGCCCCATTCCCATAGTCAAGAAAATCCAACTATACAGAAACTTGGCTAAAAACAGAGCTCAAACCTTATAAATGCTTTCATCCAATAATACAAAATTTTCCAAAAACCATCCTGGGAGCAGAGGGATACAATCATCACTCCCTTTACAGTCTGAGAACTGGACTCCAAAAGTGCTAAGACAGCCTGCCCAGGGTCACCTGGTGGGGCAGCTGCTGACAGGGAAAAGCCTTGAGTTCTGCCTCCTCCTGGCCCTTCTCTTACTTACCCCAACCAACAAAGAACCCTCTGGCCCTAAACCAGTCCACAAAGTGGGAGGAAGACTCAGGTCTTAACCAGTTTGCTTTGGAACAGAGATGGTATTAGCGGCCCACCAAGGGTGAGATCTGATGGGTCTGATGCTAATCTTATTTCCTCACTTCCTTTGTCGCTATTTTGGACCGGTTCTTTTCCGTCTTCATTGAACTCTTCGTTAGTGAAAGAATGTATTATAGAAGGCTAAATGATTTCTTAGTAAACTCAAAATCAAGATTTTTCACTCTTTTGCTTTTCATCTATTTTGTGTTTTAGCACAAAGGAGAGAGGCTCTCAGTTTCTTGGGAACTCTAGGAAACTCTCAACCTTGCTGGATTGATTGCGTGATAAATTTGGAGTCTCTAGGACCCAGGGAGGGAAGGTCTGGTGGACCCAAAGCACCAGCAAATGGAAGATTTGGTTTACTCCTGAATTTTGAGGAATTTTGTTGCCTGTCCGGGCCCCTTCCTTGTCTGGAGTGTGACTTCTCTTGGCTTTGGCTCACAAATGTGGAGGAACCAGTTAATTTAGATGTCAGATCCTATGATCAGGAAGTGATCTTTTCCTGGGTGACATATGATGAGAGGTTCCAACCCGTGTAAGACTCATTTATTATGAGTTTCTATAGTACCTCTTACCGTAACACTTGACTTGCCTGGGAGTTACTCACACGGCAGGTGCAGCCATCTGAAACACAGCTGAGAAACCAGAAGGCAGCCAAAAAGGTCTTTGGGTGGCCAACATGGACCCCCAAATCCTCAGGGCTACTCCTCCTCTCTTAGAGACTATTTCCTTCTATTTCAGGCATGACCTAATAAGCTTAATTCTGATCTACAGCAGATTAGAATCAGTGTGTTAGTGGGGCAGGGAGGAACTTTTAGAAACAGAAGCAAGAAGCTGGCAGCTTTATGGTGAGGGAGGAGACAGAAGAATTATAAAAACACAAATAAAAATGCAAGAAATATAATACAAGGTAAAGGCAAATAGCTGTCTATAATTCCAAGGCCCAAGAGTTCATGATTTTTCTACATCAAAGTTCAATATCGTGGGTTATAATTACTTATTTGCTCTCCAAACGTATATTGGAAGCCTGAGGACTCCACCAGGTCACGGGTGTATAATGACAGAAATGGTTCTGTCCTTATGGAGGGTAAATAAATTATGTTGGGTGGGTTCTGTTTGGAGAAATAGAAAATGATATAATATATTTAGAAAGAGTTCCACACCAATGAAAAATGTTGAAACGATTTTGATTCCCCAAATTGTAGACTGCAGGAATCTGGGAGAATCAATTACATAGAAGACTAGTTTGTTTCCCACTGGACCTAATAAATGAGGCATTAATTACATTAGCCTGACATTGTTATTAGTTTTAAATTAAGAGCAGTGTGCATGTGTGTTATTTTCTGAAGACACAGATGTCTGCTTTATCCTTTAATTATTGCCAGCTCCTGTGATATATATTCTGGCTCAGTTAAGGCAGCCTACTCCTCCTTGAGGTGAGGAGCCTGGGGACAAGCTTGGCTGTTGGATGTGTGGAGGTGACACATTTGAGAGAGAAAGTAGTCAGAACAGGGATACGAGGGACCCACCCTCAATTTTCATCTCATTTTCCAGCTTCTCTCTACCTCTGTCCCAGTTCCCCTTTCTCAGACACAAAAATAAAGGTCCAAAAAGAACAGCTTGAATGGAGTTAGAACAGTGGGTGGGGCTGCCTGAGGATGAACAGAGCAATTAAAATAAAACAAAACATAATGCCTCTCGGTTGCCATGGCAGGAAATTTCTGCCCAACTGGAAGGGCTGGTTGCTGGAATGCTGGAAACCTTGAGGGGCCTTTCTGGAAGGGCTGGAGGAGGTGTGGCTGTGAGAGGGCACCTGGGGGCATCCACTCCCCACCGCAGCCCGGCTCGGGGAGTGAGTCAAGCCCACCAGGGTGTCTGGGCGGTGACATGAATCTGACCCGGCAGAGGGATCAGTTCAGAATGGGACTGCGTTCCGGCGGGGTCGTGTCTGTGTCAGGGAGCCCTGTGGGCCCAGCGGGCCGAAGAGGGTTGAACAGCTGTGGGGCCCCAGTTAGAACCAGACGGCCTCAGTCCACGGAAGAGGCCTCTCCTCACCAAACTCACTTTAATGGCAATTTTTTTCTGTGTACTTTCCCCATCATTGTACCCTTACTACCTAGCAGAGCTCCTGGCCCAAAGTAAGTGCTCAGTGACGTGGGATGAACGAATGAATGGATTTAGGAAATGTCTTTCCTGCCCTCTCACCATATAATAAACTGTATTTCTGGAACGACTTGCCATTCGTGATTTAAAACACACACACACACACACACACACACACACACACACACACCAAGAAACAAAGCAAACAACACCCCACCTGTTCTAGAACTTTTCACAGTCAAATCCAAGAAGTTAATCCAATGCTAAAATTGGGAGAAATTGGGCAAATTGTCCCCATATTATCATTGCCCATTACTTTACGAAAGTTTCCATAGAATAAAAATAAATATTTTTTGTTTCCTAGTAAAGAGTTTGGTGGTTTCCTGTTATTTCCTTATTTATCCTTAGTAATGAAGGGTACCCTCAGAAGCTTATGGTTAGGTAAGTTTTACCCTGAGGAGCTAGCAGTCTAATTATAATGAAGACAAACAAGCATAGAGGCACGAGTGCTTCTCTCATCAAAATAACCTCCGGGCAGGGCCTCTATTTTTTGGCTTCTGAACACAGGTATCTTTTAAATATGGCATCTAGGGTGTCAGTCTGCCTCCTGGATTCTTGCAGTCCTACAGGAATCCCCCAGAAAGGCTGGATTGCAGATATCAGTAGAACAGTGTCATGCACCTGACCGTGGCAGAGACCTAGGTAGGAGAGGGGGAGGGAAACTGTCTTCTGCCCTTCTCCTAATGGTGGTATGCTCTGGATGGATCATAAACTCCTCCGTGGGATTGCAGTGACTGGCATCACCATCCACCCATCACTTGCGCCAGAAACCCAGGTGTCCCCCAATGACCTTCTCTCCCTCACATGCTTGCTTCCATCATCGAGTCCTGTCATCGTCGGCTTTAATGCCTACTTCCTTTCCTCCCGCTGCCACTTTAGTTCAGGTGGCCATCAGCCCTTGGTTGGATTACTGTAACAACTCTCTTTTCTCTGGTCTTCTTGCCTCCAGTTTGAACCCAAGTAGTCTATAATCTCCACAGTGGCCAGAGGGACCTTTCAACAATGCAGACCTGACCTTTCAGTGGTTATCCATCTTTTTTAGGTTAACAGCCAGATTTCTGATCCATTCCCGGTCTGCCCCCTGGCTCCCTTCCCAGACTCACCACTCACTGCTCCCCAGCCCCTTCCCAAACTTACCTTGCTTTTGCCTGTGCCCTTGCCCACTTGTCCTCCAGGTCTCAGGTCGGAGTCACCTCCCATAAATGACCTTCCCCTCCTCTCTAGGGGGCAGAACGGGGTGGCTGATTGACGCACAGGCTCCCAAGTCAGACTGCCAGCTTTACTATTTCCTTGCTGCATGAACTTGTAAAAGCTATGCACCTTCCCTGGGGCTCAGTCTCTCTCTCTCTTTTTTTGGTGATAATGGGGAGAATAATAAGCTTACCTACATTGTAAAGTTGTTGTGAGGTGTGAAAAGGTTACCCCATTATTGCTGACTGTGCTTTACTCGCTGTAATTGTCACCGTCATTTTTATTTTCTCTTCCGGCGTGGGGGTAGGTGGCTCCCATACATGCTTCTGTTATACTGATTGTTGCCTTCTCCCAGCACTCACCACACCAGCTTGTCTCACCTTTACTTGTCTCCCTGAGACTGTGGGCTTTTCCTGTATTGAACCCAGTGAGCAGCATAGTGCCTGACACAGAGCAGATGTTCAAAAGACATTTCTTGAGTAAGCGGCTGAATACAAAGCACGGTTTTCAGTCCCCTATACGATGAAGAAGAAGGAGAGGACAAGAGGAGAAAGCCTTCTTTCTCTCCTTACCAAAGACACCGTGTCATCTGCACCACCAACTGGAGCTCATTTTCTTCTTGGTTCAGCCAAGCAGGCGTCAGCTGTCACCTCCAGGTCCCCGTCTCTGGAGCTCCATTACCGTGATAGGTGATCAAGAGTTGATTTCGCCACCCTGAAGTCTCATCACTTTGAGGATCAGAGCCATCCTGAGGATTCCAAAAGGCCGATCTCTGGCTAACTGAGCTGTTAAAGGCAGATCTCAGATCACTGTCGAGAATGGAAAAGACCCTCAACTTCTCAAATCCTGAAAGCTGGAAGCCAGTGTTATGAGTTCGTAATGCAAGGCTTCTGATTCCTGCTGTGAATCTCACCGGCAGTGGTGGCAGCTGCAGGATGCATTTAATTCAGCTCCTATTGCTTGTGGCCCCACGATGAGCATTCTGGACAGTCCTGGTTTTCTAACAACCGGACCTGGGCAGACATACATTTCTTTCTTTTTTTTTTTAAGACTTAAAAAATATCTATTTATTTATTTTTTAGGGGGAGGTAATTAGGTTTATTTAATTATTTATTTATTTATTTATTTATGTTTAGAGGAGGTACTGGGAATTGAACCCAGGACCTTGTGCATGCTAAGTATGCACTCTACCACTTGAGCTATACCCTCCCCTCTGGGCAGACATTTCTAACAAAGTGGGGACGTGTGCTGCTGGGGAAAGTGAATTGCTCATAGTTGGATCTTCAAAGAAGGGATCAGATGATAGTTTGAAAAGGGTGATGGGAGCTGAGTGGGGTGAGACAGTTTCCCTCAGATCCTAACTCTGGTGGAGCTGGTAGGGAACACTGGCATCTTGCAACTTTTCTTTCAGCAAACATTTATTGAGCACCAACTGTCTATACCATCCTGGGAGACCCCCAAATCAATCACACAAGTTATCACTCTTCAGAAGCTCTCAGCCTGGAGCCATCTGTCTGGGGACAGTCAGAGAAGTCACCACATGATGCTGTGCAGGAGAGTCACATCTTATTCAGAGATTTAGTCCAAAGTCAGCATATAAAGTGCAATGACAAAGAGAAATCGCCCCCTCAAAAATCCCTGCAATCAACTCAAAGAAACTTCCTTCATTTTTCTTTGCATTTCAGCTAGAACTCCCTTTAAAAATTTTTTTTTATTTTATGAAGCTAAGGTCTGTTTTGCATGGAGTATAGAATAAAAAGATGTCTTTTTCTTTCTCATCGTTTTCTCTTCTTTCCCCGCTTTCTGTTTACTGAGCATGTGCAGTTAAATACATGCAAGTTCAGTGTGCCTATGAGACGGCCCTTCGTTATCCCCAAGATGGAAGTTTGTATAAATGTACAAAGTGCTCTGAAAGCACGGAGGAAAAATGTTCTAACTTTGCCCTAGGAAATCCAGGAAGGCTGCACTGAGGAGGTGTTAGTCAAACTGGTGGAGGATTAAGAGCATTCTAAACACAGAGAATAGCATGAACAGAAAACTGTAGCTATGGGAGAACAGGATTTCTTCACAGAATGATCTGGAGTTTATGTTTAGGGCAAGGAGGATGGTACTGGAGAAGATGGGAGCTATGGGAAAAGAGAGGTTCATTAGGGCAAGACCGTGAAGGGACCAGAACACACCACGTGGCTGGCATAGCCGGAGGAAAGAGCGATCAGGAACATTGTGTTCACTCCCCAGCAGCCCGCCATCCTCCCCACTTCCTTCTCATCAGTGGCTACTTCCTTCCACTGTTAACTACTTCCTGAAATGGCCAGGGAGACCATTCTCTGCCTCAGTCCTGCTGTGCCAGTTCTGACTCACAGAGTGTTGTTTTCTAGCTGAATAGGATGCATTTCTATTTCCTAAGCCTCTTTTCGTCTAAGGATCACCAAGTCATCTGGAGATTTTGAATCACTACTAAGCTCACTCATGGCCCTAAATGTAGGTGGGTTTCGTATGCCTATTTAATATTAGACTGTGACACAGCTGCTCTGGGGGAACCCCTGGACCAGAGTTTGGCCTGGATGGGAACCTAGATGATGTACCACTTTCCGCTTTGTCATTCAGACTGTGAGATAGGCATCTTCTGGGACCATGGAATTATTGCCTTCTTCACTTCCCTGGAAAGAAGGGGAAGTGAATTTCATATTTAGAACTCTGGAGAAGTTAAGGAAATGACAGTGAAATTCCTGGACTAGAATTTATTCAAGATAAAGGTGTTTTAGCTAAAGCCTAGAGAGGGACTTTATCAGTTAGAATCAGATCAGACCACATATAACAAATAAACCAAAATAAACAAAATAGAAGTTTATTTTCCTTTCAGATATAAGAAGTCTAGAGGTAAGTAGTCTAAGGTTGGTACAAACATGCACAATGTCAAGGATTCAGACTTCCGTCTTAATGCTCTGTTATTGTCTGAATGTGGCTTCCATCTCATGGCCCTGGGTGGCTGCTCATGCTCCAGCCATCACATCCGTACTCCCAACAGCATAAAGAAGAAAGGGATAATTAAGAAGGGGGGAATATGGCACCTGACAACTGTACTACAAAGAGATGTCCTAAAAGCTGCCACACATCACTTCTGCTTGTAACACATTGGCCAGAACTTAGTGGAGCCTGGGAAATGCTGTCATTTCTCTAGGTGACAAGGTGAGAATAGATACTGCAGTAGGCAACTCGCAGTGTCTGCCACAAATCCCACAAGCAAGAGCCCAGCACTGTGCATGTCATCAGAGATCCAACACAGCCTCACCTCTCTCCTCTCCTTCTTAACAAAAAAGCCTGTGCCACAGAGAATCATGTAACAGCTGTAGGGGCCCTCCAGAGAGTCATTAACCCTCATAGCTGCATGATATGGTTACCACTGACCTCATTTAAATGCCAGGGAAAGGCAGGGTCACCCCAGTTGCTATCACCCTAGCCCCCCAGTTTTCCGAAGAACATCAGCATGGATGTCCCGAACTTTCCCCCAGACCCTCAGCTGTTTGAATGCTACACAAGAGGTACCTCGCATCATTTTTAGCAATCGTGAAAATGAATTTCCCCTGTAACCTAGACAATACATACATGAATGGCGACCAAGGACACAGGAGGGAAAGAGGGGGAGGAGGAGGAAGTAGCGGTTCAAGCAGAGAAGTAATGATGGGTGGGGAGGAGGAAGGAAAGGGTGGGGCCAGCCCAGCCCTGTACAAATATGTGAATGGACCCAGTTTCTTTCCAGGGGCCTTCTCTGTCTTTGGGCACGATTCCTTTGACTTGTTCTCCATGTCCTCACACCCTGCTAGTCCCCCACCCTCAGGTCCTCCTTAGCTCTGCTGGGACCCGTGTCTCCCGCCCTTTGTTCCAATCCAAAGCAACATCTGCTGTACTACGTATTTGGGGATTCACTTAAGCGATAGCACTCAAATAATGGTTAATAAATCACAGGCTCTCCAAGTAGGTTTTTTTTTTAAAATATATTTTTATTGAAGTACAGTTAGTTTACAATGTTGTGTCAGTTTCTGGGATACAGCATGATACTTCTTCAGTCACATAGGAACATACATTCGTTCTCATATTCTTCTTTACCATAGGTTACTACAAGATATTGAATATGGTTCCCTGTGCTATCTACTGTAAACTTGTTTATCAAAGTAGGTTTTATTTACACACACTCTCCTATCAATCTGATAAGCTTGTTCACCTTTAGAATGTATTGAGATAAGAACATGCTCCTCCCAGAAGCCGTATCTACATTGTAGGAGAGATTTCTAAGCGTAAACTCAAAGATGCATTAAGCACCTTCAAAAGAATCCCAGGAGAGGGAAAAGAATTAGGTAGGAGATGCCCCTGTAGGACTGTGGCTGGGGTCCTAGCAGGGAGGAGGGAGAGGTAAATTAGGGCTCACTTCCAGCACCAAACTGGGGTGTGCCTCGCATAGCATCAGTTCCATACTATGGCTGATCCAAAATGTGAAAAACGTTTGTGGAGGCTTAATGAATAGGCAGTTTGCAAAGCTCTGGGGTGAGATTGAGAGAACCAGGAAGGGATGGTACAATGTGTGGGATGAACGTGGTGGAAAACCCATGCAATGCCTCAGTCTGAAGGTGCAGGGGAAAGAGTGGCTATCAGCCCGGGAGAGAACCAAGGTTTTCAGAGTGGGGCCATTTGCCAGGAGTTGTGGCATTGGGTAGAAAGCCACAGCCACTGCCTGAACATGGCTTGGTAGGATGGATAAATCCCCAGACTTGTCTCTCTTCCCACCCTCCAATCTTTCATCGGTGCCTTCTGTTGGCCAAACCCACTGGAAACCAAAGGTGCAAGGGAATCTGGGTAATAGTCTGAAGAGTTCACCCTCTCAAAGGCAGGGTGGAGAAGGGTGGAAAGTGGACCTGGAGGGGCAAATAGAAAATGTTTTAGCACATTAGCCTCTAGAAGCTTATAGTTTAGTGCAGGAGACTGGTGTGCACATAATTCTAATAAGACAATAGAAGACCCAACCAGGTGACTTTGCTAGGGAAGAGGCGAGGGAGATAAATTTAGATTGTTATTAGGACCACTTAGTGGGGAATTTCTAGACTTAGGGTTGAAGAAACAAAACAGTACAGAGTAGCCATCAAGGTCATTAATAGAATGTATTATCTGACTCATTTTATAAAAAAATTTTCAGTGGCTTCTCTCAGTCCCTTAGTATGGTCTGGAGATCCTCAAATCCTCAGACTGACTGTAAATATCAGAGTAAACTTTCCTTTCTTCCTTCCTTCCCTCCCTCCCTCGACCCCTTCCTCCTTCCTCCTTCCTTCCTTCCTTCCTTCCTTCCATCTGGCAAATGTTACTTGAGTCCTTTGCATGTGACAGGCACCAAGACTGCCACCTGCTTCTGGCTGGTTTCAGCCCTGGGGTGGCTCTTTGTTACCACTGGCCCTTTCTCTGTATCCTGTGACCAGCTTTTCCAGACCCTTTTTGAGGGACAGTGATGCTTTCATTGCTGCTTAGGTTGGAAAGAGGCAAGAAGTGAGGTTTTTCAAAAGGAGTAAGCCATGTGGAATACATATTTAAGCTCAAGTGCAGGCAGAGGAAAGACTAGGATTCTGGAAATTCTGGACTGGAAGGTGAAGGCCGTGGGGCAACAGGGCAGGGAATATCTTAGAGATTCAGGCCAGTGTTGTAGGGGGACTGTCTTTAAATGCTAGCTCATGTCCCTTGCCTGTCTCCTCTTCCACAAGAAATCAGCACAAATACGGAGGAAAAGCTACCGCAGCAGATGAAGGCAGAGCCCTCTCTCAGCTCGCCTGACCCTTTTTAAGATCTAAACTAGGAATTCAGTAGTGTGCAAGTTCCATTCAAATAGTTCTAGAACCATTAAGCAATGCAGACAGACTCTGGGACGCTTGGTGTGAATTTCTGGCCAACCCCCTCCACCGATATGCCTCCCCTACCCTGTCAGCAGGGACCTGCCTGTTTATCTTCCCTCATTCTGCCCATTGTCTGCGAGCTGATTTCATCATTTCTCTGGAGAACTACTCAGTCTGTCTGTCCTCTGTCCCTTGGAGCCACTGTTCCTGAATAACTCAGTATGTCTGGCCAGCCTACTTTGAAGTATCTTTGAGGCATTCCCCTGGATTCCAATTTTTATTGAGTAGCTACCTGTTTGCTAGACAATATATTTCGTTGCTTTTACAACTTCTCCTCCCTTCTCTGATGAGTCTTCAAATGTCAACAGAGTCGCCATCTTGGTCTCCACTTTGAACAGCACTGTGGTTAAGAGCACTGAAGCCAGATTGGCGTTGAAGTCTGCTCCTGCTTTTAGTGGCAATGTGATCTTGGATAAGTCACTTAACCACCTTGAGCCTTAGTTTCCTCATCTGTAAAATGGGAATGCTTATGTTCTAATTTTGTAGGACTGTTACGGGGATTAAATGAGTCAATATGTATAAAATGCTCGGCCCCATGTTTGACCCATTATGAGTTCTCATAACAGGAGGCTTTTATTATTACCATGGTTGGGGTTATTCTTGTGGCCCAGGGCACCGTCTGGTTCTCTTTAGAATACAGTGTGCTGATTCCATCTATAAACCGAGTTCTGCGCTCAGTTACAGGGGTCTTCTAAGCAAAGAGATGACTTAACAGTTCTCAGGCTTATCTTCATGTGAAACTCCGTCTTCTCAGCATAGGGAGACTAGGGTAGCGTTCAAGCTCTGGTCATTAAAGACAGCCGTCAGCTTCTTCTAGAGCTTCCTTGCAATCAGAGAATCAACTCATGTCAGAGCTAAAGGTCCTTAAGAACCTTTAGCCCACACTGGGCATTTATCAGTTGGAAAAAAAAAATGAGACTTAGAAGTTATGATCTCTTGCTGAAGGTCACACTGGGACCTAGTGGCAGCTTGGGCTAGAAGCCTGATCTCAACTCCCAGTGCAGCATCCTTTCTACACCACCAGGGTTTTCCATGTTTTATAGATAAAATCTATCTATCTATCTATATCTGTCTGTCTGTCTGTCTATCTATCTATCTATCTATCTATCTATCTATCTATCTATCCATCCATCCATCCATTTTATGTATCTGAATCTTTTTACCTCAAATTTAATCTTTTCCTGAGCCCTGGGTTATGAGGAGGGAAGCCAGGTGCTCTGGCTGAAGGGAGAAGCCGAGCCAGGACCTACACACTGGCCGTCGCTTTGCCTTCTGCCGCAGCCCCCGAGACTGCCCGCAGCACTCCCTTATCAGTACTTGTCCATCTCTTCCTATGACATGGTGTCAGATTCCATCTTTTCTAACCAGTATTTCCAGTATATGGAATTTTTGAACCTATTCTGTCTTAAAAGGGGGTTGTCAGCTAGTACTCTCCATATCATATATTGTAAATAGAGAAGTTTGGGGCAGATTACCATGAACTTTGCAAGGATCCTGGAAGCCAGCCTGACTTGGTAACATGGGCCAAGGTTGCAGAGGATGGGAAGGATCCTAAAGAAAACAAGCCTACACCCCGCTTTCATCAACCCAAATATTTCTGTCCTCAACTTGCAGCACACCCAGGATCGAGTTCCAACATTCCATTTAATTCTCTTGGCTTCTATATTCACTGAGTTACAACTGGACTGGGAGTCTTGGCACTAAAAGCCTGCAAGGAAAAGGCTGTTTCTTTGAACTTTGTTGCCCAATTTTGTGGACATTTTAGGTTCAGATAAGGTTTTGGGTGGCCAGTCAGTTCTTTCTACATGTTGTTCTGAGAAGAACTCAAACTCTGCCACCTTCTTCCCTGGGTCAGATCACATGGCAAGAAGAAACTGACATTCCTGAATCTGAGGCCAAGTTGTCCTAAAGGCCATTTCTCCTTGGTGGCCCGTCTCTCACCCATGCAACCCTTTTTACCTTAAGGTCACGGTGGAGTGTAGTCGGAGCCTCTCCCGCTGGCCCCTGAAGGGCTGCGTGGAGGCATCTGTGCGGATGCCCTGGTTGTTCACTTGAGCAGTAAGAGGAAGATTTTTGGGCCCCATTATCTTAGTTTTATCAACTATTGCTTATTTTTAAACCATCTATGTCTGCCTTAGTGAATTGAGCTTTCTACTCTAAGGACTTTAATGAGAGTTAAGTGCAGTTTCTCTACTACTCAGATAGCCGTGTGTGTGTTTCAGTGAGAAGGGGAAAGGGCATGTTTAAGGAGCTTCATAATCTTCTAAACTCATAGCTCCATGAGGTCAGGGAACATTTCCGCCTTGGTTAATACTGTATCTTTTATTTATTTGTTTGTTTATTTTTAAAATTTTAAAATTTTATTGAAGTATAGTTGATTTGTAGTGTTGTGTTAGTTTCTGGTGTATAGCATAGTGATCTATCTATCTATCTATCTATCTATCTATCTATCTATCTATCTATCTTTCCTATATATTCTTTTGCAAATCGATCAATATACATTCAGTCAATATATCTTGATTGAAGGAATGAATGAACATCTGTTTTCCTGTATCAGTAGATCTTCTCTTCTATTTCAGAGCTAAAAATACACTTGTCTCTGAGATCCAGGATATGGACTCCAGCAGATTGTCTGTGTATGTGGAGACCAGGTCAGTAGGGCAACCTTTAAGTCAAGGAGGTCACTTACGTGGTATGTTTTGAAGACTGTTGCAAGTTCTTAATGCCCAAAACCATCCCATATTTCAAGGCACAACTGTCTACCATTTTAGATTGATTTATTTGTGTCTTGAGTGTTACTGGCTCAGCCGGAGTTCTCTATGAGAATATGAGTGTTCCTGGCGGGACACTCTCTTTAACAGCAAGGTGTGGTGGGTGGAACATGGGCTCTGGTGTCAGATGAGCCTGAGTTCTAACTTCAGTTCCACCACTTGCCATCTGTGGGACTTGAATAAATTATTTGACCTCTCTCAGTGGGTTTTCTTATCTGTAAAATGGGGATAATAATATCTTCCTCTCATAATTAAGAACATTTAGTAATATTGAGTATGGAAGGGGACCAGCTACACGTTGGCACGTAGAAGGCACTCAAATAATAGGAGGTATTTTTCCTGCTCTTCTCCTTCCCAAAAGCAAGGTCCTAGGGAAGAGGTGTTGGTGAGGAGGGGTAAGAGAGAATGGTGAGTACAATTCTTGTCCCAGATTTAAAATTTTGTCTGGGACTTGTCCCATTGACTAATATTGCCCTATTGGCATGCAAAACCAGTAAACAGAGAAATATGAAACTTTCCCCAGTTATATAATTTTATTGAAACAACCTAACAGGCTTATACAGTACCTCTGCACAAATTAGAAAAGGTATCAATATGAGAGTATCAACCCTCTGGGTGTGAGGCTAGACAATCAGACTATGCCTCTGGACACGCTTGAAAAGGAGCCATTTCCTCTGGGCAGATGCAGCCCTGAGCCAGTGTGCACATCTTGGCAGAAAAAGCACAGTCCAGGTACCCGTCCCCATCTGCCCTCTCAGCCAGTTGTCCCTTTGCAGTGAACAACCTGCCCAATCATATGACATGGGCTTGCCAATCAGAGACAACAGTGGAGGAAAACCTATTATTTTAAGCAGAAGACTTTGTTCAAATCGCTTCTACTTCTAACTCTGTAACCTAGGGCAGAATTATGAAGCGAGCAAACACACTGAACCTCAGTTTCTTCATTTACAAAATAGTTGTACTAATACTGTACTAGTTACCTATTGCCTCATGACAAATTATCCCACCATTTTGCTGCTTAAGAAAGAATTAACATTTATTATCTCACAAGGTTTCTGTGTGTCGGGAATTCAGGAGCAGATTAGCTGGTTTTTGCCTAGGATCTCTTGTGAAGTCTCAGTCAAGATTTTGATGGATCAATCAAAATAATATGCTATATCAACAGAATAAAAAACAAAACCCACATGATCATTTTTATAGACACAGAAAAGACATTTGACAAGTGTAACGTCCTGTCATGATAAAAACACTCAATAAAGTAGAAATAGAATGGGACTTCCTCAACTTGGTAAAAGAAATCTTTGGAAACTTACAGCTAACATCCACTTAATGCTGAAAGACTAGATGCTTTTCCCTGAAAATCAGGAACAAGATAAGGATGTCACTCTCACCGCTTCTATTCAACATTGTATTAGAGGCCATAACCAGGGCAATTAGGCAGACGAAGAAATAAAAAAAATTACCCAGATTAAAAAGGAAGAAGTAAAGCCATCTGCATTTTTAAATGACATGATCTTGTATATAGATAACCCCAAAGAATTCACAAAAACTATTTAGGAAAGAGTCCCCAGCTGCTAGAGAGCTGCAACTATTTTCACCCAAATGACCATTTTTCTTCACATGGGTTTTCTTTTAGGAAAGCAAAGCTTAGTTGGAAAATCCCACACAATGTAATTCAAATAAATTCTTAGAGTTAAAATAAAAAAAACTAATAAATGAGTTCAGCCTCGTTGCAGGATACACTTGCAATGAAAATGAAATTAAGAAATCAATTCTACTTATAATAGTGTCAAAAAATAAAATAATTATGAATACATTTAACAAAAGGAGTGCAAAGTCAATACTCTGAAAACTGTAAATTAAATAAATTAAATAGGAACCAAATAAATAGGAATCATTCTGTATCCACGGATCGGAAAACTTAAGACTGTTCAGATAGCAATATTCCTCCAGTTTTTCTACAGACTAAATGTAATTCCTATTTAGAACACTGTTACTGAGTCCAAGCTTGTTCTACTTGCTGCATGGCAGGCCAGTAAATCAGGAGACAAGGTGTTGGGGCAAGGAATAACGACTTTATTTGGAAAGCTGGCAGACCAAGAAGATGGGGACTAATGTTCTAGAGAACCATCTGACCCAAGTCAGAATTCAGGCTTTCTTTATACTAAAAGGGGAGGGGATGTGGTTAGTTGTTGCAAACGTCTTGGTGCAGGAATCCTTTGTTCTTGCAGCTGTCCACGTGGGTCAGGTCATGATGCTCCTGTAAACCTCCAGCAAGACAAATGTTATTTTCTGTTCTGCTGCTTTTTATCTCTATATGAATGCAAAAGTGTCATACCTTAAAGGTCAGAGCCTTGACGGTGGGCTGTCCTACTGTCATATATTTTAGGCTATAACAACATTCTTTTACAAAAGAGACAAAACCAGAATGACTAAGCACAGGAAACAGAGCACAGGGTTAGAGCTAAAGGAGTAGATCTAACACGGAGTCAGGTTTGTTCTTCCGCATTACAATACCAGCTGGCTTCTTAGACAAGCTGACAGTAAGATTCATGTGAAATTACGAGGAACTCAGAATAAAAAACAATCCTGAAAAAAGAAGAACAAAGTTGGAGCACTCATACTTCTCAATTTCAAAACTTATTATAAAGCAATAGTAATCAAGGCATGGTGCTGGCGTAATGATAGACACATACATAAATGGAATAGAATTGAGAGTCCAGAAGTAAATCCATGTGTCTCTGGCCAACTGATTTTTGACAAGGGTGCCAAGACCCTTCAGTGGAGAAAAGAATAGTCTTTCCAGTTCCAACGAGACAACTAAGTATCTACATGCAAAATAATGAAATTGGATTTATCTCACACTACATACAAAAATGAACTCAAAATAGATCAAAGACTTAATTGTAAGGGTTAAAACTATAAAACCTTTAGAAGAAAACACAGGGGTAAATCTTCATGATCTTGAATTTGCCAATGGATTCCTAAATGTGACATCAAAAGCACAAGCCATAAAAGAAATAAATAAATAAATTGCACTTCACCAAAATTAAAATATTCTGTGCATCCAGAAACATGATTAAGAAAGTAAAAGGACAACCCACAGAATGAAAGAAAATATTTGCAAATCATATGTTTGTTAAGAGACTTGTGTCTAGAATATGTAAAGACTTACAACTCAATAGTAAAAAGACAAATAATCCCGTTTGAAAAAGGGCAAAGTAGCTAGACAGACAAACATTTCTTCAAAGATGTATAAATGGCCACTTAGGTCATGAAATGATGCTCAGCATTATTGGTCATCAGGGAAATGCAAATCAAAACCATAATGAGATGGCACTTCACACTCATTAGGGTAGCTAGAACCAAAAAGTCAGATATAACAAATGTTGATGAGTATGTGGAGAAATCAGAACCTTCCCATGGGGGATATAAATGGTTTGGTCACTTTGAAAAACAGTCTGGCAGTTCTCCAAATGGTCAAATACAAAGTTACCATATGACCCACGAATTCCACTCCTAGGTATATACCAAATAGAAATGAAAACATATGCCCACACAAAAAGTTGTATATGAGTATTTGTAGCAGCACTGTCTGTAGTAGACAAAAGTTGAAAACAACCCAAATGTCCATGAACTGATGACAAATGGATAAACAAGTGTGGTATGGATGTATCACAATGTAATATCATTCATCCGTAAAAATGAATGAAGTAATGATACAGGCTACAACATGGATGAACCTTGAAAACATTATGCTAAGTGAAGGAAGTCAGGCACAAAAGCCCACAACAGCCATCAGGGCATCCCTTAGTCCCATCAAGTTAGCAACATAAAATTAGCCACCAGAGCTATTGAGTGTCCTCACAAGATGGCAGGTGGCTTCTCCCAGAGAGAGTGAACCAAGAGTAGAGTAGGGTGAAAGCTGCTATGTCTTGATGGAGTGTGACCTGCCTGTTGAGGTCACACTCCTTCATTTCTGCAATATTCTAGTGGCTGTACAGGTCAGCCCTGTTCCACGTGGGAATGGCTACCAAAGGGCAGGAGGACCTGCAGTCCAGAATCACTTGGAGCCATCTTGGGTGCCGCCTACCACAGACACATGCCTCACCATGGAGCTTCCATCAAATAGGGTAACGGGTGTAAAACATTTTGTAAACTTTAACCTGCTATTTAAACATTGAACATTATTTTATTCTTGACCTGGATTCATTGTCCAAAGCTAACTGCAGTTTGCTTATTACTGACTCCTGCTGTAGTTCAAAATTCCATGTCCTGGAATTCTGCAGCTGCCTGCAAAATAGAAGTAAGTGTTTGAGACCATGTTGAGTCTTTGTTGGCATTTAGCTGACCGGAGGAAACAGATGTGAGGGAAAACTTGGTAGTTGTAGGATTTACCAGGAGCGAGGTCCAAAGGACCATTTTAGCTCAATTCTGCAGCCTGCTTGCCAATTCAGCACTGGTTTTCTTACAGCGTTATTGTGTGGGCTGAAAAGATGCAACAGGGTAAATAGCAAAATTAAACAAAGACAAGGGGGAAAGAAACTCAGGACTGAGACCCAAGAAGAAACACCGAGTGCCCCTGGATTGTCCAGGGAAAGGCACTTGGTGCCCCAACTGATGTGGAATCTGGTCCAGCTTCAGGCTGGCCCCGGGAGTGCAGTTTCAGACAGGATGGAGATGAGGGTGTGGTGGGATTGCAGCCAGATAACTGTCAGCAGCCAGCTCCCTCCCGCCCATGTTTCGACTTCAGGAACACAACACTCCCCTCCTTCAAAGCCCTTGTCAGTAGTGGATTTTGGTGTTCTTTGGTTCTGATTCCATCACAGACAGCATGGAGAGTTTAGGCTCAATACGATTATAAAAATATAATCCCAGGTTCACAAATTAAAGAGCAAAGTCTGATTATTTGGATAGTTTCTGTCATTGGCTGGATGTTTCCTTGCAACGTTCTGAGTCTAGTCTTTTCTCTGTAGCCAGAGCCTCTCTTTCAAGTCTCGTTGCTCAAGCTTGCTCCCTCAGCTGTTAAGGAATGGATTCTTTCACCTCTCCAGATATCTTTCATAATTTTAGAAGTATTAATTAACATCTGTGTTAGATGTCTCCAGAATGTTCAGGTCTCATATCTCATTTAATCATCAGCGGGACCCTGGGGCATAGTTAATATTGTCATCATTCGAACTTTGAGAAAACAGAGATGTGAAAAGTTGAGTAATTGGTTTAGTAGTGCACCGCTAGTGACTGGCTCCCAAACCCAGGTTCCCTGGCTTTCCCCAGACCTATCCTCCTTTTCTTCAGCCCCAGATACTACTAGTTCCCTTAACTTACAGCATTTCTGCTCTTGGGGAAGAGAGTGCCCTGCTACAAGTAACCCACCTAAGCATTAATAATGCTTTATTCATTCTCCCTAAACACTCTGTTCTGGTTTGGGTCATTCCCGCATCCTATATAGCAGGTTTAGAAGTTCATGAGAAGACAGAGCAAATCCTGGAAATGGTCAGAGACCACTTACAGATGAGCTGACAATAACTCAAGATTAAGTTCAGCCCTGCAAGCCCCAGGTGAATTCTGGAATCATTCCTACCTTCTGAGGCTCCCCCAGATTGGTCTTGCTCGGAGGGAGCTGCCATTGGTTTGGGCTCTGTCCTGGTGTGGTTTCCTGCCTTGTGATGGGGTAAAAGCTGGACCATCCTCTGCGGGCATGTGATGGTGAGAAGGACATGGTTATGCCTTATGCAGAGATCTCCTCACTGCGGTTATCTTGTGATGCTTTTCAGCACCCAGCACGAGTTAGCACTCAATAAATGGGTTTTTAATTTAATCAAATGCTAACCAATATTTTTCTTGTTTTTTTTTCCCCCTCCAGGAAACCGATTCTACAAATGAAATACACTTAACTGAAATTCCTTCTTTCTTTCTCCCTTCTGGCCTCCTCTCTCTTTCTTCTTGCTTTTCTTTCTTACCTCCTTCTATACATTCATGCTCATAGAATGTTAACCGTTTTTAGAGTGACTTCCGGTCTTCTCAAGCTTTACACAGAGAAGGGCAGAATACAAACAAATAATGGGCCTTCCCCCAGATAATCTCGTTTGATCTGTTTCATCACTTTTACCCACAATGCATATCAAATGTAAATTACCCCATGAATTCACTCCACCCCAAATCCAAGTGTTTGTTCTGTTTTATTTTTCCATGTCCTGCATTAAGAAGCTATTATTCATCGTCTGCAGCTCCCACCCCTGAGGGGAGAAAAAAGGATCCTCTTGTTTTCTGTGGGTGGCCTGTGAGGGTTCCTGTACAGATGTTCAGGGAATCAGATTTCAGCATCTGTAAGTCTGTCTGAATCGCTTTGGTAAGCTGTTAGTATTCGATAAGCTGCTGCTGAGTACCTCCCACAGCACCTCTATTAACTTTTTTCCTGTCTGTTCGTTTCTATTATTAAAACAGACTCTTCTATTTTCTGAGTGTGTGGTGTCTTACAGTAATGACACAATAAGGAATATATCATTCCTAATATATAATCTATTATATATATTATGTAAATATAGATATATCTAATATACAAGGAAAATTTAACATTTTTTAGCTCATGCCTATATTGGCAATTCTTTTCTTACCCAACTCAGGGACTTTAAGGACATCCGAAAAGTGAAATTTAGCAGTTACCCTCAGGAAAATGATACACCATCTCTCAACCAAGCTCCACTTTTCTTTGAGCAACTTATCCTCAGTTTGTCAATACAGAATGCAGTCTTGCAGCCCCACAATTTCTGCATATCTCTCCATAAAAGGGGAAGGCATGGAAGTGATGGAAAATGTACTCAGGCTCATTTAAGGAGAAGCAGCCCTTATGGCAAGAGGTGGAGAAAGCCAATCAATCACTGGATTGAAAACAGACCTCTTGATGATACTTGTCTTAGGGGAAAAGTATTAAGATTTTAAATTTAGCAACCTGGTAATTGTACATTCTAAAATGTATGATTCTAAAGGACAGAAGAGAGGAAACCTGCAGGAGAAAAAGGATGAAAATCAACCAAGTGGATTCCAGTAGCTTAAGAAGTCTCCTGGGAAGATTTTTTTTAAAGACAAAGAAGTCTAAAAGAATGGCTTGTTTCATAAGAAAGCAATATGGTTTCAATAACATATGAAAAAACTATCTCGACCCATGAGCAAGCAGGGAAGGGTAGAAAGAAATTAACTTGGCAGGGCCAAGGGTTGCTTTAAAATGATCTCAGAAGTGGAAGTTCGCCAGGCTACCAGAGAAAAGAATGGGAAAAAAAAGTGGAAATAATTTGCTGAGAAAACCAGAAAAGCCAAAGCAGGAAACAAAATATGACACTCAAAGAACATAAAGAGAAATAGGAAAAAAGTACTATTTAAATACTTAAGCCCTAAATGAGAGATATAGAAAAATGTTACCGTTTGTCAATGAAAAAAGAAAGCAAAAAAAGTAGATACTTAAAGCCAAAGTTAAAAAAAATTTTAATTATGAAAGTACTTTCTTACATTGAATCCCTCCATTTATACATACCCTTTTTGTGTGCATTTGCTTCTAGGCCTGAGCCTATATTATACCTGAAATATGGTTGGTTCAATCTAAGATGTGCTTTGTGTCAAATACACACTGGATTTTGAAGATTTAGTTTAAAAAAATCTCTTTCATGGTTTTTATATTGATTAAGTATTGAAATGATTATATTTTGGATAATTGTGTTGAACACAATATATTATTAAATTAATTTCACCTAAATTACACAAGTGGGTGACACTATTTTGATTGGATGGTGCCGTCTACTTTTTATTTTCCATACGTGTAACAGTCAGGAAGTCTTTGTTAATAACCCAGAATCACCTGAAGCTAATCAATTTAAATGAGGATCAAAATTGCCTAAGTAGCGTTAAATTAATTAAACAAGGAGAATATTAGACTGAGGTGGCTCTGATGCGGAGATGACTTACATAAGGAATTAATGATCTCAGCCTGTAAATGCCCTAAGGTCACCAAATTGAAATGCTAAGGAAAAAGCGATCACAGACAGCCAACCAGGCTTACATTAGTTATAGCCAATCAAATGATTTCCTATCTTTGCGTTCGTAGGTTCTGTCAGCCTTTCCCCTGGCTCCTGGCCTTGTAGGGCTCTCCCAGCCACTTCCAGTCTGGTGCTGCCTGCCCCAGTCAATTTGTGCTCAAACACTTACAATTTTTAATACACCCCGTTTATCTCTTAACAGTTCTCAAAAAGAATCCTTACACTTTTTATCTTGAAAATCTAAAAATGTACAAATAATTTTAAGTCTTCTTAAAATGAAGCTTAGCTTATACTTTCAATTATACACCAGTTCTTAGAAGAACATATCAATAAATAAAATGATGGGGGAGGAGACTGGGGGATAATTTTTCCAAAGAAAATGAAAGATAGTTTAATACTACATGTCTGGCTCCACATTGGGTTATTTTGTAACACATAGGACCAATTTTGCAAAAATGTTTAAAGAGTTCATCAGTTTCCTCAGTGGCCTCTCAGAACATTTTACTAGTCAGATTATTGTCTTTGCATGGCCCATCTTGTCATCATCCTTGCAAACTTTCTCTTCAATTTTTTTTATTGATCTAACTCTCTGGTTCTTATTTGCTAGTGGTTTTGCATGCAATTTGTGCAGCTTTCCAAACTCCCTCTCATTTCACTAAATCATGTAGCTCTAGGGACTTGGATAATGACTGTGTGGATAATGGGGACCCCTGTGTGTATTTACATAGCAGAGCTAATACTCTGTATTTCCACTTAACCCTACATCACAGTTATTCCACAATATCTTTAAGAATTCTTTATAATACATCATTATAATAAGTGAATGGCTACAAAGGCTATTCTATAGATAAATCATTATAACTTATTAATTCATTCCCTTATTTTGGATATTTATGCTCTTTCTTTCTTTCTTCTTTTTTTGCTATTAAAAATAACGCAGTTGGGGGAGGGGATAGGTCAAGTGGTAGAGCGCATGCTTAGCATACACAAGATCCTGGGTTCAATCCCCAGTACCTCCTCTAAAAATAAAATAAATAAGTGAACCTAATTATCTTCTCCCCCAAAATAAAAAATTTAAAATACCGCAATAAATAACATCTTGGAACTCAAATCTTGATTACATTCCTGTTTTTGCTCCTGATAGATATCTAGAAGTGTAATTACAAGGTAAAAAAATTATGATATTTTTATCCAAATTGCCAAATAGTTTTTCTGACGATTAGCCATAATGTATACTCTTACCAGTAGCATGTGAGTGTTCATAGACTCATATCTTTGCCAATACTGAGTATTACTAAGAAAAATAATTTTGATAATCTAATATGTGAAAATCTTATCTATTTACTGTTTATTTGAATTTCTTTGATAATGGATTTTAAGATGTTTATGAACGATTTATATTTTATTTGCTGCAAATTCTCTATTCATGTTATTTTTTTCTTTTATCCATGCTGGATGTTTTTGTACTTTATTTGCAAGAGATTTTATATATTAAATATTTTAACCTTTTGTCTAGTATATTTGTGAACACGTAGACTTTTCTACTTTTTTTCCTACTTCTTTTTATTAAATATTTGAAACCTATAAAAAGGAACAGAGAATATTTTAAAGAATTCTTTATACTCACCAACAGTTTTAAAATCTTAAAATTGGCCGTATCTGGCAAAATGGTACAGAAATAATTGACAGCCCCGTGGACCCGCACCTCTTGTTACCATGCTCTGCGATCTCCCCCTCCTCCAGGAGCTACTTCTATGTGTATCTGATTGTCATTCCTGTGCATGTTTGCGTACTTACTACACATTTATGTGTCCATAAATTATACACAGTATTGTTTTTCCTGTTTTGAAAATGTATGTAAATGGTATCATACTGCGTGTGTTATTCAGGAGGTGGCTTCTGCTTTTCTTTTTCTTTTTTGCTTCAAAGTAATTTTGGGTGATTTATCCATGTTAATACGCTTTAACTGCTATAGGTATTTAATCATAGTTATTCATTCTTCTATTTAGTTTTTTTTTTTTTTTTTTTTTTGCTACTGTAGATAATGCTTCCACGTGCACTTGTGCTTCAGTTATCCTAAGGCACATGTACCTGGAAGGAAAATTGCTGGGTCTTAGAGAATGCATGTCCTCAGTTTTACCACATATTGCCATATTTTAATCCATGGTGATTTACAATTTACATTTTCCCTAGCAGTTTATGAGAGTTCCTATTTCCCTGTGTCCTTGAGAAGTTTGGGTCTTGACAAGCTTTAATTTTTTTTTTTTAAACTTCTGTTTTCCTGGTTCTAGTGAAGTTGAACATCTTTTTCATAAGTACATTAGGCTGTTGGGTTTTTCCTTCTGTGTATTTCCTATTTGTATCTTTTGACCGTTTTTCTATTGGGTTATTTGTTCTTTCATGTTGAATTATATAAGCATTTCATATTTTCTGGACATTAATCTTTCCTTGACTGCACACATTGAAAACATAGTCTCTCAGGCTGTGACTTGCCTTTTCACTTTGCTTTCACGTTTGTAATAGTTCAGAGTTTTAGAAAAACCAATTTAATCAAATTAATCCACTTTTAATATAAAGTTAATGCTTTTTTGTCTTGTTTAAGAAAATCCCTACTCAGGTCGTGAAGACCTTCTCCCAGTTTATTCTAAAAGTTGTGACGTTTTCTTTTCAAATGTATGTTTTAATCCACTTGGAATTTATGTCTGTGGTTGGTCGGAGAGAGAGAGAGGTTTGTGGGTAATCAGTCGTATCAGGATCATTCATTTTATATCCTGTCTTCTCTTAAAAAATCTTCACGGGTATTTTTAAGGTCATTTCTCTAATATGTCAAGTTTTAAGTTATGCGAGGGTCTGTTTCTGAGCTCTCTAATCTCTTCTGTTGGCGTGTTTGTCCATCCCCCACGAGTTCACTCTCCATATTCGACTTTATAATAAGTCTTGATCTCTGGTAGGTGAACCTTGCCTCTCACTTTATCTAGTTCAGGACTGTCTTAGATATTTGTAGCTCCTTTCCCTTACATGTGAATTTTATGGTCAAATAAATACTCAGATGGAGTCATATTTCTTTTATTGATTTATTTAGGGAGAATTAATGTCTTTTCAATAGTGAATCTTCCATTCGTGCACAAGTTTTGTTTCTGCATTCAGCTCTTTTCTTATGTACTTCAATATTGTAATTTTCTTTCTTTCTGTTTTAAATGTATTGCACTTATTTTATTTATTTATCTATTTATTTATTTAGGGGGAAGATGACTAGGTTTACTTATTTATTTATTTTTAGAGGAGGTGGTGGGGATTGAACCCAGGACCTTGTGTATGTTAAGCATGCACTCTACCACTTGAGCTATATCCTACCCACCCCGTCTCCGTAATCTTCTAGATAAAGATTTTGCACAAGATTTATTAGCTTTCTAGATTTTGTGGATTTGTGAGTGACGTTTTTTTCCATTAAGTTTTCTAATTGTTTATTATGTATTTACAGACATCTATTGACTTTTTAGCAGCTTTACTGAGATGTAATTCACATGTCATACAATTCATCCATTTAAAGTGTAAAAGTTAATGTTTTTTAGAATAGTCAAAGACATGTGCAACTATCACAACAGTCAGTTTTAGGAGATTTTCTTTACGGAGGAGGAAGCCCCGCATCTTTTAGCTATCTTCCTATTCTTCCAACCCTCCCCGCCCCCTGCCCTGGTCCCCCAGTGGAGGTTTGAACACATCAGAATGAAACAAACATCCATCCAGGAAAGTGAATGAAGTTAATAGGGAAAGAGAACAAACAGAACAGCAGAGGCCCTGGGAACGGAGTCTTGACAAATGTCCACGTTAAGGAGGCGATAAAAGGAATAGGAGTTTGTCATGTCCTCGTGACAGAGGGGACATGGGAGCAGGCAGAGAAACAGAGCGATGGTGGCTGTGCCACAGGAGCGTGGCGGGGTAGGGAAGGGAGGTGAATCCCACTGAGTGGAATGTCAGTACTGCAGAGGAAGAATGAGGCCCGAAAATTAGTCATTGACCTTCAGACTATTCCTTGGTGACCTTTGGGAGGAAAGTTTCTAAAGAGCATGAGATGGGGCAAAATTTCAGGAAGAGACTGCTTGTATAGATTGCTGATTTAAGAAGAGTGGCAATGGAAAGAAAATAAAAATAGGACGACGAATAGTGAAGGAAACATCGAGGAACATATCTGAAGTCATTAGAAGTCTGAACGTGCTCGGAGGCAGAGGGAGAAAAGTCTGCGGAGAGGAGAAATGGAAAGTGGGGCTGCCGTGCTTGCTGAGGGAGGAGGGGTCAGGGAGAAGGGACGGAACAGGTGGTGTGGTTCACGTGAGTAAAAGAGGATGCTCTTAACCCCCACGGTTGTCATGGATAAATCTGTATCATTGCTTCCAAATTAAAAAAAAAAAAGGATACTCTTTCTGGAAGGAACAGCTCTGGGGATGGAGAAGGAAGGTGAGACATTCATCTTATTCAGATAGGAGATTATCATTTCATGTCAAGACAGTTGACGACAGAGTGGGGGTTGGGGGGAACCGAGTGCTTGAAGGACGTTGAGGAAGAGGGAATCGGTGTGCACATCCCCAGTATTCTCCACTTGCACAAGCTCAGGCTGCGGAAAGAAAATGAGTTGTCACCCTCGAGCAAGCGGCCTGTCTGCCAGGCCAGTGGTGACACAGCCTCCTTAAAGTGCTGCAAAAGCTGTAAGGAACACACACACAGCAGCTGTCTGGTGGCCCAGCCACGCCCCCTCTGAGGACTGTGAGGCAGCTGTTTCCTGTGGACACCCATCGGGCAGACCCCGCTCCTAAGCTCCCTGGCCCAGCCCAGCCGCCGACACCCTTCCCTTGGACTATGAACTCTACTCGTGTGCTCAGGCCTGGGGCAGCTTGGGAGCAGTGATGAAAATCCCTTATGCTTCCTCTCCTAACAGTTTCAAGAGGCCTTTCCCAAAATGTGATGTCATTTCATTGTCATGGACCATGGCATTACTGTCCCCAGTTTAAGGATGTCAGTCATTAACGTCTTGAGTGAGGCCATGCGGCTGATACTAGTTATCTAGGCATTTTGACTTGAGAACCCTGGCTCTGTCAACCAGCCATCCACATTGTCTACACCCGACTGATCCACGTGAGTGCTGGGGAGGTGGGTTCTGGTAATTGGGAGGCAAGAAGGGGAGGAAAGAAAAAGGCGGGTGACGAAACTGATGGCACAAAGCCTGCCATCCCACCGGAGCCTGCTGAGGGTGGCACCTCCCTCTGTGGTCAGGAAGCCGTTCCCATTTCTGCTGGACTGAATGCATGGTGCCTATGCATTTAAAATCTCCTGGGAATAAAGGGCTTAGTGAGTTTGCAGAGGTGGTAGGGCAGGCAACTTTGGTGCGTGTTTGGTGACGATGGCGGTGGTCGGGACGTGGACTGGTGAGGGGCACTGACCAGACATGTGACCCGGTGAGTTGTGCCAGCTCTCTGACCTTGGGCTTCCCTTCCTAAGACCCAGCTAAACCTAAGTTGTCTCTGAGCCCATGGTTCTCAGGAAACTGGAAACGATTGCAGGAGGAGAAAATTTCCTTCTGGTGGACTTCCTGTTCAAGGCCTTTTCTGGTTTCCTGAAGGAGCAGTGAAATCCTTAATGAGTCTGTGAAACAATATCATTTTCTTGGAGGTGGATTGTGCCCTTGTGCTATTTACAAAACCAACTAACTCACAGCAAAACCAACGAACTACCCAGCAAATCGACTGACTGACTCATAACCAAACAGCAGCCAGAGGGCAGAGATGGAGTCATTCAGACATCCTCTTCTGTGGGAAGCAGAGACGGAGCTAAAACAGGGCGCGAGGCTGAGCTCTCCCCAGCAACCCTGGGCGCAGCGTCCAGCAGACCCCAGGTGTGAATGACTGTAATGTGCGTGGCCTGCTGGCCCGGTCTTGCAGCCAGGCCAGCATGCCTTGGAACGGAGCTTTTCCAAGTATAGATTTTCCCTAAAGCTCCTATGGCTGGACGGCAGCCCCGGGGTGTTTCCTGACACAGACCTGTGAGTACCGGATGCTCCCTAGCTCGCCGGGCACAGGCGATTTTGGTTTCATGAGGCCCTGCCAAGTGTGGAGAGGCCCTGTGTGCACTTTCAGTCACATGACCGGTGACTCAGGCCCTTTCTGGTTCATGCTTGTTGGAGTATGGGAACCAGGGAGGAGAGGTAAAGAGCTTCTGCACCGGCTCTCTGGGAGGGTCCTGGCTTGAGTAATCGTGTGTTGTTATAAGGCTTGCCCTGAGCCCCTTTTTATGTGGGCATAATAAAGTTATCGTATAACTGCACAATTACCATTTTCAGATGAGGTTTCCAGAGCTCATGTATGCCAGCTCCTGTCTCCAACAGAAGCCGGCCAAAATCAGCCAACGGCGGGGGGGTGGTGGGGTGGGGAGTGGAATCTGCATTTCACCACTTCCTTTAATGAAGTCGCTTGGCATTTAACCACCTCATCACCAGAAATACTTCTGTGCTCTTAACCTGAATTCACCCTGCCACGTTTCAGCATGATTCCTCTGACTCTGGGAGACAGCCTGGAAAATTCATTTCACGGCAGTAGGATTGTCTAAGTAACCTTAAGGGAAGGTGCTTATTCCAAATTTATTTTCTCGCCCCTGCCAGTCTATAGCCCTCTGTCCTTTCAAACTAGATTTCCAAGGTTGAACTCCCCCTTTCAGAATCTTTCACTGCTGAACCCCTCCCTTCCACAGACGAGACCAGAGCACACCAGCTCGGAGTTTATCTTTTCATGCCTCAGTTCTCATTGACATGCTCTTCTGCAAATATTCTGAGTCTATCTCAGGTCACAGCTCTCTGTAGTTCCAAGCAGGATGGATTCTCTTTAAGGCAACTCTGGTGTCGTGAAAAATGCCCGGGCTTGGAATCAGAAGTCCTGGACTGGCCACTCACCAGCTGTTACTTGAGACACATTCTTCAACCTCTGAGAGGTTCAGTTTGCTCATCTGGAAAACAGGGCAAATGGGGTTTTAACTGCTCGGATCCTTGTGAAGGTAAATGATGGAAAATGTATGAAAGTGCTGAGGATAAAGGCTCACACTTAACAGGCAACCTGCAGATGCTAATTCACATTCTTTAAGGGCAGCGCCTGTAACCTCTGTTTCTATAGTTTTCCTCGGTAAAGCCTCCGGGCTCAGCTTTGCCCACCGGAGAAGGTGCGTGAGCACAGCTGATGATTTGGTAGCTGAGGACACGCAAGCCGGAAAGGAGTTGGGGCTGTTTTTGTAGTCTGACGTCTGGAGAAGTCCCAGATTGAGGGTCCCCGCGCCAGGCGGGCTGCGGGGCTTGGGAGGACGGGGCAGTGCGTGTCCGAGGCGGGCCACCAGCTGAGGCAAGCTCCGTGGACTAGGCATCTGGGGGAAATGGAACCGAGGATTTGGTCTGAAAAGCGAGAAGTCTGGTGCCGGCATATGGGCAGGAAATGTTCCCATGAAAAATCTCTGTCTCTTGTAACTCCTCCAGCGCTCAGAGTTCACCTTTATGGGGCCTTCTGGGTGTTACTGTGTGACTTCAACAAGTCCATTCTGCTCCTTATCTGTGGGGGCGGGGCCGCTTTGCCCAGGTGGGCGGTTTGCCTACCGAGGAAGGTGCAGACATCATTGCTGCAAAGGTTGTTTATTTTCCCCAGAACGTGCAGGATCTTGCCTCTAACTGTTTCCTTAGTGCTTCATCTGCACAAGGGGTCTGAGACCCCAGGGCACGGCTGCGCCAGTGCTCTGGGGAGTGCAGGGGACAATTGTGGACACTGCTCTGATGTGGCTACCAGTGAAGTGGGCAGGGTGACTCAGAGGTTGAGCAACCCACTCCACAAGCGTTCTAGGGAAGGAAATGAGATTTGGGTGGGAAACCCTAACCCTGGAGATTATTGAAGATCAGTGAGGGGTTTGTTTATAGAGGGTGAGGCCGTCTCTCTCTCTCTCTCTCTTTTTTCTTTTCCTATGAGGCCAGGTGAATGGAGGTAGACTGTTGGAAGGTCAAGGAAGGGATAGGTCAAGTCACTCCACAGCTTCCCCCTTTGGTCAAAGCAAATGAAACCGTCAGGCAGCAGCTGCTCATTTACTTTCCTGCCACGAGTGCCTTGACCTGTGATAGGATCCTCAGATGCAGAGTGGAACCCATTCCAAGTTCAGTAACAGGCTGTGCAAGGTCACGTTCTGGTTTTCTCTGGTTATTTGTTTTTCCCTGTTGTCCTTGATCTTCACTTCCATTTCTCTTCCACCCTCTCCCTCATTTCCCACTCCCCTCAGCTGCCAGTCACTGACTCACACATGACAGTCTCCAATGAAAGGACAAGTACCCTTGGACACTTGCTCTTATGACTTCTGCAAGGGCTCCCGGGGCACACACCCAGCATGGGGACTGCTGGGCGTAAGGTATCTGAATACTTAATTTTCACTAAGTACTGCTTGGTTGCTTTCTAGAAAGGTGGTGCCAGTTTAATGCTGCTTCAGAAACACAGAAATGAGTCTGTTTCCCTGAATCTTCTCCATCACTCGGTATTACCTAGCTCTCTAATCTTTGTATATCATATATATGTGTGAAGTAGTATATCATGGTTTAGAAATTTGTTTCTCTGATTTCTAGGTCTTCTTAGAAATAGGTATGTCATCTCATACTTGTATCCATTCTCTAAATTGTGTATTACGTGCTTTGCTCATTTTCCTTTTGGGTTTCCAATCATTTTCACGTTGATTTGCAGGAGTTTCTTGTATATATTAGACACAATTATCTATGTATGTAGATACTATATTTTTCTTGTGCTGTTCTTATCGAGTTTTGGAATCAAGGTTATATTTATTAGCCTCATAGAATGATTGACATTTTAACTTCTATAATGGTTATTTATCTGTGCAAGATTTAAATCGATTCTTTGCCAATTTGGCACTTTATGAATTCACTCTAGTATATGTAGGTGTGGATCCCCCAGCTTATTCATCTATGTGGTATGACACTCCCTAAGTTCTTTTGCAACTCTAATTTTCTACTCCATATCTTAACTTTCATATTTTTGTTTCTTTTTTAGAAAAAAAGTAAAAATGTGTCTGTTGCTTATTTATTTATTCTTAATTAACATAAGTCTCATAGTGTTCTCCTGTATTTATTTCTCTTCTTAGTGGAGTACTTCTTCCAAGAGAAGTTTTACAGGTGCCTGATACATCATTAATTTTGTCCCAAATTTTAAACAGTTTAATTGATGTTAAAATGCTATGTTGAAGTTTCTTGGCTTTTAACCCTGAAAAAATTATTCTCTTGGCCAGCATCTATTGTAGATGTTAAGAATTCCTGGGTTTTTTTTTTTTTTTTTTTCAGGGCATAAACCTTCTCTCTGGAAACTTTTAGAATCATCATTTTTGTTTTTGGTTTCCTGAAACACATTTATCTTTTTTACCTTCTGAGCCCATGACATGACAGCTAAGGAATAAAAACTGGCATAACTTTTAACAATGAAGAGAATTTGAAGAGGGTCTTCAGAGGATAAGCAATTGTGTGATGTGCAGATGAAAGACCATAGGAATGTTACTGAATGAATTTGGGTCCATTCATCTGATGTGCAGCAGAGCCAACCTACTCACACAGGGTCGTGGTGAAGGAGAGAAGAGCTTTTATTACAGGGCACCAAGTGAGAAGAATGGGCAGCTCATGCTCAAAAGACATGTGAACTCCCCAAATGCCTTTCATGGAAGCGTTTTAAAGGCAATATTGGGGTGAGGGTTGCAGAATGCATGACTTTCTTCTGATTGGTTGGTGGTGAGGTAATGATGGTGTTTCAGGAATCTTAATTGTCAGCCTTCTGGTTCCAGCCAGTCTGGGGTCTGTATGCTTGTGGTCAGCCTGCTGTCACTATCCCCCACCTGGGTGAGGGGTCTTCATTTCTGCAGAGGTACGCATCAGATTGCTCTGTACATCCCTTAAGGAGGGTCTGGGACTCTCATCACTGAACTGCTGTTTAAGCTATCATTACTTTTCTTGCTTGACTGCTTTCCCTTTGTTTCTGCATCCCCTCACTTCTCTAGTTAGCTGCTTGAATCTGCTCTTTGGAACTCAGAGAAGGCCTAGGAGACTAAAGCCTTTTTCTATAAGCAAGAAACAGGGGACTCAGGATATGGACCCAGGAGGGCCCTATGGGGTCCTGCTCAATTTCAATCTCTCCTTTTCTTTGATACTTCTCAGTCTGGAGAAGAACAGGAGTGGGACAAGAAAGGGAATAAAGTAGTAGTGGGAATGTAAATTGGTGCAGCGACTATGGAAAACAGTATGAAGAGTCCTTACAAAACTAAAAATAGAGCTACCATATGGTCCAGCAATCCCACTACTGGGCATATATTCAGAGAAAACTCTAATTCAAACAGATACGTGCTTCCCAGTGTTCACAGCAGCACTATTTACAATAGCCAAGACTTGGAAGCAACCTAAATGTCCACGGATAGAGGATCAGATAAAGAAGATGTGATATTGATATCTATCTATATATAGATACAGATATCTATCTATAGATATAGATATACAATGGAATATTACTCAGCCACAAAAAAGAATGGAATAATGCCATTTGCAGCAACATGGATGGACCTAGAGATCATCAAACAAAGTGAAATAAGTCAGACGGAGAAAGACAAATATCATATAATATCACTTATATGTAGAATCTAAAAAAATGATACAGATGAACTTATTTATGAAACAGAAATAGACACAGACATAGAAAACAGACTTATGGTTATCAAAGGGGAAAGACTGGGGAGGAAAATAAACTAGGAGTTTGGGATGGGATTAGCAGACATAAACTACCATATATAAAATAAACAACAAGGTCCTACTATGTAACACAGGGAACTATATTCAGTATCTTGTAATAACCTATAATGGAAAAGAATCTGTAAAAGGATATATATAACTAAATCACTTTACTATACACCAGAAACTAACACAACATTGTAAATCAACTATACTTCAATTGAAAAAAAGAAAGGGAATAAAGTTTTGGTTGGAGAAGTTAGTAATAAACTCTGCAGAGGAACTTGGTTTTACTGGGACTTGGTTTCAGGAGGAGGGCTGGGGGCTAATGGGTGAGGTAGACAGAAGGAGATGCCGTGAAGAACATACACAGTGCAGATGGCACTCTCCTTGGCAAAGGGTTGATTTTTTTTGCAGAATCCTGGAAGGGCCAGGACTCAAAAGTTCTAGATTTGATGGTGGGTAAAAGGGAGACATAGGCTGAGAAACCCCCAACTTCTCCACCCTGTAGTCATGGGGGAAGGAGTGAAACTGAGCAAGATCCTGCTGTAAAAAAGACATTCCTTGTCCCCAGTTTCCTATTTGTAGGAAAAAGGTTTCAGCTTCCTAGACCTTCCCTGAGTTCCAAAGAGCAGGCAGATTCAAGCAGTTCCTAATCTGGGAAGGGGTGGGGTGGGATGCGCTCAGAAAACAATAGCGTGGCAATAAAGCAGAGTGTGCTAGCTCCTCCTCAAAGGTATACATACCAATCTGATACGAATCTTTGAATTCTTCTGTAGGAACTAAGACCCCCTAGCCAGGTGGAGGCTGGTAACTTCAAGCTGAGCACAAGATTCATGGAACACCACCCCCACCAACCAGTCGGAAGTGAGTTGCACACCTCTCAGCCTTCACCCCAAATTTTGCCTTTAGAAACTCTCCCCCTGAAAACCACTGTGGAGGCTCGGTTTTTTGAGCACGAGCTGCCCGTTCTCCTTGCTTGGCCCTTGGAATAAACCTTTCTTTGCTCCAAACTCCACCATTTTGGTTGGTTTGGCCTCACTGTGCGTCAGACAACAACTGGGTGTTGTGTTCGAAAATAGGATGGTTCCTGTCTAAAGAAACTGGACAACCTGTTCTGCATGTGGGAGCTCATGCCACTTCTGGGTTCCGTTTCTGCTCACCCTGAAACGGAGCCCAGTAGCCAACGATGTCGTGCTGAGTTCACAGCTTTAATAGCCCCGCCAGTGACTATTATGACACACGAAAAAGAAACATTGTGAAATAGGAAAATAATTCCGTAGGAAAATAAATAACTCAGGGTAAATGAGGAGCTTGACAGAAACTAATTTGTATCCTCAGAGACATTTAGGAAAATACTACATCAATTAAACAAGAAGATGCTATGAAAATGCTAATTGAGAAGTTGGAAGGTAAAATAGAGAAAAAATAAAAGAAAAAGTATAAAATAATCAACAACAAGAATAAAAAACCATTTAGAATAACCTAGGGGATCAACATCCAGCTACCAGGAAATTTAAAAGAAGGAATTACAAAGAAATAGCACAAGAGGATTTCCCAGAGTTGAAGGATACAGAAGTTAAGAAAGAAGTGTTTACTTACTCCCCACTATAATGAATGAAAGACAGAAAACGCAACATTTAAAAATTCAGAGCACTAATAATAAAAAAGAGACCTTAAATGTTTCCAGAGAGAATGAGAAATGAAGAAAAAATAATGACAGCCTGCAAATAAATGGGCACCAAAGACTTAAAAGAGCCACACGAGATGCTGGACTGCAAAGAAATGCTTCAAATTACGGAGGAAAACTGCTTTTAACTAGAATTCTAAGTCAGGCAAAGCTAATTGTGAATTTTGAAGGCAGAAGAAGAGATATTTTTTTCAGACAGATGAAGTGTTGAACAGGCTTCAATTCCACACATCTTTTGCAGGAAGTCATTTGAGGACACACTCCTGCAAAATGAGGGAGTCAGGCAAGCCAGAAGGAGATGTAGGATTCTGGAAGCCGTACCTGCAACCTCGGACAGGAGTGAGGGGACACGCAAATGACAGTTTTGCTGTGGGTCTAATGAGCGATCAGTACAGATTTTCCAGCTGAAGGAAACACTGATTTGTATCCTCTGCCATTTATGAAGACATCACCCGCACAGAAAGGTTAAGTCAGCTGAAGTTAGTGATCTGGACTCAATTAGTCTGACTTCAAAGCCTAAACGAAACTTTTACTTTTTATCTTGCATTGCTTCTTCTTGTAACTTAAAGTGATAAATGGTTTCCACCAGGAAAATAAAAATTTTGGTATGTTTCATGCGTGCTAAATACAATTTATTAGAGTCAGAATGTGAGAAATAAAAAGGCTACGTAAAGTTGCTCAGTTAAGAACTAACTTTATAGAAATCAAGAAATAGTTTCTGGAGAAATGAAGGTACCCGCCAGGAGAGAACATTTGTAAAAGAGTGAAAGATGATTTAGTTGAGGGAGAGGGAGTGAGCAAGGGGACGAGGAAGGCGAGAGACTTTTCTGTGTCTTCTGCACCTTAAAAATTAAATCACTTACACATAGTCCTTTGAAAAATTTATATTTTATTTCTGTGTATTTTTAAAAGGGCAAATAGGGCTTATTTGAATGTAAGCCAAATGGGGACTTATAGTAATGAGCAAAGGCACAGAAGAGTAAAACGTTCGGGGCTCGGTGGAGAAAGGTAGGGTTTCTGTGACTGTGGGGTGGCTGGGGCTTGGTTCAGTAGCTGGGATGACTCTGGAAAAGCAGACCAGGGCAAGCCTGTGGAAAGCATCGAATGCCATGCTAAGATTGGAATTTCCTTTGTTGGCAACGGGAACGATGAAACGTTTTGAGCAGCGTGATTCCATCTGTGTTCTAGAAGGCTCAGCCTAACTGCAGTGTGAGGCAGGCTCTGCAGGGTGGGAAGGCAGGAAGCCAGAGGAGCAGAGCACAGGCGGTTACGACCATCTATGGCTTGTGGGTCTGGACGAAGGCTTTCAACCTGGAAGGACACTGAAGCGCCATACATGTGACTGGGATCCAAAACCCTCCCGCCGCGGTAGCTGCCCCTCTGGCCTGCGGTCCGCCGTCCAGCGCCCTCCGGCTGGCCGGGTGGCCTCGCCCAGGGATGCTTAGGGGGGAGGCCGTGGGTGGGCCGCGTGGGACTGCAGCCCCCCCACCACCACGTGGGGCGGCGTCTCATTGCAGCTTTTTAGACCTTCCTATAAACTATTTTTTTGGCCACTTTTAAAGACATGGTTTAGGTTTTAGTACAGGATTTTTACCAACTTGTCCCCAAACCCTTCTACACCCTTTAATGGTTCCCTTGGTTTTTATAAGCAGTTTTTCAGTTTTTTCCTCCTGCCTTGCCAACACATCTAAGAACTGGGATTTTTTCCCCTCCTCCTTTTATTATTAATATTTTTAAAATAATGAAATGGAAAAATCGAGTGTGTGTGAACTTCTGGCCTCCTGCCTTCTAGGTTCACACCCTCCGGCGCCCTCCCTCTGAGGCTAATTCACGTTCCATGTGCTGGGCGTGGGTGTCTGTGTGACCAGGAGGCCTCAGATGGCCTCAGCCCCGTGTCTCCTGTTACCATTATCTCCTCCCTGCCTTCTTTCTTACTTCCATCCCTGCCCCTCCTGCCCTCTGGTTGCCGGGCAACATAGCTCAGGGGCAAGGGAGTCTGGCTGGAAATGCCCAGCTAGAAGAACACTGGTGTTTCTCCTCCCTGTAGCATCCTGGCCGGCAGTTGGGCAGCTTACTGAAGGTCAAAGGCAGCCATCCGTAGCTGTGCCATTCTCTCCACTAGGTGTGACCCTGACTCAGGAGGGGAAATACTCGAAGGGGTGAAGTAGTTTTCCCTTCACACCCAAGAGGCCACATGGCTCTTGCCTTCCGGCAGGAGAGGATCAAAGTGGAGCTGAACAGGTCTTTGTGTATTTCAGGAATGTGGAGTTCATTTCCCTCCAGGCCTCTCCCGCCACGGACTGCTTGACTGCCAAAATGACACATTCCTTTGTTAGCAGAGGTTGAATTTTGGGGTTAGGGATCCATCTTCCTAAGTACCGTGTCACTCAAAATATGGTCTGGGGACTGGTAGCATAGGGAGCTTGTCAGAGTGCAAGCCTCAGAGGAGGATATGGCTCAGTGGTAGAGTGTGTGCATGAGGTCCTGGGTTCAATCCCCAGTACCTCCATTGGAGGAAAAAAAAAACTCAAAAAAAGGTTGAAAAGAAAAACAGACCCGCTGAACCAGAATCTTCATTTTTTCAGAAAGGCCAGGTCATTTGTACTCACGCATGTTGAAAGCCACTGATTAAATACTTCACTGTCAATTTGATTAGAATGAGAGCACATGGCCCACAGTGGGACTCGTGTTCCAGAGGATTCTGCCTTTCCCTGGTGCATCGCAGAGCCGTTGCCTTGGGGGCCTCCATGGATTGCTGGAGAAGGGGGTGTGCAAATGTACAGACCCTCTCCTGCCAGGAGTCCCCCACTTCTCCATCCGTCCTTATCTCGCCCAGGGTCACACCATGAGCCATGTTTGGGTACATGATCTCCTCCTCCTCCCACAATCCTGTGGGAGAACAAAGCGGGCGTTATTAGTCTCATTTTAAACAATGAGCCATAGTTTTATTGATGAGGAAACGACTATCTTGATTAAGAGCAATGAACTGGATGTACCATCTCCCTTCCCACCTTCCTTTTGTATGTGACCGAGGCTAGACTTTGTCTTTTTCAACACAAACCTCAGGAAAGTAATTATTACAGGGTGGAGGGGGAGCAATAAGAAGCATAATGTCGGGTTTGGTTTGAGTCATAAATTCCACCACGTAGGGCTGAAACAAAGGCTCTTCCTGAGCCTCTGCGAACAATCCCAGTAGTTTAGAGGCCCTTTTGAACAAAAGGGTTACATGGCTCGAGTTTCAAAGAAAAGAATGTGGAAAGAACTCTTCCAGAAGAGAATGGCCTCCAGATGTGAACATGGCTCTTCCAGATGTGTGGAAGAGCGGGGTGGGGGACTAGATGCCTCACATGTCTGCAAAATGAAATGGAAAAACCGCTCGTAGCCATGGGGGAAAGTAGGGCAGGAGAAGAGGCATGAGACGGGGAAACGGAGTCCAAGCTGAGCTCTTCAGTGTGGGGCTGGAAGATCTTGAGGCACTCATCCCCACGTGGGCTGACATTTAAAACACGTGGTCCATGTGGAGACCACACCTTGGACTGTGCTGCTGGAGAGAAAACTCAGAAGGCATCGTGCCTGCAGGTCTCCAAGCAGATCTGATCCCGCCCACAGAGGAGTTTCCCAGGCAGGGTGGCAGGGCAGGCTGGGCATCCTCGAGTCTGACTCAGGGCAGAAGGGAACTGAGGCCGGAACGCGGAAGAGGGAGCCAGAAACTTCACAGTCCTTCCTGCCTTCAGCTTCTGAATCAGTAACTCTCTCTCAGGGCCTTGCCCAGTTTGTTCCTTCACCAGGGCTCGGACCTCCCCTGTTTCTCAGATGAATAGATCTGCAACTACTGAAAACGGATGCCTTGTGGCCGAGTCATCATGGTTTGTCACATCTCTGAAAATGGGAGCCATTGTCCAATTCCTGGTGCCTTGAATAAAACCCCTTTATTTCCCTCTGCCGGCATCTTCCCCTTCTCTGGGAAGACCTGCCCCATCACTGCTCCTGCTGCACGTCTCCCCACCTCCCCACCGTCCCAAGCCTTCCTCTCCTTCGAGGTAAAGACTGTCCCTGAGCCCCCGTGTCCATGTCACTCTGGATATGTGATTTGAATTCCCTCTTCCAATATTTTTCAGCAACACAAATCAATTCACTCTGTGCTGGCCCCACTGGTGGCTCCACATTTCTATTTCCCTCTAAGCATTCTCAGAATCTGAAGAACATATTCCAATGAAGTGAGTAAATTTAAGTTGCTAATTATTAAAACATGTGCTCATGTAACAACGGCTACAGACTGATCTCTCTCTCATACACACACACACACACACACACACATAGACACAGGCATAATCTCTAGCCAATATGCTAATAACACAATGAATACTCAGTTGAAAAAGTTAATCAGTCATCTTCTGATTTTCCTATGTGGGACCTAATCTTCCCCTGTGATCTGCAGCTCAACACATTTTTCAAAGCCCACTCCAGTCAGAGGGTAGATTGTCCAGTTAGAGGGTGAACTCAGGATCAGTGCATCCTGGGTACAGAGATGTATGTCCTTGCTCTGGGAGTCAAGTACCAGGCAGTCCACAATCATCACCACCACCATCATCATCATCACTATTGGCGAATTGTGAATTCTTGATTTCCTTCATTTTAATCTAACTGGTGTTGAATTCTCAAGCTACTTTTTGTTTTATGTTTGAGTCTAAACATATTTTGATATTCCACTTAGTACCTGAATCAGCTTTATAAAATCGATTCTGTCCTGGCTCACTAGAATGTCCATCTTTAAATTTTGACATTTAAGGATTGGCTTCAGGCTTCAGAAAATAAACAGTTAGGCTAAGTTCAATGCGTGGGTCCGAAAATGTCTATACATCATTCTGGCTTTTAGCTCCAAACTGGATGTATTTCATGCTTCTGAACTGGCTAGATTTCTGTTTGGCATTTTTGGTGGCAAAGGTTATTTTGTTCTTGTACGTTGGTTGTATTCATTGTTATTTTTAGACGATTCCAGAGAGCCTGATGTGACAGCCTACCTTGCCCCCAAATGCTTGCACTGTTGGCCTTTAATCATTGCGTTCTGCTCAAGCTTCAGGATTCTAAAGATTCTTTGCTTTCTATTTCTAGGCTTTTCCCACACCACCCAGCGTGGAGTCGCGTCCGCTCCAGCAGAGATGGTGTATCGGTTCACTTGCTCCCCTGGTTGGAGCAGGCCTGTCCAGAGAGAAGGGAAATGGCCTTTCTGCGATTAGAACTCCCGGCCCAGCTGGAGAGAGCTCATCACCGCCCAGCATGACTAAGGCGCAAAAGCCCAGCCCTCATCTTCAGGTGCCATGGGTGTCATTTTGTTTGGAATACTCCTCTCTGTTTACTCATTCTCCTGTCTTCTCACCTGTCTGTTATGCTGAGCTCTACCCTCCTGCACACGTTCATTCTAATCCCTCAGTGACCTAAACCAGAGAAACTGCCTCAGGACTAAACTGTTCTCCTCTCTGAGTTCCTTGCCTACAGCCCCAGCACCTGGTTCTCTGATATGAACACCTCGGGTTAAATCTGCCATTGATTGTATGCCAAGCAGTTGACTTACATTTATCACGTTTGTTGTTACTAACAAATAACAATCAGCTAGATGGTGTTATCCCCACTTTACTGATGAGGAAACTGAGGCTGGAGAGCCTGAATGCCTTTCCCAAGGCCCTGCAGCTGGAAGTCAGATGAAACCTGGTCCATCTGACAACAGAGCCTCTTTTCCAAGGACTTCTAGTTCTGGTTCAGGTTACCCCACCAGGCCCTCTGTGATTCCAAGAAATTCTCAAATACCCAGACTAATTTATTTTAATTCATTTTATTAATAAAAATAATAATGCCTATGGGTCTCACAGGCTGTGTAATAGAGTGAAAGGAAGGAGAAGAGTGTTGTAGCACGAAAGGCTGGAAATCACCCCCGCCTTCACTGGCAGGAAGACTTTGGGTGACAAGTTAGACGTCCCCTGCAGGATGGCTTTGGCCACAGGTGGGTGAGGCCGCCACGCCCTTTCATTTGGTGCATGGACTTAACGCTGCCGCTGAACCTGACTGAGGAGATTCCTTCCAGGTTCACGACCCTGCTCTTGGGGTGCAGAGCCTTGAGCTGGCGGGCCCTCAGCAGTGGGACAAAGAGCTGGAGGAATCAGAGGGGGAGAGACAGGATCCAGGGCTTGAAGCTCATTGTACCAGATAATCGGAAGTACAGGTGTTCTTTCTAGAACTTGTAACAAGATAGCGTTTCTATGATAAGACAATACAACCGTGTCCTCCCAGGGTTATTTTCTTGTGCCTACCCCGCGACACCTTCGACAGCCTCTCTCGGCCACCAGAGGATGAGCCTGTGCAGGTCTAGAGAAGAAGCAGGGTCAGTCGAGTGTAGATTTACACCCTCACTTTCTCATCCTGCCTCCTTCCATGGAGTCCTCGTGGCGGCACAAACCAGAGCGGGAGGCGCCAGCAGAGACAGGCTTTCCCGGGCTGACGGCGGATGCACTTGCTGGGCTCCTGGAGCTCTGCTGACAGTCCTGGGGGGTCACACAGGCCTCTGACAGAAGTCCCGAAGCTGAAAGTCCCCGTCTGATTCCGCAAGCTCGTCCTGAGCAGGGCTGTTTGTAAAGGATGTGCAGGAAACCTCTCTCATGGCATCAAGGAGACTGTTGGCGTCCAAAAAGATGGCAGAGGCAAGGGTTTGATTTCTGAGCCCTCGAAACAAACTTTTAGGAAGGTGCCTTTTCATCCTTTATTAACTGCAAATAAAGGAGAGAGGGCTGTTCCCTCCCGGTATCCCCTTCTTGGGCATTTCTGCCAGTGACGGGGGTGGTATTGGGAGAGAGAGACTGGAGTCTCTGGTTCTTTAGGTTACATGTGAAATTTGCTCAGGAAATATGAGCAAGCAGCTTGGAATCCTTATTGTCCCACATAAACTGCTTTACTGGGTGACTCGACAGAGACTGTCGTATTTACCAAAATGAAATGAGACCTCATAGAGAGCCTTCCTTCATTGGACTTCTTGGTTTAGTCATCTTACCCCTAATTTGCAGAGATGAGAATAAAAACCAAGAGAGGTCACAGGTTGAGGAATTAGCCATCAGAAGAACATGCCAGAAGCTCAGCCTTCTCCCCCTGGCCTGCGCAGCCAAGCCTGGGCTCAGCACGTGAGCCCCGTCTGCACTCCCAGTCCCGGATAAGTGCCCTCACCGCAGTGGGGCACCTGGAGTCAGTGGGAGGGAGCAGGTCCGGTTGCTGTTGAGTTAGCTGCAGATTCGCGGTCAGCTGGGTTCTTTTGTGAGTAACGACCATCCAACAGCAACACTGAGTATCTGAACGCCCCATACTGCCCTGGGCACCAAGGAGAGGAAGTGGGGGCTGGGACATTTCAACATCTAACTCATACTGAAGAAAAAGCAGGCACAACCTTGTGCTTTTCTTTCGAGAGACGGTCAGTAAATAAACATGAAGCCAGAAAAAGCATGACGTGGAGCATGATATCAAAATGGCGACGAAAAGAGTGTAAAAGGAGCACTAAAGGGAATGAATGGGTGTTAGTCTCCTGGTGGAGCCAGGCCAAGGCTAGAAGAAAGGATGGACAAGAGCTGGTTCAGAGAGAAGGGGAAGCCGTATGGGAACATTATTGTCAAGGCAAAGGGAAGGGAGTCTCTGAGGTGAATGGAGGGCTGGAAAGGAAACGAGCAAGACTGGACCCATCAGGCCATGTTGTGCTCAAACAAGTGGTGATGGGCTGAAGGAGGGCGTGTGGGTGGGGATGGTGGAGTCAGGAGCCACAGGCAGGTCCTGAATCAGATCCGAAATGGTCTTTGAAGCTGGGGATTCTGAGCAGCTCCATGTGGTACTACTTAACGTGAAAAACCAATCAAAACCAAAGAAATCCCTAAGAAGACAGCTCTAATAGTCTAGCCATGAGATGCTTAACGGATGAACTCATGTTGATGCCTTTGGAACAGAGGAAAAGACTTCAAACCAGGAAGTAAGGCAGAGGAGCAATTAGCAGCACTCAGGAAAAAAAAAAAAAAAAAGCTATGGGGTTGGTGGAACGATATTGAATGTGTTTAGCTTGAATTCTGGAATTTTTGAGCTGGAAGAATCCTTAGTTCAATATCTCTATTTTACAAACGAGGAAACCAAGTCCCAGTCTGGTCAGTAAAGAAGCCATCTGTACAGAATTCGAGTGGGCCAGTGAAGTTCAACGAGGCCCTTATTTTATTTAGGAAATAACATAAAAATTTGGGGGGTTCAGACACAGAAATTAAAAATAATTGGGAGATAAGAGGCAACAGAATATTGGGTTTGGGCTCATGACTTCTGCGTTCTGACTCCAGAAAACGTGACCCCAAATAAACCTCGATCCTCAGGACCTTTGATGGACAGAGAGCCCCTTTGCGTTGAGGCTAATCTGGATAGAGAGATTCAGGCCATCAAAAAACCATTGGGAAATGTGGTGGGCAGAGAATGGGGGATCCTGGAGCCACACCCTGCTCCAGGGGATGTGGCAGAGAATGGGGGCTCCAAGATCTAGGGACAGTCAGGCTAGTCTGAGTGACTGAGCTTTTCCAGGGAGCCCCACTCTGGTCTGGGTCACCCGGCTCCCATCCAGACTCACGTCAGCTTTACACACTGTGATTCTCTGTGACACTTCAGCCCGCGCCATCTCTCCACACCATGTTACATCTGAAAAAAAAAATTTAAGAACTTTCCCATGGACTTGGAATGCATTCCATTTAGCTTCATTTAAAATACATTGTTAGACTGGTGTTCCACAAATCTGCCAAATACTATAAATATGTATGAAGTCGCAGTGGCCTCTCACACCCATGGAGAGGCCAGTTTTTGGACGGGTAACAGACAGGGAGAATTTTAAGTACATCCTGTTCCACTAAAGCTTACTTTTTTCCCATCCTGCTCTCTCCCTCTTTCTTTTGCTCCCTCCTGCTCTTAACCCCCGGCCCTCAACAGAAGAAATAATTAGTCTGAGGGTCTGAGTCTGGGCAGAGCTGAGGATTTCTTCATTCTCGTCCTTAAAGTGTTGCAGAACCTTAAAACTGTGAGGGCAAAGCAGCCCTTCCCTCACACACAAACACAGCTCCCCTTTGGCAAACAGGAAACTATGCCTGGGCTTGGTCTCTGCTGCTCTGGCTACATTCCCCTCAGGTTCTTCCTGGCCGGTCAACACAGTTAAAAATAGTAACCACCAAAACCAGGAGAAAAGGTGATTTCATTGTCTGTCCATGACAGCTGGGGGCCTGATTTGGGTGGTGGCAGATGGAGCCTGTCCTCCGACACAGCACCTTAAGAATTCTCTTAGGGTCAGGGCTGGTCCCTGCCTAACAGGGTTTCAACACCTGGGTGCTCCCCTGGGAGCCAGCCCATCTCGGGAGGGAGGGCAGTGTACCAGGCAGAGCCGGCTGGCCGCGCATGCGCGCACACACAGACCCACTGCGGGCAAGACGACCACGGAAACCCACCAACTCCCCTGGACACAGCCCGTGCGTGTGCAGAACCCCTGGCTTGTGAAGGCAAGGCTGGGGCAAAACTTCCCTGCTGTCTGAGCCAGTCCCTCCTGCTGTGATCGGGGGAAAGTGCATCCTACCTGGACCTGCCAGGCACGAGAATTTGTACAACGTATTGAATTCAACTCTTACCATTAGGGAGCTGTCCGAGTGACAGGTACAGAAAGGACCCAAGGGATTTCCAAGGCTGGGTGGAGAGAAAACTTAGTTGGAGAAGGAAGAGAGGGTCTCTAGTGGTTACTCTTGAGCAATAAAGGAGAAATCAGTTTTTACCGTAAATCACCTGGCTTCTACCCGCTGCCAGGCGAATTAAAATCCTCTAAACAGAGGTAAATTCACAAAAATGAAAAGATCCTTATATTATGACCCTCTCTTTTGCCTAATTTGCCAATCAATCAGTCTGGTGGGTTTTAGAAAAACTTCTGTGCGCTGCGCCTGGCACCTCCCAAGGTGTTGTGGGTGTTCAGCAAGACTTTTGAGACGTTTGCTGTCTGAGTACTTTATAGGTATTGAAAGAAAAAGAACTAACTCACCTGAAGTAAACTGGAAACCAAACATGCCAAGCATTCAACCAGTAAGTGTTGAGCACCTACCAGACACTGCCCCGGGGAATGCAGCCGTGAAAAAAATTGTAAATAAACGCCTGCCCGCAGGGGGTTTATGCTCTATTGAGGAAGCAGGAAATAACGAGGAGAGAGAATTAAGGATATGCAGCATGCTGGATGGTGGAAGTGCTTTGGAGAAAAATGAAGCAGCAAAGGGGGCTAGGAAGTGCTGGGGAAGGACTGCAGTTTTAGAATAGGTGACCAGAAAAGTTCTTACTGAGAAGATGACATTTGAATAAAAACAGGAAAGACGTAAGTACTGAAATTGCATGATCCTGGCTGGTTGAGAACCTGAGTAGAGGGGCAGATCCATAAGTAGTGGGAGGAAATTCATGCAGGGGTGAGGCCACATCTACACCTTTGAAAGCTGCAATAGCTTTATCTAATCAGAAGGAGGAATGAGAGGACAAAATCGATATCATTATACTGAAATTCTGTGAACTACAATAAATGATTTATCTGTCTCCTATGTTACACACTTTAAAGAAAAACGATTGCCTAATGGGTAGATACATCAGAATCTAGACATTTACCAGGGATGTCTAGGGGTGCCCATCACTGCATCTGGGACCGGGAGGCAGAACGTGGGCGGGGTGTTCATGCCAGCGGTGTTCCCTGGGGAGGTGGCCTGGGCAGAAGAGCAAGGGCTTTGTTCTCAGCCAGAGGGACACGGGTTCAAGTCTTGCTTGGCCACTTCCTAATCTTGTCATCTTGTGATACTTCCTTCTCTGAGTCTCAATTTCCTCATCTCTAAACTGGAAATGCTAACTTTTTTTTTTTAAAACAGGATTGTTGTAAGATATAAAGCACTCTGGAAGTCATACCCATAATTGTTATGAGATTGAGTGACTACTGAAGTGAAGTGATAGGCACCTTAGGGTTGTTGTGGACTCTTGTCCTAAGTCTGTGGGATGCTAGCAGCAGTCACACTCGTATTTCACTGTAGAGCTCTCAGCCTAGGGGTAAGTGACTCAGTGGGGGACAGAGAGAGGTTAAGTGATGCACTGTTGTCTCTAGACTAGACGCTGCAGGTGTGGTTGGATGCGTGCTCTGACCCTGGCCTTCAGGGCAGAGAGCACTTTGAGGGCCTTGGGGCCGCTCCTGGGAAAGGGGAGTGCAGAAAAGGCAGGGAGGAGGCAGACGGGCTGACCAAGGAGCAGGGCTAAATTGGGCATCAGCCAAGGGGCCCTGAGCTCTTGGAAGCCTTCCCACCAGAAGGTGCTAGTTCACCAGCATCGCAGGGTTGATGACGGCCTGTCAGTCCTTCCAGAGCTGGGTCACTGGGGATTAGACCTGGGGAGAGCTGGCCTTCCAAGGGATCTCTGCGCTCCCCACGCATGGTCTCTTCCTCTCTTTTACTGACCTGGACCGTTCACGCATGTGAGCATTCGAAAGCTTTATGATAAAACCTGAGAAACGCAGCTTGGGCCCTCTGAGAAGTTTCTGGCACTTAGAGCTGGACTGGAGAGAGCCCGAGGGATTCGATAGTGAGTCAAGAAGGGCAGAAGGCACTTGGAAGGTTGGAACACAAAGCTCCGGCCTGAGACACCTGAGTGTTTCAGAGCAAATTAGAGGCCCGTGGGGTGTGATGGAGGCCAACAGTCTGGGCGGTAGGAAGACCCCGCAGATAGAGCTTCCTGAGTATTTAAGCTGCTTTGCCGACGGGCAGGCTTACCACCGAACCCACGTCTCCCTTTCAGCCTCGGGAACAAGCATTGTTGCAGCTTTGTACTCTGTTCCTCCCACGCACGATCTGGATTCCGTATTGTGATGGTGACCGGGCTTCTCTTTGCTTCCCATAGGTCGATCAGACAGGCCCTGAGTACTTACTGACTGATTGATTCAAGGCAGTTATTAGGACTTGTTAATCCTTAATTTCTTTTTAACATTCATTGAACACTTATTACATGCTAGACACTGGGCTTTACCTGCACTGTCTCGTTTTAGTCTCATAAAAACTTTATGAAGCATGTACCCTTATTATACTGGTTTTGCAGAGAAGGAGACTGAGCTGTAGAGAGGTTACACAACATGTGTAGGCCTCAGAGTTAGTAGGTAGCAGGGCCAAAATTCAAGCTCAGCCTCAGGCACCAGTGTCTGCAGGTTTCACTATGATGCTATACACTGGCTAGGTACCATCACTTTAAGTTTTGACTTCTTTATGCCTATAAAAGTGAGTTCCTAAAGACACGAGATGAGTGATTTTTTTTTTGGAAGGGGCAGGGAGATTAATCAATTTATAGGACATTTTCCATCTTTCATTCACTTATAAATATGTTTTGTTCAATTAAAATAATAGAGTACCAACTATGCTTAGGCATGGTTGATCATTAGTGAGGATTCGGACACAAAGACCACCCTTGCCGTCCAGGATCGTGCCACTGGGAAAGGGGGAGAGAGACCAGGAAATGAACGTTGTGTTTCTTTGTGATGGGTGTTCAGACAGATGTGCTTAGAGGCTGTGGAAGCTCCCAGGAAGGGCACCAGTTCCACACTGGGGCAGAGAGGCTCTTCCTGGGGAAGTTGGTGCCCATGTTGAGTCTTCCGGAAGGAAAGGGCATTTCATCCAGGCAGAGCAGTGAAGGCTTGGAGTGTGCTAAACTGTGTGGCCAGGATATGAGACTTGAGGGGTGAGGTGATGGGGGGTGAGAGGTGGGACTGTGAGACGGGTATGATCAGACCATGAGAGGCCTCACGTGCTGGCTAACAACAATGGGGAACCATTGAATGGCTTTTCCATAGAGGACAGACATGGAAGTTTGGAGTCACCCTGAGAAGGGCAGAGAAGAATCAGAACAGTGCACTTTCATGGGGAGAGAAGATGAGGAGTGATGGCAAAGGCCAGGTGAGTGATCAGGACCAGGGTGGCAGAGGACTTTGATTGGAGTAGAGGGCTTTCAACACTCAATTCCCCTCCATCCCAAATCAGAAAATACATGTTATGCCTTCATCCTAATGTTATTAATGTCCTACTTAAATTCAAATTGGCATTTCTTTTTATTATTATTTGTGTGTGTGTGTGGTAGGTAAGTAGGTCTATTTATTTTATCAATTTTTAGAGGAGGTACCGGAGATTGAACCCTGGACCTCATGCATGCAAAGCATGCGCTCTGCCACGTGAGCTATACTCTCCCCTCTCAAGTTGGTATTTCTAGCTTTCTTCTCTCTGATGTCCATTGTGTCCTTTGATCATCACCAGTAGAATCTGCAGACATCACTGAGAGTCTTAGTGGCAGGTTCTGCTCATACTTTCCACATATGTCATGTCACTTCATCCTCCTCTCAACCTTCTGGGATGGTTTTGATTCTCTTCAATGTGGAGATGAAGAAGCTGAGGCTCAGAAAGATTAAGAACTTGCTCAGAGTCCTTCAGAGTGACAATGCTGGGCTTCAAAGCAAGCCCAGCATTCTTGGTGAAGTCCCATCATGGGTTTTTAAAAAATTATTTTTATATATATTTATTTTGATTGAAGTAGAGTTGATTTACAATGTTGTGTTAGTTTTAGGCACACAGCAAAGTGATTCAGTTGTACATACACATATGTATGTATATTCTTTTTTAGATTCTTTTCCATTATAGGCTATTACAGGATATTGAATATAGTTCTCTGTGCTAGACAGTAGGACCTTGTTGTTTATCTATTTTATATATAGTAGTGTGTGTATGTTAATCCCAAACTCCCAAATGATCCCATACAATAATTCTATTTTTAGTTTTTTAGGGAACCTCCATACTGTTCTTTTTTTGATATTAAGCTGTATGAGCCATTGTGGATTTTTGGTATTTGTTTTGGGGGCTAATTCTTTCCTTCTCCATCCACACTTTATAACTGTTGGTTAATAATTCAGGTCCTTTACAAAATTCGTTTTTGTACCTTCCAATTCTTGTAATTAAATAAGGGTACAGACATTGTGTCAGACACTAGAACAAAGGATTTGTGGTCTGAAAAATGTCTTCATCTAGGTTACCTTTCTTAGATCCTCATCTGTTCCAGTGAGGTGGGAAAGTCATCGTTATCTCCATCTTACAGATGAGAAAATTGAGGTTCAGCAAAGCAAACGTCATACAGTTAAGTGGCACAGCTTGCTGTTAATGCTCTGAATTTATCCTTTTCCTTTTTATTGACTTTTATTGCCTGCATTTAGGTGGCGAGTAGCATCACATGGTGACCTTTGGGGTACAGAACTCTGGGAAAGATGTTGACCCTCTGGCTGTTTCTTTGTTCCTATCCAACCGAACTCATTTGAGAAACACTGAGCACCTACAGTGTCCAGGCACTGGGTGTTCATCTTGGTCCTTAGGGAGGGAGTGGTACACAGAGAGGGTGGACACAGAGCAGCTAAAGGTGAGATGATACGGCACGTGCATCCTCGAAGTACATGCAGAAAGCTCTGGGCGGGGATTGCTCATACTGCTTAGGGTGGGATGGAGGGAAGAGGAAGGCTTTGCGGAGAAGTTGAGATTTGAACTGGCGATGGAGGTAAGACAGCATTTCGGGGAGAGGAGGGCAGGTAACCACCATTATGGGCATCACTTGCTAAGCCCTTGCTATGCGCCCTGCCCTGTGCTAAGAGCTCGAGAGGTATTGTTTACTTGGTCCTCCCAGTAACCCCATGAGTTGTCAGCTAGTATTATCCTCATTTTACAGATGAGGAAGTGAAGGCTTGGAGAGGATTTGCACCTAAGCAGCTTGATTCTAGTACATTCTCTCGACCACTGCAGCTCAGGGCCAGGTACTCAAGCTGGAGAACAGAGCCTGAGCAAACTCTCAGAGATGAGACCCTCAGGGTGTGGGGTGGGTACAAGGCGGGGGCGCCTAGGCTTGGGAGGTGGGTGGGGCCAGCGTGCGGTGGGCCTTGCACATGGTGATTTGCCCTTACCAGCAAAGTTAGATGGCAGTTACATGATCTGATTTGTTCAGATTTGTGTTTCCCACAGACAGTCTGGTGGCAGGCCAGAGCAGGAGACGTAAACGTCCATGCCTCCAGGGGACCAGCCCCCTAAAACCGAGGGATCAGGCCCAGTGAGAGGAAGGGGGGTGCCGGCTCCACACCTCCAGCTCTTCCCAGCTCATCTAGGCCACGGGGGTACGAAGTCCCTTTCCTGCCTGTCCCTGGGAATTTTAAAGAAACTTTGGAAAACCGAAATTTTATTAGGCATTTCCTGGTTGTAAAATGTAGGAAATGAATTCAGATTACTTTTAGAACAATTTCAGGGCCAAATTTTGTGTGTTGAGGCGGCCAGTTTGCCACCTCTGGTATGGAGGGTGGCTTAGAACAGAGAGGGCGCAGAAGCAAGGGACCAGGGTCAGAAAGCCACTGTAATGGTGTAGACAGAAGTGGAGGCCAGAGCAAAGGCCGTGGTGGTGGATGTGAAGAAGAGGGGACAGATCTGAAATACTTTCAAATGGGTTAAACAGGACCTGGTGACTTCAGTCATGGGGGGTAGAGGAAGGGAGAGTCCAGGTTGACTGAGTGGATGATGGAACCATTAATTCATTTAATTTGGGGACAAATTATATATATATATATATATATATATATATATATATATATATATATATATATATATTTTTTTTTTTTTAAATTTTGGGGGGAGGAGGTAAATACGTTTACTTATTTATTTTTTGAGGAGGTACTGGGGACTGAACCCAGGACCTTGTGTATGCTAAGCATACGCTCTACCACTTGAGCTATACCCTCCCACTGCCCTGGGGCCGATTATATATTGAATATCTGCTAGATGCAAGATATTGTGTTAGGAGCTGAGATACAGAGAAGAGTAGGACACAGGACCTTGCTGAGAAGGAGCTGAGAATTTAGTGAGGAGGTTGGTTGGACGGTAAGTGCAGAGGGCTTTGGGGACACACGGGAGCACCTTTCCCAGTCTTAGGAAGTGAGGGGTTGAGACTGCTCTGCTGATAAGGGAGACAGTGCACGTGTGAGAGAGAAGATCACAGGATCTGCTTTGGAATGTGTTGAGCTGAACCTTATCTTCAGTCCAGCTCCTCTGTGATCTGACCCTCCCTCTGTTGTTTTTAGTTTTGTGACAGTTAAAAGTCCAGACAACTTGCTCAGTCATCTGACACATTCCTTTCTCGCATCATGTTTTCCTTTTGGCCTCTGTTAAAGTGGTCAGCATCAGTGGGTACACGGCTGAAAGATGCTGGCGTGACCCCCGTCGTCCACGCCTTCCCCAGCTCCCTTCCCACCAGCTCTTCATCTTAGGTGTTGCAATGTTTGTAAAATGAACCTGGGGTGGTTGTTCTAGTTTACTCGTTGCTGTTGTGAAAAATCTGGTTTCTTTCAGGTATTATTATTATTGTATGGTGGATTGTTTCAGGGGGAAGTTCTCGGTGCTGTTTAATCACTCTACCTCCTTCCTGACAGCACGCCCACATTCTTTTTCAAACACAGGCAAGGTTTTGCTTCATTTATTCAGCAAGTAATTTGGGGCACTTACTACGTTCCAGGAACTGTTCAAGGTTCCTGGGATGCACTGGTGAGTAAAGGGCTCCTACTCTCACGCGGTCTGACTTCCCTGCAGCCTAAATGATTTAGCTCTTGTTGACTTCTCTGTTGCTCTCAGGGGATGTGCACGGATGGATGGCCGCCTCCTAGCCAGGAGAATCTCCCCTCCAGCCCTCTCTCAAGTGGGCCTGTGCGTGCCATCACCTGAGACTCTCCGTTCCCCTCCTGTGGATTGTCCACAGCGTGGCAGCTCCTCCCGCTGGCAATTGGAGCGCCACTGTCCCCAAAATAACCTTAAGCGCTTTCTCTAAGTTTTAAATATTATGGTTACTGCCTTTTCTCTGACCATAACTTCATTTTAAATCCCATAGAAGACATCTCCTCCACGTGCTCTGAAAACAGTTTATGCTTTCTTTTGAGACGATAAGTTGACTGTATCTTAAAGTCTGTCATAAGGACTTCTGTCATAAAGTCTTTATAATCTTTAATTCTTTAACTACAACGAAGAGTCTTTTCAGGGGGAAAGTCTCCAGAGAGTCCAAAGAGTGCCTGGAACCCAAGCTTGAGCTGGTTCACCGATGTGAGTTTGGTGAGTTTGTGAGCGGGATACTCAAGCCAACGTCCCTGGTTCTCACCAGATCTCAGGGCATAAAAGATAAGCCGGGATCATCAAGATAAACCTGCAGGGGTCATCTGCGCTGAGCGAGTTCCTCATTCAGAGAGCACGGGCACAGGGATCTCCTGGAGTCATGGCTGCTCTGTGGGTGTCTAGGAAGCTCTGATATGGACAGCACCCAACTGGAGGAGCTCAAAGCCATCTCTCATCTCTGGAAGTCCTCCACCTTTTTGGACCATCCTGATCTATAGCAGACCCTTTGTAGCTTCCATGAGCCACAGAAAGTAAGTAACATAGAAGAAAGAGAAGAATAAGAGCAAGTAAAGAGTTAAAACACACACACCCCCCCAAGAAACTTAAATCTATTCCTTAACAGTTCTGTGGCCTTAGTCAAGCAATTGGGCCTCTCTGAGCCTCAAGTTTACCTTTCCAATAATGTGAAAAAAGAAAAGTGTCAAGGAGGAAGGGTATAGCTCAGTGGTAGAGTGTGTGCTTAGCATGCATGAGGTCCTGAGTTCAATCCCCAGTACCTCCATTAAGTAAATAAATAAACCTGATTACCTCCCATTTAAAAAAAAAATCAAATTAAAAAAAAAAAAAAGGAAAGATGTTAAAGGCAAGGAAGATGTGTCCAGAAGGTGCAGTGCAAATGTAAGTTTTTGTCGTCAGGGTCGTTACCATTTTCAGCAGGCCTCCCTTCTGGAGTCCACCCTGTTCTGGACTTGAATCCTCTCAGTTGCACCAGGGCTTTCCCTCACCAGCCCAGTGACAGCCCAGCAGCCAGTGCCCCGTGAGCCCGTCCCCGCCCTGCTCATCAGCCGGCAGCACAGGGCTGAGGAATCTGCGGCTGTCACCTTGCCACAAGCTAGCCCGGATCGCTTTTATTACTTCTGAGCTAAGACTGGAAATTCCTTGGCAAAAGCTCCCGTGGCACAGACTGGTCTGTTTCACTGCCCCCAGTTTGCTGAGGACCAGGAGACGAGGAGCTGGGAGCACGTCAGAGACAGGTCACTGGCACGCCTCCTGGGGCCCCTCTGAGTTCTGTGTGGGTTCTAGCCCAGGGGACAGACTAGGATCACATCCTGAGCCATGGCAGTAAGGCATAAAATGGGTGACATGATGCCATGAGCCTGGCATCTGGGGACATGGGTGTGCTCCAGCTGAGAACACTGATGGAGCTGTCCACAGAGATTTGGCCAGAACCAAAGAATCTTTTAAATCTCAGATGCCTGGCAAGCACCCAGCCCTATGTCTTCCGGGTTGGGCAGTCTCATTTGGCACCATGCTCTTAGACGAGAGATCAGAAGAACAACAATATGAAGTGTCAGTCATTGTTTGTGAGATGAAAAGAGAAGGAAGAGGCCAGAGAGAGCTGGTTGACATCCATTCATACAGGCTTCGCATGAGCTTTTAGAGTTGGAAAATTGACCATAACATGTTAATGCTAGAAAAGACCCTCAGAATTGGGAGGACAAGAACCCAGAGTGCTTAGGGATGTGCTCTGAGATCACACACCTCTGAGTGATGAAGTCAGCACCACGTGCCAGTCCAGTGAATGGGGGACAGAATATTTAATAAGACAGCAAATATGCCATTACATACTCAGATGTTATGTACAGAGAGTTTCACCATGGTGGTGTTTATAGTGACAAAAAAATCAAAGCAACGTAAGTATCCATTACCCCTTAAAATAGGGATTTGTTTATATACTTTATGATAGGTGCAGGTGATGGAATACTTCGTCACCAATACAAATAACAATGTAGATCTACATTTATTGACACGGGGAGCTATGGGGCTTAGCCAGTGGGACACTTCTGTTGACCTTCTGTTGTGTGACAATAGCAGATGTCAATGCAACACTTACGTCGCCCTGGGTGAAGTTTTATATATGTGTGTGTATACATAGCTATGAAAGAATTGTCTGAGAGCTGAGGTTTTGGATGATTTTTAGCTTTCTTTGTTGCATTTTTACATACTGTTGGAATTTTGTTCAAAAAGCATGTCACTTTTTTTTTTTTTTTTGTCATCAGAAAGCCAACAGTAACAGGACAGCCTCTCTTTTGTCATGGATCCCATGTGCAGTTTCAGAGGATTGCCAGATGCTGGGAGTGAGTTTTCCCACATCCGGCTGGTTTAGAGTTGCTTTCCCCTCAAAAACAGGCGAGTGCGTCCCAGCATACCATCTAGAAGGAAGGTTGTTACAGCGGGCGTGACACCTTGGATTGTCAAATAGAAGCTGCTGCCACAAGAGGTAGATTCAGATGTTCTCAGAACATCAAGATGAATTTCCATTTAAGAGTAAAAATTAGGAAGAATGAGGTGGTTGGCTTGAGCCTCTGTGGATGTGACCCTTCTAAAAATATTTGCCAGTGGGTGGCAGAGGAGATGTAGGGCCCCCTGGTTGTAATTAAGATGCTGGGTTTCATCACAGGCAAGCATGGCTGAAGTGAATTTGTAAGCAGGAAGATGAAACTGAAGGCACTGCCCTGGCTAGCACTGTACTTTGGCTGAAGGCATATTTGAAACCAAAGGGGGATGATCGTTGGTAAGGTCTGGAGAAGGAGTCTTGTGTGTTCACCAGCATCCACCCCAGTCCTGCTAGGGAAAAACGTCCGTGAATCCTGTGGCTACAAGCTCTGCCTGGTTCCAGAACCTTGAGACACCTCCCTGCATTATACCCACAATGGGTAGGGTGGACCTGGCGTTGCGTGTTTGAAATAGCAAATCGTATTGTGTATGTGTGCGCGCGCGCATGTGCGAGTCTTAACAGTTTGAAAGAGGTGTGTTTAGTCCTGCAAGACTTAAAAATATTCAACCAATTTTTATCCTAAAATTTAACCACAAAGAATTTCCAATGAGGTTGAATTATTGAGTCACCCTACTTAGTGTTTGCTTGTTACCATCAATAAACAATGTGTGTCTCTGAAAGTGTTGTAACTTGGTCTCAAAGATCATAGCTCAAGTGGTAGAGTGCATGCTCAGCACACACGAGGTCCTGGGTTCAATCCCCCGTACCTCCATTAAAAAAAAATTCAATAAATAAACTTAATTGCCTCGCCTCCCCCCCCACCCCAAAGCACACTCTTCTAGAGTGTCACTACATCTTGTGGGATCTGCTGACCACACAGTCCCAGTGGGAAATACATTCTAGGACTGCCGGCCTGGGCTGTCCAGCTTTGTGTCCCCTTTCCTGACAATTTTCCTCAGGCAAATTTAAAGATACGTGCTAACTGCTTTTCTCATAGCTGTGGGGGTTTAGCAAGGGGAGTGCTCTGACCAGCATCCGAGTTCAAGGGAGAATTCTTGAAGGGGGTCATGAGATTCTTTTACTACGGGATTGACACTTGGTTGACTTTAACTGAACACCTGCTACGCAGTCAGCATCTATGTACGAGAACTTGTAGGCAAAGGGAGGGATAGCCACTCTTTAATTCCTTATGAATATTCAATCCTGTACCTGAAACGGTCCATGAAGCAGCAGGAATAATGTGTTCAGTAACCAAGGCGCCAGGTGGAGAAGGCAACACACCTTTAACATCTGCTTTCCAGAACGAACCGCCATGGGCATTAGTCGGAGAAAGGCAGGATCTTTTCGCGTTTTGTTTGGGTCACAACTGCTTATTTGCTTGCGATTCTTCTCCTGAGTACGAAGCTGTAACTGTGTGGAGCAGGATCAGGAGGTGTGACTTTGAGCCTTTCCCCCCATCCCGTACACATCCAGCTGCCTGAGAGCTGATCACAGCGGTTGCACCCCTCTGGCAACTGTCCAAGGGCTCACTTCCCCTGCCAAGTTCAGGTGTCCTTGTCCACACAGCCCTCCCTCTTCTATTACTGCACACCCCACACCGCTTTGCCAGCGAGACTTTCCACTCAGCTGGGAAATACTCAGCCAAGGGCCCATCGTCTTGGAAGCTCTTGGAGTTCCATCAGTTTTCAGTTTCAGGACAAGCTCTGCCAGAGACAAGAAAGGGAAAGAGGCAGGGGGCGGGAGGGGGGCGGTGGGGGGGGTTAGCGACTTCTCATTTTATGAAATTATATTAAAATGACATCTCACTGAGAGGAAATTAAGAAAGTAAACAATAAAAGTAGGAAACAGCTTGTGGGAGAAATAAAGACAGGAGCGCAGCAGAAAGAAGGAAAAGAGGGAGGAATATGACATTTCTGATAAATCCTCGGATTTCAAACAGCAGTGGTGAGGAACGAGCGTCCATTTATTTGACTTTGGAAGATACTATATAACTTCCGTTTCAATCTGTTTACCTTTCAAGCAGCATTGGCTAAAACTAACATTGACACCCCATGCACATAGACTAGCTTTGGGGAACGTGTTGGAGGTTCTTGGTGGCTAACTGAGCAAAACCAAGTTCAGGCTGTTACTCATTTTCTTTTCTGGGGGCCAGAAGGGCCAGACCTACCTTAGAAGATTTCTCCTTGTATCTCCTTGTGAAAAGCCCTGGCTTCACACATCCATTTTAAAGTGTTTACGCCAGTTCAGACTTGAAAATCTGCCCCAAGTGGCATCGTGCCAGATGTTGATTCTTCTTGCTTCAGAGAGAGGGAGGCATATCCCTGTGGGTGAGTAGAACACTGTGGCACTGGGCAAAAGGGGACATTCCTTCCCAGGGCTTTACCGAGGTCAGATGAAGCTTTGCCTAGTTCTCTACCCATGAGGAAAACGAATGTGTCTCATCCACTTTCCAAGTGGGAGAAATAGGAGAGCAGAGAGCAGAAAGGCAGACCTCCCGCAATTGTTTGAAAAGACCAGGTGGATGCCAGAGATCTGCGTTCTCCAGCCCCAGTGGTTTTAGTGCCCGGAACCCTTCACCATCCGTAGTCTCAAAATCGTCTGGCTCACAGCCATGAAGAGAAACAAGCGTAATATTTTAATCACATCCAGAGGCAGAGTAAGCTGAAGCTTCAGCCAGAACAGATCCAGTTTCCTTCCCGGACTTGATAACTTTATTTTAAAGAGAGCTCAGTGACATTTCAAGGGTTAATTATAAGCCTGTTGAAGTCCTGGACTGGCTTTTATCTTTTAAGAATGCAGTAGGTCCTCTGTATCCAAGGCTTCTGCATCCATGGCTTCAACCAACCGCAGATTGAAACTATTCAGGAAAATAAAGTAATTCCAGAAGGTTCTAAAAAGCAAAACTTGAGTTTACTGAGCACTGGCAACTGTTTACATAGCATTTCCTTGTATTTACAATGATTTACTTAGCATTTTCATTGCAGAAGGTATTATAAATAATCTAAAGACGATTTGAAATATATGGGAAGATGTGTGTAGGTTATGTGCCAATACTATGCCATTTTATATAAGGGACTTGAGCATCTGTGGATTTTGATATCCTTGGGGTCCTGGGACCACTCCCCGCAGTGGCTATCAAGAGACCATTGTATTTACACAACTTAGATTTACATGGCTCCACTGTGTGTGTGCTACAAGCTCAAAGCATTTAATATTTTCTTTCCAAACCCTAAACATCTCCAAAAGTACAAAGGAATGTGAGATTGATTAAGTCTGTCTGGAATCCTATAACATCTCACTTTAAGGTTGAATTGCAGGAGGGCAGACCACTCACTGACCACCCTGCCAGGTGATGGGGGAGAAAAACTAGAATTGTTTCCTGACTCTTGCCTTCAGAACCCCTTTCTCAATCCACTGCCTCTCCCTTTCAGACCCAGTGTGGGAATCCAAGAATCCAGAAGGACCAAATGACTCCCCTGCTCAAGCACCGTAAGAGAAGTGTCTGCTTTTTCCCTTGGTTCACCTTGAGAGGGAGGTAGAAGGGAGATTGCTTCCCCTCTGCTGTTCCCTGGCCCCAGATCTCTCTTTAAAAAATGCAACCAGACCACATACTCCTCAGCATCCTTGGACTCTGCCCCTGGACCCAGCCCCACTTCATGTTGCTGGGAGAAGAGAGAGTTCGAGACTGACAGGAGGCCTTAGAGGTGAAAGGCAATCCAAAAAAGGATGGGAGAAGGCCTGGGGGTGGAGTGGGGTGGCAGCTTGCAGCTCGGGGAGGACAGTGCCTGCCTTCTGCCCCGACAGCCTGAGAGGGTTTTCAGGTCCCTCTACCAGACACCGTCCCCCCAGGAGGGCCTAGGCTGCTCAGAGGTCATGGGATTCTTAACCCACTGCTGGCGGCGGCTTCTCTCAAACAGGCATTTTTATTATCAAATGAGTGATGGGGAGAGTGTGTGTGTGTGTGTGTGTGTGTGTGTGTGTGTGTGTGTTGTGTGTGGTGCTTCAGATAATCTACTTCAGATAATGTTCCCTCCTATCCATTAAAAAGTATTTTTTCCTAAAAACCGAAGTAATGTAGGTTCATGGCGGAAGATTTGGAACATTTACAAATGTGACCCTGATTTTACCACCTAATTTTATCATCATTTGGTTGTATAGCCGCCAGTCCCTTTTCTATTATGTTATGGAATATAAATGCCAAGAGGGCAGGGCTGTCACTGACATCTGTGGCTCGGTGTTCTGAACAGCGCCCAGGGTGTGGCTACGTGCAGGTGTCTTGGTTGGATGGATCAATAAATCACCACATAAGAATAATTTGAATCGAAATATGTTGTCTTGATGCAGCAGAGAACAGCAGGAAGAGAGTTGCTTGGGTGTGGCTACCTTGGAATCAAGCTGCTCTTGCTAATTTGCTGTTCTCCTTGGGTCAATCACTTCACTTCTCTGGGCCTGAGTTCCTTCTTCAATCAAACACACACTGGTTCATATTTATCAAGAGCTGACTCTGTGCCAAGCGCTGTTATAAGCTTTCTATGGGAATTTCTCTCCATGACTCTGTGAGTGGTAGCGTCTGCCCCCACTTATGCACGAGGAAACAGAGGCGTGCCGAGGTGGGTCTGGGGTCTGCCCGCAGTCACACAGCTTAGTGGAGAGCAGCTGGTCTCACCTTCAGGGGATGCCCGGCCGTGGGGTGACATGACTTCTACGGCCCCTCCCGGCTCCAGCGCTGAGTGAGAGAGGAGTGGGGCAGGGAGGTGGTGGCAATGATTATGCCTGGAAGCTCAATTGTGGAGCAAGGTCCAGATGATTATTACCTGGAGATCAGAGAGCAAAGTTCTTAACGAGAGGGCTTCCTCCTGAGCGTGAATGTGAGGAGTCCAAATGGGCATCCACAGAGCGTAATTAAAGACCAGTGGCCGTCCAACCAGCCCTCTATCATCTGGGGGCAGGGTTACGAGGGCTCCTCTTCTTCCAGAGCCTGCTCTTCCAGACACCCACAGGACGGTGCCCCGGGTCAGGCAGGGCAGCAGCTAAGAGGTAGATCCCCACATTCCAGACCGCGAGCAGCCGTGATGCGTCCAGTGGGGGAGGACGAATGGGAATGTCGCACGATGATTAGCTAGGATGTCAGGGGCAGGGCGCTGCCTCCCTCCCCGTCCTGCCCCCCAGAGGAAAGTGTGGGCCGATAACCCGCCTTATATCCATGGCAACCAAGTCTCCTTTCTGGGGAGGAGGAATGGGCTTCGGTAAACAGATCTATTTGTGTGACTCCTGTTACTCATTCGAAGCCGTGTCACTCATTTTCCACTGTGGTCTGTGCGTCTGAGTCAGAGGGCGCCTCAGCGGGCTTCTCTGAATGGATGGCTCACTCCCAGCTCCCTTGACTGACTGCCAACTTAGCAGGGCGTAGCTTACCAGCACTTTTTTTTTTTTTTTAAGCCAGACTGATTCATAGAAACTCCTTTAAAACACAGTGAAAAGAAACCGCCCATCACACACCCTGCACAGCAGCGCAGGAAACTTATAACCTCGGGAGGCCGGCCCTCCCCTCACTGCAGGCACAGACTTCCAGGAGAGCAGACGCCTGCCACCAGCTCCCGCCGCCCGCTGGACCCTCAGGTAGGACGGCTCCCTGCGCTGCGGGGGAGCCCGGCAGACTTTCTTTCCTCCCCACCGCTCTCCTCCTTCTGACCTCATCAAAGCTTTGCTTTTCCTCTTTCCCTTTGCTATTTTTTCTATGACTCCTTAAACTGTGTCCTTCAAGCTTTTGGCTGCAAGTGGACACAGAGACAACTTTTTCCTTAAGGTTCAGTAAAATACAGTTTGAAGGTGGTGGGGGTGCAGTTCAGGGAGATCAGCAGGGCCGGGCTGTCATTATGTCTTGCGGGACCTGGGCGCTTGCCCTGAAGGTGTGACAGCAGGGGGACTTTGGAGCTCACCGGGACAAGGTGTTCCTTATGGAGGAAACATGGCGCATTTGGGAGATGACATTCTGCACTTGGCAGACTTGTCAGCTCCTCTGTTTCGATTCAAAGTGCTTCAGGACTTGAATTGTTTCTCTGTCTGTTAGTCTTTTGCGGGTGATGGTGGAGAGATACCTGCTTTTCAGTTTATTTGTGTGGTTGCTTTTACTGTGGTCCTTTGGCTTGCTTGTTCACTTTTGTTTAAATTTCAGTGTTTTTTTTTTTCTTTCCACAGGATAGGAGGAGGGGGTGGATTTGTTTTAAAGAAAACCGTTAGAGAGGGAGAGGGAACCGAGTGGGGTTTCAAATGAAATGCGGGAGGGGTTCCTCTGGTGGAGTCAGGAGCCTGATGTGGATTCCAGAGTCCTTTCTCCCCTCGGCCAGATGTGGAAACTGGGTTTGGAGGAGAGGGTGGGGCAGCGGAACTTTATCTGTTCCTGTTTAAAAAAAAAAAAGTTGAATCGTTCTGTGCTTTCACCACAGAAACCCCTGAATTTTAGTGCTGAGTGAAAAGATGGCATATCAGAAATGTTAAAATAATTTCTGTTTTTTTAGGTGGATGTGGGATTTTTCTGCACGGAAGGTAGTGATTGTTTTGGAATATTTGTCTTCTTGCTCTTTCCAAAACGTTGTAGAAATGCAAACACTTGTGCTAATCACGAGGGGAATCTGGAGAAAGAAAGAAGAGGGATTTCTATTTGCTTTTTTTTTTTTTTTTCAGTTAGCATTTTGGTTGAGGTGTGGCCCATTTCAACATAGTTACTGGTGTATCCCCCCCCCCCCCGCCACCACACACACATAAACAAGGCAAGGAGAATGACAGGACTCAGCTTGTCTGACGGAATTAGGCATTTCCTTGAGAAGAGCAGTTCTTTGGAAAGAGAAGATTTAAATGTAATCAGCCTGTGTACCTGGCACAGGCAAGGCTCCTGGTAAAACTGCCCTCAACGGGATGATTAAACAAGTGCAAGGAGCTCCTGCATTTGCTTGAGATGTTTATTTTGTCCAGGATTACATGGATGTGGATTAGGGAAGCCATCATTAAGGGGATTGTAATGATATTCCACGAAGCTCGTACAAATCTCTGAGTCTGTGTAGGTTCAAATGAGAAGGCCAGGTTTAACCTGTCAGCAAACAGAAAGTACTGACAGCTCTGGGGGCATAAACCGTCATGGATCTCATTATTTGCATGGCATTTCACGTTACGCGGTTGTTATATAAATGAGAAAGTGTGCTGCCTGTTACTTCCTGGAGTTTGAGGGCAATTTTTTGAAAATGCATTTCTGATTCCTGCTTTCCCCTCTTCCTCCCAGGAGTAGTGAGAGTTCCTTGGCTGTGGGAGTTTTTCTGGATTTCAGCTCTAAGACTTTGAGGATCCTGAAATGGGAGGGTTGTTTTTCCCTGCTGCCTCCCACCCTCAGAGGTGGATCGAATTCCACCCCAGACTCGGAAGAACGGGGAGGGGGTGGAGGGCTGTCTGGAGGGCTGCAGGATGTCCTGTCTGGTGTCCTGGTCCGAGGACCCCCCCAGATTTTACATTGTTTGAGGATACGACACTGTCCCAGGAGTTGGCAGAAGGCCATCAAGGATCAGCCCAGGGCAGATCGCATCCCAGAACAGAGGCTGGCTGCCTCCCAGGAGTACAGGGCAGCCTCTGAGCAGAGGAAAGACGTCCCTTCCCCTAGACCGCGGAAAAGACTGTGGCTTCCTCAACTCTTTCTGCTTCCGTCCGAGGCCAGGTGTGGCCCATCCAGTTCCCAGGGGCCTCCAGACTCCAGGGGGCCCAGGGAATGAGCCCTACAGAGGCCACTCTGGGGATGCAGACCCTCCTGGCGGGCTGTGGGTGCCTCTGGGGGTTTTGGCTCACGCCAGACCTACTGCGACCATAGGAGAGAAAGCAGTCAGAGACCAAGAGGGCTTAGAGATGAAGACTCCTCAGATCCTGATAGGGGATATACCTAAAAAGTGGCCTCAGAGAAGGGCACACGGCAAATTTAGTTACATTTCATCCTGGATTTTGGGCGTTGAGCTTGGGAGGAATCTTGGAGGTCAGCTCGTTCATTCTCCTACTATATGCAGAAATCTTACTTTCATTCCACCTTGGACAGATGGGCGTTTTACATTTCCCTAAAGTTTCCAGAGAAGGGGCTTGCTACCTCCGAGCGCACCTCCGTGCTCACCCCCTTTGCCGGACAGCTCTAATTATGAGAGTTTCTTAAATCCAGCAAAATTGACTTCTCTGTAACTTCTGCACTTCGTTCCTAGTTTCGCAGTCCTAAAAATACCTGTTCCATTCTTGTTGTCCTTGACCCACTCAATGTTCTTTATCTTCTAAGCACTTGACCCTCATTTAATATTTAATGGATAAAAGTTGATGAATCTGTATTATTGTTATTATTAATACCTAAGACTCAGAAAGCTTTGAAGCTTTGAAACTCTGCACATTAGGTGTCCACACTCAAGTGACTGGATCCTGATGTCTTTCACTTTCTCAACACGTGCATACGGCTCCCTCTTTAGCTGACGCGTGTGTATATGGAGCTGCCCAGGACGGAAGCTCAGAGACACGTAGGGACTCTCAGATATACCTGCTCAGAGCGACACACCCAGTTGCTCCCTCGAGGTCATGGTTAAATCAATCCAATACCAGAAACAGCTTCTCACTTGGCCTTGCGGGGCTGGTCCATAGTTCATGGTGTTCACGCCTCTACAGTGTTCCCTCCTGTCATCGTAAGTACAGGAACAGACTGCCAAGCCAATGTAACCTCGGTCCTATTGCTGGCTGGCAGTCTGGATGCCCATCCCCTGAAAGGAGCTCATGACAGTTAACTAGTGAGCAACTGGAATTTTCTCACCATCAACTTCCCTTTGCTGTCACTCTTCCCAGTTGTGCCCAGAGGACCCTGGATTTCTCTTCAGTAATCAAGGGAGCCCAGATACGCTTCCAATTAGGAGTTTGCTTGAATTCCTAAGACCCCAGCCCCAAACACACACGTCTTAAGACCACTCTTTGGAACACTCCAGGTTACAAGTCATTTCTCTCAATTTAAGCTGGAGACCCACTAATACGGAAGCCCAAAGATACAAGTAGAGGCCCTTGTGAGGATTGCTGCTTCTCTCTCTTCCTTTTTAACAAAATATTTGGCTCCACATTCTGCTCCCTGCTGTGGAAATGGCATTTCTCGGGGACTAAAACGGACTCCTCTGTTCTTTGTGCCAGTGGCCTGTGGCAGTTTTCATATTTCCCGAGCCTGTTTCATGAATTCTCCCTTCAAATGGGAATAATTAATGTTGAGAACTCACAAGGCACATGTTGAAACTGGTGGTAAGCATCCTCGGGTAGGTGCAAGACGGGTGAACAGGAAGATGGAGGGACTGTGGTCTTGTCCCGACTCTGCTAAGTGTCGTGGGCAGGACGCAGGTCTTCTGGCTGGAGGGCACTGAGCCTGGGGGTCTCTGCCCCTTGTGGCTCTGAGACTCTTGTTCTAAGTTCCCACCATTCTTGTTCTGAGAAAGAAATCCCTTGGCTCAGGCTAACAGCGAGTTTACTCCATAAAAATTGGTAGAGAAGTGGCATGAAGCAGCACGCTGCATGGGAACAGGCTTCTTAGGGAGGTCGGAGGACCCAGGCGGCCTCCTCTGCTCCACACACGCCCAGATTCCTTAGGCACGTGGCCCGAGGGCTTTACCGGCAGGGAGCAGTGAGCATTCACCCAGCTCCCCGAAGAAGTGGAAGAGGTTTGATTTATGAAACTTAAAGGGCGCCAGCTCAGAGGAGAAGGGCTAGGCTCTCGAAGCCTCGTTAAGACACTGACAACAGCAAGGGATTCGCCAGGAACCAAACCAGGCTCAGCGAGGCCTGGAGCTGGTCCTGGGAGAGGAGCCCCACCCTCTTGTCAAGGAGGGTGTGGCCCTAAGGGTGTGGTTGAGAGCGGCTGGTCAGGGAATCGCCTTAGAGGAGGAAAGAGAAGGTACGAGGAGGAAGAGGGCGGGGAGCAAGGGGGGCTGCGTGTGTTTCCTTAGGCCTGCGCGTTGCGGGGAAAGAGGGGGATGGGTGGAAAGGCCTAAAAGAGGGAGAAAGAGCAAGTGGAAAGAGACGGCCAAGGAGGAGAAACAACAAGGCAGATGTGTGAGGATGCTGCACACCTGACTCCCTCTCCTCTGGTCTGGGGACCCCCGTCCTCAACATCTCAGGACCGTCCTTAGGGCCAAGTATTCTGTGCTCCCCACACCGTGAAGAATCTTTGTTGCTTGGCAACATTTGAGTTTCTATTGAGTATTTGTGCCAACGGGGGTGGTGGTGGGGGTGATCTTCCCCCTCCCCGCTGGACATTCCTTCCCTTTTCAGAAGGATCAGATCAGGGCTGAGTGCAGAATGAGGTCTCTGACACTTTGACTTCTTTCAAATAATTGGGGCTGGAGCTGGGGACTTGGAGAGAAGTTTAGTTTCATGAAACCAGCCCTGTGTCTGCACTTACTTCACAGAAAGTGGTGGGCTTCACCCTGATTCTGCTTTCACTCTGGGGACCTGCCTTCCCTCCTTTGTCAAGGAATTGGACTGAACAGCCTCAGCCCCGCTGAGCCTCGAAACAACCAATGGCCCCCAGGGAGAGAAACGAAGCCCACAGCCCACCCCGAGCACTGAGGGTGCCCCGGAGGCGCCCGCATCCCTCCCAGCCCTGCCGCCTCCCCAGCCCTGCTGGTTGAAGCCTGCTGCCGCCACCTATTGTCGGGCCCGCCCAAGCGCCGATGGGGCTCGGCCACACCTTGATTTTCTTCCCAAATCCTACTTATTATCTTGGCAGCCTCTCCCTCCGAGACATTCTGGCCGCCAGAACACTCCTCTTTCGTCAGAAGCAGAAGACAACGGAGCTTCCGTCCTCGCCCAGGGGACAAGGCCTGATGGCCGGACCAGCTGTGGCCTGGGGGCGTGGGCTGGGCCCAGACTCCCCGCCCAGGTCTGGCCCGAGCCTTTGCAGATGCTGCCCAGATCCACCCCCGCCCTGGACACAAAAGAAGACAAGGGGAAATGAGAGAGAGAGAGGTTATTCTCCTTGGGAACATTTGCAAAAACAAGATTCATGCTGCTGGTTTGCTTTTAGCAGAGTTCTTGGCCCTCAGATCCTGCCAGAGAAGCTTTGAGCCCATCCTGCCGGGCCTAGGCCCTCATTCTTCATAAAAGAACAGAAAGAATAACCAACAACCAAACAGCCTTTGCTCCGTGTCAGGCCCGGGCCCTTCAGTCCTCGCACTAATGCTGTGAGGTCTGCAGATCACAGGTAGAATGTGCTGGCGTCACCGCGATGTATGCCTCCAGCATCCTACAATTCTACACGCCAACTAGACCTCACGAAAACTGAAATTAAAAAAAAAAAAGTGGTGCAGGCAGGAGCTGAACCCGGAATCCATGCTCTTTACTACTCAATCCTGTGTCTCTCGAGGACTCACTGGCCAAAGAGGTCATGTCCCTTCCCCAAAGTCAGCAGTTAGTCCGAGGCAGAATTTTTATGACAATCTGATTGTCTAATAGGTGCTTTTTTTCTTTCTTTCTCTCTTTTTGCCCTTAAACAACATGCTGGTCTTCCTACCTGCCCCCTGACCCCACCCTGTTCTTCATCGCTAACAATGTGAGAATCACGCTGGTCTGTACCAGGGCCAGATAAACAAACACCACTCTTTCAATAACAGCCCCCACTTATGAGAGCCCACGTTTGGGAGATGCCGTCCCCTTGATCCCAGGACCATGAAAAAATAGTCATTTTCTTGGAAGCCTGTGGGTCCCTGTTACTTTCGCTGCTTGATTGGTGTTTCTCCTGGTGGTAAAAAACTGCCATGTGCTCCAACACATCAGGCCCTGGCATGGTGTGTACACGGCGAGGCACAGGATGATGTGCTTTCCTTCCACACCCAAACATCAGACATCCAGAAGCAGGAGGAAATGGCCCTTTAGGATTCTTTTTCTCCACATGTTTCCCACGGAGACGTGAAGGCCTCTCCCCTCCCACCCCCTCCGTAAAAACAATATTTAGAATGGAAAAGTACACTTGACATAAAACAACAATAACAATGGTCATCCAAGGTCTCATCCACTCTGCCTGCCTTTAATCCCAGCCTTTTCTGCCTCCGGATACATCCTCTATGGCTGCTCCCCAAAGAGAGTGTTTCCTTTTCTGCTTTTGTGGTAAATGGACATCCATACTGCCAGCCCAAATGGTCCTCAGTGGGAAACAGACACATCAAAACAAACCAGCAAAAGCAAAGTAATGTGGACGGGGAGACGACAGAGAGGCGTCGGCGCCGCCACCCTGCACAGCGTCTGCAGAAGCACAGCCCCAGTTTTGGGTGCGACGCTGTGGAGGACGTGGATGGGCAGATGACCAGGCGTGGCCTTGCCTTTCAGCTTTCCTAGTGCCTGGGAGGAGGCATCTGGGTTGGATGGGATGAGAAAACTTTCTTCAGAGTTCACGGTTATCCAGAAAGAGATGCGGATTTCACTGTGGGGAAAACATCAATCAGTGAAAAGACAGAGTCGCGTCTGGAGGTGGCCGAGGCATCTCAGGACTGTGTTATGACTTGCTGGAGATCGGGGGGATCTCAGGTGACGTCCTTGGCTAATTCCCTGATAACCTGGAAGGTCTGCTGTAGAGTGGCCATTTCAGAAAAGTGCTAAAGAGGAAGCATTAGACAAAGGGCAGAACTAAGATCAGGGTAGCTGCTGCCAAGAGCAGGCTCTGATGCATGGTCAGCACTTTTCTAATGGAAGTGGGGGGTCTTGGTAGATAGTGAGCTCCCCACGACTGGAGGAATTTAAGCGTGATTTAGGTAGTTCCTTGGTGTAGAGTTGTAGATGAGTTTCATGTATTGGGAAGGAATTTTAAAGCCCCATTTCAGTCCAGAGAGTCTATAATTTAAAGAGGTAGGTTGGAAAGTTAAATCTGTACACAAAATAGGGTTTAGGAGTTTAAGATATTTTCTTTGCATTCCCTTGTTTCCACTTGAATAAAAGGCAACAAACAAGTATATATCCTTGCATATTTAAATGTCAAAGATACTAGGGAATATTCACAGTGTGTTGCAGTAAGATGCTTAATACATAGTTATGGTAACACATAAATAATTTCTAAAAATAATCCAGGACTAAAGTTCACATATATAAAGAAGGAGAATCATTTTCTGTCTGGAATTCTGCTGTTTATCATGAAGACTTCAGTCACTTTGACATTGACTATTTTTCTGCAGAGAAGAAAATATTGTCTTCCTTGATTCATTTATTTGCTCACTAAACAGATATTTGGTGCCTGTCATAGACAAGATTCTCTTTTCAGGAACTTAGAATCTTAGGGGTGGGGAAGCCAAACATTTTCATAAATAACTGTTACTAGGCGGGCTACCACTCGTGGTTTTAATAACAGGAGGAAAATGACTACTTCTGTCCTATGTATCTGGGAAGGCTTCCTAGAGGAGGCAGAATTTGAGCTTCTTTGAAAAGAAATTGATAGGTAGTTACTGGAGGATGGATGGAAAAACAGACCTTTTTTGGGGAAACTGAATTCCTAGGATTCCCAGTCCAGCATGAGATGTTTGGATCCTCTTTCCTGATTGATGGTGGGGTTTCTGGAGGATTTTGAGCAGAGGAGGGACAAGGTCAGATAACCCAGTGGCACAGAGGATGTGCTAAAAGAGCGAGGAGTTGAGAGAGAGGATCATGGGAGATGCTGATGGTCCTGAACTGGACAATGACAATGGGAGTGGAAAGAAAGGAACGCACAGGAGATAATACTGGAGGAAGAATGCAGGAACTGACTGTGATGTTTTCGGCAATAAAACTGGGGTGAGGGGAAGGAGCGGTGGGTACTTTGGCAGCGGGTCATCCTTGCTCCTGTCTCCCCAGAAAAGCCTGGGCTGTCTTCAGCTGTCAGGGAAATGACCGCGCTGTCTTCTGGCTTCTCAGAAAGCTCTCCTGCGCCATCTGGTAGAGGATGCCTCCACTTTGCCTTTGTCTGGGGGACTCCCACCCACTCTGGTGAATCATGGACATTTGAGCTCTGTGGGACTCCCCCATTACTCACACAGCTCCCAGCTCCCCGTTTCTGATTATGTGACACCCGCAGGCTCAGACTAGTTCTTCAGTGACTCAAGCCCAGGATTTCCATCACTTCTTTGCTGGAGGAGTAGGTTTTTGGTGCTGCTGTTTTGTTGTCTAGCTCCCAGGTGATTGTTCCTTAGACCACCCCACAGCACTGCTTCCCCCAGACTCTGGTGGCCAGTTCAGTAAACACACAGACTGCAGGGCAGGAAGAAGTTATCTGACCCCTAGCTTGGCAGTCATGGAGCCAAATGACCAACATCTCAACTCCCCTACTGTCCCTTTGGAAGTTAATGATTCTCAAAACCTCTGTAGTCTTAGTTACCCAACAGAAAAAAAAAGGGGGGTGTCCACAGAGGCCTGATTGATTTCTCATGGTCAGAGTGCCCTAAAAGTGTCAGGCTACCTGAAAAAGGCAAAGGGGCGATGGAAGGCAGTCTCAGGGCTGTGTTCCTTTGATTCTTTCATTTTGGGGGGAGTGGGTATTGAAAGGAGGTGCAAAACTAATAAAGATTCAAGTGGACGCAGCCAACTAGAGAGGACAGTTCTCCCCATCCCCCACATTAGTTAGGCATTTCCAGCTCCAATCACCAGCAGCTGAAATGGTCAGGGCCATTTTCACCGCCTGTAATGGATCCCCTGTGAGCAAAGGACTTCGTCCAGATCTAGAATGGGCGGTGGTTGTGAGGCTCACATCAGGGCCCGGAACATGGAGAGACCGCTGGCTCTAATGTGGCCCAGGGGATGAGGGAAGAAAAGGGGAAGTGTGGTCAGAAACTGAAGCTGGCGGTGCTGGGAAGGGAAGTGGCAGGGCTGTCGTTAGGGCAGAAGGGAGAACAGGAGAAGGGTAGCAGAGAGCGTGTGTGGCTCTACGTCTCTAACCTCCGTTTCTCTTAACCATGATTTCTCTCCAGAGTCAGCATTCATGCCTCCTATACGTTTCTCAGTTTCCCACCCAGCCCCATGGAGCCCTGACCACCCCTGTCCCAAACCTATTGGGTAGCTGAGGGTAAAGGGAACAATCCCGCTTTGCTTAGAGTGACAAGTGGAGAAACATGTCCTTGGCACCCGCCACAGAACAGTCAGTGGACAGCCTATCCTTTGAGAACGCTGTGAATTCACTGGCTCTGGTGGCCTGGGGCCAACTCCAAGCACCACAGATAATGTGGTTATGGAAGTCCCCAACCACCACGTGACAAACTTGAGGACTGCCTCAGTGCGCTGGTGCTCTGAGAGGCGGGTGCTGCGCCCAGCCCTTCAGAGCTGCAGCGCTGCTCTGTTGATCTTTACTCCCGGGTTTGAGTTGCCTGGCTAGGACTAGGGGCGTGCTTTCCACTGGAGAGAACCATCCATAGCCTTTTGGAGAGAACCCAGTTATTGTGTTAGTGAAATATACTGCCAGGAAGGAAAGTTGTAGCAGCCGATACTTCCAAAGACATAAATGCTCAGAAACGGTCTCTTTTCAGTGCTTTTCTGTGGAGTGAGGCACACAGCAGGGCAGGGAGTGAGGCTCTCCGAAGGCCGCACTGCTTGTAACGGGCGGATGGAAGTCTCAGGAGCACAGGATCTTCTTTATACCCAAACTGTTTGATAGGTCCCCGCTCACCTCTTAGGTACCACTCAGCGTAGTCCCTGCAGAGCTCAAGGATTGCCTCTCCCCCTCCCACCTCCCTCTGGACCAGGGTTTCTCTGCTGGGGGGGGGGGGGTCCTCTAGTAGAGGGACCGGGTATCTTGGGATGATCCAGGCCAGGTAGTTAAGAAGACAGTTGATTCTGTTTCCAGATGTCTTGGGGAGGGCCCCTGAAATGAAAGGAAGCCCCTCTAAGCTGATAATGGATGATACTAATTAAAACCCGACAAACTGGGGGCAATGAAAAGATGGAGCAAGTTCCTCTATGTGTTACACCACAGCTGCAGCCAAACAGCTCTGACTTCTGGCTCAACACAGCAGGCCAAAGCAGAGAGAATGGTGTGTGCCGTACACGGAAGAACCCTTGTTCATCCAAGATATTTTGCACCTTTCTTTGGTGAAAAGATGTGGCATATGATTACAAAAATCTAACTGCCCTGAAAGGGAGTCGCTTCCTCGCTTGATTCCCCCACCCGCGCCCCCGGCCTGCGCTCCACGGGGGGATGATGACCAGAGGGGCTGTGGTTTAGATCAGAAGGGAGGTCCAGTGGCCAGGAACTCCGTGCCCTGGGGGCACGGTGCATGCGCCAAGGTGGAGGTTCAGGGCATATGGAAGGGGATAATGTTCAAGTCTTAAAGGAGAGATCTTGAGCCGGGGCAAGAGGAATCAGACTGGACTTTGAAGGGTTACAGAGCAATCCAAGGAGACAGAAAATCCAGCTCAGTCCCTAGAAGCAGGTAAGGGAGGAAACATAACATTTTCCTCCACGCCATTTAAGAGGCTTCTCTTGGTGTCTTATATTCCGTCCTTGGCCCCTCAACCCCTAATGGGAGAGGATGTTTGTCAATTAGAAGCAAAGGAATAAAAAAGTCATTTATAGGGCCCAAGGAGGATTAAACATAAGACTCATTATATAATAAATTAATTCCCTGCATTTAGGGAATTAAATCATGCCTGTTCCCATCCCCATGGAGGGGTGAGGTCAGGACCTAGTGATGGATCTTGGGGATGTGGAGAGGATGGTCAGGCACAGGGCTGAAAAGGGTGAGCTTTCTCCTCCTCATCCCCGAGGGTGTGTTCCCCGTGGTCCCCCCACTCACGGGGCGAGGATTAGGCGTAGTGACAATTCCTAAGGGCACCAAAATGTTTTGATACACACAGCCTTGTGAACTGAATAGCAGACATCCTACCGCTTGTACTTGGCGTGGCGCAGCGTGGTGACCGCCACCTGGGCTGGGTTGGCAACAGCGACTCAGTTTTGTAGGGTAATAATCGTAGTACTGGTAACACAACCAATGCAACCTCGGCAGTATCTGTCGCGTGCCGGGGGCTGCGCTAGAAGCTCCACCTACATGATCCAATGTGACCCCCCCCACTTCCCTGCACAATTAGCATTTCAGCCCCCACTTCGTATCGGAGGACCCTGAGACCAAACGGTTGAACAACTTTATATGATTTGAACTCAACCTTGGTCTAATTCAGAAACTTCTAACTGTGCATGAAAGTCAAGCAGAAAATTGTTGGAGGTGTGCAGCTACCTGAGAGAAGCGAAAACGAATTTGAATGCGCGGGGAGATTATTCACGGCAGGTGTGAGAGCTCCAAGCTCTCCCCTGAAGCGGCAGGATAAACTTCATCATTTTTGTCATCCACAGTTGAATTGGACACATTTCTACAAAAAGAGCCTAGGTTGCAGGGAAGTGCTCAGATGGGGAAGGAGGGTAGTGGTGGTTGGAATGGGCTGGGGTGGACAGTGGAGACCAGGGTCTGCCTCTCCTTCCTGGCCTGTCAGGAGTGAGGCACACTCTAGATCATTCTAGATTCTGAGTGCCTGCTGAGGAAAGGGAGATGAGAGAAAAAGCTCTGGAAGGGTTGGAATGATTGTACCGGTGCTCTCCAATACGTAACCTGGTCCAGTGTGAAAATGACTCAGATGCACTCAAAGCTTCAATTAAATTAGGTGGAGGGAGAGAGGGAAGTGGGACAGTTGCTGGAGGAGCACAGCCAGCTCCTCCCTGGGCGGGGGCAGCCACACATCCACCCTGCCTAGCGTGGGAAGCACCTGAGCCCTTTCCTTCTGAAGTTCCCGCAAGCCCGCATTGCACCTGACCTGCCTTGGGCATCACAAAGCCCTCTTGCATGTGACATTAAAAGCGCCTCCCCCTCCCGCAGCCTTCACACTTCCTTTATTTTCTAGGCTTTACGATCAGTGGGCTCCCTTCTTCTGCTCTGCTGAGATTATGGCTGAACGCTTCTGTTTGTCCATGCACATTCTTAATCTATATCATTTCCCCATCCTTCCACCCGCTGTGGGAATGAGGCCTGAGGGACTGGAATTGGGGGCGATGTCTCACACAAGCAGAAGGCACTGTTTGGTGGTCTCTCAAGCCACCTCCTTCTAAAAAGCCCCCGGAACTGTCATACTGAGTCGTAGGAAATAAAACCCTCTGCCCCCAGACCAACAGCAAAGTCCCGACTGCGACACAGCCCACAGGCTCAGGTGCAGTGATACAAGTCTAAAATGCCCCATTAGTAGGTGACCAGACCATTAAATTGGAATTAGGTTGTTATCATTATTGAGTACCGAACAGCATTATTATAATAGACGTTGTGGCTCTCACATTTTATATCTCATCCGGGATCAAATTAGTAGCCTGCTCAGTCCATAGGGCATCGAGAAATAGCTGGAATTCTGCAGGAAGGCATCCACTTCTGTTGAAATAGCTGGGTGAGCAGTTTGACAGCAGTGTGGACACTTCCCTAGTGGAAAATGGAAATTTATGTGACCTGGTTGCACAGAGATCTGGAAATTATAGCTCTCAAAGGCCTTTTAAAAGTCAAAGTCCTACTTTTGGCCCCTAAAACACAAACAAAATAAAATAATAACAGTTATCATAAAATTTTCTTGTTTTGAAACAGGCTGCATTAGAGGGATGAGCATATAAATACCTCAGAGGCAGAATTATTTCCATTTAGATGTATGTAAATAGACAAATAGGCACCCGGGGAACTGGGCTACCTAAGTGTTTTCAGGAGTTTATGATGAAATTGTGATAGTTTTTTTATGGCAACTCCTCCTGGTTTCAGCAGATCGTCCACCTGTGTGGGAAAGCGGAATTATTGTATTGGGTCTGACACTAACCTCTCCTTTCCCTTTTGTGTTCGCCTTTCTTTTCAGAGCTTTCTTCACTCCCAAGCCCTCAAAAAGCCAAGATGTTGGTGTTACTGGCTGGTATCTTTGTGGTCCACATTGCCACCGTCATCATGTTATTTGTTTCCACCATCGCCAACGTGAGTTGTGTTCTTTAGCACATCTGTTCATTCAGAAGTTATTTGAATATGTATGTAAAGTGCTACAAAAGAGGTTTAAGCCACAGTCCTTGCCCTTCATGAACTTACAGCTTGGTCGTGGGAAAAAAGAAACACACACCTGCACTTCAAACAACTAAGTAGCAAGTGTTTATAGGAGTGATCCCGCCAGGCTGGGGAACGGAGTGAGGCTCCTCAGTGGAGGGGGAGCTTGGAGGGTGGGTAGATGGGCGGGGCTTCTCTCTGCTAAAGATGTGGGGGGGGGGGGGGAATGGACCAGGGGGCTGCATCCCAGGCAGGCTTGCCAGCCAAGGAGCCCAAGTGACAGGGACAAACTTTGTTCAGGGCATAATGAGGACATTCGTGTGGCACGAGCAGAACTTCCTTTCCTTCTGGGAACCTTGATTAAAAGGATAGATGGGGATGAGAGACTATGGTGGCCTGACCAGAAAATTCAAGTTCTGAGCAGAGAGCAGCATATGAAAGTGGAATTTTGCAAGATTAGCCTGGTTGCCCTGAATTAACTCAAACAAAAACCACCAAAAAATAGGAAGGTGCCAAGTCTCTTCTCTTTGAACCTTGGGCTACTCTGACCTCTAGTGGTAGTTTGCAGCGTTCAACTTCCTTTTAGTTGTGCTTTTCTCAGGAAAAAAACAGGGCAGCTCCTTGGATGCAAAAACCAAGGCCACCCATCACTAGACAGACCAAGATGGCTCCAGAATCTGTTTAGGTCCCTGTTGCAGTTGAAGGATAAATGGGTTTTAAAGTTCAGGTAGAAGAGTTTTGCCAACATGGGTGAGTGTGATTATAAGCAGGGCTAATGTAAGCATTACCATGATGAGACAGAACCTTCCCCCCATGTAGCCCCTTCCAGACTCATTTAGCCATTCTGTATGCCAACCCCCAAGTCTCTCAGGATTAACAGTTCTGATAAATGACTTCAAACTGTATTAGTGGATACCAAGGGCTGAATGTCTGAATTATCAGCCTCTAATATGGGGCTTGGCACTCAGCTGTTTACTGAATCAAGAACAGGCAGGCGAGCTGACACCCTGGGCCTTGCTTTTCCAATAACTGGTGTTTTAACGGACACTCTGTGTGGACAAGGCTGGGTGTTTGTTTTCCATTCCACACACTCTTTTCTCACTTTTCTCTTGGGACTTTTGTGACTTCAGTTTTAGTGGGACCTTATTTCCACCAAGAGAAGGGCTGCTGAGCTGTATACATATGGTATCATATTTAAGACTCAGTCCTTTTGAAGAGTATTTGAAAAAAAAATTTTAAATTAATAAACCCATGGTAAAAATATATATTTAAAACACTACCAGTAACAGTATTAGAGATAATTTTGACAAAGCCATGACTAAAGTACGTGAAAATGTACCAAGAATAATTATTCAGGTTATGTTAATTTTTAAGTAAGATATTACGTTTTTAAATGTTGCTTTAATAAACATTGTTTGGGGAGAAAATTTTGGTTTTGAAATAATTGAATATGATTATTTTATGTCTACAAATAAATTTAATTTGTCAATTAAAAAAAAAGAATTGGTCCTGACACAGGCTGATCTGTCGTTTCTTTTTCTTGTAGAGCAGAGGATCTGTTTTTAAACAACTTTTTGTTTCTTTCTGATTTCAGGTCTGGATGGTTTCAAATAACGGAACAGTATCAGTAGGTCTTTGGAAAAACTGTACTACCGATAATGGCTGCCAGGGAGACCTGTCATATGGCGGTGAAGGTATATACAAAGATACTGTACTCGGGGCTGGCAGTTCGCGCTCAGGGAGAGACCAGCCCCCTGGGGACTGGTTAGCCTAACATCCTCACTCCCTCCCGCCCTGTGTCCACAGACGCCCTCAAGACAGTGCAGGCCTTCATGATCCTGTCCATCATCTTCTCCGTCATCTCCCTCGTGGTCTTCGTGTTCCAGCTCTTCACCATGGAGAAAGGCAACCGCTTCTTCCTCTCGGGGGCCACCATGCTGGTGTGCTGTGAGTATCAGTTTACACTGAAAAAAGGTTCCACGTCGCTCTGAGCGTGGATGTTCAGCTTCAAGAGCTGAGCACATGCTGCTGCGAAATTGCCTTACACAGTTTTCTCCTGTGGTTCTTTGTACTCTTTTTGGAGAACCCCTGATAGTTGCTTGGAATAACAACCCTTATCTGCTTCATTGTTTAAAGCTGGGGCTCCAGGGCGACTATCCCTGCCCATTGGTAGCTTGTATAACAAACACGTGAAGGGGTGGGAACGTGGGGGTCCTTAGATGAAACCACTACCACAATGCATGCGATGAATGCAGTTTGTTGAAAGGCTGTGTTCTGCACCCCCGGGGCAGCCTGCCCTCAAGTGCTGGGGCTCAGTCAGGAAAGCCAGGTGGTGGACCTGAGATTCTGGGTTTTACTTTACAGACACACAAACCAGTGCCAATGTGAGAACCCAAGTACCTCTGATCTAGCAACACAACCATCGAGCTTGGTTCAGGGCACACTGTTGGGGGCTGAGCAGCCAGATTTCATTTTCCCCTTGCTCGTGAGGGAAATAGGCTCTTTCTAAAATTATAAAATCTTTTCCTTGGTCTTAATGTTAAAAAAACCAAACCAACAGCTAACCGTTTTCTCCCCCTCCTGCAGGGCTGTGCATCCTGGTGGGCGCCTCCATCTACACGAATCACTATGCCAACGGTTCTAAAACCGGAGTGCAGGAGAGTCACCATGGCTATTCCTTCATCCTGTCCTGGATCTGCTTCTGCTTCAGCCTCATCATTGGCTTTCTCTATCTGGTCCTGAGAAAGAAATAAGGCTCAGCCATGAATGGGGATCTGGGGGGTGGGGAGGAGGGAGCCGTTGAATCTGGGAGGGAAGTGGAAGTCGCTAAGTAGGAAAAACCAAGAGAGGGAAGGGGGTGGGGGAGGGGAAGAAAGAGGGGAGGGGCGGAAACCCAAACGTTGCTGAGCGGGGCCTGTGCTGTCCAGCCCCCGCCCTGGGAGAAAGCCGTGGGCTAGGACGAATGCTCCCATGATGCGGGCCAGAGGGCCTCCCTCGGCTGTTCTGTTACACACACTGCCTGGGGCCCCACAGCAGCCACGTCTCGGGCTCCACTTCCGAGGGTGAGTTCCGGGTCTCGCCCTGCAGCCCTCAGACCTACTGGCCCGCGTTAACCTAGTGGTACAAGGTCCGGCAAGAGCAGATGTTTTTGCGCGGAGGATACTAAACCTGGGAGCCACCCTGCCCTTCTGACCCAAAGCAGAACATCACAGCGCAGTGTGAAGGGGCTGCAGGAGGCCCGGAGCCAGCGAGCCGTCATCCCTCCTCAGAACAGACAGTTAGCTCTGTGGAAGTCAGCGGTATTTGTGACAAAATGGAAGGAAGGGAGGTCTTGATTAAGGCCAAGTTGGTGGGTTAGCCAAACCGAGAAAGACAGCTTTTCCCAGTGGAAGGCCTGGGGCACGGTCAGGGCCCAGACTAGACCTCACACAGCTGTCCCTCGTGGAGACCTCTTGCTGTGGACTTTGCTAGGCCTCTTGCTTGAAGCCAAGGCAGCTCCCTGAAGTTTCTGTAAAGCCACTAACGACCAATTCAGTGGTGGAAGCACCACGCAAGTTACGGGGACAAGGGGCACTCTCGCAACAAGGCTATATTAGGTTATGTTTTTAGGATCCCCTCTCCGTGCAATCAGTGTTCGTTTTAAGTACCTAACGTGAGACATAGCTCCTGGAAACACAATCTGTTACTCTCCCTCTAAATTCTACACTTTTGAGGAAGTTTTATCCAGTTATCCATGTTGGGGATCAGGGCTCCTGGGCTCAGAGACAGCTGTCGCTTTGGCATGAGCTGGAGCGGTCATCTTCCAGAGGTCCTGCCCAGCCCGCAACACAGGTGAGGCAGGGCAATTCCGGAAGCTTCTTAAAACACATGCAAACCAAAACCGAACAACAGATCGTTGGGTGAAAGGTGCTATATAATTGTCAAGTATTAAACATTCTAGATTTCAGTCACGATAAGAACAGAGTGTCTGTACTTCCGGGAAAATAAGACAATTTCCATGAGAGAAATTAAAATACAGGTGATGGGAAGATATTTTCTTTAAGAAAAAAAATTACCCCCTAACTCTTGTGGTGCCCAGTTGGATGGTAATTGAGCTTGTCTGTTTCCACAAGAGTGTTTCTATAGAGGACTTAGAAGCATGTAGTGTGGTTTTCCTGGTCAAGCAGGCTCTGGCCTGGTGCAGCTATCTTAAGCCATCTCAGATTCTGCCTGGAGGGTTTTATTTTTGGGGGGAAGACATTTCCCTTATCAGTCTGAGATCTACCCTAAGGGAGAACCTGAGACATCTTGCCTACTTTGTTTCTCCTAGCTCCCTTCTCCTCCCATTTCTTATATACTTTTCCTTCTGCCACGATTGCTGGTATTTATGTAAAAGGACTATTACTAAGTATATTTCTTTGTGTTCATTCTGGTTAAGGGAATGTTGAGGGCAGACCACCAAATTGTCTGGGCTGGGGTTAAGCGGTTGGCAAGCAAAACTTGTCAGATGATGAACTTTAAAATTATGATTTAATGATCACACGATTATAGAAGGTTGTCTAATGTGCGGAAATGGGCTTCCATATCAGATATATCCAAAAGAGATACTAGCTTTGTGCTAAAAAGTCACACAATGACTGGAGTGAACTATGTATTCCCTTGTCTTTTACTTTGTTTCCATGACATTTATGTTTCATGTAATTTGCATTACGTTGGTGGGTTGTTCTAGTACTGTATTTGGCTTCTTCTTTAATAGATCGATATTTCATATACTATAATTGTAAATATTTTGATACAAATGTTTATAACTCCAGGTATATAAAAACAGATTCTGATTCCCTTCACCATGTGAATGTTTTCTTTCAAAAAAATGTAAGAACAATATGGCCAATAACTGTGTTTATTCCGAATCGAGTTGTCAATCAGTTTGATTTGGACAACTTGGCATTTATCTGAGACATGAAGCTACTTTCTGGTAATACATTAGGCATTTCTACAATAACTCTTTCAGACAACCGAATGTTATTAAGTATAGTTTTTATCTTGCTTTAATTAAACCTCTTCAGCAAAAAATGGAACTTCATAAGCTGATCCATTAGAGAGAGGCTATGATCTTGAATCAGAATGGCTTGTGACATTAAGAAATGAAATACTTGTAAATTTTCTTTGAAATAATCAACTCCTCTAATGTGTCTTCAACATATAAAGCAATTCACAAAGGCACACATCACATACATTGGCAGGAGCCCATTCGTTGCATGAACTGGGGGGTATGGGCTCTAGGAGAGAAGGAAAGCTTTAATGCTTTCTGGGCTCAGTAAAGGCTGGAATCAAGGGTGGAAAGCAGGGTAGGCGCTGTGAACCCCAGCATCCTGTCAACACCAATATGGTAAGAATGGTTTTAATGTGAACTGGGTAATCTTTCAGTCCCCTGTGGTCTTGGATGAAATAACTGCACAGAGCAATGCACAAAAGAAGACACAACGGAGCCTGAAAATAAAACCTCAGCATATTCTTAAATTAAATTAGTCACATTGCATTGACTATTGATAGCCTCTCAGGGACCCATATGATTCCTTAGATTGCTTCTGGGAGACTAGTGTAGGAGGCGACTCCTCCCCCACATCATATGCCCAGTCATGGATTAGACTTCCAAAGCATCCCCTTCTTCCTCTCTGCCTATGGGTCTTTAGTCAGAATCTCCAACGAACTCCCAGCCCTACTCAAGGTGCCCTCTCCTGCTAAGATGGAATCTTCCACCTCAAAGCCCCGGATGGTGAATGGGGAGGCACAGAACCAATAGGATGGATATATAGATCTCTGTATCTCTATCTATCTATCTATCTATCTATCTATCTATCTATCTATCTGAGAGGGAGAAATATATTTTGATGAATTGGCTCATGTGATTATGAATGCAGGCAAGTCCAAAATGTGCAGGGAGGGCTGGCCGATTGGAGAGTCAGGGGAGAAACCAATACTGTAGTTCAAGTCCAAAGACTTGTATGCTGGCAGAATTTTCCCTTGTTTAGGGGACGTCAGTCTTTTGTTCTATTGAGACCTTTAACTGACTGGATAAGGCCCACCCACATTATGGCAGGTGACCTGCTTTCCTTAAATTCCACTGATTCAAATGTTGATCTTATCCAAAACACCTTCGCAGAAGCATCCAGAATAATGTGGGCACTGTGGCCCAGTCAGGTTGACATATAAAATTAACCATCATTGGTGGGGGTCTAGCTTATTAAGCATTTTCAGAAGTGATTTAAAAGAAGCTTAAACAGTGGAAATCTTTATGTTTACAGCTGACACGTAGCTTTTTAAGTAGCAAAATAGTGAGACATGGGGGTTAACTTGCAGGGTGATGTTGGCTATCCTGTGAAAAGACAGGAAGTTGTCAGAGATCTTTTAAAAGGAGCAGCTTAATGTTGAACTTAATGTCTTAGGGAGAGTCCAACTGAATTGAAGTGGTTAAGTAAACACTTGTAGGTGAAATGGGTCCAACTTACAAGTTTAGGGAAAATAAACGACAGAGCCCTCCACGCCCACTTAAGAATGGGCCCCCTTATTCAAGGTGATAAACCTGAGCTACACCACTCTGCTTTGGACTCAACTATTACAATCCCTGTGCAAAACTTCACAGTTTCAGACACAGAAAAAAATTTCAGAAAGGCTTTCAAAGAAGGCCTGTGAAAACTAAGAGGAGATTGCGCCATGGTTTTGCAGGGGAGGCTTGGTGCTGGGCGCCTGACTCACAGCCTGCCTTCCTTACTGTGCACTTCTGGCCCCATCCGTCATCACGAGGGACCTTGAGTGCCTGCAGGTGGAGACCCGTGCCCACACATCCAAGACCAGCCCTCACCGCTTCCCCCTCCTGCAAATGGCTGCCCCTCAGCCATCCCGGACCACCCGTGACATGGTCTGACCTCTGAGTGGACTGGACCTGAGAGGAGGCTCAGGGGAAGGAGGCCTAGAAATGAGGTTGGGGATGTTTGGGCAGGGAATGTGGGGTCCTGGATAATCAGAATATAATCTGGAAGGAGAGTGTGGGCTCCACTGGGCATGCTCCTTTGGCTCCAAGCCTAAGGACTTCTTGTCCACGTAGGGGTGTGGCTGGAGGAGGGTCAGAGCAGAGCTGTAAAGCACAGGCCTCGGGAAGGCCCTCTCACCAGGTCTAAGGGCAGTGGTTTCACAGCCTTACTTCTCACTCACTATTGTCCAGCCTCCCCTTCAGGCAATCTGCTTCTGCCCTCCCCACTCCAAAGCGAAGGCTCTCCTAAGGATCAACAGTCTCTTTAGATTCCCTAGCCCAGTGAATACGCTTTTTTTTTTTTTTTTTTCCTTGATTCCCTCTTCATTTTATCTCTGTACTCTGCATGGGTGACTCAGTTAAATTCATATAGTTAATCAACACTTATCTTGTAAGGATTCCAAAATCTGCATTTGACTCAGACCCATTTTCTGGATCCAGTCCCACAAGAGCCCTGAATTCTACAGAACACATTACGTTCCTCCCCCTCGCCTAGTCTCCAGAAATAACCACCTGTCACTCGGATGCACAGACCAGAAACCCAAGTGTCATTCACCATTCCGCCTTTTCCCTCATTCATCACGTCTAATTAGTAACTGTATCTTGTTGATTTTAGCTTCTAAATATTGCTGGACTCTTTCCCTTTCTTTCTATCCCCTTTGCTATGATATTAGTTTAGACCTTTAATGGCATTTATTTAAAGTAGCTGAATAGCCTCCTAAGAATTCACTGCTATCACTCATTTTCCACTCTTTTGCAAAGATGATTGCTTAAAATGCAAATGCGATCATGTCCTTCCTCTGCTTTCAATCCGTCAGTGGCATCTTCGTGTTGTTCATGATAAAACTCAGAATCCTAAACTCGTCCATCTCCCCCTACCCTTCTGTCCTGGAGCTAAAATGTCCTGCTGACTCTATGCTTTTGGGAGTGTTTCCGCCCACTATTCCATTTTCCCAAATATCCTTCCTTTGTCTGGTATCTGGCCCCCCTCTTCTGATTCCTCAAGAGTCAGCACACTCCTCATCTCTGCAAGGGGGGCCAGACTACCCCAGGCCCTCCTGGGTGCCCTTCATCAGTGTTTACAGAACTGCCTTGTGCAAATGCCGTTGCAACGTTTTTTTCACAAACTGTTTTAATTGTGGGTTTAATTGCACCGCTTCCTCCCAAGGCTGTGAGCACCGCAAGGTCAGGGAACCCATCTTTCATTTCTTTACATTTAGCACTCTGCCTGGCAGTGAGCCGACGTTCAGTATGATGGTGTGAGAGGTGCCAGGGAAGGTGCTGGCGGATATCACAGACCCTGACCCCACGATATTTACCGTCTAGGGAGAATGAGACTGGTAGTTCCAAAGCAGGTGCTGCGTAGTTAATGCTGATTGATGCTGAGAAGGAAGTAGGGAAAGATGCCCATAGGTGGGTGTTTAAAAATCTTTTTAGGGTCATCAAATTTGATAAAAGCCATCTCTGCAAAAATGTACACACACACATTTTTTTTCCTTAAAGATTAGGACACTCACGAATTCCCCCAGAGCCATCCATGGATTTCCTAAGTAATCCACCCCTTAGAGCTGGGTTAGAATGGCCCCTGCCTTAGAGCAATCTGCCTGGCCCTCATCTAGCTGTGCTCCATGACCTCATGTGTCTCAGGAGCTTTTAAGATGAACCTGAAGGGTGGGTAGAATTTTGGAAGTTGTGCATAAGGAGGAAGAAGGAAGCTATCTCAGAAACTGGACTGAAAAAAGCATGGATGAGGAGAAGCTAGCTGGAGAAAGGGACCTCTTTGGAAAGGTAGATTGGGGTCTCTGCTGCAGAAAGTCCTGACTCCCAGAGTTAGGAATTTTACACTGATTTGGTGGGATCATGCAAAGCCAATAAATGTTTTTTTTTTTTTGGTGGGGGGGTGGCATGCCATAATTGGAATGTGCTCTGAGAGGATGACTTTGGCAGATTATAGAGTGGGTCCTGGGGAAGAGAAGGAAGATGGGAGAAGGTGGGAAGCTGCTGCAGTGGCTGAGGAAAGAAGGAGAATTGAAGAAACTGGACAAAGTGGATGGGGCAGGAGTGGAAGAGATTAGCACAAAAGACATGACTTAGACGCCGCGCAACTTAGCAAGAATTCAAGGAGAAGGCAACAGAGATTATTCTGATGTTACATACTAGACGCTGGGAAACTAACCATGCTGCTAATGAAACAGGAAAGCTGGAGGAAGAGTTAATTTGAGGGGGAAGATGATAAGCTTGGATCTGGACAAGCAATGTACAAGGAGCCAGCTGGACATTTAGGAAGCTCTCCCACTCAACTCGAAAGATGTTCTAGGGTAATTTTGAAAGGTTCCATTCTAGAGTGGTCCTGGAGGTCTCTGAAGGACCCCAGAATATAAACATCCTAGGAGGCTGCAAATTCACCGAGCTTAAACTCCAGATAGCTAAGCTTTTCTGGGCACATTTGTCATCTTGGGTCAATTCACTTGGGACTGACCCTTCTTGTATCTATTTTAATTCAGTTGTCACTTGTTTTAGAATTTACTTTTAAAATATTTTATTGCCCAATTTAGCTTCCTCAAATTAGCATCATATTTTCTCATTATGTTGGTTCAACTTGGATCTTGTAGCCCCGTGGGGAACAAGGCAGCTGGGGGCAGGGGGGTGGTCATGGAGGACATGGCATGGATCTGGGGCACACTTGGAGTTTTAATTTGGTAACCCGTGAAACTTGTTTAAAAATATCTGATTTGCTTAAATTTGCTTTTCAAAAATGTTGTCTTTTACAAACTTTCCCTTTTGAACATGTTTACCATCTGCTTTTGTTTTTAAAATGTTTGTCCTTTTTTTTTTTTTTTTCTATTTTAAAGATATTTTTACCTTTGTCCAAACTCTCTTACCCTCAACACGGAGACTTCTTTTGGGCAAACTACTTTGATGTGCAGCCCCTGAACATCAATCTCACCAATGAGAGATCTAGAATGGTGCCCGGACCTGGCATGGACGTGAGCCAGATGATGTTATGAGCAAGCCCATGTGATACTGGGATGGATAAGGAAATATGCAGATGAGGGACAGTAATTTCTCTCTATTCTGAATCAGTCAGATTATAGTCTGAATTAGAGGACTGTGTTCAGCCTTGGTCACCACTGTTCAAAGGGATGTGAAGAAATTGGAGAGACTGTAGGAACACGCAACAAAGATGATTAAAGGGTTGGAAAATAGGTCCCAGGATGAAAGATGAAAAGGTTTTTTGATGTCTCTGGACAAGAAGACTAAGGTGGGATGTGATTCGGAAAGGTCTTTGTAAGGCATTGGTTGATGGAAGGATAGAACTACAATGCATGACGGAGGAAGAGTGTGAGCAAACCTAAGAGAAGAAAAAATGCTCTGTCTTGAATAATTTAGACCAGAGCCAATCTTTTGCCCTTTCCTGTCCTCTTGGCAGACCTTACCAATTAATCACAACACTCCCTTCTGCAGAGTTTGGGCCAGCCCTCATAAGTCCTCTGCTCAGAATTCCAGGCAGACTCTACCTGTCCTTTGAAATTTTTACTGAAGAAGAAACCCATCTGCACCTCTAGGTTTAGACATTTATCTTTCTGAGGGATTGAGGTTTTACCTGATGAATTCTCAAAGCTCTTTCCAGAACCGCGACTCTACTAAATCTTTTGGTTAAATAAGTTTTATGAGAACTGGCCTTCGTTTATAGATAATAGTGGATTTTTGGCCTTTTGAACAAACTGGGACATCTTTAGAACAATTTTAGCTAAGGAATTGGGGATTTTTGCTGTATAAATTTTTATCATATAAAATTTAGCTGTCTCAAAAAAATCTCTTTAGAGTCAGCCCAGAGAGTCTCATAACGCTGACAAACTTGAGGAGGTAGTTAACAAGGAAAGAGCTTCTCCCGGGATCTTCTCTTTAAAAATGCACTATCTGGTCCAGGAGAAGAAAACTGGCTCTGAGGTGACCCTGAATGCTGATTGGCTGAGGAAGTCATCAAGACGCACCAATAGGGCAAATTGGAATCTCTGCTTTTTCTGCAGCTCTTTGTGAGTTGTTGTGAAAAGACCTGATGAACAGTGGTTTTCTGACACCCAGTCCCTGGGAGGTAAACAGTGATTAATGGCAGATCAGGAGGCTGAAGGGCAGAAATCAATAGTTGCTGTTACTCGGCAGTAAATTATGAGACGCTTTGGACAAGAGCGACAGATGCTGTTTTTCTAACCACACTGTTTGAACTTCAGTTGTTTATACATTTCCTCTCTCCCTGTGGGTCTGAGTTTCTATCTTTGCCGTATATGCCCTAAACATATGGGGATATACATCAGGACAATTAAAAAAGTGACAGCTCATTCAACTTGCTAATATCCAAATTGTCTTCTCTATCGTCGTCTCATCAGCTTTTCTGATGATGACTGGCGTGATTTGTTTTGTTGAAGGAAAGCCTTTGGATCATAACATGGATTAAACTAAAACAAAAAGAACAGATTGTGCTTTTTGTAGAACAAAGAAACTGAAGAATTTCCTTTGCTGAGTTTCAAGTGCTTCTTCCTCAGGGAGGTCAGCACAGGTTTCACCATGTTTTGGACAACTTCACCGTGTTCCTCCGAATCAGATACTTACGTCTGCTAGAAGGTTCACTTCTGAAACGTAATAAAGAAAAAAAAGTCTTCAGAGATATTCTTGCTATTTTTTTGTTAGTTGTTGACCTTCAGTGTTTATTGGTTTTCCTATCTTTTCCTTATTTATGGTCCTTGCACCTCCCCTCCCCTCTCCTCCCCCCTTTTTAAAAGAACGGAGTAGCTTCTTGAAGTGTGAGCTAATAAGGCAGCTGTTAGGACATTTGCTGTTTTATCGATGCTGCTTAGGCTGATAACCAGAAGAAATGAGACTTCAGCAGGGGAGCCTTCTCACAGCCCATCACACAGGGGTACAGTGAGTGGTCCATCCACTGCTGCTTGCCTGAAATAGCCACCAGGTACCTCCGAGAACAAACTCATGGGGGCCTCCAGAGTCAAGATTGCAGAAAGCATATACCCAGACATCCCTATCACCCAGGGACATTGTAACCACCGAGGGAGGGGTTGGCTCCTCTTTCCACCCCACCCCCCCAAACCCCCCCATCTTGTCTGCCTATGGACGGCAGGCACACCTGACCGACCTATAGACCAGAGCTCAGAAGGGGCGGGGAGCCTCCTGCCAGACTTGATAATGATTATTTTGAAAGAGAGAGTGAGAAGAAGATTTTAAAATGCAACCAACAGAGCCTTATAGACCTCAGAGCTATAAAGCAGAGAAATGATGGTTTGAGGGGCTCTGAATGAAGGCCACATCATAAAAGCTACTGAGAGATGATCTAATTAACACCAAGGACCCTTCCCTTGACTGTGAGTACCTGCAGGGCTCATTCTATGGCTTTTTCCTCCATTGTTTGCCCAGAGCTTGCCCCACTTGCTTGGCTCCTGTAGCCGACATTGAATAAACATTCACTGAACAGATAAACAAGGGAAGGGATGAAAGAATTGTGACTTAAAATGAAGGAGAAGTAGACTTGCACTGAAGCACCAGGGATATAAGATAAACCTGCAGGGGACCTTCTCGGCAGGGAATATTGTTGGAGTCTGTTACAGGTATTCAGGAGGTTTCATGTAATCCAGGGAGACGCAGGACCACGCTAGAATGTCAGCAGGGCTGGGGTGATTCCAGTGGGCTTCCTGCAGGAAGGCATGGCCTAGCTTCTCGAAAGCTCACATCCTTCTCTTGATGTTGATGGTTCTGAGTCTCAGGAAGGTTCCCCTCTTCCATGTTCCCTTAACTGGCTGTGTCCATTTTCCCAGATGATTCTAATTTCCTTAGAGTCACCCCAGGACAGGAGCCACTGATCCTGCCGCATTTTTGACAGTGCGGTACTGGCAGTCTTTTTCAGAGCTCAGTCCTGGTGCTAGCTAGCAAGTGTTAAGAAACAGAAGTCAGAAGCTACGCCCACCCACCTTTTTTTGCATTGGCATCTGTGGACCTATATTGTGCAGTTGGTATAAATTCCATACACCAGAGAAATTCAGAGTAAAAAGTTCATGTGGAGGCAGAGAATGAGTTGGAGAGGACTCGGAACAAAAGGACCCAGAATAAGAGGACAGTTTATGAACATAGGAAGCCGTGATTTCTGCTTTTTTTCAGCCAGAAGATAAATAAGGATACTGTATCAGTCCTGGGTCAATAAGACATATTTTACAACAAAAAAATCAATGCATTTCCATTTTCCGGTCCTCTTTGCTCCTTCTGGCTTGGAGCTACCTGTGGGGTGCTGAAGTTGCCGGCTCCTTCCTGATGGACCCTGCACGGCCGAGACCTTAAGGAGGGTTAGCGTGTCAACCGCTTAACAAATGAGATGAACGTCCTTATCCTAATGAGTGGCTGGTTCCAGGTCTGTTATTTCACACGTTGACACTAGATGTCAGGGAAAGACTTAGTGTTCTAATTTGCAGGTCTCACACCACTTCGGCAGAAGGGGAGGCTGCCTGCGGAGAGAAATCAGGTGCTGAAAACTGGCAAATTTCCCACTATGAGCCGCCAGGGACACCAGGGTTTCTTATGTCAAAACATCACTGCCCTGTTCATGCCCTATTAGATATACTCTTGACGTAGTTGAATCCCACATACAGAGAGGGTTAGATCAAGGTCATTTCAGAGGAATGGATTTTTTTGAGGTGGGGGGATAAGAATCACCAATTTACTCTTTGAATTTTATTATAAAAGTATTTAATTTTTACTTAGAAAAAAAAGACAGCAGATACAACATGGTCGTTTTCCTATAATCCTTTTTATTAGTGAATTAGGAAACAGTCAAATTAATTAAAAATTACATGAATGTCTCATAAGATCATTCCAATGCTCAGTGGTAGTTCCCTACATTTTGAAAAACTAGCGTTTTGTTTTATATGATATTAAGTAAAAATGTGGTTTTACTGCAGAATAACTGAGTCTTGACCTGCTTTAGTTACATTGCCAGATTCCCAAGGCTCTCAGCCCCTTAAACAGGCTTTCTGATGTAATAATAAAAAATAAAAACACTCATGTGCTTTTTCAATTACTATGGATGCCACACATTCAAACATTCCCCGCCCCACTTTTTTTTTTGACTTGAAAGAAGGCAATGTGAGCAAACTGGAATCAGGCAGGACAGTGGCAAAGGACAAAGCCAGGAGAGGGGACGTGATTTTCCTCATTATGTACATTCTTTCCCCCCAATTCCAAAGGGTCACAGCCATCGTGTTCTCAACCACCCTTTGGAAATAACCAGTCATCTACCCTCCCAAGGTTAAAAATAGTCCCCCAGCGGGAGGAGAGCCCACCCAGGCACGGTGCAGCAGGCTGCCTGCGGAAAGACGTTCCAGGAGTCCTCTTGGCGATTCGGGAAGTCATTATACCATCATCAAAATGAGCATTATTAATATCACATGGGTGTCCCCTTCAGTTATTTGTGAGCTGGGCACAAATATTCGTACAAGGCACAGGGAGCACGAAAAGGAAAACACAGAGCTTCTCTGAAGGCTCACAGTGAAGACAGGACGGAGACATGCCAGCAAATCCTGCCAGCGTTCACGAGAGATGTTCACAGCACCTGCTGGTTGTCCCACAGAGTCATCTCGACAACCCCATCCTCTTGGAACTTTCAGATAAAAGTTGATGAGGACAAAAAATAGAAGTGGTTTTGTAGTGTAACTCAGATTAGAGGATTGCTTAGACAGGAATAAAAAGAAGCAGGGAGTTGAATTCACACAGACCTGGGTAATATCCCTTTAGATCCAGACGACCAGGCCCCTGTCCTGGACCCTGAAACTCTAGAGGGCTCTGCTCTAGGGGGAGTTCAAGGGGCCAAGGGGACATTCTTGCCTGGAACCCAAGCCCCTCCCGGACCACACTTGGGTCCTAGGGACCTAGGATTTCCTGCCCAAAGAGACTTAAGCATCCTTTGGGCTGGACCCTTGGCTTGAGGAGTGAGCAAGGATGGCTGTTTGAGGGGAGGGGAGACAGAGCTTGCACACGTGGGCTAGGATGTCCACATATGTGCGTGAAACCACTTGTAATGCAGGATGGAGCAGAATGGAAGATAAATGTGGGGGTCCTGGGGCTTCCCTTTAAACTCTTGTCCTAAGCTCTGCAAATGTTAAGTCTGGGCCTAGATCCAGGTTGAGATAATTTCCTATAAGTTGAAATAAAATCCAAATTCCTTGTACTAGCCTTCAGGGCCCTTTGGGATGGGGCCACCACCCATGTCTCCAGTTCAGCTCTCACCAATCCATCCTTCCTCGCTGCACCCAGTCTGCTCAGGCCTTTCTGTCCCAGGAGAATGTCAAGGTTATTCCTTCCATGGAGACTTTAGCCCTTGCTGTTCTCCCTGCCCTGAGTCCTCTTTTTCTAGAAGGTCTTCAGTTGAATAGTTCATTCTCATCAGTCAGATTTCAACTCACATGCTCAGAGAGCCTTTCATTTATCACCCAGTTTAGAGGAAGGGCCTTCGCTGTGATGCTCGATGGTACCACCAGGCTGTTGTCTTGACAGCAATGATCACTATTTGAAATTCTTCACTCATCTGTTCGCTTGCTTTTTGACGCCCCCCCCATCACATGTCACATATGCCTCCTGAGAGCAGGGTTTGTCTTGTTCGCTCAGTGGCTCCCAAGTGCTTTGAAGAGTGCTTGGCGTATAGCAGCTGCTCGAGAAATACCTCAGTGGATGAATTTTCAGATGGTTTTGTCAGCTATAAAATGAGACAATGCATAGTCATCGTGTAGATACCATGTATAGATTAGAAACAACAGAAAAGCGCTAGCAACCATTCCTGGTATATATTAGGAATTCAATAAATGTGATTTTCCATAATTTCTTGCCCATTTTACAAATTCATCTCAAGTTTCCTAAAATGATAAGAATTCCATGCCTCTGGCTCTGAGTTTCCCCCAGAACCCTACTCCCCCCACCCCTTCCCATCCATGTTCTGCTCCCGTTCCTGGCGTCTACACCCCCGCTGGGCCTGATTCTTTTCTGGACCAGAAAAGTTGTCAGTGTCAGTGTGCCCCCTGGTGGCCATTTCAGAAATCAGCCTCTAATTGATTTCCCTTCCACACTCTCCTTTGAGTAGACAGTCATTTTCCTAACATTCAGATTGTCTCCTGCCGTTACTCTGCTCAAAACACTCAAGGTTCTCTAGTGTATAAAGAATAAAGTCCCATCTCCTCAGCCTGCCATCCCAGGCACTTCAAAGTCTGGGTTCAACCTGCCTTCCCAGTGACAGTCTCTTACTCTTCCCCTGCCTCCCAACCACCACATGCTTAAGTGCAGGGCATCTTGATCCCCCCCCCCACCCCCCCGACATGCCTCTGCTTCATCAACTTCCATGCCTTTCTCTCCATCGGAAATGCTCTCCCTCCACGTTTACCTGCCAGGTTAACCCCGCACTTCTCAAAGCCAGCTCAAATGCTGACTTCCATGAACTGACCCCTACCTGCTTCCTGAAATCCACTGGGCCCATAGACCACACTGTTCATGATTCCACCATCACAATTATATTATGTCTTACGATCGGTATGACTTTTTACAGACTTGTCTTTGCCATTTTGTAAGTTCCTTTAGGACAGGGGTGGTGTCTGCTTTGCTCATCATGGGCATAGTAAATCAGTAAGATTTGCCGAATAGGTAGATGAATATCAATGCTGAGGCTGGGGTTCATCTTCTGGGGTCCAGCCAGGTGGCGGGTCTAAGAAGTAAGAGGCCACATATGGCGACACTGGGACAGAATCTTTTGAAGTTGCAATGCCTTGGACAATCTGGGGTGCACAGTCATCCTGCAATGGAAGTCGAGTCTCCTGTGCGATTCTGTGAACCCTCGCCTCCTTAGTGGGGTGGGGCACACCATCATTTCCGAATCTCTTTCTTTCTTTTGAGAGGATGAGGACCTTGGGATAATGTCATGGGTACTCTGGTATGCCAAAATAAAAGGCCAAGTGGACGTTGATGTCATTAGAATACCAACCACATGTGCAGGGGAAACTGGATTCCTGCAACACTCTATCTTTCCCCCAATTTAACTGAGTTTTGTATTTCTTTGCCTTGTATCCCAAGGTAGCTTTGTATTACAAGCAATAGAGACAGACAAGACTGACATTATGGTATAATCTCTCGGCTGACTTTGAGACAAAGGACTCGGGAATAGCTAATGAACACAACACAGTCCTGGAGAGTCGTCACCCTGACTGAGTCCCTTTGTTGTGTCTTGTAATGACATTTCGTTCCTCAGCTTTCTCACCTGAAACTTGGGGATATCTGATTTCCAATATTACCAACAAATTAGGCATCCAGTGAACACTAATGGAGTCACACCAATAAAATGGAACATTTTCCAGAAAAATGCCAGTTGTCTTAGGAAGGAAAAGCCAAATTTGAATTTACATACTTGGGACCTGTTTTTCTGGATCGGAGACCTACACCCTAGACCAGCATCATACATGCATCATTTTCTATTGCTCTTCTTGGCTCTTGGGGAGGACGTTGGCCTGACTCAGAGAACACCCTTCCCACGTTCTTTGACTGATTAGGTACCTAGTGCCTACACACATTCTTGCTCAGAAGGGAGCAGCAGGTGGCTGGATGTGGAATTTTCACCGTCAGGTTCTGTACAGAGGGCAACATCAGGCCAGACCCCAAGAACACAACCTCAGTATGAGATCTGAACCAGCGGGAGGGACTGCTGGGAGCCACTGAGCCAGCATTTGGGTCTCTGCCTCTATTACTGGGGGGAGAAATATGTTTTCTCACAGGACATGCCCCACTGATAAGGAAAGGGACCCACCGTACTGCACACCACCAGTTGCTCCATGTGGTTTAATAAGCAAGACATGCCATAAATACTGAGCTCTCTGACCTACAGCACCAAAACTCAATACCTGAGTGTAGTGTTTACAGCAGTCTGAGTCTGGCGAGTGAAGGGCAGGTTTCGACCTTCCCTGGTTGGTTGGTTTGTTTATTTCAAACACTCCTCGGCTAATCTTGGATCTTAAGTACATTGAAGACCAGTTAAGTTGAGTTGCTTCTTGACTATTCAGAACAACATGTCACTCGGGCCCTGATCTGCCGGAGACCCTGGCAGCCATCCTTGGGCCAGGGTTCAGAGGTTCCTGGAGGGTGCTAGCTGGAACTTGGTATTCTCAGGAGAAAGTGCTCCCCTGAGACCCCCCCGGGTCAGATCGTTCATGCTTATGCAAACTTGTAGAAGGATTGTTCCAAAAGTGCCAGCCACTACCCTGAAGGCAGTGTATAATTAACATCATGTTCCCAGCGAACACAAGCACCTCGGCGTGGCTCTGGAATTCAGACCACCATCCTCGAGGATCAAGCCAAAGCCCCATCTACAGCTTTTTTCTGTTCCCTGACAAATACACCCCATCTTACTATCTTCTTCTCACAACCAGATAGTGTCTGTGAGGTAAACAGCCAGTTGCATGGTGTATGGTTACTGTGCTCTATTTGAAAGTCTCTTTCAAACACGCCATCTACTAGGACTACTGTGGTCCAGGAGTAACTGGGGGTACTCACTCCTGGGCAGTCTGTGAGCCAAGTTCAATAGCTTTCATGACTCTCCCCCATGATCAGGGGCAAAGTTACCCCCCAGGCACTCGCTGCTATGAGCTAACCAACTGCAGAGCCATGCAGACGCATTTACAGATGAGCTGTGATGCTCGTGCTGGCATCCTTCATCCCGCGGGTGCACAATGTCTTCCATAAGAGTGATGTGGTCTCAGCCAGATGTGCATTCAGCAGTTGCTTCCTCTCAGCCCTGTTCTAAGAAGGGAACGGCTGTGCTGTCCCACCAGTGTGAGAAGTGAGAGGGGCAAGGAAACATCTGTAGCTTAGAGCAACGGGCTGCGGGGGCAGCCAGTCATATGCAATCCTCAATCCCCGGGTGTAAGCTCTGTGAATAGAATTGGTCACCAGAGACACTTTAAAATTATTAAGTTAATTTTTATGTAAGCTTGAGCTTGTGTGAATGAGAGACAGACAGGTGGAGAGGAAAAGAGGGAGGGAGAGTGGGGAAAGACCATGAGAAAGACGAATGAGGATGATAATGGTGGGCAGAGATAAAAGAAAAGCAATAGAAAACAGAGAAGGGAGAGAAATGAAGCGGCGACTTCTGGTAATTGCGGGAATATATCACAGATATAATTGCGGTGAAGAAGGGCTTAGGACGGTGAACAGGAAAGTCGGGTGTGTGGCTATAGATGGAAGGAAGAAAAACGAAATGATTAATGGGGGAAAAAGAGGAAAAGCAAAAGGGAAACACTTCAAGAAATAGGTAGGGAACAAGATGTACATTTGGAATTTAAATGAATTATTTTGTCTCCCAAGTTTTCACCGCACAATGGGTTCTGTGATGACAGTCTAATTCCCAATTAAGATATGCTAATAAGGCTGACCATATACCATAGACTCCCCCTGCCTGATAAGGAGCTTATTTTCCTTTTGGGGTGAGGGGAAGGCAGTTATCTTCTCTTCCCACACCTGAAGTCTCTCATTGGCATTCCTCCTCCAAAGATGCAAAATGCCCACGTATTGTTCTAGCTCGTATTTTTTTGGTCTAATACACTTTGATCTCTGCCGAATTGACCACTAACTGCTCATGCAAACTTCCCATTCCTCCATCTGCTTTCATTTACCTTGATCAAAAATCATATTCATATGAATCTTTTTTTATTTATGGGGAAAAATTGATTTCATTCTGGTCTATTTATCTGCAGAGAAATAGAATTAGGCTCCAGTATGTAAAGCATCTCAGGAGGCTGCAGAGATGTCTTAGAAGTAACATGGAGAGCAAAGGAAACGTTATGCCACAGAGTCAGCTTGCTGACCTGCAAATAATAGACAATGAATATGAGCTGATCGTGGTAACTGAGTGAAAATCTGGATTGCCCTTCAAGGAGTGTTAGAGTATCAGAAAATGGCAAGAAGACTTAACATAATAGCAACCAATTATGAGCATCTGAGCCTTGCAGAAGACACTGTGCGCGTGTAATCATGGTTCACAGGGGTGGAACTCATCCTTTTTACATGCAAATTTCTCCAGGGAGAGTCCCTGTTCCACGGTACTGCAGGAACTCCGGTGTCCTTCCTGAGGGCTTTTGGGGTTCCCAGGGATTGCTTATAGTCTCCTAATGTCATTGCCAAGTTCTTGCTTCAGGATCCCCCAGATTGCCTCTGCTGAGGTCATTTCCACCTTTCCTTGGTGCACCAACGTTTCCGGTCCACTCCGCCCCAAAATGCCATGGCAGATCTTCCCTTGATTTATTTCCCAAGCTAGCACAAACATAAAGATGCAGGGAGTAGCAGTGCTGACGATTATGAGCTCTGTAGTCAGACTTCACGGTCCAGATTCAGGCTCTGAGCCTTACTAGCTGCATGGTCTTAAACAAGTTAGGGAACCTTGCTGTACCTCGGTTTCTTCCTCTACGAATGAGGGTGATAATAACAGATCCTTCCCAGAGCTGCCGGGAGAATTAATGAGTTAATAATACGTGGAGTACTTAGAGGAACACCTGGCACGCTGTAAGCCCTCAATAAACATTAGTTATTACTAGCGATAGGTTGTAACAGTTAAGAAACTTTACTGAAGACTTCAGGTTATAGGAAAATTACAGCTTGGAGGGGAACAGTATGAAACTGGGCATGAGATACCGCTGCTAGTTGAATCCACTGTCCGCTCTCTGATGCACAGATTCCAGCAGGTTCTTTTTCTCCTTAGTCCTCAGCCTCCTTCGTCCTGCTGGAGTCACATTCTTCCCAAGATTATATACTCTTCTCTCGCCTGCCATTTCCCCCCTCACCTCCTGGACCACAGTCCTTAATCTCTGAGTCCTGAGGAAGCCAAGAATCAGTAAACAGCGTGGGGGCCTCTGCACCCAAGGCAGACAAAGCTTTCACTTTTACTGTGTAGACACCTTCATCTTCAAGGTCTTAATCTCCCCGCCCAGATTAGGCATCGAGTCTTATATTTTCATATTTTCAAATATTTCATATTTTCACGAGCCTTGTTCTACAATTTCCCAAACAATATAACAGTCTCTTCCCAAAGGCGAGTTCTCCTGATTTTCTCACAATGGAGCTAGTCTGGGGCAGAGGTGGCCAACCCTGCTGGCCAGTTTCAGGCTTCCTTGAAACTCACAAGAGCCCAGTCATCAGTGTAGAGCCGGCAGCTCTGTTCCTCGTGGGGATGATGTCAGCTCACGTTCTGACACAATGATCCTAACGGCTTTGTGGCTTCTGTAACCGTTACTGAGAGGATCCAGGGGAGGGCAAATTCAGCCAGTGCCCTGGGCTCTGCGGAGACCCCTTTCTGCCCTGCTGAGAGGGCTCAGGGGTGCGGATGCTGGGTGGGGCAGTGAGAGACAGCCCAGAAGGCACGGGTTGCTTATGGGTTGCAGTCAACTCAGTGTGAAGTCGCATCTCAACCCAGCGTGGTGGCGCCATCAGAAATATTTTTTTCTGAAGAACGTCGCAGAGAAAATAACTTTATTGTCAATTCTCAATTATCTGTGAGGAAATAAGGTTAATTGAAACCTACAGATTTCAGTAGCTAATAGCTTTGCCCTCTTTTGCAACCCATCTTTCACCACTGCTTCTAGAAAACAGCACAATTGACTAATCAGATGTTCGCGTTGACTCCTTCATGTCCTTTGTCTGAAGTGCTAATAAGCAGTGAAATGGCCCAACTGTGGACAGCAGGAGGGAGAGGAAGGAAACACAGAGATCTGGAGAGCTGTCTGCCTCGATGTGAAGTTCCTGAGAAACCCAGAACTGAGTGTTGGAACGCACTTGTGCAGCTGATCTGTGCCGGCTTGGTGGGGACCAGGAGATGGGATGGGGGGCTGGAAATCTGGGCCATAATAGCCACAGATGTCGTTGAAATTCAGAATTCAAGGGCACCCCACAAAGTCTACATGTCCTGAGAAGTTTGATCAAATACCTGTCGGGGAGGTTTACACAGGGATCATGGGAATAAAATTAGGGTGAGACCAACTGAGCGCCAGTTAGCCGGGTACGGGTAGAGGAATTCTATGAATAGCTCTGTGACCCTCATCCTTCCTCTCCTCCTCTGTTCCCCTGGATAGTGGCTTTGTGTGGTAACTACTGTTGTGTCTGAATGATGGGTGATGTCCTACATGCTTGTGCGTCTTAGAACATAGGGTGATTTAGAATTGAAATTCTTGTTCATCCCCATTTCTGCTAAGTGAGATCTATTCTATTTGTGTTTTTGTTTTTGTTTGTTTGTTTTTATCATTTGTAAGCAGCTTTATTAACAGTTCTGACACATAATGATCACTTAATAAGCTTTTTTTTAGCATAAACTTTTTTGTCTGTTTTTCCTCTTTCAGTTTTATTAGGTAGAATTATTACAGAATTATTATTGACTGCACATACACATTATATTGCATATAAATTCATATATACAATATACTGCATCTTAAGTTTATGTATATGTAGAGATCATTGTTTCTAAGAACAGATTAGAGCTTTAGCTTTTTAAACTTACATACTTATCAAAGGAATAAAGCCAAGTGGGATCTGTTCTTGATGTGAGGAGGCAGGACCTTGGGAAGAATATTTTTATCTGAGAGAGAAGGACCTGGGTGCAATCTCGAGAGTACCCTTTCTTTCTCTTATAAGGAGAGGAAATAGGTGTTGGCTGAGTAAGGAGGCTGTAAGTGAGAGGGCAGGGGTCTGGAGAGCAGATGTTAACTCTGACCATGACCCTGGGGACCCCAGGGAGACCTGGCTCTGGAGTTGTTGGGTGAGAAGTCCCAATTTCGGTGCCATATTCCTGGAAAAACTGGACTTGAAGATGCAGCAGTTTATTTTCTGGGTTGTCAAGAGCCTTAATTTTTGTTTCTGGGTCCACGAAGTGTTAGGTGTGTTATTTGACCACTAACAACATAGTCTTGGAAAAAGTCACATCAGCGTCTGACTTCAGTGTCTTTATCTGGGAAATGAGGGGGTGGCGTAGACAAAGTCAAAGATTATTATTCACCTCAAACAGGCTTTCATGCTAAGTCTCTGGACAAACAACTTACATCTCGGACTCTATTTCCAGCAAATCAGGATAATACCCACCCCTCCCTTCAAATCTATGTGAAAACACAGACCTCGGGGGAGGAAAACCATTATATAAATTCAGAGTAGAATTATTATTATATTGTCTTTGCTCTTCCCTACTCATTCATCACGGCTGGGCTCGGCAGTTATGCCCTGCGGTGAGTTACGTGACCACACAGTCACACCGGGCAAGTTTATCGGGTGATGGGAGTACTCTGATTGTGCTGGTGGAAAAGACACCAAAAGTCTTTTATTTAGTTATTTTAGACTGGAACTTGCTGTCTATTTCGTATACAAGCCAAATGGAATAGATCACAACCCCTAGAATATAAGATCTGTGGTTCATTTGGACTTTCTTTACTCGCCCTTGAATTTCTGTGGGTGTTGTTTTGCCCAGTTCTGACCTGGGGAAGCATAGCACGCATCCTCTTTGGCTCCCAGCAAGACCCTGATCATGCCCCAAACTCTGATGGCACTTGGGGTTCCGAGTATAACCTGAGTCCCCACGCCTGGAAAATCCGTGCAGCCCAGTGTGCATAAACAAAGGCGTCCCTCACCTAGCTAAACGAACGCACACAGGCTTGTAATCGCTTTTGTGTTTTCCCATTGTAGCCACCAGAGGCCTCCCAAATTGTGGTCGATTTTCATGTCAGTGGAAATCTACTGGGAATTAACAACCAAAAAAAGTCATTTTAAAATTGAATAGAATGCTTACGAAAGTTCAGTCTGTTACCTTGTTCATTCAACATCGCTATTCATGCAAAATGTCATGCAAATCAGTCCTTATTTACTGAGTACTTTGCCTCAGTAACCAAAAAAAAAAAAAAAATGCTAAGAAAAAAATTGCTTATGCTTAGCCATCTATTTTTCCAAAAATAGGGCAGCAATTAAAGTAATGCCACATGGTGTGATTGATGATATCAGTTCAGGAAAAGAACACCATCTTGGTGGCTGGGTCTCAGGGCTGAGCGTCTGAGCATCCTCAGAGGCTGGGCAGTGTGTCCAGAAGAGAAGCGCTGAAGCACCAGGGCCACTGGCAATGTAGATGCTATGCGGGGCCCCAGATGATGACCTCATCCTCTGCGTGATTAATCATGACAGCTGCGCCTTCCAACAGGGGGACCTCAGAGACCCTTTGGGAACCTGAGTTCGCCTCTGGGGTGCTCAGTTTCTTCCATTAAAAATGAAAGATTTGGGCTGTGTGCTCGCTAAGTCCTTAAGAATCTATGATTGTTTTCTAAGACATTTAAGACCACTTATTGTGCAATTACAATGCAAGGTGCTTTGCGGATGCTTTCTTGCTTAACTCTCATGACCACTTTTTGAAGTAGGAATAGCCAGCTCTACTTTACAGATGATGAAACTAAGCCAAAGAAGTGAAGTCACTTGTAAATCAACTATACTTCAATTAAAAAAAACCCCTCCATATATTGTTATTGTTAGAATGACACCAAAAAAAATTAAGGAAGGAAGGAAGGAAGGAAGGAAGAAGGAAGGAAGAAAGAGAGAGAGAGAGAGAGAGAAAGAAAGAAAGAAAGAAAGAAAGAAAGAAAGAAAGAAAGAAAGAAAGAAAGAAAGAAAGAAAGAAAGAAAGAAAGAAAAGTGAAGTCACTCCCCAGTGGTCACAGGTTGTAAGTGACAAAGCTAGGATTTGCACTCAGATCAGTCTGCTTCTAAAACCTCTCACTGCCTCATCTTATCTTTCGTGCATTTCCACACTGAGAGAATACACTCAAGTAACCTATATAATTTACATAGGGTTACCTATATAACTATGTAAGTGGGGTTACCATTCCTTGCTTGTTACTGTACCAGTTAAGAATCGCACTGGTGATAAGCAACAGCCCAGACAAATACTGGCCTAAACACATGAGTTTATTTCCTCTTATAAGTAAGGTGATGGGTTGTCTAGGGTAGAGATGGTTGCTCTGGAGTCACCAGAGAACTCAGTGCCTTCTGTCTTTCAGCTTTACCATCTCCTAGGATGTGGTTTCCATCCTTAAGGTCGACTCATGGTCCAAGATGGTTGCTGGAGATCCAGCCATCACATTTGGGTTGCAGGCCAGAAGAAGGAGGAAGGCAAAAGAATACAGTGGGCAGGGCTCCAAGCTGACTTTATTTCAGTGTCATTTCCAAAGGTCCACACAGCCCCTATGCTTATGCCTCATTGGCCAGAATTTAATGACATGGCCACACATAGCAATGAAAATGTAAAGCTGACAAAAGTCATCTTTATTCTGGTTGGCAAACTGCCCAGTTAAACACTAGGGTTTATGTTGTTAAGGAAGAAAGGGAAAATGGGTAGTGAGAAGTAAATAGTTGTCTTTGCTATAGTGACCAACTCCACAGCGACCCCTGGCTTTTTTCTACTGGTGGAGCCCTGCCTGATTTCATTCAGGTCTCTGCCTTTGCCCAGCCCCTTGGGTAATCCTGGACAGGTGGAGTCAGTCACACTGGTGCCACCTCCCTTGCCTGTGATTGGTTGGGATTAGGCATAAGACTAGTTCTGGACAATGAGATATTGAGAGGCTTCTGGAAAAGGTTTTGTTGCTCTTAAAACATTGGTTTTGGGGAAGAGACGACTTTTCTTCTACACTAGATGTTGTAATGTGTGGCAATGACATTGGAAATACGGTAGCCATCTTTGTAACCCTCCGGGGAACCTACTTCTGAGGGCAAACCTGTATGTGGAAGATGACAGAGGGGAGAGACAGAAAAAAATCTGGGTTCTTGAGGATGAATTGACCAGCTTTGGAGCTGGCCTACGTCCTCACTTCTTATGAGATACATTTCATATTGTTCAAGCCAGTTGAATCAGCATATTTTCTTGCTTGCAACCAACGGTATTCTGGCTGATTTGCAGAAGAAGGAATCCTTTATGTCTTCAGGATGGCAAGCGAGACACCAGTATATGCCTGTCTTTGGACTGAACCCCCGTGCTGCTCTATTTCGTATAAGAGGTATCTTTGTCTTGATTTCCATAGAGAGGAAACCTTTACACAGAATATTTAATAGGCTCAGGTTAGAATCAGAATATTTTATCTTATTTATTTATTTTTGTTTTTGCTTTTTTATTTTTATTTTTAGATTTACAATGGTGTATTCGTTTCTGGTGTATAGCATAGTGATTCAGTTATACATATATATATGGATTTTTTTCATTACAGGTTACTACAAGCCATTGAATATAATTCCCTGTGCTGTACTGTAGGACCTTGTTGTTTGTCTATTCTATACATAGTAGCTTGTATCAGCCAATCCCAAAGAAGCAGAATATTTTAGTGTTACGGGGCTTAAGCCCCTCACTCAAGGCTCACAGAGATTCAATGATTTCTCCAGGGTCAACACCTGGTTAGCGGTAAAACTGGGACCGCGGGTCAGGCCAGGTTCTGAAGACCTCCCAGTTTAGTGCTGTTTTTACCACATCACTGTCCCTCTTCCCTGGTCTGCCTGCAGTCCAACCACCGCTGAAATGCTGTGGGTTTGTCTTGGTCACAGAATTTTTCCAAAGAGATGGTCCGCCTGGCCCTGCCTTTCTGCCTCTTCCACATGACCCCCCTCGGTCCCAGGCTCCCAGGCTGGTCACGTTGGGAAGGATGACTTACGACTGTAGGCAGGACGTGGCTTTCAGCATCCGCTGTTGCCAACCACATTGGCCACGGCTGTCAGCCTTCCTCTCTGACCCCTCTTGCTGAAGTGTGCTGGAAACCATTAAGGTGGCCAGTGTCTCCTTCCCTTGAAATCAGACCGCAAAGGGTTTCTGTGTACTGAAGCCCCATCTGCTCTTCATTCTAGACCATGTCATGTCATAATTATCCCCAATCATGTCTCATTTGGCCAGCCAGCATGCACCTGCCTGGAAAAACTCCCCTAGTGAGAGTCCGAAGTGTGTGCAGCTGTCCTGGGCTGGGTGGGGGCGGAGCTGCCCTGGGACCTGAGTGACAGGCTCAGCCATGATCTGTGGATGTTCTCCAGGGGAGGCAGGGTGGCCATCATGGGCTCCGAGGTCACACCAACCCCAGCTCAGCCACCTACTAGTTGTAAGACCCTGGACAGGCTGTTTACATTTCTGGTGCCTCAGTTTCCTTATCTGTAAATTGAGTATAATAATAGCTATCTTGTAGAACTTTGGTAAATACTAAATGATATAGCATATAAAGTACTTAGCAGACACTCAATAAACAATTTTTGAAAATGTCTAGAAGGCAATGTTTATACTATTAATTAGAAAGTGAACTTCGGTCGTGGGGTTCCAATAGCATTTAGGCTTCAGCCTGTGTCTTGTTTCGTTCAGAGTTAATGCTCTTTGCTTCTCTGACTTGATACTTACTGGTTCCCTGGGATCCAGGGAAGAGGTTAAGTGTCTCGCCTCCCTAGTCATAGATTCTTAGAGTCAAAGGGAGCTTGGAGCTCTGTATCCGGATCTACTTGGTCCTGGCCTTTTACACACTCTTACTGAGCAAACAGGATCAATCCAACAGATGGAGCTTGAGTTACTCTTACCCCTTGAGATATTATTGTCCTGCCGGAAGACAATACCTCCCAAGGGACCACTGAGGCACCAGAAAGAGCAGCACCTCTTACAGACTTACGGCGGAGGTCAGTCTGTCTCTCACCTGTCCTATCGCTGCCGTTCTTGGCCATTCTGACCCTCCTTCAGTTGGCGTTGTCCCCCTTCCTCTGAGGTCCCCTAGATCTCATCTGACTTTTCAAAGGGTAGACAATGCTAGAGAGACAGCAGCCTTGAGTTTAATGGAGGGAGGTCATTAGGTCTATTCATGTATTTATTATTATATATATTTTTAATGGAGGTGCTGGGCATTGAACCCAGGACCTCATGCATGCTAGGCATGCGCTCTACCATTTAAGCTACACCCCCTCCCCAAAGTATCATCTTAATCACCCGTAGCAAGAGATGGAATCAAACGGATGACCTCAGGTGAATAACAGAAATGGTAACACCTTTGCTCTGACCACTGAGAGCCCCATCTCTTGATTTGATGAGCAGCTTTATGTAACTTTAGAGTGGAATCTTCGATGTTTACCATCCTCCCTAGAAGTGGAGCAAGGGGAATGGAAGACCTTGAGTTCTCCCACGAGACTCTTGGATTTGAGCAACAATGACCTCATAATAGCTGGTAAATTTGGTTAATTCTGTAAGTGTCCTCAATTAAATTGCAGTGATCACATTAGTGTCCTGTTCAAACACAGCCGTATCGTTCACCTCTTGCTATTAGTTTCTTGTCTGTACTGATGACTGAGGGATGCAGCCTGTGGTGGTGAGCGCAACGTCTACATCAGCACCAGCATCCTCAAATAAACTGCACTATAATTCAGGGAATGCCTCTCGTGCTTTCTAACCGAAAACAGGCTAAGGAAATAGTACATGAAAAAAAGTTAAGCAGATTCTTAAGGGGAACATTTGCTATTTCATAATTTGAGTAGCTGGAGGATATTTCTTGATAAAATCAGGCAGTCTTCCTATCTTGGGGACACTTGAAAAATCCTCATTAGGCACTTGTTCTGAAGATTGGCTTGAATATGTGGAACAGAGCCTGCTGGGGCAAAGATTTCACTGCAGGGTCAAGGGGCCAGTCCCTCAAGACTCCTAGAAGCCCCTGTCCTCTCTGGGCCATCTGGTCTTGAATGCCTAAGGACATGCTGGGTATTGGTGAAGGACGGAGAAGGATGTCCTTAGGAGCAGGGCTCCTACGAGTTCTTAAGAGAGAATGAACACCCTAAAATATAAACATTCATTGGAACCCTGACAGACCCCTGCTAAGGGCAAGAGGTTGTGGGTGGATGGGAGAGGGGACCTGTGTCCTATCTGCCTTATTACCTTTGTCAGCTCTGATTTCCTTTTGATTCTAGAAATCCAGGCTGACACGTATTTTCAGATACTATTGTCTTATTTAAGACACAAGGTAGAAGGAGACCCGGCAGAATTTCAGATTGCAAAGTTCAAGAATGCTTGCTCAGTGTTGAGAGCAGAGGGTGGGTGTACCACATGACCCAAAGCAGATCTTGCAGTTCTGCTGTTTCCTTTTTAATAAGGCCAAACCCAGAGCATCCAATCTTCCTCTTGACTGGCTGTTTTTTCCCCAATCTCCAAGCACAATGGAATTAGCCACCGAGTTATCACTGACCCTTCTCCAGAATCCTTCCCCGCCTGCGCCAGCTCAGACACTGAACCCTGCCTGCTCTCTCTGCCCTGGGCATGCCGCTCCATCCTTTCTGCTCCTTCTCCCACATCACACTACTCTGTACACACACAGCATCTCTGTCCTTGTGAACCACGCCATCTCTAGTACCACCAACCCCTCCTTTAAATTCTTTACGGAGTCATGTTATCGAAAGCGACAAGAGGCTCCAAGATCATCTCGTCTACCCCTTCCATTGTGTCAGTGCTTACTTAGGTCAAGGCCACATAGCTGGGGCTCCTGCATTGATGCCTGATGCCCAGGTAGAGGTGGCCTGGAATGTGCTAGAAGGAAGGGGCAAGACTGGAGCAACGGGTCAACCAGTATGTGGTGCTGGCCAGGATCACCAGGAACCACTTTTTTTTTTTTTAAATGACTTTTATTTTTTATTTATTGAAGTACAGTTGATTTACAATGTTAGTTTCAGGTACACAGCACAGTGATTAAGTTATACATACATATATCACACACATACATATGTACATATGTTCTTTTTCAGATTCTTTTCCATTATAGGTTATTACAAGACATTGACTATAGTTCCCTGTGCCAGACAGTAGGCGGGAGGTCCTTATTTTTTATCTGTTTTATATACAGCGGTGTAGATATGTCAATCCCAAACTCCTAATTTATTCGTCTCTCCAACCCCTTTCCCCTTTGGTAACCATAGTTTATTTTCTATGTCTGTGAGTCTGTTTCTGGTTTGTAGAGAAGTTCATTTGTATCATTTTTTCTTAGATTCTACATATAAATGATAGCATATGACATTTGTCTTTCTCTGTCTAACTCACCTCACTTAGTATGACCATCTCCAGGTCCATCCATGTTGTTGCAAATGGCATTATTATTCCATTCTTTTTTATGGCTGTAATAGTCCACTGCATGCATATCTATCTCATCGTCTTTAACCAGTCCTCTGTCGATAGACATTCAGGTTGCATCCATGTCTTGGCTACTGTACACAGTGCAGCTGTGAGCACTGGGGTGCATGCATCTTTTGGAATTAGAGTTTTCTCCAGATATACGCCTAGGAGTGGGACTGCTGGATCATATGGTAGCTGTATTTTTAGCTTTTTAAGGAAAAAAAGCTCCATACTGTTCTCCATAGTGGCTGCACGAATTCACATTCCCACAAACAGTGGAGGAGGTGGACCCACTTACTCTAAAGCGAGGGAAGGTTCAAGAACCCCTTCATTTGGGCATTTTGTGTATCACAAGGAAAAATTCTCCCCCCCAAACAGTTTATCTGCTTGTGCTGTTCTTATTTTATTTTATTTTTTGGCTTGTGCCGCTCTTAAGCCTAAGAACTTCCTGTTCACGTCCATGAAGGGGACTGGTTAAAAGTTCAGTCCCCTTAGGGTATGGATCAGTGTCCTCACAGCCCAGGCCAAGTCCACTGTGTCCCTGTCCCCAGACACATGTATCTGACGCTGCGGCCACCAGAAGCCCTTCCCCATCCACACCACGTGCCTTTGCACAGACTGGTTCCTCTGACTGGAATGTTCTTCCCAGTTTTCTCACCTAGGAAGTGTCCAGTCCAAGCCCTCCTCTGTGCACCTTTCATGTTATCTTGATCCTCATGCACTCCGACAACAGTAATCGTAATGAGAATGACAACCATGGCAACGAGAATTTACTGAGTGTGGACTGGGTGACAGGCGAAACGCTAATAAATGCTCATCATTTTATTTAACCATCAGAAACAACTTTATTAGGATGCTCCTTTTAGGGGTGAGGTAATTGAGCTTCAAAGAGGTGTAGTTATTTACTCAAGGTTCTAGCGGGAAATGGTAGCCTACAGCTCAAACTCAAGTTGGTCTGACCCCAGAGCCCAAGTCCCTCGTTCTGACATTGCCTCCCACCCCTTACCATGTTGTCTTCACAACTGTCAGGGAGCAAGTCTTGCTCATTGAGGACAGGGACCACCAGCATATCCTAGAATGGTGCTGGGCATGTTTTAAGTGTCCAGTACTTGTTTGTTGAATAAAAGAATAAACAATAAATTTCAACGGGCCCTCTCTACTACCTCCATCGGTCTTTGTGCCAAACCCAGGGACTTGGGTGGAGGTAGGTTGGTCCGTGCCCAAGAGCAGAGGCGACAGATGGTGCTGAGGGGCTGTGCCCTACCGCCTCTCCTTCCCTGTGCGGTGTTCTGTGTCCCCCACCTCCTCCTCCGAAGCCCCGTGTCCTAGGAAGATGGCCAAGTGATGCCACGAGTCTTCCAGCAGGAAACACCTGGCTGGTCAAAGGTTTTCGCAAAGCTCTGTTCCCACAATTACCCTTTCTCTCTCTCTCCCTCTTAGATTTCATGCCAGCCAACTGGTATTTCTTTTTAAACAGCTGAGAACACCAGATGGATGGGTAGGGGGAGGTGGAGGCACAGTGAGAGGCAGGGAGGGGACGAGCAGGGGCTGCGGATGAGGGGGGGAACGTTTGGAAACACGGGAGGGAGGGAAGATGCCGGAGGGGTCAGCAGAGATAGGAAAGGAGAAAAGAGCTGAGAAAGCAAACGGCCGCCATATGTGTGGTGCACAGAAACACGGGGCTCTCAACATACCATTAAAATAGAGAAAGAAACGTTCTGGTTTCCATAGCAACAGGGCCTACTGGGGCCTCAGCCAGAAAAAAACTTATTGGGAAAAAAAAAAAGGCATTTGCCTGTTAAGGAGCCTGATGAATTGGGAGATAATTATCCAGCATTCCGCCACCGCTGAAGACACACAGACATACTCCGGAAAATGTTTTAAAGAGCACGAATTGTCAGACATCCCGTGAAGGCAGGGGGTGGGAGTGAGAGGCCGCCGGCAAAAGGGAACAGGGCCACTGGAATGATTCTAGGTGGACACCCCAGGGGGTCGGGGGCTTGTGGGGGACAGGCTAGAACCAGTTCGTCTGTCAGTCATCAGACATCTAGTGTGAAGCCAGAACTCGACAGACTTGAATCTGATCCGAAGAAGCCGGTACTTCCAGTCCTGTTCTCTGTCCTTTCACGAACTGTGTGGGTGGATCTGTAAAATCTAACCTGTTCAATTCAATAGGAGAGAGTTTGTTGACCAGAGTGTTGGGATCTGTGTTTATTAAGGTCCTGCTAGTGCCGCGGAAGGTGTCACATGAACACCTGGTCCCTGAGAAGGGATGGGACAAAAGAGGAGAGTCTTGAAAATTGAGTTGGGTCATGTAGAATCCTGCTTAGGGCAGAAGGAAAGGAAATTCATAATTATTTTGTACTCACAGCTTGGGACAAAGTGCTGGGCATAGAACAAGTGCTAAATATAATTGTGAGTGAATGAAGGATGGAGTGGATAAATGGCTGGATCGGTGATTATGTAAGTGAATTGACGAACGCGTGAATAAAGACTCCTGAGTAACCAGGTCCTTATCCTCTTTCCTCTTGCTCCTCCCTGAGAACGTAACTGCAGCTCAGTTCTATCCTCCAGAAGATGGGAGGAGTGGGCACACTCTCAGCTGTGGGGTCTTTACACTGAGGTAAGCCCCAGGATTCTGCAGCTAAATGGTCCAGCATCCTCAGGAGACTTTGAGGAGCTGGATTTTCTGCCGTGTTCTTCCCCACCGTGGACGGTATAATGTGTTACATCCCCTTCTAGGGATGCGTCCTGTCCACTTCATCAAAGCACCAGGACCACTTCTCTTGGAGCTCAGGAGCGCCTTCAGCTTTGCTCTGAATCAGTCTTCCATCGTCTGATTTCCTATAGTGCTCCGTGATCTCCTCACTTGGCCCTTTACACGTGCCATGTACATACACATGGAGCTAAGGATTATACATAATCCTTATTTATTGTTCAGTTTCTCCCATGTGCGCATCATACCTCTCCAACTAGACTATGCTCCTTGGGGCCGGGGCTTCCCACAGAACCTCTTCTTCATGCCAGCCCCTAGCAGAGCACCCTGCATTTTGAAACACTGAATGCCAGCAGTGCTAGCACCAGGGAGAAGGACGGTGATTCCAGAGCCTTTAGGAGCTGACCGAAGGCATCAGGCTCCACCCCAAGCTGGGATCAGCTCCCTGCCACGAAGTTCCTTGCTCACCAAACCCACCTGCACCCACACGTACCATTTTGTGGGCGCTAAGCTGGTCCACTTGCATGTTCAGGCATGGGCTCGGCGGCTGTGAGAGCTGACGGAAAAGAACGGGAAGGAGTCAGGGAAAGTGATGGAGGACTCATCCTCTTGCTCCTCACGGGCACTTGGCTGGCGCTTGAACTGAATGTAACACAGTCAGGCCGCAGAGGGGTCCCACCCGGGAAGGGTATGCAGAACCAGCATTGGATAGCTTCTCTGTCCCGGAGGTAGAGATGAGGGCAGGAGCACTAGGGCACCACTGCCTCTTTGTCACCATGATCCTGGAGGAACATCTGGCTTATACTTTGTTTTCTAGACAAGGAAGTGGAGGTTCAGAGAGGTTGAGTGAATTGCTCGAGGTCACACAGCTAGTGAGAGACATGTGTTGAATTTACACTCAGGATTTACACTGTGCTTCCAGTGTCCAGTCTCTTGTCTTATATTGGCTCTTATGACTCAGGCTCACTGAAGGCACTGGAGGAAGCCAAAATATGTTTGATTTCCCTGAATGGATGCCTCTTCCAAAATACAGCTTGTTTGGGAGTATGAAAGAAAAAAATCGGAGCAGAGCCCACTGCTAGTTAAAAGAAAGACGAAGGAAGCAGAGTTCAGAGCAGGGGAAAACTTATACGTCTTATTTTGTGTAAGCATCGTATTAAACAGACTCCGTTCCAACCATAAACAGATTTTCACATTTCCACCTTCCCTCCCCCCCCCCGCCCATTCCCCTCCATCAGCCCCCACCATCACTAACAGATTGTTCCCTTCCTTCTTGTTTAGATTACAAGTAAGCAAAATTGGCTTTCCCTTCATTCTCCACCCCCCTGTCCTACACCATCTGGGGGTGCAGATTTCTTACCCCAGTTTCTTTTAAAATCCTCCCTTGGCTTCCTGTCCAGAGGCCCATTCGCTTGTGAAGCTCTGCGGAGAGTTTCTCCGCTGGCCGCCAGGGGTCGCGGTCGAGCAGCCGGAGCCCCCTCTCCGCAGGGGCGCAGGGGCCGCTTGCGGGAATCGCAAGCCCATCTCCTGTATGTATCAGCGCTCGGCATTTATCAGGCCGCAGCTCTGCAGTGCTTTCCAAGGGGCGTGAGAGAACAGGGTTGGGAACGAGATCGGGCTTTTTCCGGTACCTAGAGCCCAGCCGCCTCAAGTCTGCCGCCCCGGGCTCAGAGCAAACGGTGCTCCATCAAGTGGAGCGAGGCCAGCCGCTCGCCCTGGCCCAGGGTCGCGCTCTGCCTTTCAGGATTCCTAAAGGGAACAGGCGTGGGAAACCACAGGGCCCGTGACTCCGCCGAGGGCAGTGCTGCGCCGGGCCTGACTTCATCAGCAGAAGAGGGAGGTGATACAGGGGCCGGGCTTGCTGTAGGAGGCGAGGGCATCTCTCCCAGCCCTGCCCTCTCACTGTCCCCCAGCCCCGGCGACAGCACAGGCCCCCAGAAGCAGAGTGCCACTTCCCTCCTACACACACGTGGATGCCTGCAGCTCACCAGTGATGGCTCTGTCACCTCAGACAGACTTGGCCGGGCCTCGCATGGTCTCCGCCAGACTTTTATCAGATGGGATGCAGAGGAGGGGAGGGGGAGCACGTGCTTTTCTTTAGCAGATGAATTTTTCAACGTTACATTTTCATCTCTCTGCCCTATTTCTCGGTTCCCTCCCACTGCTCTTTTCAGAGGTGGAGCTGCTTCTTAAGATTTGATGCCATTACTGGGCGTCTAAGATGGAGGCACAGGAGGAAGGAAGGAGGAGAAGGAGCAGAGGGGAGGGGGCAGGGATGTGTCAGCCCGGGATGCCAGCGGTAAGTCAGTGAGAAGTCCAGGGCTCGCTGAGCCTTTGCCAGTCCTGAAGCACTGCTGAACGGTTTTATTCCAGACAGCGAGGTGAACCAACGGAGGCGCAGGAGGCACCCCTGCTTTCCCTGCCTCTTTTCTCCTGCCCCCTCCCTCAGCCCCCCTTCCCTCTGTTCCTTCCTCCCTTAGAGACAGACGCCAGCACACATGTAGAAAAATAGACATGCATGAGCAGCAACGAGGACCCACTGCCGAGCACAGGGAACTAGAGTCAATACCTTGTTAACCTATAATGGAAAAGAATCTGAAAAAGAATGTATCTAGGTGTATGTGTGTAACTGAATCACTTTGCTGTACACCTGAATCACTTTGCTGTACACCTGAAACTAACACAACATTGTAAATCAACTACACCTCAAGAAAAAAAGAAAAAAGAGAAATATACACGCACAAAGACATGCTTATAATACAAGATGGACTTTGATCTCTCACAGTCAGTTTTAAAGGAAGAAGGAGCTATGAGAAGAGAAATTATTTTAATGGAAGGATCTGTTAAGTTTCCCAAAATGAGGGGGATTTGAGTTGGATCTGGAGGGGTGGGTAGGACTTCAGCAAGAGGGAACAAATCCTGCCTGGCAGAAAAAAGAGCTTGAGAGAGGACCTAAAAGTGAGAGATTTCATAGCCTTTGGGTAGAGTAATGGGTAGGCAGCTCCCGACAGGCAGAGGGGAAGGGATGTATTGGGGGTAAGCATGCAAAGGTAGGTTGGACCAGGAGATGGAGAAGTTTGTGTGCCCAGATGAGGAGTCAGAGGACTGGCCTTCACACAGAGAAGCCCATCAAAGGTTCCCGTGGCACAACAGATCTGTGGTTTAGGGGATCTTTCCAAAGGTTGGGGAGATAAAGGGTTGGGGAGCTAGGGGGGTGCTGGGGTAGGAGATCTGTTAGCAGGCCACCGTGGCAGTAGAGATGGAGACAGTCAGGGCCTGAACTAGGGCTGTTGCACTAGGAGTGGAAAGAGAATGTGAGAAACCACGAGGAGGGGCTTCATGTTTGCTCCTCAGCACCCACCCACCCACACCCATCCCCATCTCTGTTCCTTCTTCCACTGCCCATTATAGCTGACGATCTAACACCCTTCACTGAGAATGGGAATGGCTGGAGGAGAACTCCCTCTTCTCCAAGCACGAGGTCTACACACGTACCTGTGTGCAATGTTGTCTCCATCCTCCCTCCTCCCGGGAGGCAAAAAGTCCCCCTTATCAAAGGCCAGTGCCTCCCCTCTGCTATTCTAAAGGATTTTTCTTCTTCATTGTTCCCTTGTCCTTCACGACCCATCTCTCCCTCTTTAATATCCATTCCCACCAACATACAAACATGCTCTATTATTGTTCCCCATCTTCACCACAGCTTCACCTGATGCTCCATCCTCTCTACCTCCAGCCTCATTTGTAGTAAAACTTCTCCAAAATATTGTCTACACCTACCGTTTGCATTTCTTCACCTACAAATTGCTATTCAATTTGCTCCCATCCGGCTTTGCCAGAATTACTCTTCAACCTTTAGCATCCTCAACCCAAATGGGTAGTTTTCTGGCTTTCTCTTGGTCTTTTAGTAATATTTGGCACATTTGACCCCTTCCTCCTTCATGAAACACTCTTCTTGCCTAGTTTTATTGGAAAGTCTCCTGGATTTTTTCCATATCACTGCCCTCTGCTTCTTGTGTAATTTTGCTCACTTTTCTCTTCTTTCCTTTCCTTTCCCTTCCTTTTCTCCCTCTTCTCTTCCTGTCTTGTCTGTCCTCTTCATCTGTGCACCCCATGGTGTAAATACCACTTCTACAACAATGTCTTCTGAATGGGTCTCCAGCCCAGAGCCTTCCCATGAAGCTCCAGCTCGTTATAGCCAACTGTCAACTTGACATCACCACCAGCATGTCTCACTGGCATCTTAAATTTAGCAGGTCTAAAACAAACTCTTCATTCCCTGCTGTACTGCCAGCTGGCCCTGTTCCTCCTTTTGTGTCCCCAACTCACGGAACAGCATTACCATCCGCCTAGCTGCTTACACGAGAAACCCTGAGTCATCCTTCATGCCTCCGTTTCCTCCATCTCCATCCTATCAGGCTCACCTCCAGCGCATATCTCCAGTTGGTCCATTTCTCACCATGGTCACATTTTTTTTTTTTTTACTGAGATATAACAGACATAATATATTAGTTTCATGTGTGAACCATGATGACTCGATATTTGTATATGTTGTGGAATGATTGCCACTATAAGTCTAGGTAACATCCATCACCCCACATGGTTACGATTTCTCTTCCTCTGATGAGAGTCTTTAAGATCAACTGGAGTCAATTTTTAAGAGGAGTTGATCAGCAATCTTTAACAAATCAGCTTCGGGGATGCTGTGAGGATGTGATTCAAACAGGCATTGTCGGATGACAGAGACAGAAACCACTCAGCTAAGAAGGGCAGTGGGCTATTTTAAGGATCTCACAGACAGTCTAATAGATATCCAAGCACAGGACACACTGGGATTGGAGCTGGAAAGTCAGGAACCAGAGCCATTTCCTCTGTTTTTCATGGTGAGCATCTGATCTGCTGAGCCCAATCCAGTAGTGGACCTGGCCTCTCCAGGTCCAATCAACTCGGGCAGGTTGGCAATTTTAAAGAAAAGAGCACAGATTGGGCGGGCTTCCCAGATATGCCTTCTGCGGTTGTTCTAATGTCTAAGAGTACAGACTCTAGAGCTGAATGCTTGCATTGGAACCTCAGCTCTACAACTTGCCGGCTGTGTGATATCAGGTTAATAGCTTAACCACTCTGTGCTCACTTTCCTGTACTGAAAAATGATGTTTGTTAGCATCCTCATTTAGCAATGCTATGAGATCTCTCTCTCTCTCTCTCTCTCTCTCTTCCTCTCTCTCTCTCTATCTGTCTATCTGTTGGGGCCCAGGTCTGTGGTTTTGGTCTCTGCTGACAGTGGAGCTCCCGTTTTCACCTGTTTGACAGAGGACCATGAATCTAAGAGAATGCCAGGACCTTCGCTCTTACAACTGCGCCTGCGTCTCTTGGCTCAGCTCCGAGGTTCTGGCCCTGCCCTTCTTCCCAGCCAATTTGATCTCTCCTCTTACCTTCTTCCTGTGAGCGCAAGGCAGCCCCCACACCTTCCTTAGTGCCCCAGAGGACGCGTCGCCTTCTCTGGCAATTGCGTCTGTTCCCCAGTTATTTATGGACTCTATTTGCTTTAGTGTGAACATCCCCTGAGGGCCAGACCCATGCTCGTTTCACTGGAGTGTCTCCCTCACACTGCCTCACTATGAGATCTAGCCCGGTGCCATGGGGGTACACAGTGGGTGCTCAGTAAGTGCAGGTTTTCCAAATGTGGAAAAGAAGTTCTCAGCCTCATTCCACTTAGGCACCATTTACCCGATCTCTGTGGGTAACATCCCTTTCCCAGCACACACCTGCATTTTAAGACACAACTTTACTTTCAAAATACCGAAGCTCTTGCAGTTCTGCTGGAAAAGAGTCAACTCCGGCTCCCGATCAGGCACGGGCCCCCCAGTATCAGAATCATCATGTTCAGAAGGAGACCGGCCTGCTTTACGCTGCTTTCTGCTCCAGAGGCGCATGGATGTTGAAGGCTGCGTGTGGGGAGAAGGAGGTTAATGATTATTGGCATCTAAGGAAAGACTACTGTGAATCAAGAAAAATTCAGTTCTCCATCTTCGTACTTCTGTTTCCCATCTCTGTACCTCATCTGTCAAATTGGATAGTGACATCTGCAGAACTTGCCTACTTATGATTTTAAAATATCTAAGATGATGAAAATGCTTTGAGAAGTGCAAGGTGAGCTGTGAATACAAGGCATTCTACTTCTGCCCGCACACAGATTTCAGGGTTTCAGTTCTGATAGGCTGTGTCTTAACAGCTGATGAATTATCACGGGGCCGTTCATTATGTGTGTGTGAAATACATACTCAGACACACACCTTTTTCTTTATCCCAGGAGAATTTATTTCAAAGAAACTGCTATAAAAACAGTTCAAACCCACTGGGTCCTCCTGCCCAATCTCACCTCTCTCCTTCCTTTCTAAGAATTAACCAACACCCTGAGTTAGATGTTTCTCATTCCTACACATTAAAAAAAAGTTTTTACTCTATATAGGGTCATAGAAATATATGGAATTGTTTTTCATGCCCTAAAATTTTATATAAGTGGTTGTCCACTGTACATAGCATTCTGCAATTTTCTTTAGTTTGCTTATTATTATATATATATGCATGTAAATACTTAATTGAAGTGCAATTGACATACAAAAATTGCATGCATTTAATGTATACATCTGGGTGAGTTTGGACATACGCATACACTTGTGAACCGTCACCACAGTCAAGGTTCTAAACTGATGCATCACCTCATGGACATTTTAAAATAGAGCCTGCATGTCAGTCAGTGCATGCCTCTTTGTATACCAGCAAGGAATTTTTTTTTGTAAAAAAATCTGTCCATGGCAAGTGTAACATCAGGGAAAACGTGATGATGCATTTATATGTGCAGGTTTAGTGAGATGAACTTGAATTCTGCTCCTGAACATACCCAGGTAAGGTGTACACATATTTATTAAATATGCTCATACTTAGAGATGCATATATACCATCAGTCATGTTCTGTCCCCGCTGAACACAGCAGGCTTGTGCCGCCAAGTCTGACTTAATAGGGAGCTTCCTAGGGAGGTACTGGTCCCATGCCCTCAGCCCCAACATTTGGGAGGAATTTCTTCTGTGCTTTCATCTTTGATTTTGGATTAACAGCCATAAGTTGGCACTAATTGTGGCAAATCTTTTTCTCAGAGAGCTTTTAGGGAAGATAATTACTCCTTAGCTCAAGAAGTTTCCTATGCTTTAGAGGGAACTTTAATTCCAGGGAAAGATCACGGAGAATGGGTGCAACTAGGAAAAGTCAGACTTTGCAATTCAGACATTCCTGGGAAACTCAAGAACACTGCTTCCTGACTTACCAGTAGCACAGGCTTATGACAAACGGAGATCCCATTTCACATGACTGTTTGCATTTGACATGAGAAGTATAGGCCAGACCTCGACCTCAATTAATGAAACTGCCAATTGCTATTTACAGAGGTTAGCCCAGTGCCTGTGATGTGTTTGTAAAACCTCATTAATTCAGACTTCATTAATTTAGACCTTGGGTTCCTTTGGAGAGGGCCGTCCTCTGTCTTTATCTCTGTGCTAACTACAGCACGGATTCTGCTGCAGGACTTCGCAAAGTGAAAGGTCACAGTGAAAGGTCAAGGGGAAACACTCAACACACGTTGGCATAGTTGAAGCAAACTGAGCCTCTGCGTGGTTTTCCACCAGCCGGTATCTGAGTTGTTGCAAGACACAAATGGGTGTGGATCAGCACAGTGTGAAGATTGTCACCGAAAGCTGTCAGACCCAAGGCTCTTCCTTCTCTGCTATGACCACGTGTCTCTTGCCCACGGCACCTCTGTTTCTCTTTGACATTTGTTTTTTCTTTACTAAACAGCTCCTCTGTTGGCCTGTAGTTTCCAGGGCTGGACAATTTCATTTTGCACCTGGTCGCTGTGTTCGTTTTCACAGGCTCTAAACACCAAATGCCCAGTCTTCTAGTTTTGCCTGCTGCAAATCCCCCGCGTGACAGCTGTCTTTTATGCAAGGCTTTGGAGGCCATATGCTGAGGGCCAGACCAAATGTTGACAGCCCTTGTTCTAATCAGTCTTCCCTAGTTGGGAAAGAGAAAAGGGTGTTCCCCGCCGTGGCCACCTTAGCAGGGCAAGGCCTCTTACAACTGGGACACTGGGCAAGTCGGGCATTTGGTAGTTGGCTGCTTTGGTCCACTTGTGTCAAGGGATGGAAACAGTGCTTGACACGGGGTAGGCACAGTCAGACTCACGTAGCACAGCCCGACTTCCTGTCATCTTTGTTCTGGTACCATGTGAAATAAAACATGTGGACCTGGGGTCCATTTGGGTCATGAGGCCCGGGACCCCTGAGGCCCACGGGGCCTGCCATCTCCCTTCAGTGTCGCACTTGCCCAGCGGTGGGTCTTCAGCTCTCTTTTATTCTTTGGATTCTCCCTGAGAAATCTTCAGCCAAGCCCAGAGCTTCAGTCATCCCTGTAATGACTCGAAACGTGTGCCTCCAGCTCGACTCTTCTCCAAGCTCCACATGCCCATGTCTACTTTCCTCTGAGACATCGTATCTGTCCCACAGGCGTCTGAAAGCAGGTCTAAGTGAAAATGATTCTCTTTTCCTGAAACTTCTTATATGTCTTAGCTTCCTAAGTTTTCCAGCCTAGCGACTGTCAAGAGCGTCTCCCCAGTTGCCCAAGTCTGAAAAGTCCTAACCGTTTTCGAGTCTTCTCTTTCTATCTACCAGTTACATCCACTCAGAACCAACTCCTCCCTCATAATACTTACTGCTGCTGCTTTTGTTCACAGCACCTCCATTTCTTCATTAGATTTCTATAGTAACCTCCGAACTGGATGTTCTGACCCATTTTTTTTCCTCTTCTAATCCTTCTGCCATACCACTGCCAGAATTATTTGTCTAAAAATGACCTAATGTCAGTTCCGTAATTTAAAAAATGTCAATGGCTCTTCACTGCCTAGAGGATAAACTCTTAATTCCTCAGCGTGGTTGATTATACTCTTCATGGTCTGTACCTCACTGCCTTTCCCTCCTCACACTCTCCTGTTCCCCATCACTTCCTGGGCCTCAGTCACATCCAACTAGCCATTATCCCAAGTGTGCCAAGTTCTCCTGCAACTTCATGTATTTGTAGGATGACTTTCTGTGTAATGAATAATGGAATAGTCTTGCTGTACTGATTCATGGGGGTCAGCTCAAAAGCCTGTAACTCAAATCATCTGGTCCACCTGTCCTAAGGCAACTGCTTCTTCCTTGGAGCTTCTAAAGGTCTTTTCCATTCTTCCATTAAAGCACCAAACACACTGAATTGGAATTATTTATTTTCTAATTGTTAGCAGACTCGGTAACTGCAGGGTCCAGGCAGGTAACATTAAGGAACAATGGGGCCAAATAATGATGATCTGTGACAATACAGAGAGTACATGGACTGCCCCAAGGCCTTTGTAGTGGAAATTTTCTCCCACTATCATTTTAAAAAATTTTTACAATGTTGTGTCAATTTCCAGGGTAGAGCACAATTTTTCAGTCATACATGAACATACATATATTCATTGTCACATTCTTTTTCACCATGAGCTACCACAAGATCTTGTATATATTTCCTTGTGCTATACAGTATAATCTTGTTTATCTATTCTATATATACCTGTCAGTATCTACAAATTTCAAACTCCCAGTCTGTCTCTTCCCACCTCCCTCCCCCTGGCAAGCACAAGTTTGTATTCTATGTCTATGAGTCTGTTTCTGTTTTATATTTAAGTTCCTTTGTCTTCTTCTTTTTTTTAGATTCGACATATGAGCAATATCATATGGTATTTTTCTTTCTCTTTCATTACTTCACTTAGAATGACATTCTCCAGGGACATCCATGTAGCTGCAAATGGCATTATGTTGTTGTTTTTTATGACTGAATAAAAAGTATTCCATTGTATAAATATACCACAACTTCTTTATCCAGTCATCTGTTGATGGACATTTAGGCTGTCTCTATGTCTTGGCTATTGTAAACAGTCCCACTATCATTTTTTAAGTACTTTTCTTATATCTTCATCATTTCTGTATATTATGAGTTTTTCCAGAAAACTGAAATTCTTCAATAGTCGGGGGGCAGGTATGAGACCTTGGGTCCACTAATCAGAAGCATGGAACATGGATCTGGAAGTGAGTGGTGTGAGGAGGGCTGCTGCTCTGGGCACTAATGTTCTGGCTCCCCTGCTGGAGAGGCATGCGGTTCTGTGGATGGCCGGGTGGAACTTCAGGAGGTGGGTTCTGGGCAGTGATGGTGGTGCAGTTCTGCAAGGGAGACCACTGGGGTGCGGCTTGTTCCTGGCTGCAAACTTTCAGACTCAGTCTCTCTGGCTCTCCTGTATGATGTCTGAGCTACTCAATATCCTAGAATACATTTATTTTGTGCTTAAACTAGCTAGAGTGGATTGTATCATTTGTACCTAAGAACCCCTGATTGAAAGACAATTAGAATTGAAAACATATATAGAGTTATTAGTCTTCTATTACTGTGCTAACAAGTGACTGCAAAACCTGTAGCTTGAAACAACACACATTCATGCCCCGGTTCTGTAGGTGATAAGTCTGGGCTAACACCAGGGTGTCTGCAGGGCTATATTCCTCTTTGGAGACTTGAGGAAAGAATCTATTTCTTATCCTTCTGCCATTTCTAGAAGCCACCTTCCTTGGCTCTTGGCATTCTTCTTCCACTTTCAAAGCAAAAGCAGCAAGTAAGATACCTTTCCTGCTTCAGAATTCCCCTGCTTCTTTTTTTGTCTCCTCTCTTCTGACTGAAGCTGGGAAAGGTTCTCTGTTTTTAAGGACTCATGTGATTAGACTGAACCCACCGGCATAATCCAGGATCACCTCCCCTCTCAAGGTCTTTGAACTTAATCACTTCCGCGAAGTCTCTTTTGCATTGGAAGGCAACATAATCATAGGCTCCAGGGATGAGGATGTAAACATCTTGGAAGGCCATTATTCTGCCCAATATAACACATATTTATGCATATATCTATCAGCCATCCATGTATATATTTATCTTTACATTTCCAGGGAAACTTTGACTCCTGGTTTTTATGGCTCCCCCCACTTCACGCTGCACCTCAGCGAAGTGGTCCCCTCTTACTCGTCTTCCTGTGCCTGGCATATAGTTGATATGTACTGAATAGGTTGTTGACTGTGACCTCCCTCAGACAATATCAGAAAGCCATGCCATTTTCTCACCCGATGTGGGGTCCTGGGGGAGGCTGCATGAGTGCAGACACAGCCCTGGCCCGCAGGCAGCTCCTCCCAGGCTCCCCGGTGGTGGTGCCCTTGGGTGCTTCCCTGTGGCACTGCCTCCCATATGTGTGCACCGCCTTTAACCTCAGCACCCGAAACGTCACATTTCATATCTTTAATTTAATATTCCTCCAGCATCCTAGGGATGCGAGGCAGGCTAGGTGTGGAGTACAAAAATGGAGATACGGGGTCTTGGAGTATCCACGATCAGCAAACGGGAGTCTGGGGAGTCTGAGAAGTCTGGGAGGGCAAGAGAAGTCCCTCCACTGGACCTCACTGCCACTCACAATCCATCACACGGTAACTGGGTTCAGTGGTGGAAAGACAGACTGTGAGGGGAAGAAGTCCAAGTCTCCAAGAAGCCCAGGGGAGCTTTTCAGGAAACAGCTCATCTGGCACCACTTCAAACAGACTGGCCTAGATTCTTCAATGAAAAAAACAAACAAACATGGTGGATGCTTGTAATTCATGGAGAACTGTCTAGAGAGCTTAAATGACTTCCCACCACTCACTGGAGGAAGTCCTAAATCTTTAAGAAAGACCCACAATGCCCTGCATGATCTGGTCCTTACCCACCTTTCTGGTTTTCTCTCTCACAAATGTTTTCCTGGCTCTCAGTAGCCCAGCCAAGTCAGTCTCTTCCTGCTCTCCAAAGTGGCCGTGGCCTCTGCTCATGTTATTTCTTCTCCCTTGAGCATTTTCCCCTTCCCTCTCCTCCTCCTTCATCTGGCTAACTCACATTCCATTATAGGTCTCTGCTTAAATTCATGTATTCGAGGAAGACTTTCCTGACACCCTAGGCTATATTAGGTAATGTTCTCGAAAGAAACAGAACCAGTAGAAGATATCTATCTATCTATCATCTATCTATCTATCTATCTATTTACCTATCAATATCTAGATGTCTAGATATAGATATATAATAAATGATAAATAATAATGTATAATAAATATCATAAGGAACTGGCTCCCATGATGATGTAGGCTGAGAAGTCCCACATCTACCTTCCAAGCTGGAGACCCAGGAAGCTGGTGGTATAGTTTCAGTTTGAGTCTGAAGGCCTGAGACCCAAGAGTACTGATGGTATAAGTCCCCATTCAAGGGCAGGGGAGACCACTGCCCCAAATGAAGCAGTCAGGCAGCGAGAGAACTCTCCCTTCCTCTGCCTTTTTGTTCTATTCAGGTCCTCATCGGATTGGGTGATACCCACTTACATTAGGGAGGACAGTCTGCACTACTCAGATTCAAATACTCATCTGATCACAGATACCCTCTCACAGACACACCCAGAAATAACATGTAACCAAATATCTGGGTAACCGGGACCCAGTCAAGTGGACACATAAAATTAACCATTAAAACCCCCCATGCTATCGATAATAACATACCACAGTTGTAACTATTTGAGGTGATGTGATTACTACCTTAAGGTCTGTCTTTCCTTTTTACCCCCAAAATTCCATAAAGAACTTATCTCGTTTCCCCAGACTACAGCATCATGCTTGAACAGATTTGGCACTTTATTGAATTAATAGCTTTCCAGGAAAATCTCACCCATGGCTAAGGAAGATATTACTGAAGAGATCAGGAGGTGGAGTGTTTCCAATTCTATTGCAAATTCTGAGGCAAAGCACTTTATCTTACATTACTTTACCCCTCAAAATTTAATCTCCCATATTCCTTTTCCTAAGTCTTAGCAATTATTGAACAAATACTCAATGAGGGAAGGAAGAAAACTAATGCTATAACCTGGGGAGGGGAGCTTAAAGAGCAGGTCTTGGTCTTGGGCTCGTTTTGTTGATAACCTGGGAGATGACGGCGGGAGGTTCTTTAACTTCTTCCCGCAGCACCTCTAATTTTGATTTCTGCCTCAGCTGGGCTGCTTTCTGGGCCAGGAGCAGGAGGGCCTTTCCCTCTCCGTGGAGGGTCGAATGGTGGACACGTCGTCCTGTGAGTCCACAGTGAGAAATCTTCACATGGCTCCCCAACTTTGCAAAAATGGAGGAGAAAATCAGCTAACTGTGGGGAGAGTGAACCCAAGTGGTCAGGGCAAAGTGGGAGGGCAGAATGAATCCCCGGAAACCCTGGAGCTGGTAGGGATCCTAATTTCTCTGGTTCAGGCCCATATTTTACAGGTGAGGCACCAGAGGACCAGAGCAGCTCACTGGTTCATCTGAGATGAGCGACCAAGCCAGGACCGAGATTCACCTGTTTAGACTTCTAACTCAGGGCTCTTCTCACCCTGCCACTTCCCACAACCACTCTGAGGACTTGTGCGCACACCTGAACACGGACGGACACTCGTAAGCAGCGGGATGGATAAACCTACATAACCCAGTGCTAGCTGGGGTCCCTCGGTTTTTTTTTTGTTGTTGTTGTTTTATTTTTTTAAGCGAAGTTTGTGCCGTTATTGGCCAGCAGGCTACTAGAGAAGGATGAAGCAGGAAAAGTGGATGGCCTGGATGCCAGGCCAGCCGTGCTTCACGGGCGTGCAGGTGACTGAGAACTCATCTCGGTACTGGCCAATCATCTCAGACTTGACCTCCATCTGGTTGAAGGTCTTGCGGTTGTACACGCCCACCATGCTGCCCACCTTCTCCAGCAGGACGATCCTTCTGCGCAGGCGCATCTTACCACTTCCGGCTCCATGGGCGGTGCCTGCTTCTTGGCCTTGCGCATGCGCTTCAGCAGGGATTGCGGTATCCTCCACAGGTGGCGGCTGCGGCGCGCGGTCCGGCTGCACCCGCTGCTCCTGGGGCTAGGCGAGCTGCCGGTCGACGTCCACGCCCCGCGTTACGTGAACTTGCAGAAGGTCTGTTTCTTCTTTTGTTTCACTTGTGGGTTCTTGAAAAAGGCCCTGTGTCGTTTAAAATGCAAATAATACTGGCCTGGGAGGGACCCATTTCCTGGGCAGTGGGGGATCCACTTTGCCTCCCAGTCTCCCCAGAGATAGTTACAGAAAGTTTTCTACTGGTTGCCTCGGGCTCTGAGTTCTTGCTTCAGCCGAATTCATTCCAATTTCTGGGTTATCTGGGCCATGGCCTGTGCCCGCCTTGCGTTTTCCTGTTACTGTTCCCTGGATGGGATTCCTTCACCCCTGCAAGAGTTACCGTCACAAAGCTTTGTGTGTAGCGGATTCAGGTGAAGTCTCAGGCCCTGGAGGGAGTTTACAGCAGCAACACAAACAAGTTCGCTACAAGGTAGACATCCTGTTCTTCAACCTTACGAGGGCATTTTCTACTGGTCGACATTCTCAGCAAGCCCCGCCTTCTCCCCCGCTTCTCTCCCCTCCTACTCCATATCCTGCTACCTTTTTGTGCAAAACAAAAACAAAAACAACAAAACAAAAAAACCAAACCCCCCAAACTTGAGTCATTGACTATGCTTAAGTATTTTAATTTTATTTATATTTATCTTAATATTAAGATATATTTATCTTAATACTTTCCTAATTTTTCTATTTGTTATTTTAGTTTAACAACGTTCCAAGATCCTTTTGGAGAAGGATGAGAGCTCAAAGGAGGATCAGGGGGAGAAGAATGTACATGGCCATTGTAGGCAGGTAAGGAGCGTGTCTCCCAGGGGCAGAAAAGACTCTGAAAACCATGAAGCCAAGACATGGGCAAGGTACAAATGAAGGGTGGTCTCTGGAGGTGGGTGGGCCAGGGTGGGGCACCTAAGGCCTGGCTTGCAGGGGCCCCTCAGGTGTCATATGGAGACTGGGCGGGCATGAAGAGAGCCACTGAACCAACGGTCCAGAGCTCCACACTCCTGCCACTGCAGCTCTTGCTGCAGCTGAATGTGGCTGCCAGTCACCATTGAAACAAAACTTGGGAGGTGCTTCAAGGAGGCCTGGGAGTCAGAGGCCAAGATGGAGCCCAGAAGGGGATTCCCTTAGGCCACTCTCATCGGACAGAGTGAGCAGGGCCGGGGGTGGCTGCGGTATTCATGAATGAGAGGTCGGGTTTGGGAGAGCCTGTTGGGGGGATCTTCAGAGAAGGGGCAGAGAACTTTAGGGTCTTTACTGCCTCCTTCCAAAACATTGGTCCAGTCCAAATGGGATGCACTGTCATTTGCTTCCAAAAACTTCTCCTAAACCTGTTACTGTAGTGGAGGAGATGGACTATTCTTGAAGGTCAACCTGGATCACATGCTCACCCCAAGGACAGTAGGAGAGGGAGGGGTAGGTCATTGTGAATGACAGCCCACTTGGCACACGGGTGGGTGAGTGGTCCTCCACTCAGAAAGTGAGGCAGTATTTGCAGATATCCACTGAAATATATTTCTGTTATGTTGAAGTGGCAAGAGAAGGTAGAGTCTTTTGGTGCCAAGGGGTTTCCCAAAGCTTTTCACAGCCTTTTTCCTTCTTATAAAATAAGTCTGTGTGGCAGGGGCTGCGCTAGGTTCTGGAGATATCAGTATGGAAAAGCTATTTTTGGTGCCTTTAGAGCCCACACAGTCTTTTCGCTGCAGGGAAACATCAAAAGTCAAAGGCAGGATGGTGTGACGCTGGCCAGAGGCAGCCTGTGCAGGTTGCAGCAGGCGCATCTAGTGATGTCTGGAATATCAGACGAGGAGCATATCAAGCTGACCCTTAAAGAGGTGAAGCTTTCAGGCAGTTACGTAGAGGAAGAGCAAGGGTGCCTTCCAGGCGAGGACATCTTGGCAAAGGCAGAGCAGCATGATGGAGCAGACGTGTCTGATGGAAGTCCAGGTTCAGTGTGGCAGCACCCAGAGCTCTGTCCGTGCCGGGCGAGGCAGGGCCGCAGGCGTTACAGGGGAAGTCAGGAGGCAGCAGCTTTGGAAGGCAGCCTTCAGGCTGGTGGTCTTTGTCCCAAGGATGGCTATGTTTCAGCCTCCCCAGAAGGAGTCCCGTCCCGGGCTTTTGGGAACTGCGCGCAAGAGGCTCCACCCTCCCGTGGCTTCTCAGTAAAGCGGAATGTGCGCTACTGGGCTCTTACTGCTTTGAGGCACGTCTGTGTCTGGGCCGCTGTTTCACTGAGGGCTTTCTCTTCTCCACTTGCGTGTGCGCGCCCGTGTGCCCTGGCGTCTTTCTCTCTTCTTTGAAAGGTTGCCTGCCATGTTGACAAGGAGGAGACTTGCTGGGAAAATGTCACAGCTGAATGGTCCCAAGGGGGACAGCTTTGTCAAATGTCAAGAGTGTGGGTAAGATAAAGGCCCCCAGCAGTCTGGGGAGGGAGGGAGGGAATGGAAGCCAGGGGCTGGCACCATGGGTGCCCCCAACATGGCCTCAGTGCTTGTTTTAGAGCAAGCTCAGGGCGGGGGCCTGCTGTGGGAGAAGGATGGAATGAAGCTGCTTTTAAAATTCTTGGTCCAGTCCTGCCAGCTTGAGCTTGGGGGATGATGAGGGAGGCTGACAGGTGAGTCTGAGCATGGAGGTCCTGAAGCCCCTCCTGGGATCTGGATAGAGCAGCTTCTCAATCAAGAAGGACACATTTGAATCCTCCAATGGGTTTCTGTCTTGTTTTTAACTTTTTTACAGTGTTTACTTTATTTTTACCAAAATACAGTTAATTTATAATGTTGTGTTAGTTTCTGGTATACAGCATAGTGATTCAGTTATACACAAATATATATATTTTCATATTCTTTATCATTATAGGTTATTACAAGATACTGAATATAGTTCCTTGTGCTCAACAGTAGAACTTTGTTCTTTATCTATTTTATATATAGTAGTTAGTATCAGCAGATCCCAAACTCCTAATTTATTTCTTCCCCTCCCCTCCCTGGCTCTGCTGGTAACCATAAGTTTGTTTTCTTTGTAAGTCCATTTCTAGTTTGTAGATAAGTTCATTTGTGCCATTCTTTTAGATTCCACATATGAGTGATGTCATATGATAGTTGTCTTCCTCTGTCTGACTTACTTCACTTAGGATGATGATCTGCAGGTCTGTCCATGTTGTTGCAAATGGCATTATTTTATTGGTTTTTTTATGGCTGAATAGTATTCCATTGTATGTATATATACATATATATATGTATATACAACACAATTTCTTTATCCAGTCATCTGTCAGTGGACATTTAGGTTGCTTCCATGTCTTGGGTATTGTAAATAGTGCTGCTATGAACATTGGGGTGCATGTATCATTTTGAATTAGCATTTCCTCTAGGTATATGCCCAGGAGTGGGATTACTGGATCATATGGTTAAGTCTATTTTCAGTTTTTTAAACTAAAATAACTAAAAAAATTTTTTTCAAACCAGTTTCTTATTCCAATCTCTTGTAAGATCTAGTTGTACTTGGTCCTTTGGGTTTTCATGAGATGTCCTTCAGTCTTTCTAATTAATTCCTTTTGAGTCAGTTTCTGTTTCTCGTATCCTTGAAGGACAATGGGATGTGGACCTGCGGAGATGGGCCAGGAGGTGAGGAAGAACATTACAGGTAGCTTGAACAAAGCCTCAGGATGGGAGAGAGTGGGACTTACTGAGCGAACAACGAGTAAGAATGAGTAAGAATGGTTCACATTGGTTCTTTTTGTAAACAAGGGCTAGGAAGTGGGATAGCCAAGCAAGGCTAAGGTTGTGAACACTTGAGGGGTTTGGAAATTAACTGGGATGTAAGGTTGAACTACTGAACTTTTGAGCTGGAGAAAAGTTCATCTGGACCTGGTCTTTGGGAAGATCATAGTGAGTAGACACCACTTTTCTATCTAAAAAAAAGTGCAACACTCCTGCTTCCCTAGGAGAGGAGGGGACACCCCTCCAGTGCCCCATCTCCGTAAGGCCTGGCCTGGGACAGCTTGTTTCAGGCTGGGTGTGTCCTCCCTCTTCGCCCTTTATGGTGGGGAGCACCCAAAGCAGAAGGCGAGATTCTTCTATTCTGTTTCCCGGATCAGTTGTATCTAAGTTGGGTGTGGGGATTTGCATTTGGAATTTAAAAAACCTGAATGGTTAAAAATCTCTCAAAAGATCTGTTGTCAGGACGCATTTCCTCTCACCTACAGGAAGATCATGCAAAGCAGCGTGTTCCGGGTCCTCTGGTTTTGAGAACGTGGTTTGGGTGACTCCAAAAGGGGCAGGAAAAGTTGCCCAGTGATGGAGGTTGTTTATGACTTTCCTTCCACTGACTGTACAGAAACATATCTTCACGTCCACCCCCAAGCTCATCCAGCCACGAAAAATAAGTAAGGTGTGGTTCTGCGGTCTCAGACGTCTGAGTGGCCTGTTTGTCACTGCAGGCAGTTAGTTTTATGAGTCCCCTGTGATAGGAAGAGAAACGCGGGGAGCACAGGAACAACCAGTACCAACTAATTTAGCAGCCGGCCTGCTCTCAGTGGTGATGGCTAATAACCAGGCTGGAAAGCAGAGATGATTATAAATAAAAATGATTGCCGAGGGTGAGTTGAAAGGGTCTGGTAACGGCTTAGCTTGGGCAGGTATGTTCTGTCCTGGGCTGAGAGGGGACTCTGTCTAGACAGGATATGAAGGAATGAGCATCACAGAGGGGTGGTAGTCACACGCATCGTCCCGAGGGCCGCTTGCTGGGTATGTGGCATTTCTGGCCAATCACCCAGGGCTCTCCCACTTCCCCCGCTCGCCGGGGCTGCTAATGGTGGTGAGGTCACGAGGGCTTCCTCCCTTCCATGTTCCCCTCGTCACTGCCTGACTCTACTTGGAGCAGTCAGTGCTGCAGCGGACAGTTCTTGGCAGCATATGGAGAGGTGCCAGTGGGAAGGGAAAAACCCCAGGAGGGAAGTGGAGACAGGTTAAAACAGACAGTGGAAAGGCTGGCAAGAAGCAGAGGGTTCATGGCGGGTAGGGGGTCCATTCATCTTTGCCCAAGTTGTATGGAAACGGGGCGTGGCCACAGCACGAGCGAAGATGCCTCCCTCTGGGTTTCAGTCCTGTGGTCTGTGAATGTGGAGCTTGGAAGAGAAGGCCTTGAGGGCTCATTCTCTGCGTATGTGTTGGGGGGTGCTCACTCTCCATCACTCAGAAGGTGCGATGAGGCACTGTGGCTGTGAAGGAGGCCCTTTCTACCCAGAGATCCAGAGAGACTTGAACCACAGTTTGAAGAGGAAGACAGACCTGGTCTCCTGGGTAGTTGGTGGCTTTCTGATAAACTGATTGAGAAAACAGAATCTTTCCCTGCTTATTTTCAAGTGTGGTCCAGCAGCCAACACTTGTCTCTGCTGTTTGGGTAGAGAAAGGTCGAACTCTGTGTAACCAAAATATGTGGAATGGGAAAGCAGTGTTCCACTGTCATTTATTCAAATTTGAAAATTACTGTTTCAAGATTTTTTTTTCAAACAGTTGATTTCATGTCGTTTTGGTGGATGTGATTTAAATGAATGTGATTTAAATTAAATGATGTTTCAACTGGTCCAGTCATCTCACCAATGCAGAAATCCCATGTATGATTTATTCCTCCCTGCCTCCCCTCCGATGGACATTTTTAATGTATGCGCTCAGAACAGGGCAGTAAGAATATAGAAATTCAGGTGGTTCGTATGCTCCGGGGGGCGGGTGGCGGGCAGTAGCTGTGTAGACACAACATACACAGATCAAAGTGCGCTGTCTGGGACGTGATCGAGTTGACTCAGTACATTTTTGTCTAGAAACAAGAAAGAAAGGAAGACATGCACCCTCAGTAGTTTTGCCCTGCTTTTGGAGGAAGCCTTTTTCTCCACTGAATAACTTTGTCAGGAAAGTCTTTCTTTCCTTATTGAATTGATTTCTGTGTTTCTGTTTTTTCACCTGCTGACCCGTGTTATCCTGCTCTTCCTCTCAAAATTATTTTCATCCTTTAAGAACCGTCTCAACAATCACCTTTATCTGCCTTTCCCATCCTACATTCCTCTTTCTCTGTTGGCCACGGAAGTGATTGAAATAATCACTAGAAGATGTTCCAGAGAGTGAACGTCTTAGTCTTAGGCTTGTGTGGCTGCCTTTTGGAATCTCCTTCACTTGGGTTTAGTTTTGTGGAGGTAAAAGTCCAGAGAAAACCCAGCTGAGATGTCTCCTAACTGGGCATCCTGCACTGGGGCCAGTGCACACTGCACCTGGAATCCTGCAGCCTGATTACAGTGTATAGGTTGAGGGTAGTTGGTGCAGGATTTTACTCCCATGGGTACCAGGAATGCTTAGCCACTGATTGGCCTCATTTAAGGACTCCATCATAATTTAGCAGTGGTGAAATGTCATGAGGTACGAGCATAGCCATGAAGCTTTAAGACGGCCTCTCTTTGTCCCAAAGTGACAGGGACTTGGGCATGCTGTCCAGTTTATAGCGGTGTTAAAGGCTTGTGAAAAGGATGTTCAGCTGTGATTCCAGACCTGGCTCGAGCATCTTTCCCTCATGACTCTCCACGTGACACAGACCTTTCTCGTCCAAGTCAGTCTCCTCAGTGGCTTATATTTCCTTGGTAGAGTTTATGTTCATTGTCCTACTTCTGGGCCCAAGCTTGTACCCCACTTTTGATCATCTAAATTTCAGGTTTTGCTCCCAGTAGCCTTTGTTTACTAGATCACAAAGGTGGTTTTTTTTAAACTAAATAAAAGTTGATGAGGCTGAAGTTTCTTGGCTATAGATTGGTGACAATGGCAACAGAATGGAATCAAGTTTTAAAACTTGCTCTGAGGTAACAGACAATCATGTTTGTAGTGCTTTTACAACCTTGTGGGCATCTATTGTGAAGTTATCGTTTGATGCTGTAGGTTGTCGCTTACATTTTCTCTATGGATTTCTCCTCTCGGCTTGGTGTCTCTGCTCAGCACGGGAGTGTCACGCTTTGAAACAGGGCCATGTTGCTTTGTTTCCTGCCCTCAAATCCATCCTAAGCCATTAACAGATAGAGCCCGAGCATGCTCCTCCTACAGACCAAGGAGGCAGCACCTGTTCAGGGATGTCTGCTGAGTCAGCGACCCCCTCTCCCTGTCCCTAGCCCCATACACAACCGGGCGGTGTTTTCCTCCCTCTCAGTGTGGCACCAAGCTGCCAGTGTATCAGCTCTGATTAATAAGGCATTGGAGGCCAGAGTAGTGCATGTCTCATAAACTCCTCTGAATTGGGCTTTGCCTTAGTTGACCAAGGGGGAACTCATCAAAGTGTGGCAGAGAGGAAGTCAAGCCCCGACCAGTTCAGGGAGAGACAGTGCTAAACTGAGCACCATTTTAACTATCTGCCATGTGGCCTGGAGAAGATCCTACAGAAAAACGAGCAATTCAGCTCTTGAAGATTTCAGTTTTCCATTTTGGTTTCTCCTCCCTTCACTCAGCTCTTTACTGGGGTGAGAAAAAACTTAATCCATTCGCTGATGACTCTCCAGTTGGCGTTTCCATTCCAGATGTCAGATTGCCTTCATGACTTTCTTGTTGGATGACTAACGGATGAGTCATGTTTAACGTGGTCAACCCGAGATGCTGAGCTCCTTCTCCCAGACTGGCTGCTTTGCAGTCTGCCCCATCCTAGCAAATGCTAACTCCAGCCTTCTGGTCGCTGAGGACTAGAATCTGGGAGTCCTCCCCCATATCTTTCTCTCATGTTTTGTATTGGTTACAGCTGCAATCTCATTAGCTCAACATTCGAATCATATCCACAATCTGATCAGTTTCGACCATCCTCCTTCAAGCCACCATGATTTCTCCCTTGGATTATTGTAATAGGCTCCCTACCAGTGCCCCTGCTTCTGCTCACCTCTCTACACTCTGTTCACAGCATGAGAGATTGAGTGATCCTTTTAAAATTAAGTCAGTTTATGGTACTCCTCTACTTAAACCCCACACACAGGACCTGAATGGCCCTACATGACCTGTCCCCTTCCCTCCCTGACCTCACCTCCTACTGTTCTTGCTGACTGCGCTCTGGCCACTCAGGCTGCCTTGCTCTTTGTGAGCGTGCAGGGCTCCCTCTTACCCCTCGGCCTTTTCATGTGCGTTTACCTCTTCTTTGAATCTTCCTCCTCCAGGAATCTGAGTGGCTTGTTCCTTTGTCTCCTTCAACTCTTGTTTCCAGGTCATTTTCTCATTGAGGCTGTCTCTGGTCATCTTCAATAAATCGTGCCGCCACTGAATACGTCCGTTCTGCTTCCTTTTTATTTTATTTTTTTTATCTTGGGACTTAGCACTGCCTTGCACCTGCATACCGTTAAGAGTTGACTGGTGCTGAGTAGCAGGCCTTCCCAAACCCAGTGACCTCAGTCATTTATTTTTCCTGCCAGCACGTCTGTGAGTTGGCTATGGACTAGGTAATCCAAGCTAGGTTTGGCTTCAGGCTCTGCTTTGAGCTATAGGTCTCGTATGTCTTCCTCCTTGCAGGTAGGACTCAGGTGGGCTCCATGGGATTCCATTCTGGGGACCACGCGGCAGAGGCAGCAAGGACCAGGGGGAGGTCTTCTCATGGGGAAGGCAGAGGGGGATGAATACAAGCCCGGTTTGCAAGCACATTTTGAAAGCATTTCAGCCTTCTATAATGAGGGCATGTCTGTGGTCAAACATCTTTTGGTGATGCTTGTTTCTCTCTCTTGTCTTAAGATGAAATGTTTATATTAGCCAGATAGGACCTCTCCCGTGGCTCACTCCATCACTTCTTTTGTTCAGATACCGCCTTTTCAGAATGACTTCCCCCAACAACTCTTTCAAACACAGCATCCCTTACCCTATCTCTGTCCTCTGCTATATTTCAAAATAGCATTTCTCTCTACATTAACATTATAGTAAATATTTATTGTTTCTTTTTGTCTTCCCTACAAGAATGTAAGCCTCATGAGGGGAAAGACTTTGTCTTGTGCAGGGATGAATTTTCAGCACTTGGAACAGTGCTTGAAGCTTAGAAGGTTTTCTGTAAATATTGCTGAATGAATTATGAAAAACAGTTATAAAAGAGGTCTAGGTCTGTGTTAACGGAGTCCATGGAGGAGAGGGCCTTGCCCCTGAATTACGTGGTGTCACTCTACAACGTTCGTTTATTCAGGGCAGAGCTCTTTTTGACACAACATCAATATTTTTGACATTTGCGTTTTTTTTATTTGCTCATAAAACACTGCCTGTGCCCCTGTAAAAGCATCTCTAAATTTCCCCTGATATTGCATGTGATGTTTTGATTATTTCTGAAGCTGTTCTCTGAGCCTGTAATCTATCTGTACCTCTTGCCTGCAGATCCTTTGAAAGTGGCAGAGTTGAGCTAAAAATACTCGGAAGTAGCTAAGCAGTCAGCTTGGCTTCAGCCTTGTGCACTGACTGCTTTTGTGTCTTAGCCTCACATCTGGTATCAAAACAAAAGTCTTTACCATGGGAAGATAGTCTAGTCCTAAAGCAATCTATTATGGCCCCAGATAATGAACAAGGCAGCCTTTAAAAACACCCAAACTGTGTTCTCTAATCTGTCTCTCCAGGCACCTGTCTTGCTCCTACAATGCGAACGTTATAATCAGATCCATCCCCAATAGCGTTACTTTTGTGTAACTTAGAACCGTAATGATTTTTTAAAATCTCACATATTTGTATGGTGTGTGTCCTTTCCTGGAGCTGTCGCACATGACACATACTTTTTCTTTATATATCACAGTAGGTGTGGCTACTCCCATTTGACACAGGCCAAATCAGACCCAGAAGAGTTCACTGACATCCCTAGGCCACTTGGCTGACTAGTGACTGAATCAGTACGACATCTCCAGCCTTCTGTGCTGGACAGAACTCACATGTTGAAATGTTAACCTCTTCTGATTCCCCGTATAGACGTCCTGTTTCCTAGGTTTGAAAACATATCAGGAAGCTTAAAAAAGTGAACATGAAAGGAACCAGAGTGTGGTCGGCAAAGCTGTGAGGCTGGGGTCATCCCCACACTGGGCTCTCCCCGCCGCACCCTCACAATGTTTATGAGTCCAAAACCCCAGGTGGTTTTCATGGAGGAGGGTGGGCACGAAAGGGCAGTGTGAAATGTGAGGGAAACGTGTATAGGGGAGGGAGGCTTCACCCAGTAGTGTACCTAAGGTGAGAATATGGGTATTAAGGTTCTAGGGCTTTCTTCGCCAACCCTGTCTTTATTATCCCTCTGCCCAGAGGCTTAACCCTTTCCGGTACTTGAGCCCGTCTTACCCAGGGTGTCAGCAGCTTCTGGCCTCCAGGTGATGGATTCTAGCATTTGCTGTCTTAGGTCAGGTGTCTGATATGAGCTACGAGCAACCACATGCCATCAAGTCCTTGCCTTCTTTGGCCTTTGACTGCAGTGCTCAGTGCATGTAATTGGGTGTCTGTTTGGAGCCCCGGGCTGAATACCGGACCATTTATCTGGGACCCCGGTGCCCCATCTAGCTCCCACAACTCATCCTCTGAGTGGGTGGCTGGGTTTTGCTTTCCATATATTCAGGCGCTCACTGGTTGGGAATGAAGGGACTGCTTGTTGCTAATACTGCTACAACTGCCTGCCTGACTTTAAGCATCACCTGTGGTGGTCACTGCTAAAACCCCAGTGCCTTACATCCTACCTGGGATGTGGTAGATAGTGAATAAATGAATGATAACAAAAGCACTCCCTGGTTTCCTATGTCGATTCGCTGGGGAGAGCCTTTTTATTCCAGCTTTGTGAAAAATGTCATTGGTAATTTGATAGGGATTGCACTGACTCTGCATATTGCCCTGGGTAATGTGGCCATTTTAACAATATTGATTCTTCTAATCCAAGAACATGGTATATCTTTCCATTTGTTTATATGTCATCTTCAATTTCTTTCATCAATGTCTTACAGTTTTTGGAGTACAGGTCTTTTGCCTCCTTGGGTAGGTTTATTCCTAGGTATTTGTTCTTTTTGGTGCAGTTGTAAATGGTATTGTTTGTTAATTTCTTTTTCTGCTATTTTGTTGTCAGTGTATAGAAATGCAACTGATTTCTTTGTATTCATTCTGTATCCTGCAACTTTACCAAATTCATTGATGAGTTCTAGTAGTTTTCTGCTCTCATCTTTAGGATTTTCTATGTATAGTATCATGTCATCTGCAAACAGTGATAGTTTTACTTCTTTGTTTCCAATTTGGATTCCTTTTATTTCTTTTTCTTCTCTGATTGCTATGGCTAGGACTTCCAAAACTATGTTGAATAAAAGTGGCGAGAGTGGGCATCCTTGTCTTGTTCCTGATCTTAGAGGAAATGGGGAGAGCCTTTTTAGGTAGGACACCTGTCTGGACAAAACCTGAATTACATCGTCCTTTTGGATGATGAGTCGGGTTCTGCACCATTTGTGGTGAACTCAGTATCCCCACCTCCAGGTTTCCAAGCAAGCGTGTGCCTTAGAAGGGTCTCCAATTCACTTGCCACTTTATCCCTGCCCCCTCCCACCACAGATGGACAGTGAGTGGGAAGACTTCCCCCTTCCACGTTTGGGGACATTTCAGAAACCGGCAAGTGCGCCCTCACTAAGTGGATTCTTAAAATGCTTTTTGAGGAGAAAGAAGGAGAAATCTCTGACCCATGCTCAGGATTTTGAAGGCAGAATTAGATTTGGCAGCAGGAGCAATTCAATTCCATTTAACAGAGATTTATTTAATTTTAAAGTACTTTTATATGCCTGGAACCTCCTGGAAAAAGAGGAGTCAGTCCTGTCCTCTGCTCTCTAGGGAATGACAACCCAGTGGCCGGGGAAGCCCCAGTTATAATTGAGGTGGGCGCAGCAGTTCCAGCGCCGGGCAGATCTAGCAAGTGCTAAGCAAGACAGAGTGGAGCCCCCTGCTCCCTGGTGGTGGGTTCAGCGATGATCATATACTTCTGGGAGTCTGAGAAAGGGAGAAATCCTGGAGTACTACAGCTTGTCCTTGCCGTCTTCCCATTTCCTTTTTCTCTATTTTAAATTAAATTAAGTGAATGGAATTAAATTAAAATTTTTCATTGGTTAATACGTTCCGAGGATCAAAAACCAAAATGGTTTCAGGAGACATTCGTTTCGAAGTCCTTCTCTCATCCTGTTCCCATTCAGCCCCTCCCCCTCTCCTGTTCCCCTTACGTGAGCTTTTGCGTTGGTTTCTTCTGAATTCTTCCAGGTCTACTGAATGTAAACAAAGCAGATAAGAATCTACATTTTTATTCCATCCCTTTTCTTACACAAAAGTTAACATTAAGTCCGGCCTCCATCTTGCTTTTTTCCCCTCATAGTATATCCCAGAGATGATTCTCTATCAATAAATAAGGAGCTTCTTCGTTCTTGTTTTTATAAATGCATAGAAAGGCTTGCCGTTTATTTGACCAACTCCCTTGGGGTGTTTGCCATTAAAAATACTGTTGCACAAACCATTCACATGCATCGTTTCATAGGTGTGCCGTTGTACCTGTAGGCAAATTCCCAGAAGCAGGACTGCTTGGAGATGATCTCTGGCTTTTTCTTTTTAAATCAAGCTCATCACCATTCCCAGTCTCAGAGATACTTGCTTTGTCATAGAGACCCTTAAGGGCCAAAGGACTGGATCTCTTCTGATTGAATTCCAGTCCTGAGAGGAGAATAAGGTGAGATCTTAAGAGACTTGCTACATCTTAAGACATAGGAAGCCACTTATTTCTACGTGACTCACTTACTGGATTGACTCTGTAAACAAATCCTGATTTCCAGTTCCATTACTTGTTTTGGCCTGGTCAGTGACTTGCTTTGCCTTCATTTATCTGTGTGGCCAACAGATGTTTACTGGGCACTTAATAGACCTTAACTCTGATAGACACGGGAGGGGACTAGACTAATAACTTTATCCCTGCTCTCCTGCTCACAATCTAGACAGAGGTGTAAATATCTAAGTGCACATTTAGTATTGACAGATATTGCTGTAAACATCTATGTAGGTTGAACTTTGCCTCCAGCAGCTCCACCTTCTCTGTGCTCGGCAACCTCTTGGGAACCCTTACTGCCACTTGCTGTGTGCTTCTCATAAAGCGTGGAAATTGGAGTCAGAAAACTTGGACTTCGGTTTAATCTATGTTACTTATTAGCTTGTAGTTTTTCAGAAAAATCAGAATCTTCATCTGAAATGTCTGTGAGTGTCAAATGATTTAAAAATTTGGAAGTGCTTTGCAAATGATTGGTTACATCCTTTCTCGCCTACAAAACTGCACTGTGAGTGAGAGCATTCAAGGGTTGTGGGAATAATTTTAGTGGTAGCAATAGTATTTATCTCTGGACAGTCAGACCTTCTCAAATCCCCCTCCTCTTCCAGGTAGATTCGTCCAGGTCACAGGCAGTCAAAGACATTAAAGTTTTCCCGCAGCGGCCGCCAGTGCAATTTCTCAGGTGGGCTTGGTGTGCTGCTTAAGGAGGTGCCAGTATTGGCCCACTTGTCCTGCCTCTGTCAGTGGCAACTTCATCACCACTGAGCCGCTGAGCTGACCATCTTGCTCTCACCAAGGTGGCGGAGGGCTGTTAGAGATCATGTCCCTGGGAACTGTGCCAGAAACGATGAGAGCTGTACCCAAAGTGTTCCTGCGTACGGACAGCATGTCAGTGTCGGCACATGGTCAGAGTCAGGCATCTGAATCCGCCAGCGTGTGGTCTGAAAGAGAAAGCCCAGTGGTCCCACAGAAGAGATGCAGTATAGGTGCTGGAGGAGCTGAGAAGTGAACTTGGGGACAGAGAGGCCACTCAGAGTGGGTGGGAGGGAACAAGGGAGTGGGTGCTATTATCAGAGCCCAGGAGACAGACTGGCCATTAGGAGCTTGGATCGCAGCAGCCTGAGCTCCCTAATGGGAATTAGAGGGAGGGAGACATACTCTGCCTTCTTCCTTGCTCCTGTCCTCGGGTCTCCTGCTAGTGCCTTCCACGAGCCGAACCTAGTGAGGAGACCATTGGCAAAGGAGCCTGGGAAATCTGTTTTGCCGGAGTAAGTCAGGGAATGAATCTGAGAGCAAATAGGCAGATGACCAGCATGGAATCTCAGCTCACTCTTAGAAAAGTGGAGAAGGTTGCCTCCAGCTTTCCTCCTGTTCCTGAGGCCATGTTCTTTTGTCTTGAGACCTACCAGGTTTTACGTTCTTTGTTAGTCTTTCTTCCAGCAGACCCACCCAGTCCCGAGCAGGGAGTTTCTTGGTGTCTCATCTGGGACCATCGACCAAGATTATTCTACATGTTCTCTGTGACTCCTGCCGTTAGCTAGCTGGCCCCGTCGTTCCTGGCTTGGTTGGGTGTAGAGGTAGGAAAGGGGAGGGGGAGGATCAACAGGTCACCTGGAAGGCCAAGTGCATTAACTTCTTTGAATCATCAAGAAGCCAGCGAATTCTGAGGAGCGGCAACATGGTTGTGGAGGCTTCTGCTTGGCTGTGACCTGCCGCTCCTCCCATGGTTGTGGGGAAAGACTCTACATCGCTTTGCCGTCAGCCACAATCTCCTAGTCTTGATTAGAATGATAGAATTTTAGAGCTGGAAATGCTGTTAGAAATCATCAGTCTCAACATTTTCTTCTCCTTCATTTTATAAACAGTGGGAACGAGGTCCAGCAGGGTTAAGTGGCATGATCAAGATCATGTAACAGCTTGATGGCGTGAGCTGATTTCAGAACATTCCTTTTCCATCGGCCCGAGTCAGTTTCACTTATGTTCCATATAGATTCACCATCTTAATATGTTCTTCCAAAAACATTTAAACACTTTCGCTCCTACGACTTCAGAATTTCTCAGTGTAGAAGATCCGTTTAGGTACTCGCCTGGGTTTCTTTTGCTGATTGCTTTCAGCAGGTTCTTAGTTCCGTCCACTGCCTCCACTTCCCCGGATACAAATTATTCTGAGCTCAGGAGTGTCTAAAGTGAGCTCAGGTTTGAATTGGCCTGTGGCTTACGTTATTAGAGGGAGGGGTCGTGTGGCTCTCCCTTCTCCAATGTTGTTTGTAGTTCAAGCACACGAGGGCTCTTTCTGCAAGAAGTTCTGCGATTTTATTGCCAGTAAAGTAAAATGGAAAACCAATACTATCATTTTCACTGTAGGTTTTATTTCCCTGGTGATACATGAAGAAATTGGTTCAGTGAAGAAGCCAGCTGGAAGTGTGGAAATCTGCAGAGCACAGGTCTACCAGAACTCCGGAGAGGATGTGGAGTCAAGGGAAGGGGGAAGGCCTGATCCTTGTTGGGACGGCTGACCCCCAAGGCTTCTCTCGCCTTCAGACTGTGGCTTCTGGAGTTTAGTCTTTATCTGAATCAGGAAGGAAAAAAAAGCCAAAGAAGCCAAGAGAGTAAAGACAGAAAACAGAAAGATGGGAGGGTGCAACAGAGACAGAGAACAAAGGAAAGAAGGAAATGGAAGAAAATGGTCCCACAGGAGCAAAGAACCATGGGAGAATAAGAATCAAAGACGGGGGTTACGTGTCACCAAAAAGTGCATCGAATGGCAATATGACACATTCTTTTGGTCTGCAGCACAAAGCAGAATTAGCTATTTTTATCAGTGTGAGGTCATCAGACTCAGGCCCAGTTTCTTTGACTGCAGAGAAATCAGAGTGATCAAAAGACTAGGTCAGTCCATTTTGCATCTGCAGAGACTAACGCACTGAGGTCTTACATGGGCTGGAAGGGGGGATGGGGAGGAGTGGAAGGAGGAAGGGGGGAGCACCGTCTTCATCTGCTGGGGCTGGGGGCTTGCACATACCAGGGGCTCCGTATGTGCTGGTGCAACTTTCATTCCTCCTTTGGCTGCTTGTTCTGACGCAGTCATGGGGACACCGACCTAGTACGAAGATTATATCATACATTTTTGTCCCCCAATAGTTGTGGGTCAGTATTTGGCTAGAAATTGGGCATCCTTCTGTTTGAAAGGTAGAGGAGTGGGTGGGAGGGGAAAACCTCATGGGTTAACATACAGGTAGGAAGGAGTTTGCTCTTCTGGGCAGCAGTGGAGGAGAAGGAATCTTCTAGAGTGGGCAGGTGCCACAGGGTTGCAGAAGGTGGAAAACACCTGCACTGTAATCAGCTGGAAGGAGAGGAGGGATAGCTGGTTTGATGGCCTCAAAGTACTTTGCAATTACGTTTGTTGGTGAAGCCATTAGCTACGATACTCCAACTGGACTGTCTCCTTAGAATCATTAGCAGATGAAAAAAACAGTTGGAGCTAACTTATCCTATAGCTGTACCCTGACAAGTTGGCTCCTGTTGCCTGGATTCCCAGAGCTGCCCCGGCTCCTGTTGCCTGGATTCCCAGAGCTGCCCCGGCTGCTGCCCTTCTCAGGCATGTTTGGCACCTTTATGCATGTCTTCAGTTTGGGGAGCTATGACCCTTTCTTCCAATACATTCTCTTTTTAAACTTAGATTAGGAAGAATCCGTTTCTATTGCGTGAAGTCAAAGGACTCTAACCCAACCAATAGATGGCTCCATCTTACTAATCATGGACTTCCCTCCCATGACTTGATGATGTTTTGAATCTCTGGCTTTTCCAGTAATAAATACCTTCTGGACCTGAAATAGATTGATATCCCTTCAGCTTAACAGTACATCCAATAAGCCCTGGCCCCTCTTGAACCAGGTGATCCCTCTACCCTTACAGACTACAAAAAAACATTTGCAAATGTCTGCAGATAAACATGTCTCAGACTCGGAAAAGGAGCAATGTAATAAGAGAGGTGAGTTCTAATTTTGCGACTAACTAGCAAGTCACTTCATTTGTCCAGCACAACATAGTGTCCTTTTTTGTGCATGGCAAAGAGTGACTGACCCACATATGTCGGGGGTCCCCTAGCACCTGGCACACAGTGGGTCGAGTCCCCACATCCCCTGCTGGAATGTCAGTCGCAAACCCTTGTGGCTGGGGCAATACATTCAGCAGTGTCCGCAGTGAGTCCAGACATGGGACTCCATAGTCTTTGGAAATGTGGGTTCTTGACCTGGGTCACTGAGCTCAAAGCTTCTGACCAGAGAGGACAGAAAGATATCCAGGAGCTTAAAGATCAGAGAAGCGCAAAGGGGCCTTGATGCAGAGATTTAAAAAAGCAGAGGGAGGGCCTCTAAGAGAGGGAGATAGTTCTCCCAAGAGAAAGCAGAGCCTGAGAGAGGCCCAGAAACTCACACCCAGACATAAAATGCATCTCTTGAGTTTCCTCTGGTTCTGAAGTCCCAGGTCGTTTTGTAAACTGACACCTACAGGCCAGCTTATGAACCAGGGCACCAGTCGGAAAAGACTGGAGCTGGCATGAAGCTGAGGCCTTCTGCACAAGCTACGATTTCTGCCAACAACTGAGGCTCTCATTAAGCAAACTTTAATTTCTGTGTGTTCTCTCCACTGTACCTTAAAATAAATGTATTCTTTATGATCTGGAGAGATGCCTACTCTTCTCATTTGGAAGAAATCTAAATGTGGGTAGGCTCGTCTCTGGAGAATGTTCCTACCTATCATCATTAAGGGAGAAAGTAATGAGAGAGCAGGAGATTAACTGGTTAGTTGGGGAATCGACAGAAAAGAAGGGAATTGACACCTCAGGGCCTAATCTTGAAAATTGTTCTGGTACAAACAGCGGTGCGCTGAGCAGAGGAGGAGTGGATGGGGGAATTGTCAATCCCACCCCCCAAAAAGAAAAAAAAAAGATCAAAAATGCTAATCAGAATATAATAAAGTGCTAAACTATTTTAAATAATGCCCACAGTTTTGGTATGACATTTTTATTCAGTCATAGGTGACATTTATTTTAAAAAAAAAGCGAAAAAAAAAAAGAAAAAGCTCCCATTCTTCAAGCTGTTTCAGCCCGTGGGCCAGATAGAGAAACCCAGGGGTTAAATCGATGACGGCCGCAGCCGAGTTCCTCACACCTGCGTGCCGTGTGGGACGCCAGTCCCGGTGACAGCAGCAACAGCCAAACACGTCTCTGAATTGGAATCGTCACAGAGCTCTTTGCCGAGTTCATCCACCTTGCTTCGCGTTTTAAGCCTCCCACTTAATGAAGTGTCGCCTCTTTTCAAAGCTGGTGACCAAATAATTGTTCAGTGTGAATCAGAGCGCGAAGGGTGGTGGTTTTCATGTGAAGTTTAATTCATTGTGATAGAGTCGTGCCTCGCGCTAACTGAAGAATGTTGTCTCTCAGGACACATGGCCTTTCCCCACCCTGCACGTCACCCACTGCAGCACTGTTCCCTTTCTCCAGAGTAGCCGGAGAGAGGTGGTTTCAGTTTCCACTGTTCTGATTAGCTGGGTATGGACATATGATCCAATTATCAGAGAACGGAAATTCGTCTTCTCTGGATGGTGGCCTTACCTTTTTAACCTTTCTGCTTGTTTCTACTCTCTCTTCAGGTTAGTCTTCCTTGAAGAACCAACTCATTTCTCCCCAGCTCAAAATCTGCAGTCACTCCCGTGACCCGGGGGGTGAAGCTGCCATTCAAGGTTGTTCATGACTGTTCCCAGTGCACTGCTTCACCCGTTTCTGCCTGCTCTGTGTCCCTCACACTCCTCTTCACACATACCCTGACCTTTCTCCATGTTCCGTATGCCCTCCACACAGGCCTGCTTTCTGCCCTGTTTCTGCACATTTAAATACTGCTGATGCTTCCAGACTCAGATCAGTTCTTTCCTCTTCGGAGAGCCTAGTCTCTCCCTCCCCCCACCTCCTGTCTTTACTCATATCTTCCTCTTCTGAAATCTCATATTCCTGCCCTCTGCCTCTCTTGGGAAATGACTTTCCCCTTGGAGCCACAATCATTTACATCTGCTCTGTCTCACCAATTAGTCACAGTTTCCCTGACTGTATAATTGGTGACAGATACGTTTCTGTCAGCCCCCTGGGTGCCTCCACATGTCTTGCACACAGTAGGTGTTCATTAAATAAATGAACCAACAGAAGCATAATTTCATCACTAGACTGGGTCAGGGGTGCTTTTCTCTGTCTTAGATGATTCATAGACGACTTCAGGGTCACACAGTGCTTTTGATTTATTATGATTAACAACCATCGTTAGAGAGTCTTTAAATAAGTCTGGGTATTTGAATTTTCTGGTTTGAATTTCTGAACAAAACTGAGAGCGAGTCCATATAGCAACCAGGAGACTGACAGAACCTCAAGGAAAAAGGCAAGGTTTCACTGACTTCACATAAAACACGGAATTAGGAAAAAATTAAATCCATCTAGACGTGGGCTGACTTTCGTGTGAGAGAATCTAATCAGTCATGTCAGAGTGTGAGCAGAACCTCAGTGTTGCTACTACCCACCATACCCACTCCCTGAGGATAATGACTTTCAGAAATACAGCCATCCTCAGGGACAGTACCAGGCACTAGGCAGGAGCTGGGCAGCTTCCTTCTCAATCACCAGATACAACTTGGACTGAAAATGCACTGTGGCTCCCTTCCCCAGGGGCTGTAGGGCACGGTGTTTATTTCAGGGCTGGCATAGTCACTGCCCAGACGCCCAAGGCAGGCATCCCCGCAGAGTCACGCACCTCCAGACAGAAGAGTGAAGAGGCCAGTGAGTAAGTGTGGGTAAGAGGGTGATGTCCATGGCGGCAGGCCGTGCTGGGAGCAGAGTCAGGTCAGGGGAGCTCGGAAAGAAAGAAAAGGGGATGTAAACGCTCATGGAAGGATATGGTCAGGGCAGCAGTGGGTCGGCTCTCACCTAAGCTAACAGAAGTCAGTCAGAGAGGTGGATGTCAGGAAAAAATAGAAGACCAGCCCAGGCAAAGAATCAACATCTTTGAAATCTGAGTGAGTTGAAGGAATGAAGCAGGATGGGTTGTCAGTATGGAGCTATCTGGAGCACTTTGGAGTTTTTCTCTCCAGAAAACAGCTGCATCGTCCCAGCATCCAGGAAATGAACCAGATGTCAGGGGAACTTGCTAGTCCAGCCCCAGCTGCACTGAGATGCCCTGTCACGCCAGTGGAACCCACGGTGAGGTCCTCTGCCCAGAGTGCTGGCAGACGATGCTCGCTGGAGGCGGGTGGCAGGAAGCGTGGAGGTCATCACTGGAGGTGACTGTCTAGGCAGAATAGTTTTCCCAGTACAGAGCCAAGTAGTTCTCTGGAAGTGGACCCTCCCTGCGCATTAGGCTGAGCCAGGCATCTACTAGGGGTTCTTTTTCTTAGACTTTTACCTGATTTCTCCTTGAGGTTATGGGAACCCAGAGTTCACTTAAAATTCTCTCCAAGCGCTCTCTCTTGGTCTTTGACGCTGACCAACAAGTACTGTGGTTCTTCCCACAGCTGGTCATATTGTTCTGGTAACAGCTGTCGTAGAGATGGGCTTCCGGGCGGACAACTAAGTGCAGTTGTTTGTGTAATGGAACCTTTTGAATTATAGACTCTGTAATGTTAAAGCTGGAAGAAGACAACTTTGTATTTCATGTAGAGAGAAACAGGCTCAGAGTAGTTAAGTAATTGGCCCAAGGTCACAGAGTCAGAGCCAAGAGGACCCAGATCTTCTGAATTCCTGTCTATCCACATGGCCCTCAGGGATCACACCAGTTGCAAGCCAAGCTTTTAGGTTCCCAGCTGATGAGTGAACAAGAAATTTTGGTCCATTGTCTATGCGATGGAAATTGATTGTTAAAATGATTACTGTGAGACTATGTAAGAACGGATCAAAATGTGTGACCTTGAGCAGTCCACTCTGAACCCCAGCTTGCTTATACAGAAAATGAAGACTTAGCACCCCCCCCAAAGGATTATTGTACAGATTAAATGGATAAAAATGTAGTTAGAACATTAACTGGACACATGGTAAATCTTTGCTTCATCAAAAGAAAGATCCAAGAATGTTCAGTATTGATGCTTTCATTGTATTGGGATACTTGGAGTTTAATTAACTCCGTAGGGTTTTTTTTTGTTTGTTTGCTTGCTTGCTTTCTTGTTTTGTTTTTTGCAGTGTTCTGCTAAGCAGAAAGAAGCACGGTGTGTGGGAGTTAGATGGACTTACTAGATGGAGAAACGAGATATCTAGGTTCCAGTTCTAGCTCTGCTACCTGCCAGCAGGATAATCCTGTGTAAACCATTCAGAGTTCATGGGTATCAGTTTCTTCCTCTCTCAAATTCAATAGCAGACCGTGTTTTCCATATCTACCTCACAGGATTACTGTGGAGATCAGATAAAGTAATAAATGAGCAAGTGTTTTTACCATTAACTCAGTGGCCATGTATTGAGCAGTTTCCCTCAGTCATTTAATCTCCACTGTAATCCCGTGCAGCAGACATAACTTGCTCCATTGGAAAACTTGAGCTTAGAGACATGTTCAGTGACTTACTGAAGCTTCACAGTTACTGAGCGGAAGAGCCAGGACTCAAAACCAAGCCTCTCAACTCCAAGTGATTTTCTCACTATTATGTGGAATCATACGAAATTGCTATTTTTGTAGGTCAAAGGAAAAATCGAATGTCAGTAATTTCACATGGTTTAACCTGATACAACACATCTGTATAAAGAACTATTGAAATTCAAGAGAGCAGAACTATTGAGCAGTAGCTTAGGCTCTGATTAGCACCATTCAGGAAAAGGCTTCCTTTATACCGCGTAGAGGATCAGAAAGGGGTCATAAGTTTCACGTTTCATCCAAACGGGAATTGGCAGAACCCTGCTCTGGTTGGACGTCTTCACACAATAGTTCAGCCACAGCTCATGCATAGGAGAGAAGTGCTATCCGTACACCGTCCTTAAACTAGGGCCCTGATAGAATACTAGGTAGTGTACAATGTCTACCTGTTGTCTTGTAGAAAAGTGCAAATTCATGAGGAAACTGAATCCAGGCGCAGGCTGAAATACGAAATAATCCGTTTAGTAATGTAAAGTGCACACCTTTAGCAAATGTGCCTTTATAAAACTGAGATCAATTTTTAATGGATTTAGATTGGTCTCTTCATGGAAATTGCCGCATTTTGAGGGGAAGTCCCCAGGTGTTTGCTGATAGGGTCCTGGTAATCCCATGAGGGGTGCTGGCTTGAGCTTCTCCTCATTCATGCTGGAAAAGACTGATTGGGGTCTGGCATGGGCTCAACCTAGCATGACTTGTGCTGGAAGCTGGCTGTCCTCCATATGGTGTCTCACAAGATTGGACAGCTGGCCTCTAGGAATTGTATACAGAGTATTACATTTGCTTTGATCACAAGGCCAGATTATACTCCCATAGGTAAGGGTGGGGATTTTCCCTGAAGATAATAAATATTCCCTGGGGCAGGGAAAGAGGAGGCCTTTAGATCAGGAAAGGGGAAATCTTCTGTCTGTGGGTTGAAGGGGGGCTAGGGGCCAGGATTGCAAATTAGGGAGAAGTTTGGATATTCCTATAGGATTGAATTCAGCAAGCTATTTCCAGTTAGTGACCTTGCCCTGAAGCATTCAGAGAATTTCTTCTTAGAGTTGTGTATCTCTTATACCCAGCCTTCAGGACAATTTCACTAGTTGTCACAGATCAGCTTCTAGGTAAAAACAACAGGTTGACCACATATATTTACTTTCACTCCCCCACCCCACCTTGCCAAAACCCCACTAAAATGATAGAAAAAGAAATTTAAAAAAATCTTTATCCATCAAAACAAAGAATAGAAGACAGAATGGCAATTAAATTTTGAAAGTTGGAAACCAGTTGGGTAAGTGATAACTGACTTGGCAGGCCTGAGCATATGTGGGCAATGAGTGGAAAAAACTGAAAAGTAATTGAAGTTACACTGAAGAACTCCAGAATTGTTGTCACTGTGGAAGTGAGTGTGAAGGTGGGTCTGATAACAGGAAGATTGGTTGAAAGCACTTAGGAAGGAAGCAGTTGTAGGCCCTGAATCCTCCCTCCCATGGAGCGCAGTGGGACGGCTGCTTCTTCCACGCTGGCAGAAGATGAGAGAAGGTAAAACAGAAAGTCACTAAAGTGAGAGGACAGTAGGCACAGTGGAGAATGGAAAGTGTCATAGAAAGTGAAAGCATCCATGGAGGGGTATCAGCCAAGCTAATTCTCTCCACAGTAAACCCCACCACCAACAGCCTACCCACTAGTTCAGTCCTGCCAGTCAGCATTTTCAACCAGCAGTTTCACATATAAACAGACCACCAAGATTACCGTACATGTCAGAGTGAAGTCTGCCGCATGAAAGCAATAGATAGCAACAAATACACAAAATTAAAACAACATGGAGGAAGCAAAGATTTTCCTCTTTGTTTTAAGGAACACCTAAAATATTTGCTATTCTCAGAGACGTAAGAGAGGATAATATATCTACAGAACAAGGATACAATATTGTATAGAACAAAAACAGTCTTGGAAATTAAAAGTGATAGCAAAAAGTTCAAACTGGGAAGAGTTGAAAGATACTGATTGAGGAAAATCTCCAGAAAATAGACCAAGAAGGCAAGTTATGCAAAATAGGAAGGGAAAGAGAAGAGAATGATATAATCAAGATATAGGAGAAGCTTCAGAAAAAAGGAACAAAAAAACTTAGGAGAATATTGTTTTTTTTAAAGAAAATGAATTTCATTGAATTGAAGGGCATGAGTTCCCAGAATGAAGCAGCCCATGTCAAGACATATTATCTGAAATTTTGGAACAATGGCAACAAAATAAATAATCTACATGGCTCAACAGTGAAGGGAAAAATTCATATACAAAGTATACAAAATCAGGATGGCTCGGGCCATCTCCCAAGCAATACTGGAAGCTGGAAGGCAATGGAGCAATGCCTTAAAATTTGAAGGAAATGACTTCCGACATAAAATTCTATACCTAGCCGAACTATAAATTTAGGGTGAGGATAGAATAGACATTTGCAGACACTTTTTCTTACTTAAGATGTATTACAATTAAACAAGTGACTAAATCCAGAAAGAGAAAGACATTGGATGGGAGAGGAAAAAAAATGAGAATTCCTAGAGAGATTTCAAGATGGCAGCTGTGTAGGGGTTATAGAGTTATGAGTCCATGTTAGAGCAGATCAGAAGACTCCAGGAGAGATTTCTTGAAGATAAAGTTGAGATTTCTTGAGGTAGTGGGGCCATGGAGAAGTCAGGTACCAGGAGGCAAGTTAGTTGCCAAACTCTCCAGCAGGGATGTCTGTCAAAGGGGTCAAGACCAGAAAGGTGGATTTTGGTGACATGTGAGCATGCTTTAAGGCTACTGGGAAATGACATGGAGAGGAAAACCAGTTGAAGAATGAATTTCTCAAGAATTCAAGATGGCGGTACTCAGATACTCAGGCTATAGCTATTTGAGAATTAAGAAGGGAACCCACAAAGGCTAAAGAATCCTGTACATCTAGGTTACATGCTTATATAACAAACATGACCTAACATGTAGTTACATTATGAATTACACATCATGCTGCCTTACAATATACTGCATGGCCTGTCTTAAATGCTTGTTTATATAAATGATACTCTCTATGCAAATCCTTATGCCTCTAAAGTTGCCCTACTCACAGTGGTGCCTTCCCCTGCCCACCCCCATGTAGATACAGGCCACTCAGCCCGTACGTAGCTGTTGGTAATTGTCCTCATTGATACAGAGGACCTTTTGGTTGTGCATTAATTAGTACTCAAGGCAGACTGTGTCTGTTTTACGTAAATGTTATTTAAATCCCAATCAACTCTTCTATTTCAGCATAGAGTTATTTATATCAAAATGCTAACACGCTCCAGGGAGGGAACCACCCTGGGGACACAGGGCCAATCTACTTAGCCTGGGAAAAATGTGAGTTATATAGCCTTGCAAATAGATGCCTAGTGGAACTGCAACCAGGCTTCAGCCTTCACCTGTATGTAACTGGTGACTAAGCAGAAACCTGATAATGCGGGGGGAGGTCAAAGGCAGCTCCCTCCATTCTACCAGTGGGAGAATCAAACACCATGAAAACAGAGCAATGCATCAAGGTGTTGTTCTTTAAAGCACTTATTTTCATACCCATGGTGCCATCGATTCTCAGATTCCTTTTACCAACAGCATTAAAACTCCAAAGTGGGCTTTAGGAGACTTGGCCTCTGTTCCCATTTCTGTGGTCCCAGCTTCCGAACTCAGAGCACTATAAGCCGGAACACATACGTGTACTTGTACAATTTTAAATAACCTAAGGTTGATTTTTTAAGAGTCCTACTTCTGTGGCTTCATGTCCATTTTCGTGGTCATGAAAACTTGGTATACTCTTCCTATCATCAGCCTAGGAAAAGTTTTACCTGTCTTTCAACAGTCAATACAGATGTGACCCCCACTATAAAGTTTGGACTCCCACCCACACCACCACCCAGGGAAAGGTGGCACCTGTCTGCTTTGTGCCTCTACCACATCATATAGGATGGCAGCTTTTAAACTTCTTTGATCGTGCCCCTCTAAGAAATATATTTGATATCACAACTCAGAACAGAGATCCATATCCATATATAATACATATATATGTGTATGTGTGTGTATAGATGGGTGTGTATATATATATACACATACACATATAAAAGTGAAACAACAGTATAAGGAAATAGTATATCTACCTTTTTACTTGTGACAAATTTTGTTACTTTCTGTTCTTTCTATTTAATTTAGAAGATGCTGCTTGGTCCCACTGAATTGGTTCCATGATTCACTAATGGGGCAGAACCCACACTTTGGAAAACACTACTATGTAATACAGATGGATCTTAGGAACATAGTGCTTAGTAAAAAAGTTAGAAATAGATTATGATCTGTGATTCAGTACCACTTAATTTGAATTAAAAATACATGCACACAAAGTAACAACATACACTTTGCAGGAACATATACAAAGAAAAAGAAACACTTCAAAATAGTTGGCTGGAAGGCAGGGAGGAGAATGGGAATGTGGATTGGTGATGATCTAGAGGACAAAGAAATGAATACATGGACCAGTCAATAACTGGAGAGGCCTGGCCGGGACGTTGATAGAACAGGCTTTACACCTGAGGTCCAAAAGAGACTATAGCAAGGATTTACTGTTATGGAAACTTCCATGATAATATCTAAATCTTCTTCTTTGCCTTTGGTGTTCTGCAGTTTCATTATGATTTATGTAGGGTGTGGATTTATTTTTTATCCTGTTTAAGGTACATTGTACTGCATCAATCTGTAGATTCAGGCCTTTCTTCAGTTCTGAAAAATGCCTGAGGCACAATCTCTTCAAACTGCCTCTCTTTCACTCTCTATGTTCTCCACCTTTGGGACTCTGATTAAACATATATTAAATGTTTTCTCCCCTCTTCTGCAGTGCTTAACCTCTCCTATTTTTCATCTCCTTATCTGTCCATGGTGTTTTACGGATTTTTTTATTTTTTATTTTTTACTGAAGTATAGTCAGTTTATGATGATGTGTTAATTTCTGGTGTACCACGTAGTGTTTCCATTATACATACCCACACGTATATTCCTTTTCATATTCTTTTCCAGGATAGGTTATTAGAAGGTATTGAATATAGTTCCCTGTGCTCTACAGTAGGTCCTTGTTGTTCATCTATTTTATATATAGTAGTTAGTATCTGCAAATCTCAAACTCCCAATTTATCCCTCCACTCCCCGCTTCCCTCCCTGGAAATGTTTTTTTAAGCTTTAGTTTACAGTTTACTAATTCTGTCTTTAGATATGTATAATTTGTGGTGTAACGGAAGTTGCATTTGATTTTTCTTTCTTGACAGTTTCTCATACGATGCTCAGCTTCGTGACTCCATCCTTTGTTTCTGTAAACATCTCATACAGAGCTGTTCTACGCGCGGTGTCTGACAGTTCTGTAATGGAAGTCCCTAGGGTCTAAACCTGTGATTTGTTGTTTCAGCTGAGGGTGAAGTGACAAGCAAGGCTTTCTATCAACGATCCTAGGTTCTCTGAGCTGTCTAGCAAAGAAGTAGTAGGTACCAGTGACTCATATTCTCATAGCTTCCTGTGGGACCAGGAGTCACCTCATTCCCTGTCCAATCCAGAGATGTTCCACGGGAGCCCATATTCTGTAGAACCAGTGGGTCCCAGGATCGGCATGTGCTGCAGAGCTGACATTTCTGAGCACTGCCTGAAACAGATGACCCCTAAATGAGACTGCTTGGCACTTGAATCCAAAATTCTTACATCACCAAATAAAACTTTTTGCATGCTCACCCCTCCCCTGCAAAAGAAGAGAGAGCAGGAAGTGGCATTGCCTGGACTCGGCGGTGAGTCCAGCTGTGCCCTGACCTAAGCGCACCGCTCTTTGGAGTGTCCAGGGCCTGGAGGACTCCTGTGCTTACTGCCCTTCCGCTGACAGTTCCAGCCTGGCCCTTATTTTATGTGACCCTGACTCTGAATCCTGGAGCTTCTGGTGATGAGCCCGTGCTTTGCTTGTCCTTAATCTGGGAGAATCCTGAGGGTCTGCATGAGGGAGGTTCCCCTTCCGGAGAGGGTCTGTGTCTCCTGCTGCTGAGTGGCAGGGCCTTCTGACTTGTGACCATGTTAGCTCCCTTCAGAGACCTGCCGGTGTCTCAGGTTTGATTTCCCCATTTTGCTGCTGGCCCAAGTGCTGGTACCCTGGTAGCACTGCGGGTAGGATTTGCTGTTAGGGCAACTCCATCTTCTCCATTTGCTTTATAAGGTCTCACATTTTGTGGGGCAGGGGGGAGGATTGGCATGAATAATTCTTAGAGATTTCATGTGAGTACGGCACTGAATTACAAGTGTGTCGTATCCAAGATCTAGTTGTTTGGTAGCAGAAAGGTCCTTCCAGGGTAGCTAATCAGCCGTGTTGCAGGAAGCGGAAGGTTTTTACATACATCTGTCTTCCTCTACTAGACTGTGAGCTTTCTGAGGAATGAACTATGCCTATATTCAGCATATTTTTAAAATGACCTTCAAACTATTTGTTAAAAGAATATATGATGGAACTACACTTTCCTCCCTCAAAACAATGCCAAAGCAGTCCCCGCACCTCGAGCACATAGCATGTACTCCTTAGTCTGAGTGTTGTTTAAAATTATTTTCTGACTTTCTACTTTTATGGGAAAAAGAGAAGGAAAAATCTCCGGGGTTTGTCTTCGGTCTAAACTACCACTCGTAGCCCGTCATCCAACTTCTCACCCCCACCAGGAGCAAGAGATGATTACTGTGAAGTTAAGAGGTGGTAGAGAAATATGTAATGAAATTCAGTCTGCTCTGGTGCTTGGAGATCCTTGGGGATGCAATTGGTGTATACGTTTTAAATACTTACATTACTCACATTTATTACTGTTGGTATCCAGAGTGCTCTGCAGTTTTCTAGTCCAGGCATTCTGGTCTGTCCTGCATTTCCTGTTCCCTAGCGAAATAAGGATTCCCTGGAACAAAGTCGCAGGGCTTGGCAGAATGCCTCGGTGGTATTATTGCCAGGCTAATAGTGCTTAATAATCAATTAGGCTTATTCATTAGTAGTATTAACTCCCTCCCCCCAGCACCACCTGCAATCAGTTACATGAGGCAGACAGCTGCTTTCCAGATGTTCACAAGGCCAGTTTTGTAGGTTTTCTTTAATCAGGCAGGCTGTGAAAATGCCCGAGGTGGAGAGAAAGGGGCTAGGGGGTAGGGGGCGAAAGATGGTGAGAGCAATGAATGGGATGTCGTTTTCGAGGTCTGCTGTTAATTAATGCTGGGTGTGTGGAGAACACTGCGTCCAGGCTGCAGCAGACGGAAGGTGCACCCCATCTGCTAAGAGCTCTGGCCAGGGAGGGGCTGGGTACAGGAAAGAACCCTTCCCTCCCCATCCCCCACCCGCTGCCTGGTGAGCACATTCTGCCCCCACATGGTGGGGTGGTGGTGGATTCCGTGGTGACTCCACTCTCCAGCTGTCTGGGAAGTGGGGACTGTGAACGTCTGCGTGAGTCACGGGGGCATCACTCTTTTGTAGACCTCAGGCCAGCTTTTCAGGAAAATGAGAACTGAGGGTTCTTACCATAGCGACTTGGATAAATTACATCTTGCTGATCAAAACCTCACAGTCACAGGGAAGGTATCTGGCCTGGCGAGACCAATTCCTCGGTGCAGATTGCTGCGGAAGAAGCCCTCGCTACCTCTTGGAGGATAAGAAAGATCACAGGGAGCAGAGACAAGCCGTCTCAACAGAGGCTTCTTCGCCAGGCAGCCCAGCCCGTGCACCAGGAGATCACAGCATCGTTAGTGACCCAGGCAAGAAGAGAAGCGTCCGACGGACCGCAGCCTGTATTGCTGACCTACAGAATCATAAGCAAATAAAATGGGTGTTATTTGGTGGTAGTCTGTTATACAACAGCAGATAATTAACATACCCTGTTTCCCTAAATTTCAGGTCAAAATTTAGATAAATTGAAATTTATGTGATCTCCCCTTGTCAATTCTTTATCTTGGTAGCAGCTAATTTAATTTATAGTACTTTCCTTTGTAATTCTCTTCCTCTTTGAAGACTAATACAAAGACATTTCTGCCTGAAAAAAAAAAAGGCGCTTTTGGCAGGTGGAGCCTGTGCTTCGACCAAGGCAGATGGGCTGCACCCTGACCACACCCCACTCTGTAGTCGGAGCCCAGAGGCTGCCTTCAGCAATGCTCCCCTTTCCAGATCAGGAAGCATGCCGGGGGTGGGAGAAACAAGCAGCTCAGGCAGCCACGGAGCCGGGGGCTGGACGGTTGTTGTAATTATAATAATAAAATTGTCACCAGTTATTGAAGGTTTACCAGGCAAACATTTAACCTTCACAGCAACCTGTTAGTATTTTGGCATTATTTTTCCCATTTTACAGATGCAAAAACAAGTCCGGAGAGTGTAAGTTCCCACGCGCATCATCTGTTTAAGTCTACATCCACATACGTTGCTAAAAGGTGCACAGTCAGCGTTCAAACCTATGTTGTCCAACTCCTAACTGTGCCTTCATTTCCCTGTTCTGCAAAAGCTCACTGTTCTTGACTCTAGGACTGTTTTTTTGTGATTATGGTAAGTTGGCAGAAGGTCTAATGCAATCTTATTTTTGGTAGGGGGTGTTCAGAATTAAAATATCGTGTAGTCAAATGGATAAAGAATTCTTTCAAGCTGAGAACTGTGAGCCTCTGAAGTGTCAAAAGAAAATTCAGAAAGCTTTACTTGATATGAATACTTGATTAGCAACAAACAGTTTGTGAACCGAGAGATTCAAATGTGAAACTGATCTGAAGCTCAGAGGCTTGATGTTACAGGACAGTTTATAAGGTGGAAACGAGGAAGTTGTTTAACCTTTGTAATGACTGTTATTGCCAGATGCATGCACATTGGTTAAAAGTGATTGTCTTATATCATTGTAGGAAGGTGACTTAGTTTCCTTTATGATTATCAGAGGCATTTACAAGAAACAACCTAAGTTAAGTTTCATTTAAGTCCATAAAATAAACTAGATTATTTTGCTTACATTGCTTAACTAGCTTTCTCTGCTTGGAGGATTTTTGAGCCTGGTCTCCATTTTATATTATTTTAACATAAGGTAGGTTTAAGTAAAAAATTGGGGGAAGCACGTTTATAGATGGCACATTACATTTTTTAGGGGTTAGACTAGAGGAACAACACCCACAGTTACAATCTTTGTAACTGAGTAACTGATTTGGCTTCCAGTGTTGTTTGCCTCAGCCGCCCCGGAGCAGGATGGCCCCTGAGAACAGAGGTTCACACACACGAGGGCAGAGTGTCAGGGGAAGAATGGCTGACTGTGTGGTTCGGAGACAAAGCCCCTGCCTCCAGGGCTGCCCTTCAGGCTCTCATCCTGGGGTTGTTCACCCCGTCACTTCCCTGGGTAAGGCCGACTAGGAGATGGCCCAGGGCAGATGTGCCCCCAGGCTGCTTTCTCGCTGGAAAATCCCTCGTATTTGTAACAAAGACTTCAGTGTCAGTGGGAAGTACCAGGGCTGGGAGGGCTGTGAACTCAGAGGCAGGCAAGTTGTTTGATTGAAGCCCTAACTTGCTCCACAGAGAAGGTGAATGCTGAACTCCCAGCATACTTCCAGCCCCCAGGATGGAGATACTTGCTGGGAATGCCCGATTTGTTCATTTCTACATCATTACCCTTAATGTGGCTAACCCATATTAGGCACTGATAAATGTTACTAGAATGAATTAATAAATGCATAACAGTTCCTAAGCAAGAAGTCAGAGATCAGGCTGTGGGAAAACATTTTGCACCATATTTAATAACACTATCCATCCAGTATCTATTGAGCTCCTTTGCATATAGACTCCGTGTAAAGCATTGTTTTTGAGGGACACAAAAATAAAGCATGTGGTTCCTATCCCTAAGGAGTGGGAACTGTGGTTAGGAAGAAGGCAAATGATAACTGAAAAGTCCTTTTCTTTACCTGGATTCTTTTCCCTTAATCTCATGTCTAGATTCTTCCCAGCCTTTAAGACCTTGTTCAAATGGTGCCTCTTCCATGAACCTTCTCTGCATTCACAGATGGTATTATAGTTGTTTCTGTATATGCATTGTCTACTATTTTAGATTATAAGCTTCTTCTGAAGCTTTAAGACGTATTTTCTTAGAGTCTAATGTAAACCTAGAACACAGCGTTATCTCAGTGTCTTTTAGATGAACAAACTATTGAACCAATAAAAATACACAACAAAGAAAACAAATTTTGAAGATGATGTAGATATGGGGATAGGTGAGGAGGGAAGAAGGGAATCCAGAATGCCAGAGAGGAGCAACGATTTGACAAGTGGGATGGATTATTTCATGGGTAGAACCATTGAGAAGTGAAGAGAAGCCAGTATATTAGTGGTCTGGAACTAATAGCGGGGAAGGTTAGCTGTTCCACTGGGCCCATATAATCCAGGAGAGTGGAAGAGGCTGAAGGTGTTCAGAGGGAAATCCATAGGAGGGTTTAAACTACGTTGAAAGACTAATTATTTTTCATTCTGAGCAATAGGACCCAAGATAAAGTTAAGTAGATTTAAGCTATAAAGGAGTTTGAGAAATTTCTGGTCAAGATGCCATTGAAAGGTCACTCTTTGAAGCCTTTCAGTGACTTTCTACGTGTAGAAAATTTTAAAAAGAGAAAATTTCAAAGGTAAACTTATGTTCAAATACAGGATAAATAACTCTGTGCAGAACAAATAAAATGAATACAAAGAGCAAAGTGGGCTGAAACTGGGAGCCTACTGGGCTCTGGGTCCAGAAATAGGCAGAGAGAGCCAGGGGGTTCAACTCTTGCAAAGTGACGTTGACAGAAATGGCCTCACTTCAGGTGAGGGACCAAAGTCTGTGGTGATGATGGGGCTGTAACCCACAAAAAGAAGCTAATGAAATTTTGTTTTCTGGGGCTGTGCTTACATTACTGTAGGAGGAAGCTGACACAGACTTCCCTAGAACCATGGCCAAGAAACTCTCTGATCTAGGATGTGCAATATGAGTTCTAGTTCCATTCTGTGAGCCCTAGGAGACTGCATGGAGTCAACTGTATGGAGTCAACTGTAAAAGAGCTAGACCAGGAAGGAAGGAGGGAGAGAGAGAAAGGAGAGGAGAGGAGAGAGAGAGAAAGAAAGAAAGAATAAACTTTCAAAATAAGACTTCAAACTAAAATCCCCAAAACATTAAGGGAAAGTAATGCCAAGAGGAAAAAAAATCAATAGAGTGATGAATTCATCCCAATGAAAGGAAAATAATAGACCAACCTAAAGAGGACTTTAAGGCATGTATGTTCAGAATCTTCACAGAGATAAAGGAAGAATAGTCTCCCCCCACCCCCCAAATAAATTATGACACAATAGAATAAAAAATGAAATGAAGGAATTTTATAAAAATAAAACAATTGGAAATCCCAGAAGTAAAAAATGTCCATTGAAATGGGAAAATCTCAATAGCCAAGATAAACTTCACACTGGACACAAAGGGAGACTTGGTGAATTGGAAGACATTAGTGAGGAAGGCGCCCAGAGTTGAGCAGATGGAAGTAAGCAGTTAAGAGATGTGGATAATAGCGTATGTCATAGGAGTTCCAGAAGAGGAAACAAATGAGAAACAGTATTTAAATAGACAATAGCTAAGCATTTTCCAGAATTGAAGAGAACATGCATCCTCAGACTGAAAGTGCACATAATGAGCTAAAAATAAACCTACACCTAGACACACTGTGGTGAAATTGAAGAATATAAAATACAAGGGATTTTTTTTTTTTAGATCTTCCAGGGAGGGAAGCTAACCAGATCACTTGAGAAAGAAGGAATTTCTCTTATACCATCAGCAAGCCACTCATTAGCAGCAATAGAGAAGTTGGTGAAGTAAAATCTTCCAAGTGCAGAGGGAAAATGAGGGTTCAGATGGTTTAAAATAATTTAGTTTTAAAAATGTAAGGTGGGGAGAGGCCAAATAGGTGAAGGGGATTGAGAAGTACAAACTACTAGGTATAAAATAAATAAGTGACAAGGATGTAATGTGTAGCACAGGAAATAGAGTCCGTATTGTGTAGTAACTTTGTATGGAGTATAATCTATAAAAATGTCAAACCACTATGTTATACACCTGAAACTAACAAAATATTGCAAGTCACCTATGTTTGAAAAAATAAAAAATTTTTTAATATAATGTAGGGGCAAAATAATGATCAACTAAATTTATGCTACCCTGCTTTCCCCTCCTCTCCATTCCCTGAACCTTGCTAGCAGTTACCACCAAAAGCATACCACAGCCAAAGCAGTGGTTCATTAACTGTGGAAATTTTGCCTCTCAAAGGGATATTTGGCAGTCTCTGGAGACATTTTTGACTGTCATGGCTTGGAAGATGCTCCTTGTTTCTAGTGGGTAGAGGCCAGGGAGACTCCTGAACATCCTGCAATGCGTAGGACACTGGCCACAAGGAAGAACCATCCCTTTCAAAATGTGAATAAAACCACTGTTGAGACCCCCTGAGCTAGAAGAAAGCAAGAAACAACATGAGCCCCCAAACTAGTCAAATATATCTATTAATATATTCAACGATGGATTATTTCTAAAAGTTAGCAATGTGTAAAAAAGGTGGAGATAAATTCTAAGAGTGGGGAGTGATTTTCAGTAGTTGGTTAAAGCATGGTGAAGTCTTTGTTTTGTTCAAAGGAAGATAGAAATAATGAATAATTTTATACTTTATTTAAAGTGTAAATTAAGTGTGTTTGTTAAAAATTTGGGAATAACAATGAAAATAATAGAAACATAATCTGCAGGTTCCAAACCAGTACATGAGGAAACGTAGGACTAAGAACTTTATTAATTTAACAAGAGGCAGGAAAAGATGGACAATGAAGCAAGAAAGTGTGGAAAACAAAAGATACAAAATAAGATAGAAATAAGTTCAAACATGTTAGTAAACACAAAAATGAAAAGGATTGATCTCATCTCACCTTATAGATCTCAAGAACATCTTGCTGAGTGGAGAAATCGAGTGGTGTGTTGATATACACAGGCTGATGGTACCATTTGTGTAAAGATTATATATTTAAATGAATATTCAATTACAGATAAATGCATACATATTAAATATGTTAAAACATGAAAGGAAAAGATACACACTACCTCCGGGATAGTGGTTTGTTCTGGGGTGGGAGAGGAATGAGACTGAAAGGAGAGAACATGGAAAACTTCAACTTTTTTGGAAATACTTCATTTCAAGAAAAGGAAAAATCTGAAGCAAATGTGGACAGCATTTGGGCTTTGGGTACACAGGTGTTCATTAGTTTTCATACTTTTCTGAAGGTTGGAAATATTTTAGGAAATCATTGAAATTGGATTGAAAATGAAATAAAAGCTGTCCCAAGAAAAGATGAAAAAGACAGATGTGATAGAATTTTAAAAGAAAATCTGCATTTTTTGTAATATATTTTTTCAAATCTGGTTTCATTACTTGTCAAAAATGTCTAGTGACTGTTCTTAGACTGTTATATTTTTTCCTTTTTTAAATACAATTTTGAAAGGTTACACTCCATTTACAGTTATTACAAAATATTGGCTATATTCTCCGTGTTATACAATACATCCTCGTAGCCTACCTCACATCCAATAGTTTGTACCTCCCACTCCCCCACCCCTAGGTTGTTCTCCCCTCCCCACTGGTCACCACTAGTTTGTTCTCTGTATCTGTGAGTCTGCTTCTTTTTGTTATATTCACTAGTTTGTTATATTTTTTAGATTCTACATATAAGTGATTTCATACAGTATTTGTCTTTCTGTGTCTGAGTTATTTCACTTACACAATGTCCTGTAAGTCCATCCATGCTGCTGCAAATGGTAAAATTTTATTCTTTTTTATGGCTGAGTAGTATTCCATTGTGTGTACACTTGTGCACACGCACACACACATATATATATACATATATATATACACATACATACATATACCACATTTTCTTTATCCAGTCATCTGTTGATGGACACTTAGGTTGCTTTCATATCTTGACAACTGTAAATCATGTTAACATTGGGGTGTATGGATCTTTTCAAATTAGTGTTTTTGGCTTTTTTTTCAGATACATACCCAGGAATGGAATTTCTAAGTCATATGGTAGATCTATTTTTAGTTTTTTAGAAACCTCCATTCTGCTTTCCTCAGTGGCTGCACCGATTTACATTCCCACCAACAGTGTACAAGGGTCCCCTTTTCTCCACACCCTCTTCAACATTTGTTATTTGTGTTCTTTTTGATGATAGCTATTCTGACAAGTGTGAGGTGATGTCCCATTGTAGTTTTGATTTGCATTTTCCTGATTAGCGATGTTGATCATCTTTTCATGTGCCTGTTGGCCATCTGCACTTCGTCTTTGGAAAAATGTTTGTTCAGTTCTTCTGCCCATTTTTAAATCTAATTTTTTTTTGATATTGAGTTGTATGAACTATTTATATATATTGGATATTAACCCCTTCTTGGTCGTGTAATTTGCAAATGTTTTCTCCCATTCAGTAGGTTGTCTTTTTGTTTTGTCAATGGTTTCCTTTGCTGTGCAAAAGCTTTTCTGTTTAATTAGACCCCATGTGTTTATTTTGCTTTAATTTTCTTTGCTTTAGGA